>NW_028317841.1:3840082-4560124 GCF_062004578.1 Staurois parvus | reverse complement strand
CCATCACGAGGCGAGGCTGCCACCAGACTGACCCCATCACGAGGCGAGACTGACACCAGACTGACCCCATCACGAGGCGAGGCTGACACCAGACTGACCCCATCACGAGGCGGGGCTGACACCAGACTGACCCCATCACGAGGCGAGGCTGACACCAGACTGACACCATCACGAGGCGAGGCTTACACCAGACTGACCCCATCACGGGGCGAGGCTGACTCCAGACTGACCCGATCACGAGGCGAGGCTGACGCCAGACTGACACCATCACGAGGCAAGACTGACACCAGACTGACCCCATCATGATGTGAGGCTGACACCAGACTGAAACCATCACTAGGCGAGGCTGACACCAGACAGACCCCATCACGAGGCGAGGCTGACACCAGACTGACACCATCACGAGGCGAGACTGACACCAGACTGATCCCATCATGATGTGAGGCTGACACCAGACTGACCCCATCACGAGGCCAGGCTGACACCAGACTGACCCCATCACGAGGCGAGGCTGACACCAGACTGACACCATCACGATCTGAGGCTGACACCAGACTGACCCCATCACGAGGCCAGGCTGACACCAGACTGACCCCATCACGAGGCGAGGCTGACACCAGACTGACACCATCATGATGTGAGGCGAACACCAAACTGACCCCATCACTAGGCGAGGCTGACACCAGACTGACCCCATCACGAGGCGAGACTGACACCGGACTGACCCCATCACGAGGCAAGGCTGACACCAGACTGACACCATCACAAGGCGAGGCTGAAACCAGACTGACCCCATCACGAGCCGAGACTGACACCGGACTGACCCCATCACGAGGCAAGGCTGACACCAGACTGACACCATCACAAGGCGAGGCTGACACCAGACTGACCCCATCACGAGCCGAGACTGACACCAGACTGACCCCATCATGAGGCGAAGCTGACACCAGACTGACACCATCACGAGGCGAGGCTGACACCAGAATGACACCATCATGATGTGAGGCTGACACCAGACTGACCCCATCACTAGGCGAGGCTGACACCAGACTGACCCCATCACGAGGCGAGACTGACACCGGACTGACCCCATCACGAGGCGAGTCTGACACCAGACTGACACCATCACAAGGCGAGGCTGACACCAGACTGAACCCATCACGAGCCGAGACTGACACCAGACTGACCCCATCATGAGGCAAAGCTGACACCAGACTGACACCATCACGAGGCAAGACTGACACCAGACTGACCCCATCACGAGGCGAAGCTGACACCAGACTGACCCCATCACGAGGCGAGGCTGACACCAGACTGACACCATCACGAGGCGAGGCTGACACCAGACTGACCCCATCACGAGGCGAGGCTTACACCAGACTGACCCCATCACGGGGCGAGGCTGACACATGACTGACCCCATCACGAGGCGAGGCTGACACCAGACTGACACAATCACGAGGCGAGGCTGACACCAGACTGACCCCATCACGAGGCGAGGCTGACACCAGACTGACCCCATCACGAGACGGGGCTGACACCAGACTGACCCCATCACGAGGCGAGGCTGACACCAGACTGACCCCATCACGAGGCGAGGCTTACACCAGACTGACCCCATCACAGGGCGAGGCTGACACATGACTGACCCGATCACGAGGCGAGGCTGACACCAGACTGACACCATCACGAGGCGAGACTGACACCAGACTGACCCCATCATGATGTGAGGCTGACACCAGACTGACCCCATCACGAGGCGAGACTGACACCAGACTGATCCCATCACGAGGCGAAGCTGACACCAGACTGACTCCATCACGAGGCGAGGCTGACACCAGACTGACCAAATCACGAGGCGAGACTGACACCAGACTGACCCCATCATGAGGCGAGGCTGACACCAGGCTGACCCCATCACGAGGCGAAGCTGACACCAGACTGACCCCATCACGAGGCGAGACTGACACCAGACTGACCCCATCACGAGGCGAGGCTGATGCCAGACTGACACCATCACGAGGCAAGACTGACACCAGACTGACCCCATCATGATGTGAGGCTGACACCAGACTGACCCCATCACTAGGCCAGGCTGACACCAGACTGACCACATCACGATGCGAGGCTGACACCAGACTGACACCATCACGAGGCGAGGCTGACACCAGACTGACCCCATCACGAGCCGAGACTGACACCAGACTGACCCCATCATGAGGCGAAGCTGACACCAGACTGACACCATCACGAGGCGAGACTGACACCAGACTGACCCCATCACGATCTGAGGCTGACACCAGTCTGACCCCATCACGAGGCCAGGCTGACACCAGACTGACCCCATCACGAGGCCAGGCTGACACCAGACTGACCCCATCACGAGGCCAGGCTGACACCAGACTGACCCCATCACGAGGCGAGGCTGACACCAGACTGACACCATCATGATGTGAGGCTAACACCAAACTGACACCATCACTAGGCGAGGCTGACACCAGACTGACCCCATCACGAGGCGAGACTGACACCGGACTGACCCCATCACGAGGCAAGGCTGACACCAGACTGACACCATCACAAGGCGAGGCTGACACCAGACTGACCCCATCACGAGCCGAGACTGACACCAGACTGACCCCATCATGAGGCGAGGCTGACACCTGACTGACACCATCACGAGGCGAGGCTGACACCAGACTGACACCATCACGAGGCGAGGCTGACACCAGACTGACCCCATCACGAGGCGAGGCTGACACCAGACTGACCCCATCACGAGGCGAGGCTGACACCAGACTGACACCATCACGAGGCGAGGCTGACACCAGACTGACCCCATCACGAGGTGAGGCTGACACCAGACTGACACCATCATGATGTGAGGCTGACACCAGACTGACCCCATCACGAGGCGAGGCTGACACCAGACTGACCCTATCACTAGGCGAGGCTGACACCAGACTGACACCATCACGAGGCGAGGCTGACACCAGACTGACCCCATCACGAGGTGAGGCTGACACCAGACTGACCCCATCACGAGGCGAGGCTGACACCATAATCACACCATCACGAGGCGAGGCGGACACCAGACTGACACCATCACGAGGCGAGGCTGACACCAAACTGACACCATCACGAGGTGAGGCTGACACCAGACTGACCCCATCACGAGGCGAGGCTGACACCATAATCACACCATCACGAGGCGAGGCTGACACCAGACTGACACCATCACGAGGCGAGGCTGACACCAGACTGACACCATCACGAGGCGAGGCTGACACCAGACTGACCCCATCACGAGGCGAGGCTGACACCAGACTGACCCCATCACGAGGCGAGGCTGACACCAGACTGACCCTATCACTAGGCGAGGCTGACACCAGACTGACACCATCACGAGGCGAGGCTGAAACCCGACTGACCCCATCATGAGGTGAGGCTGATACAAGACTGTCACCATCACGAGGCGAGGCTGTCACCAGACTGACAAGTTCATGATGTGAGGCTGACACCAGACTGACCCCATCACGAGGCGAGGCTGACACCAGACTGACCCTATCACGAGGCAAGGCTGACACCAGACTGACACCATCATGAGGCGAGGCTGACACCAGACTGACCCCATCACGAGGCGAGGCTGACACCAGACTGACCCCATCACGAGGCGAGGCTGACACCAGACTGACCCTATCACGAGGCAAGGCTGACACCAGACTGACACCATCACGAGGCGAGGCTGACACCAGACTGACCCCATCACGAGGCGAGGCTGACACCAGACTGACCCCATCACGAGGCGAGGCTGACACCAGACTGACCCCATCATGAGGCGAGGCTGACACCAGACTGACACCATCACGAGGCGAGACTGACACCAGAATGACACCATCACGAGGCGAGGCTGACACCAGACTGACCCCATCACGAGGCGAGACTGACACCAGACTGACCCCATCACGAGGCGAGGCCGACACCGGACTGACCCCATTACGACGCGAGACTGACACCAGACTGAACCCATCACGAGGCGAGGCTGACACCAGACTGACCCCATTACGACGCGAGACTGACACCAGACTGAACCCATCAAGATGTGAGGCTGACACCAGACTGACCCCATCACGAGGCGAGACTGAAACCAGACTGACCCCATCACAAGGCGAGGCTGACACCAGACTGACCCCATCACGAGGCGAGGCTGACACCAGACTGACCCCATCACGAGGCGAGGCTGACACCAGACTGACACCATCACGAGGCGAGGCTGACACCAGACTGACCCCATCACGAGGCGAGGCTGACACCAGACTGACCCCATCACAAGGCGAAGCTGACACCTGACTAACACCATCATGATGTGAGGCTGACACCAGACTGACCCTATCACGAGGCGAGGCTGACACCAGACTGACACCATCACGAGGCGAGGCTGACACCAGACTGAAACCATCACGAGGCGAGGCTGACACCTGACTGACACCATCATGATGTGAGGCTGACACCAGACTGACACCATCACGAGGCGAGACTGACACCAGACTGACCCCATCACGAGGCGAGACTGACACCAGAAAAACCCCATCACGAGGCGAGGCCAACACCTGACTGACCCCATCACAAGGCGAGACTGACACCGGACTGACCCCATCACGAGTCAAGGCTGACACCAGACTGACCCCATCACTAGGCGAGGCTGACACCAGACTGACCCCATCACGAGGCGAGACTGACACCAGACTGACCCCATCACTAGGCGAGGCTGACACCAGACTGACCCCATCACGAGGCGAGACTGACACCAGACTGACCCCATCACGAGGCGAGGCCGACACCGGACTGACCCCATTACGACGCGAGACTGACATTAGACTGAACCCATCACGAGGCGAGGCTGACACCAGACTGACCCCATCACGAGGCGAGGCCGAAACCGGACTGACCCCATCACGAGGCGAGGCCGACACCGGACTGACCCCATCAGGACTCAAGGCTGACACCAGACTTACCCCATCACAAGGCGAGGCTGACACCAGACTGACCCCATCACGAGGCGAGACTGACACCAGACTGACCCCATCACGAGGCAAGGCTGACACCAGACTGACACCATCACGAGGCGAGGCTGACACCAGACTGACCCAATCACGAGGCGAGGCTGACACCAGACTGACCCCATCACGAGACGAGACCGACACCAGAATGACACCATCACGAGGCGAGGCTGACACCAGACTGACCCCATCATGAGGCGAGGCTGACACCAGACTGACACCATCACGAGGTGAGACTGACACCAGAATGACACCATCACGAGGCGAGGCTGACACCAGACTGACCCCATCACGAGGCGAGACTGAAACCAGACTGACCCCATCACGAGGCGAGGCTGACACCAGACTGACCCCATCACGAGGCGAGGCTGACACCAGACTGACACCATCACGAGGCGAGGCTGACACCAGACTGACACCATCACGAGGCGAGGCTGACACCAGACTGACACCATCACGAGGCGAGGCTGACACCAGACTGACCCCATCACGAGGCGAGGCTGACACCAGACTGACCCCATCACAAGGCGAAGCTGACACCTGACTAACACCATCATGATGTGAGGCTGACACCAGACTGACCCTATCACGAGGCGAGGCTGACACCAGACTGACACCATCACGAGGCGAGGCTGACACCAGACTGAAACCATCACGAGGCGAGGCTGACACCTGACTGACACCATCATGATGTGAGGCTGACACCAGACTGACACCATCACGAGGCGAGACTGACACCAGACTGACCCCATCACGAGGCGAGACTGACACCAGAAAAACCCCATCACGAGGCGAGGCCAACACCTGACTGACCCCATCACAAGGCGAGACTGACACCGGACTGACCCCATCACGAGTCAAGGCTGACACCAGACTGACCCCATCACTAGGCGAGGCTGACACCAGACTGACCCCATCACGAGGCGAGGCTGACACCAGACTGACCCCATCACGAGGCGCGGCTGACACCAGACTGACACCATCACGAGGCGAGGCTGACACCAGACTGACACCATCATGATGTGAGGCTGACACCAGACTGACCCCATCACGAGGCGAGGCTGACACCAGACTGACCCCATCACGAGGCGAGGCTGACACCGGACTGACACCATCATGATGTGAGGCTGACACAAGGCTGACCCCATCACGAGGCGAGGCTGACACCAGACTGACCACATCACGAGGCGAGGCTGACACCAGACTGACACCATCACGAGGCGAGGCTGACACCAGACTGACACCATCACGAGGCGAGGCTGACACCAGACTGACCCTATCACTAGGCGAGGCTGACACCAGACTGACACCATCACGAGGCGAGGCTGACACCAGACTGACCCCATCACGAGGTGAGGCTGACACCAGACTGACCCCATCACGAGGCGAGGCTGACACCATACTCACACCATCACGAGGCGAGGCGGACACCAGACTGACACCATCACGAGGCGACGCTGACACCAGACTGACCGCATCACGACGCGAGGCTGACACCAGACTGACCCTATCACGAGGCGAGGCTGACACCTGACTGACACCATCATGATGTGAGGCTGACACCAGACTGACCCCATCACGAGGCGAGGCTGACACCAGACTGATACCATCACGAGGCGAGGCTGACACCAGACTGACACCATCATGATGTGAGGCTGACCCCAGACTGACACCATCATGATGTGAGGCTGACACAAGACTGACCCCATCACGAGGCGAGGCTGACACCAGACTGACCCCATCACGAGGCGAGGCTGACACCAGACTGACCCCATCACGAGGCGAGGCTGACACCAGACTGACACCATCACGATGTGAGGCTGACACCAGACTGACCCCATCACTAGGCGATGCTGAAACCAGACTAACCCCATCACGAGGTGAGGCTGACACCAGACTAACACCATCACGAGGCGAGGCTGACACCAGACTGACACCATAATGATGTGAGGCTGACACCAGACTGACCCCATCACGAGTCGAGGCTGACACCAGACTGACCCCATCACAAGGCGAGACTGACACCAGACTGACCCCATCACGAGGCGAGGCTGACACCAGACTGACCCCATCAAGATGTGAGGCTGACACCAGACTGACCCCATCACTAGGCGAGGCTGACACCAGACTAACCCCATCACGAGGCGCGGCTGACACCAGACTGACACCATCACGAGGCGAGGCTGACACCAGACTGACACCATCATGATGTGAGGCTGACACCAGACTGACCCCATCACGAGGCGAGGCTGACACCAGACTGACCCCATCACGAGGCGAGGCTGACACCAGACTGACCCCATCACGAGGCGAGACTGACACCGGACTGACCCCATCACGAGGCGAGGCTGACACCAGACTGACCCCATCACGAGGCGAGGCTGACACCAGACTGACACTATCACTAGGCGAGGCTGACACCAGACTGACACCATCACGAGGCGAGGCTGACACCAGACTGACCACATCACGAGGTGAGGCTGACACCAGACTGACCCCATCACGAGGCGAGGCTGACACCATACTCACACCATCACGAGGCGAGGCGGACACCAGACTGACACCATCACGAGGCGAGGCTGACACCAGACTGACCGCATCACGACACGAGGCTGACACCAGAATGACCCTATCACGAGGCGAGGCTGACACCTGACTGACACCATCATGATGTGAGGCTGACACCAGACTGACCCCATCACGAGGCGAGGCTGACACCAGACTGATACCATCACGAGGCGAGGCTGACACCAGACTGACACCATCATGATGTGAGGCTGACCCCAGACTGACACCATCATGATGTGAGGCTGACACAAGACTGACCCCATCACGAGGCGAGGCTGACACCAGACTGACCCCATCACGAGGCGAGGCTGACACCAGACTGACACCATCACGAGGAGAGACTGACACCAGACTGACCCCATCACGAGGCGACGCTGACACCAGACTGACCCCATCAAGATGTGAGGCTGACACCAGACTGACCCCATCACTAGGCGAGGCTGAAACCAGACTAACCCCATCACGAGGTGAGGCTGACACCAGACTGACACCATCACGAGGCGAGGCTGACACCAGACTGACACCATAATGATGTGAGGCTGACACCAGACTGACCCCATCACGAGTCGAGGCTGACACCAGACTGACCCCATCACAAGGCGAGACTGACACCAGACTGACCCCATCACGAGGCGAGGCTGACACCAGACTGACACCTTCATGATGTGAGGCTGACACCAGACTGACCCCATCACGAGGCGAGGCTGACACCAGACTGACCCCATCAAGATGTGAGGCTGACACCAGACTGACCCCATCACTAGGCGAGGCTGACACCAGACTAACCCCATCACGAGGCGAGGCTGACACCAGACTGACCCCATCACGAGGCGAGGCTGACACCAGACTGACCCCATCACGAGGCGAGGCTGACACCAGACTGACCCTATCACTAGGCGAGGCTGACACCAGACTGACACCATCACGAGGCGAGGCTGACACCAGACTGACCCCATCACGAGGTGAGGCTGACACCAGACTGACCCCATCACGAGGCGAGGCTGACACCAGACTGACCCCATCACGAGGTGAGGCTGTTGATACTCTATGCTGATGATACTCAAATCTACCTATCCACCCCTCACCTCACCCCCACATTCTCCGCCCGCATCACTCACCTCCTAAACGACATCTCTGACTGGATGTCGCTCCATTTCCTCAAACTCAACCTCTCCAAAACCGAGCTTCTCGTCTTTCCCCCTTCCCGTGCCCCCCCCCCCATCCTTTCCATCACTACCAACAACACCACCATCAATCCCGCCCAGCAAGCCAAGGTCCTTGGCGTCATTCTGGACTCAAACCTTTCCTTCCAACCTCATGTCAAATCACTCACAAATACATGCAGGCTCCACCTTCGCAACATCGCCAAAATACGCTCCTTCCTTACCCCAGACACCACTAAACTACTCGTTCACTCCCTGATTATCTCACGCCTGGACTACTGCAACTCCCTCCTCATCGGCCTACCCCAGTGCAAACTCTCCCCGCTTCAGACCATCCTGAACTCAGCTGCCAGACTCATCCACCTCAACCTCACCAGCCGCTCCACCTCTGCCACCCCCCTCTGCCTCTCCCTCCACTGGCTCCCCATTGCCCAACGCATTAAATTCAAACTGCTCACTCTGACCTATAAAGCCATTCACAACACTGCCCCTAACTACCTCACCGACCTGATTCCCAAGTACCACCCTACCCGTACCCTTCGCTCTTCACAGGACCTCCTTCTATCTTGCTCCCTGGTCTCCTCCTCCCACGCACGACTGCAAGACTTCTCCAGGTCCTCCCCCATCCTCTGGAACTCACTACCCCAATCCATCAGACTGTCACCTTCCCTCCTCACCTTCAGGCGCTCCCTGAAAACCCACCTCTTCAGGGAAGCCTACCCCACCCTCACCTAACAGCCGCTGCCCTTCCCTCCTCCTACCACTCCATCCCCCACAGCCATTTCCTCCTGTACCTCTACCCCCTCCCTCCTAGATTGTAAGCTCAAAAGAGTAGGGCCCTCTTACCCCTTGTGTGCTGTTTGATGTTACTGTACTGTTTCATGTATTGTCCCCCCCTATTGTACAGCGCTGAGCAAACCCTTTGGCGCCATATAAACTCGATAAATAAATAAATAAATAAATAAATCACGAGGCGAGGCTGACACCATACTCACACCATCACGAGGCGAGGCGGACACCAGACTGACACCATCACGAGGCGAGGCTGACACCAGACTGACCGCATCACGACGCGAGGCTGACACCAGACTGACCCTATCACGAGGCGAGGCTGACACCTGACTGACACCATCATGATGTGTGGCTGACACCAGACTGACCCCATCACGAGGCGAGGCTGACACCAGACTGATACCATCACGAGGCGAGGCTGACACCAGACTGACACCATCATGATGTGAGGCTGACCCCAGACTGACACCATCATGATGTGAGGCTGACACAAGACTGACCCCATCACGAGGCGAGGCTGACACCAGACTGACCCCATCACGAGGCGAGGCTGACACCAGACTGACCCCATCACGAGGCGAGGCTGACACCAGACTGACACCATCACGAGGAGAGACTGACACCAGACTGACCCCATCACGAGGCGACGCTGACACCAGACTGACCCCATCAAGATGTGAGGCTGACACCAGACTGACCCCATCACTAGGCGAGGCTGAAACCAGACTAACCCCATCACGAGGTGAGGCTGACACCAGACTGACACCATCACGAGGCGAGGCTGACACCAGACTGACACCATAATGATGTGAGGCTGACACCAGACTGACCCCATCACGAGTCGAGGCTGACACCAGACTGACCCCATCACAAGGCGAGACTGACACCAGACTGACCCCATCACGAGGCGAGGCTGACACCAGACTGACACCTTCATGATGTGAGGCTGACACCAGACTGACCCCATCACGAGGCGAGGCTGACACCAGACTGACCCCATCAAGATGTGAGGCTGACACCAGACTGACCCCATCACTAGGCGAGGCTGACACCAGACTAACCCCATCACGAGGCGAGGCTGACACCAGACTGACACCATCACGAGGCGAGGCTGACACCAGACTGACCCCATCATGATGTGAGGCTGACACCAGACTGACCCCATCACGAGGCGAGGCTGACACCAGACTGACCCCATCACGAGGCGAGGCTGACACCGGACTGACACCATCATGATGTGAGGCTGACACAAGGCTGACCCCATCACGAGGCGAGGCTGACACCAGACTGACCACATCACGAGGCGAGGCTGACACCAGACTGACACCATCACGAGGCGAGGCTGACACCAGACTGACACCATCACGAGGCGAGACTGACACCGGACTGACCCCATCACGAGGCGAGGCTGACACCAGACTGACCCCATCAAGATGTGAGGCTGACACCAGACTGACCCCATCACTAGGCGAGGCTGACACCAGACTAACCCAATCACGAGGCGAGGCTGACACCAGACTGACACCATCACGAGGTTAGGCTGACACTAGACTGACCCCATCACGAGGCGAGGCTGACACCATACTCTCACCATCAGGAGGCGAGGCGGACACCAGACTGACACCATCACGAGGCGAGGCTGACACCAGACTGACCGCATCACGACGCGAGGCTGACACCAGACTGACCCTATCACGAGGCGAGGCTGACACCTGACTGACACCATCATGATGTGAGGCTGACACCAGACTGACCCCATCACGAGGCGAGGCTGACACCAGACTGACCCCATCACGAGGCGAGGATGACACCAGACTGACACCATCACGAGGCGAGGCTGACACCAGACTGACACCATCATGATGTGAGGCTGACACCAGACTGACCCCATCACGAGTCGAGGCTGACACCAGACTGACCCCATCACGAGGCGAGGCTGACACCAGACTGACCCCATCACGAGGCGAGGCTGACACCAGACTGACACCTTCATGATGTGAGGCTGACACCAGACTGACCCCATCACGAGGCGAGGCTGACACCAGACTGACCCCATCAAGATGTGAGGCTGACGTCAGACTGACCCCATCACGAGGCGAGGCTGACACCAGACTGACCCCATCACGAGGCGAGGCTTACACCAGACTGACCCCATCACGAGGCGAGGCTGACACCAGACTGACACCTTCATGATGTGAGGCTGACGTCAGACTGACCCCATCACGAGGCGAGGCTGACACCAGACTGACCCCATCACGAGGCGAGGCTGACACTAGACTGACCCCATCACGAGGCGAGACTGACACCGGACTGACCCCTTCACGAGGCGAGGCTAACACCGGACTGACACCATCATGATGTGAGGCTGACACAAGACTGACCCCATCACGAGGCGAGGCTGACACCAGACTGACCACATCACGAGGCGAGGCTGACAGCAGACTGACACCATCACGAGGCGAGGCTGACACCAGACTGACCCTATCACTAGGCGAGGCTGACACCAGACTGACACCATCACGAGGCGAGGCTGACACCAGACTGACTCCATCACGAGGTTAGGCTGACACCAGACTGACCCCATCACGAGGCGAGGCTGACACCAGACTGACACCATCACGAGGCGAGACTGACACCATACTCACACCATCACGAGGCGAGGCGGACACCAGACTGACACCATCACGAGGCGAGGCTAACACCAGACTGACCGCATCACGACGCGAGGCTGACACCAGACTGACCCTATCATGAGGCGAGGCTGACACCTGACTGACACCATCATGATGTGAGGCTGACACCAGACTGACCCCATCACGAGGCGAGGCTGACACCAGACTGACCCCATCACGAGGCGAGGCTGACACCAGACTGACACCATCACGAGGCGAGACTGACACCAGACTGACCCCATCACGAGGCGACGCTGACACCAGACTGACCCCATCAAGATGTGAGGCTGACACCAGACTGACCCCATCACTAGGCGAGGCTGACACCAGACTAACCCCATCACGAGGCGAGGCTGACACCAGACTGACACCATCACGAGGCGAGGCTGACACCAGACTGACACCATCATGATGTGAGGCTGACACCAGACTGACCCCATCATGAGGCGAGGCTGACACCAGACTGACCCCATCACGAGGCGAGGCTGACACCAGACTGACACCTTCATGATGTGAGGCTGACGTCAGACTGACCCCATCACGAGGCGAGGCTGACACCAGACTGACCCCATCACGAGGCGAGGCTGACACCAGACTGACCCCATCACGAGGCGAGGCTGACACCAGACTGACCCCATCACGAGGCGAGACTGACACCGGACTGACCCCATCACGAGGCGAGGCTAACACCGGACTGACACCATCACGATGTGAGGCTGACACAAGACTGACCCCATCACGAGGTGAGGCTGACACCAGACTGACACCATCACGAGGCGAGGCTGAAACCAGACTGACACCATCATGATGTGAGGCTGACACCAGACTGACCCCATCACGAGTCGAGGCTGACACCAGACTGACCCCATCACGAGGCGAGGCTGACACCAGACTGACCCCATCACGAGGCGAGGCTGACACCAGACTGACACCTTCATGATGTGAGGCTGACACCAGACTGACCCCATCACGAGGCGAGGCTGACACCACACTGACCCCATCAAGATGTGAGGCTGACACCAGACTGACCCCATCTCTAGGCGAGGCTGACACCAGACTAACCCCATCACGAGGCGAGGCTGACACCAGACTGACACCATCACGAGGCGAGGCTGACACCAGACTGACACCATCATGATGTGAGGCTGACACCAGACTGACCCCATCATGAGGCGAGGCTGACACCAGACTGACCCCATCACGAGGCGAGGCTGACACCAGACTGACACCTTCATGATGTGAGGCTGACGTCAGACTGACCCCATCACGAGGCGAGGCTGACACCAGACTGACCCCATCACGAGGCGAGGCTGACACCAGACTGACCCCATCACGAGGCGAGGCTGACACCAGACTGACCCCATCACGAGGCGAGACTGACACCGGACTGACCCCATCACGAGGCGAGGCTAACACCGGACTGACACCATCACGATGTGAGGCTGACACAAGACTGACCCCATCACGAGGCAAGGCTGACACCAGACTGACCACATCACGAGGCGAGGCTGACACCAGACTGACACCATCACGAGTCGAGGCTGACACCAGACTGACACCATCACGAGGCGAGGCTGACACCGGACTGACCCCATCACGAGGCGAGGCTGACACCAGACTGACACCATCATGAGGCGAGGCTGACACCAGACTGACCCCATCACGAGGCGAGGCTGACACCAGACTGACCCTATCACTAGGCGAGGCTGACACCAGACTGACACCATCACGAGGCGAGGCTGAAACCCGACTGACCCCATCATGAGGCGAGGCTGACACCAGACTGACACCATCACGAGGCGAGGCTGACACCAGACTGACACCATCATGATGTGAGGCTGACACCAGACTGACCCCATCACGAGTCGAGGCTGACACCAGACTGACCCCATCACGAGGCGAGGCTGACACCAGACTGACCCCATCACGAGGCGAGGCTGACACCACACTGACCCCATCACGAGGCGAGGCTGACTCCAGACTGACACCTTCATGATGTGAGGCTGACACCAGACTGACCCCATCACGAGGCGAGGCTGACACCAGACTGACCCCATCAAGATGTGAGGCTGACACCAGACTGACCCCATCACTAGGCGAGGCTGACACCAGACTAACCACATCACGAGGCGAGGCTGACACCAGACTGACACCATCACGAGGCAAGGCTGACACCAGACTGACACCATCATGATGTGAGGCTGACACCAGACTGACCCCATCACGAGGCGAGGCTGACACCAGACTGACCCCATCACGAGGCGAGGCTGACACCAGACTGACACCTTCATGATGTGAGGCTGACGTCAGACTGACCCCATCACGAGGCGAGGCTGACACCAGACTGACCCCATCACGAGGCGAGGCTGACACCAGACTGACCCCATCACGAGGCGAGGCTGACACCAGACTGACACCTTCATGATGTGAGGCTGACGTCAGACTGACCCCATCACGAGGCGAGGCTGACACCAGACTGACCCCATCACGAGGCGAGGCTGACACCAGACTGACCCCATCACGAGGCGAAGCTGACACCAGACTGACCCCATCACGAGGCGAGACTGGCACCGGACTGACCCCATCACGAGGCGAGGCTAACACCGGACTGACACCATCATGATGTGAGGCTGACACAAGACTGACCCCATCACGAGGCGAGGCTGACACCAGACTGACCACATCACGAGGCGAGGCTGACACCAGACTGACCACATCACAAGGCGAGGCTGACACCAGACTGACCCTATCACTAGGCGAGGCTGACACCAGACTGACACCATCACGAGGCGAGGCTGACACCAGACTGACTCCATCACGAGGTTAGGCTGACACCAGACTGACCCCATCACGAGGCGAGGCTGACACCATACTCACACCATCACGAGGCGAGGCGGACACCAGACTGACACCATCATGAGGCGAGGCTAACACCAGACTGACCGCATCACGACGCGAGGCTGACACCAGACTGACCCTATCACGAGGCGAGGCTGACACCTGACTGACACCATCATGATGTGAGGCTGACACCAGACTGACCCCATCACGAGGCGAGGCTGACACCAGACTGACCCCATCACGAGGCGAGGCTGACACCAGACTGACACCATCACGAGGCGAGACTGACACAAGACTGACCCCATCACGAGGCGACGCTGACACCAGACTGACCCCATCAAGATGTGAGGCTGACACCAGACTGACCCCATCACTAGGCGAGGCTGAAACCAGACTAACCCCATCACGAGGTGAGGCTGACACCAGACTGACACCATCACGAGGCGAGGCTGACACCAGACTGACACCATCATGATGTGAGGCTGACACCAGACTGACCCCATCACGAGGCGAGGCTGACACCATACTCACACCATCACGAGGCGAGGCGGACACCAGACTGACACCATCATGAGGCGAGGCTAACACCAGACTGACCGCATCACGACGCGAGGCTGACACCAGACTGACCCTATCACGAGGCGAGGCTGACACCTGACTGACACCATCATGATGTGAGGCTGACACCAGACTGACCCCATCACGAGGCGAGGCTGACACCAGACTGACCCCATCACGAGGCGAGGCTGACACCAGACTGACACCATCACGAGGCGAGACTGACACAAGACTGACCCCATCACGAGGCGACGCTGACACCAGACTGACCCCATCAAGATGTGAGGCTGACACCAGACTGACCCCATCACTAGGCGAGGCTGAAACCAGACTAACCCCATCACGAGGTGAGGCTGACACCAGACTGACACCATCACGAGGCGAGGCTGACACCAGACTGACACCATCATGATGTGAGGCTGACACCAGACTGACCCCATCACGAGTCGAGGCTGACACCAGACTGACCCCATCATGAGGCGAGGCTGACACCAGACTGACCCCATCACGAGGCGAGGCTGAAACCAGACTGACACCTTCATGATGTGAGGCTGACACCAGACTGACCCCATCACGAGGTGAGGCTGACACCAGACTGACCCCATCAAGATGTGAGGCTGACACCAGACTGACCCCATCACTAGGCGAGGCTGACACCAGACTAACCCCATCACGAGGCGAGGCTGACACCAGACTGACACCATCACGAGGCGAGGCTGACACCAGACTGACACCATCATGATGTGAGGCTGACACCAGACTGACCCCATCACGAGGCGAGGCTTACACCAGACTGACCCCATCACGAGGCGAGGCTGACACCAGACTGACACCTTCATGATGTGAGGCTGACACCAGACTGACCCCATCACGAGGCGAGGCTGACACCAGACTGACCCCATCACGAGGCGAGACTGACACCGGACTGACCCCATCACGAGGCGAGGATAACACCGGACTGACACCATCATGATGTGATGCTGACACAAGACTGACCCCATCACGAGGCGAGGCTGACACCAGACTGACCACATCACGAGGCGAGGCTGACACCAGACTGACACCATCACGAGTCGAGGCTGACACCAGACTGACACCATCACGAGGCGAGGCTGACACCGGACTGACCCCATCACGAGGCGAGGCTGACACCAGACTGACACCATCATGAGGCGAGGCTGACACCAGACTGACCCCATCACGAGGCGAGGTTGACACCAGACTGACCCCATCACGAGGCGAGGCTGACACCAGACTGACCCCATCACGGGCGAGGCTGACACCAGACTGACCCCATCACGAGGCGAGACTGACACCAGACTGACCCCATCACGAGGCGAGGCTGACACCAGACTGACCCCATCACAACGCGAGGCTGACACCAGACTGACACCATCACGATGCGAGACTGACACCAGACTGACCCCATCACGAGGCGAGATTGACACCAGACTGACCCCATCACGAGGCGAGGCTGACACCAGACTGACCCCATCACGAGGCGAGGCTGACACCAGACTGACACCATCACGAGGCGAGACTGACACCAGACTGACCCCATCACGAGGCGACGCTGACACCAGACTGACCCCATCAAGATGTGAGGCTGACACCAGACTGACCCCATCACTAGGCGAGGCTGAAACCAGACTAACCCCATCACGAGGCGAGGCTGACACCAGACTGACACCATCATGATGTGAGGCTGACACCAGACTGACCCCATCACGAGTCGAGGCTGACACCAGACTGACCCCATCACGAGGCGAGGCTGACACCAGACTGACCCCATCACGAGGCGAGGCTGACACCAGACTGACACCTTCATGATGTGAGGCTGACACCAGACTGACCCCATCACGAGGCGAGGCTGACACCAGACTGACCCCATCAAGATGTGAGGCTGACACCAGACTGACCCCATCACTAGGCGAGGCTGACACCAGACTAACCACATCACGAGGCGAGGCTGACACCAGACTGACACCATCACGAGGCGAGGCTGACACCACACTGAAACCATCATGATGTGAGGCTGACACCAGACTGACCCCATCACGAGGCGAGGCTGACACCAGACTGACCCCATCACGAGGCGAGGCTGACACCAGACTGACAATTTAATGATGTGAGGCTGACACCAGACTGACCCCATCACGAGGCGAGGCTGACACCAGACTGACCCCATCACGAGGCGAGGCTGACACCAGACTGACCCCATCACGAGGCGAAGCTGACACCTGGCTGACACCATCATGATGTGAGGCTGACACCAGACTGACCCCATCACGAGGCGAGGCTGACACCAGACTGACACGATCACGAGGCGAGGCTGACACCAGACTGACACAATCACGAGGCGAGGCTGACACCTGGCTGACACCATCATGATGTGAGGCTGACACCAGACTGACCCCATCACGAGGCGAGGCTGACACCAGACTGACCTCATCACCAGGCGAGGCTGATACAAGACTGACACCATCACGAGGCGAGGCTGTCACCAGACTGACACCATCATGATGTGAGGCTGACACCAGACTGACCCCATCACGAGGCGAGGCTGACACCAGACTGACCCTATCACTAGGCGAGGCTGACACCAGACTGACACCATCACGAGGCGAGGCTGACACCAGACTGACCCCATCACGAGGTGAGGCTGACACCAGAATGACCCCATCCCGAGGCGAGGCTGACACCAGACTGACACCATCACGAGGCGAGACTGACACCAGACTGACACCATCACGAGGCGAAGTGGACACCAGACTGACCCCATCACGAAGCGAGGCTGACACCAGACTGACCCATCACGAGGCGAGGCTGACACCAGACTGACCCCATCACGAGGCGAGGCTGACACCAGACTGACACCATCACAATGCGAGACTGACACCAGACTGACCCCATCACGAGGCGAGACTGACACCAGACTGACCCCATCACAAGGCGAGACTGACACCGGACTGACCCCATCACGAGGCAAGGCTGACACCAGACTGACCCCATCACTAGGCAAGGCTGACACCAGACTGACCCCATCACAAGGCGAGACTGACACCAGACTGACCCCATCCCTAGGCGAGGTTGACACAAGACTGACCCCATCACGAGGCGAGACTGACACCAGACTGACCCCATCACGAGGCGAGGCAGACACCAGACTGACCCCATTACGACGCGAGGCTGACACCAGACTGACACCATCACGAGGCGAGGCTGACACCAGACTGACCCCATCACGAGGCGAGGCTGACACCAGACTGACCCCATCCCTAGGCGAGGTTGACACAAGACTGACCCCATCACGAGGCGAGACTGACACCAGACTGACCCCATCACGAGGCGAGGCAGACACCAGACTGACCCCATTACGACGCGAGGCTGACACCAGACTGACACCATCACGAGGCGAGGCTGACACCAGACTGACCCCATCACGAGGCGAGGCTGACACAAGACTGACACCATCATGATGTGAGGCTGACACCAGACTGACCCCATCACGAGGCGAGGCTGACACCAGACTGAACCCATCACGAGGCGAGGCTGACAACAGACTGACCCCATCACGAGGTGAGGCTGACACCAGACTGACCCCATCACGAGGCGAGGCTGACACCAGACTGACACCATCACGAGGCGAGGCTGACACCAGACTGACCCCATCACTAGGCGAGGCTGACACCAGACTGACACCATCATGATGTGAGGCTGACACCAGTCTGACCCCATCACGAGGCGAGGCTGACACCAGACTGACACCATCACGAGGTGAGGCTGACACCAGACTGACCCCATCACGAGGCGAGGCTGACACCAGACTGACCCCATCACGAGGCGAGGCTGACACCGGACTGACCCCATCACGAGGCGACGCTGACACCAGACTGACCCCATCACGAGGCAAGGCTGACACCAGACTGACCCCATCACGAGGCGAGGCTGACACCAGACTGACCCCATCACGAGGCGAGGCTGACACCAGACTGACCCCATCACGAGGCGAGGCTGACACCAGACTGACACCATCATGATGTGAGGCTGACACCAGACTGACCCCATCACGAGGCGAGGCTGACACCAGACTGACCCCATCACGAGGCGAGGCTGACACCAGACTGACACCATCACAATGCGAGACTGACACCAGACTGACCCCATCACGAGGCGAGACTGACACCAGACTGACCCCATCACAAGGCGAGACTGACACCGGACTGACCACATCACGAGGCAAGGCTGACACCAGACTGACCCCATCACTAGGCAAGGCTGACACCAGACTGACCCCATCACAAGGCGAGACTGACACCAGACTGACCCCATCCCTAGGCGAGGTTGACACAAGACTGACCCCATCACGAGGCGAGACTGACACAAGAGTGACCCCATCACGAGGCGAGGCAGACACCAGACTGACCCCATTACGACGCGAGGCTGACACCAGACTGACACCATCACGATGCGAGACTGACACCAGACTGACCCCATCACGAGGCGAGGCTGACACCAGACTGACCCCATCATGAGGTGAGGCTGACACCAGACTGACCCAATCACGAGGAGAGGCTGACACCAGACTGACCCCATCACGAGGCGAGGCTGACACCAGACTGATCCCATCACGAGGCGAGGCTGACACCAGACTGACACCATCACGAGGCGAGACTGACACCGGACTGACCCCATCACGAGGCGAGGCTGACACCGGACTGACACCATCACGAGGCGAGGCTGACACCGGACTGACCCCATCACGAGGCGAGGCTGACACCAGTCTGACACCATCACGAGGCGAGGCTGACACCAGACTGACCCCATCGCGATGTGAGGCTGACACCAGACTGACCCCATCACGAGGCGAGGCTGACACCAGACTGACACCATCATGATGTGAGGCTGACACCAGACTGACCCCATCACGAGGCGAGGCTGACACCAGACTGACTCCATCACGAGGCCAGACTGACACCAGACTGACCCCATCACGAGGCGAGGCTGACACCAAACTGACCCCATCACGAGGCGAGGCTGACACCAGACTGACACCATCACAATGCGAGACTGACACCAGACTGACCCCATCACGAGGCGAGACTGACACCAGACTGACCCCATCACAAGGCGAGACTGACACCGGACTGACCCCATCACGAGGCAAGGCTGACACCAGACTGACCCCATCACTAGGCGAGGCTGACACCAGACTGACCCCATCACGAGGCGAGACTGACACCAGACTGACCCCATCCCTAGGCGAGGCTGACACCAGACTGACCCCATCATGAGGTGAGGCTGACACCAGACTGACCCCATCACGAGGCGAGGCTGACACCAGACTGACCCCATCACGAGGCGAGGCTGACACCAGACTGACACCATCACGAGGCGAGGCTGACACCAGACTGACCCCATCACGAGGCGAGGCTGACACCAGACTGACCCCATCATGAGGTGAGGCTGACACCAGACTGACCCCATCACGAGGCGAGGCTGACACCAGACTGACACCATCTCGAGGCGAGGCTGACACCGGACTGACCCCATCACGAGGCGAGGCTGACACCGGACTGACACCATCACGAGGCGAGGCTGACACCGGACTGACCCCATCACGAGGCGAGGCTGACACCAGACTGACCGCATCACGAGGCGAGGCTGACACCAGACTGACCCCATCACTAGGCGAAGCTGACACCTGACTGACACCATCATGATGTGAGGCTGACACCAGACTGACCCTATCACGAGGCGAGGCTGACACCAGACTGACACCATCACGAGGCGAGGCTGACACCAGACTGACCCCATCACGAGGCGAGGCAGACACCAGACTGACCCCATTACGACGCGAGGCTGACACCAGACTGACACCATCACGAGGCGAGGCTGACACCAGACTGACCCCATCACGAGGCGAGGCTGACACCAGACTGACCCCATCCCTAGGCGAGGTTGACACAAGACTGACCCCATCACGAGGCGAGACTGACACCAGACTGACCCCATCACGAGGCGAGGCAGACACCAGACTGACCCCATTACGACGCGAGGCTGACACCAGACTGACACCATCACGAGGCGAGGCTGACACCAGACTGACCCCATCACGAGGCGAGGCTGACACAAGACTGACACCATCATGATGTGAGGCTGACACCAGACTGACCCCATCACGAGGCGAGGCTGACACCAGACTGAACCCATCACGAGGCGAGGCTGACAACAGACTGACCCCATCACGAGGTGAGGCTGACACCAGACTGACCCCATCACGAGGCGAGGCTGACACCAGACTGACACCATCACGAGGCGAGGCTGACACCAGACTGACCCCATCACTAGGCGAGGCTGACACCAGACTGACACCATCATGATGTGAGGCTGACACCAGTCTGACCCCATCACGAGGCGAGGCTGACACCAGACTGACACCATCACGAGGTGAGGCTGACACCAGACTGACCCCATCACGAGGCGAGGCTGACACCAGACTGACCCCATCACGAGGCGAGGCTGACACCGGACTGACCCCATCACGAGGCGACGCTGACACCAGACTGACCCCATCACGAGGCAAGGCTGACACCAGACTGACCCCATCACGAGGCGAGGCTGACACCAGACTGACCCCATCACGAGGCGAGGCTGACACCAGACTGACCCCATCACGAGGCGAGGCTGACACCAGACTGACACCATCATGATGTGAGGCTGACACCAGACTGACCCCATCACGAGGCGAGGCTGACACCAGACTGACCCCATCACGAGGCGAGGCTGACACCAGACTGACACCATCACAATGCGAGACTGACACCAGACTGACCCCATCACGAGGCGAGACTGACACCAGACTGACCCCATCACAAGGCGAGACTGACACCGGACTGACCACATCACGAGGCAAGGCTGACACCAGACTGACCCCATCACTAGGCAAGGCTGACACCAGACTGACCCCATCACAAGGCGAGACTGACACCAGACTGACCCCATCCCTAGGCGAGGTTGACACAAGACTGACCCCATCACGAGGCGAGACTGACACAAGAGTGACCCCATCACGAGGCGAGGCAGACACCAGACTGACCCCATTACGACGCGAGGCTGACACCAGACTGACACCATCACGATGCGAGACTGACACCAGACTGACCCCATCACGAGGCGAGGCTGACACCAGACTGACCCCATCATGAGGTGAGGCTGACACCAGACTGACCCAATCACGAGGAGAGGCTGACACCAGACTGACCCCATCACGAGGCGAGGCTGACACCAGACTGATCCCATCACGAGGCGAGGCTGACACCAGACTGACACCATCACGAGGCGAGACTGACACCGGACTGACCCCATCACGAGGCGAGGCTGACACCGGACTGACACCATCACGAGGCGAGGCTGACACCGGACTGACCCCATCACGAGGCGAGGCTGACACCAGTCTGACACCATCACGAGGCGAGGCTGACACCAGACTGACCCCATCGCGATGTGAGGCTGACACCAGACTGACCCCATCACGAGGCGAGGCTGACACCAGACTGACACCATCATGATGTGAGGCTGACACCAGACTGACCCCATCACGAGGCGAGGCTGACACCAGACTGACTCCATCACGAGGCCAGACTGACACCAGACTGACCCCATCACGAGGCGAGGCTGACACCAAACTGACCCCATCACGAGGCGAGGCTGACACCAGACTGACACCATCACAATGCGAGACTGACACCAGACTGACCCCATCACGAGGCGAGACTGACACCAGACTGACCCCATCACAAGGCGAGACTGACACCGGACTGACCCCATCACGAGGCAAGGCTGACACCAGACTGACCCCATCACTAGGCGAGGCTGACACCAGACTGACCCCATCACGAGGCGAGACTGACACCAGACTGACCCCATCCCTAGGCGAGGCTGACACCAGACTGACCCCATCATGAGGTGAGGCTGACACCAGACTGACCCCATCACGAGGCGAGGCTGACACCAGACTGACCCCATCACGAGGCGAGGCTGACACCAGACTGACACCATCACGAGGCGAGGCTGACACCAGACTGACCCCATCACGAGGCGAGGCTGACACCAGACTGACCCCATCATGAGGTGAGGCTGACACCAGACTGACCCCATCACGAGGCGAGGCTGACACCAGACTGACACCATCTCGAGGCGAGGCTGACACCGGACTGACCCCATCACGAGGCGAGGCTGACACCGGACTGACACCATCACGAGGCGAGGCTGACACCGGACTGACCCCATCACGAGGCGAGGCTGACACCAGACTGACCGCATCACGAGGCGAGGCTGACACCAGACTGACCCCATCACTAGGCGAAGCTGACACCTGACTGACACCATCATGATGTGAGGCTGACACCAGACTGACCCTATCACGAGGCGAGGCTGACACCAGACTGACACCATGACGAGGCGAGGCTGACACCAGACTGAAACCATCACGAGGCGAGGCTGACACCTGACTGACACCATCACGAGGCGAGACTGACACCAGACTGACCCCATCACGATGCGAGACTGACACCAGACTGACCCCATCTCGAGGCGAGACTGACACCAGACTGACACCATCACGAGGCGAGGCTGACACCAGACTGACCCCATCACGAGGCGAGGCTGACACCGGACTGACCCCATCACGAGGCGAGGCTGACACCAGACTGACCCCATCACAAGGCAAAGCTGACACCTGACTGACACCATTACGATGTGAGGCTGACACCAGACTGACCCCATCACTAGGCGAGGCTGACACCAGACTGACCCCATCACGAGACAAGGCTGACACCAGACTGACACCATCACGAGACGAGGCTGACACCAGACTGACACCTTCATGATGTGAGGCTGACACCAGACTGACCCCATCACGAGGCGAGGCTGACACCAGACTGACCGCATCACGAGGCGAGGCTGACACCAGACTGACCCCATCACAAGGCGAGACTGACACCAGACTGACCCCATCCCTAGGCGAGGTTGACACCAGACTGACCCCATCACGAGGCGAGACTGACACCAGACTGACCCCATCACGAGGCGAGGCAGACACCAGACTGACCCCATTACGACGCTAGGCTGACACGAGACTGACCCCATCACGATGCGAGACTGACACCAGACTGACCCCATCACGAGGCGAGGCTGACACCAGACTGACCCCATCATGAGGTGAGGCTGACACCAGACTGACCCCATCACGAGGAGAGGCTGACACCAGACTGACCCCATCACGAGGCGAGGCTGACACCAGACTGATCCCATCACGAGGCGAGGCTGACACCAGACTGACACCATCACGAGGCGAGACTGACACCGGACTGACCCCATCACAAGGCGAGGCTGACACCGGACTGACACCATCACGAGGCGAGGCTGACACCGGACTGACCCCATCACGAGGCGAGGCTGACACCAGTCTGACACCATCACGAGGCGAGGCTGACACCAGACTGACCCCATCGCGATGTGAGGCTGACACCAGACTGACCCCATCACGAGGCGAGGCTGACACCAGACTGACACCATCATGATGTGAGGCTGACACCAGACTGACCCCATCACGAGGCGAGGCTGACACCAGACTGACTCCATCACGAGGCGAGACTGACACCAGACTGACCCCATCACGAGGCGAGGCTGACACCAAACTGACCCCATCACGAGGCGAGGCTGACACCAGACTGACACCATCACAATGCGAGACTGACACCAGACTGACCCCATCACGAGGCGAGACTGACACCAGACTGACCCCATCACAAGGCGAGACTGACACCGGACTGACCCCATCACGAGGCAAGGCTGACACCAGACTGACCCCATCACTAGGCGAGGCTGACACCAGACTGACCCCATCACGAGGCGAGACTGACACCAGACTGACCCCATCCCTAGGCGAGGCTGACACCAGACTGACCCCATCACGAGGCTAGACTGACACCAGACTGACCCCATCACGAGACAAGGCTGACACCAGACTGACACCATCACGAGACGAGGCTGACACCAGACTGACACCTTCATGATGTGAGGCTGACACCAGACTGACCCCATCACGAGGCGAGGCTGACACCAGACTGACCGCATCACGAGGCGAGGCTGACACCAGACTGACCCCATCACAAGGCGAGACTGACACCAGACTGACCCCATCCCTAGGCGAGGTTGACACCAGACTGACCCCATCACGAGGCGAGACTGACACCAGACTGACCCCATCACGAGGCGAGGCAGACACCAGACTGACCCCATTACGACGCTAGGCTGACACGAGACTGACCCCATCACGATGCGAGACTGACACCAGACTGACCCCATCACGAGGCGAGGCTGACACCAGACTGACCCCATCATGAGGTGAGGCTGACACCAGACTGACCCCATCACGAGGAGAGGCTGACACCAGACTGACCCCATCACGAGGCGAGGCTGACACCAGACTGATCCCATCACGAGGCGAGGCTGACACCAGACTGACACCATCACGAGGCGAGACTGACACCGGACTGACCCCATCACAAGGCGAGGCTGACACCGGACTGACACCATCACGAGGCGAGGCTGACACCGGACTGACCCCATCACGAGGCGAGGCTGACACCAGTCTGACACCATCACGAGGCGAGGCTGACACCAGACTGACCCCATCGCGATGTGAGGCTGACACCAGACTGACCCCATCACGAGGCGAGGCTGACACCAGACTGACACCATCATGATGTGAGGCTGACACCAGACTGACCCCATCACGAGGCGAGGCTGACACCAGACTGACTCCATCACGAGGCGAGACTGACACCAGACTGACCCCATCACGAGGCGAGGCTGACACCAAACTGACCCCATCACGAGGCGAGGCTGACACCAGACTGACACCATCACAATGCGAGACTGACACCAGACTGACCCCATCACGAGGCGAGACTGACACCAGACTGACCCCATCACAAGGCGAGACTGACACCGGACTGACCCCATCACGAGGCAAGGCTGACACCAGACTGACCCCATCACTAGGCGAGGCTGACACCAGACTGACCCCATCACGAGGCGAGACTGACACCAGACTGACCCCATCCCTAGGCGAGGCTGACACCAGACTGACCCCATCACGAGGCTAGACTGACACCAGACTGACCCCATCACGAGGCGAGGCAGACACCAGACTGACCCCATTACGACGCGAGGCTGACACCAGACTGACACCATCACGATGCGAGACTGACACCAGACTGACCCCATCACGAGGCGAGGCTGACACCAGACTGACCCCATCATGAGGTGAGGCTGACACCAGACTGACCCCATCACGAGGCGAGGCTGACACCAGACTGACCCCATCACGAGGCGAGGCTGACACCAGACTGACACCATCACGAGGCGAGACTGACACCGGACTGACCCCATCACGAGGCGAGGCTGACACCAGACTGACCCCATCACAAGGCGAGGCTGACACCAGACTGACCCCATCACGAGGCGAGGCTGACACCAGACTGACCCCATCACAAGGCGAGGCTGACACCTGACTGACACCATCATGATGTGAGGCTGACACCAGACTGACCCCATCACGAGGCGAGGCTGACACCAGACTGACACCATCACGAGGCGAGGCTGACACCAGACTGACCCCATCACAAGGCGAGGCTGAAACCTGATTGACACCATCATGATGTGAGGCTGACACCAGACTGACCCCATCACGAGGCGAGACTGACACCAGACTGACCCCATCACGAGGCGAGGCTGACACCAGACTGACCCCATCACAAGGCGAAGCTGACACCTGACTGACACCATCATGATGTGAGGCTGAAACCAGGCTGACCCTATCACGAGGCGAGGCTGACACCAGACTGACACCATGACGAGGCGAGGCTGACACCAGACTGAAACCATCACGAGGCGAGGCTGACACCTGACTGACACCATCATGATGTGAGGCTGACACCAGACTGACACCATCACGAGGCGAGGCTGACACCAGACTGACCCCATCACGAGGCGAGACTGACACCAGACTGACCCCATCACGAGGCGAGACTGACACCAGACTGACCCCATCGCGATGCGAGGCTGACACCAGACTGACACCATCACGATGCGAGATTGACACCAGACTGACCCCATCACGAGGCGAGACTGACACCAGACTGACCCCATCACGAGGCGAGACTGACACCGGACTGACCCCATCACGAGGCAAGGCTGACACCAGACTGACCCCATCACTAGGCGAGGCTGACACCAGACTGACCCCATCACGAGGCGAGACTGACACCAGACTGACCCCATCCCTAGGCGAGGCTGACACCAGACTGACCCCATCACAAGGCGAAGCTGACACCTGACCGACACCATCACGATGTGAGGCTGACACCAGACTGACCCTATCACGAGGCGAGGCTGACACCAGACTGACCCCATCACGAGGCGAGACTGACACCAGACTGACCCCATTCCTAGGCGAGGCTGACACCAGACTGACCCCATCACGAGGCGAGGCTGACACCAGACTGACACCATCACCAGGCGAGGCTGACACCAGACTGACCCCATCATGATGTGAGGCTGACACCAGACTGACCCCATCACTAGGCGAGGCTGACACCAGACTGACACCATCACGAGGCGAGGCTGACACCAGACTGACACCATCATGATGTGAGGCTGACACCAGACTGACACCATCACGAGGCGAGGCTGACACCAGACTGACACCATCACGATGTGAGGCTGACACCAGACTGACCCCATCACGAGGCGAGGCTGACACCAGACTGTCCCCATCACAAGGCGAGGCTGACACCAGACTGACCCCATCACGAGGCGAGGCTGACACCAGACTGACACCATCACGAGGCGAGGCTGACACCAGACTGACCCCATCACAAGGCGAGGCTGAAACCTGATTGACACCATCATGATGTGAGGCTGACACCAGACTGACCCCATCACGAGGCGAGACTGACACCAGACTGACCCCATCACGAGGCGAGGCTGACACCAGACTGACCCCATCACAAGGCGAAGCTGACACCTGACTGACACCATCATGATGTGAGGCTGAAACCAGACTGACCCTATCACGAGGCGAGGCTGACACCAGACTGACCGCATCACGAGGCGAGGCTGACACCAGACTGAAACCATCACGAGGCGAGGCTGACACCTGACTGACACCATCAAGAGGCGAGACTGACACCAGACTGACCCCATCACGATGCGAGACTGACACCAGACTGACCCCATCTCGAGGCGAGACTGACACCAGACTGACACCATCACGAGGCGAGGCTGACACCAGACTGACCCCATCACGAGGCGAGGCTGACACCAGACTGACCCCATCACGAGGCGAGGCTGACACCAGACTGACCCCATCACAAGGCAAAGCTGACACCTGACTGACACCATCACGATGTGAGGCTGACACCAGACTGACCCCATCACTAGGCGAGGCTGACACCAGACTGACCCCATCACGAGACGAGGCTGACACCAGACTGACACCATCACGAGACGAGGCTGACACCAGACTGACACCTTCATGATGTGAGGCTGACACCAGACTGACCCCATCAAGAGGCGAGGCTGACACCAGACTGACCGCATCACGAGGCGAGGCTGACACCAGACTGACCCTATCACTAGGCGAGGCTGACACCAGACTGACACCATCACGAGGCGATGCTGACACCAGACTGACCCCATCATGATGTGAGGCTGACACCAGACTGACCCCATCATGATGTGAGGCTGACACCAGACTGACCCCATCACTAGGCGAGGCTGACACCGGACTGACCCAATCACGAGGCGAGGCTGACACCGGACTGACACCATCACGAGGCGAGGCTGACACCAGACTGACAATATCACGATGTGAGGCTGACACCAGACTGAACCCATCACAAGGCGAGACTGACACCGGACTGACCCCATCACGAGGCAAGGCTGACACCAGACTGACCCCATCATGATGTGAGGCTGACACCAGACTGACCCCATCACTAGGCGAGGCTGACACCAGACTGACCCCATCACAAGGCGAGACTGACACCAGACTGACCCCATCCCTAGTCGAGGTTGACACCAGACTGACCCCATCACGAGGCGAGACTGACACCAGACTGACCCCATCACGAGGCGAGGCAGACACCAGACTGACCCCATTACGACGCGAGGCTGACACCAGACTGACACCATCACGATGCGAGACTGACACCAGACTGACACCATCACGAGGCGACACTGACACCGGACTGACCCCATCACGAGGCGAGGCTGACACCAGACTGACCCCATCGCGATGTGAGGCTGACACCAGACTGACCCCATCACGAGGCGAGGCTGACACCAGACTGACACCATCATGATGTGAGGCTGACACCAGACTGACCCCATCACGAGGCGAGGCTGACACCAGACTGACCCCATCACGAGGCGAGACTGACACCAGACTGACCCCATCCCTAGGCGAGGCTGACACCAGACTGACACCATCACGAGGCGAGACTGACACCAGACTGACCCCATCACGAGGCGAGGCTGACACCGGACTGACACTATCACGAGGCGAGGCTGACACCGGACTGACCCCATCACGAGGCGAGGCTGACACCAGACTGACACCATCACGAGGCGAGGCTGACACCAGACTGACCCCATCATGATGTGAGGCTGACACCAGACTGACCCCATCACTAGGCGAGGCTGACACCAGACTGACACCATCACGAGGCGAGGCTGACACCAGACTGACACCATCATGATGTGAGGCTGACACCGGACTGACACCATCACGAGGCGAGGCTGACACCAGACTGACACCATCACGATGTGAGGCTGACAAGAGACTGACCCCATCACGAGGCGAGGCTGACACCAGACTGTCCCCATCACAAGGCGAGGCTGACACCAGACTGACCCCATCACGAGGCGAGGCTGACACCAGACTGACACCATCACGAGGCGAGGCTGACACCAGACTGACCCCATCACAAGGCGAGGCTGACACCAGACTGACCCCATCGCGATGTGAGGCTGACACCAGACTGACCCCATCACGAGGTGAGACTGACACCAGACTGACCCCATCACGAGGCGAGACTGACACCAGACTGACACCATCATGAGACAAGACTGACACCAGACTGACACCATCACGAGGCGAGGCTGACACCAGACTGACCCCATCACGAGGCGAGGCTGACACCAGACTGACCCCATCACAAGGCGAGGCTGAAACCTGATTGACACCATCATGATGTGAGGCTGACACCAGACTGACCCCATCACTAGGCGAGGCTGACACCAGACTGACCCCATCACGAGACGAGGCTGACACCAGACTGACACCATCACGAGACGAGGCTGACACCAGACTGACACCTTCATGATGTGAGGCTGACACCAGACTGACCCCATCACGAGGCGAGGCTGACACCAGACTGACCGCATCACGAGGCGAGGCTGACACCAGACTGACCCCATCGCGATGTGAGGCTGACACCAGACTGACCCCATCACGAGGCGAGGCTGACACCAGACTGACACCATCATGATGTGAGGCTGACACCAGACTGACCCCATCACGAGGCGAGGCTGACACCAGACTGACCCCATCACGAGGCGAGGCTGACACCAGACTGACCCCATCACGAGGCGAGACTGACACCAGACTGACCCCATCACAAGGCGAGACTGACACCGGACTGACCCCATCACGAGGCAAGGCTGACACCAGACTGACCCCATCACTAGGCAAGGCTGACACCAGACTGACCCCATCACAAGGCGAGACTGACACCAGACTGACCCCATCCCTAGGCGAGGTTGACACCAGACTGACCCCATCACGAGGCGAGACTGACACCAGACTGACCCCATCACGAGGCGAGGCAGACACCAGACTGACCCCATTACGACGCGAGGCTGACACCAGACTGACACCATCACGATGCGAGACTGACACCAGACTGACCCCATCACGAGGCGAGGCTGACACCAGACTGACCCCATCATGAGGTGAGGCTGACACCAGACTGACCCCATCACGAGGAGAGGCTGACACCAGACTGACCTCATCACGAGGCGAGGCTGACACCAGACTGATCCCATCACGAGGCGAGGCTAACACCGGACTGACACCATCACGAGGCGAGGCTGACACCAGACTGACACCATCACAATGCGAGACTGACACCAGACTGACCCCATCACGAGGCGAGACTGACACCAGACTGACCCCATCACAAGGCGAGACTGACACCGGACTGACCCCATCACGAGGCAAGGCTGACACCAGACTGACCCCATCACTAGGCAAGGCTGACACCAGACTGACCCCATCACAAGGCGAGACTGACACCAGACTGACCCCATCACTAGGCAAGGCTGACACCAGACTGACCCCATCACTAGGCAAGGCTGACACCAGACTGACCCCATCACTAGGCGAAGCTGACACCTGACTGACACCATCATGATGTGAGGCTGACACCAGACTGACCATATCACGAGGCGAGGCTGACACCAGACTGACACCATGACGAGGCGAGGCTGACACCAGACTGAAACCATCACGAGGCGAGGCTGACACCTGACTGACACCATCAAGAGGCGAGACTGACACCAGACTGACCCCATCACGATGCGAGACTGACACCAGACTGACCCCATCTCGAGGCGAGACTGACACCAGACTGACACCATCACGATGCGAGACTGACACCAGACTGACCCCATCACGAGGCGAGGCTGACACCAGACTGACCCCATCATGAGGTGAGGCTGACACCAGACTGACCCCATCACGAGGAGAGGCTGACACCAGACTGACCCCATCACGAGGCGAGGCTGACACCAGACTGATCCCATCACGAGGCGAGGCTGACACCAGACTGACACCATCACGAGGCGAGACTGACACCGGACTGACCCCATCACAAGGCGAGGCTGACACCGGACTGACACCATCACGAGGCGAGGCTGACACCGGACTGACCCCATCACGAGGCGAGGCTGACACCAGTCTGACACCATCACGAGGCGAGGCTGACACCAGACTGACCCCATCGCGATGTGAGGCTGACACCAGACTGACCCCATCACGAGGCGAGGCTGACACCAGACTGACACCATCATGATGTGAGGCTGACACCAGACTGACCCCATCACGAGGCGAGGCTGACACCAGACTGACTCCATCACGAGGCGAGACTGACACCAGACTGACCCCATCACGAGGCGAGGCTGACACCAAACTGACCCCATCACGAGGCGAGGCTGACACCAGACTGACACCATCACAATGCGAGACTGACACCAGACTGACCCCATCACGAGGCGAGACTGACACCAGACTGACCCCATCACAAGGCGAGACTGACACCGGACTGACCCCATCACGAGGCAAGGCTGACACCAGACTGACCCCATCACTAGGCGAGGCTGACACCAGACTGACCCCATCACGAGGCGAGACTGACACCAGACTGACCCCATCCCTAGGCGAGGCTGACACCAGACTGACCCCATCACGAGGCGAGACTGACACCAGACTGACCCCATCTCGAGGCGAGGCAGACACCAGACTGACCCCATTACGACGCGAGGCTGACACCAGACTGACACCATCACGATGCGAGACTGACACCAGACTGACCCCATCACGAGGCGAGGCTGACACCAGACTGACCCCATCACGAGGCGAGGCTGACACCGGACTGACCCCATCACGAGGCGAGACTGACACCAGACTGACACCATCACGAGGCAAGACTGACACCAGACTGACACCATTACGAGCCGAGGCTGACACCAGACTGACCCCATCACAAGGCGAGGCTGACACCAGACTGACCCCATCACGAGGCGAGGCTGACACCAGACTGACCCCATCACAAGGCGAGGCTGACACCTGACTGACACCATCACGATGTGAGGCTGACACCAGACTGACCCCATCACGAGGCGAGGCTGACACCAGACTGACACCATCACGAGGCGAGGCTGACACCAGACTGACCCCATCACAAGGCGAGGCTGACACCAGACTGACCCCATCGCGATGTGAGGCTGACACCAGACTGACCCCATCACGAGGCGAGACTGACACCAGACTGACACCATCACGAGACAAGACTGACACCAGACTGACACCATCACGAGGCGAGGCTGACACCAGACTGACCCCATCACGAGGCGAGGCTGACACCAGACTGACCCCATCACAAGGCGAGGCTGAAACCTGATTGACACCATCATGATGTGAGGCTGACACCAGACTGACCCCATCACGAGGCGAGACTGACACCAGACTGACCCCATCACGAGGCGAGGCTGACACCAGACTGACCCCATCACAAGGCGAAGCTGACACCTGACTGACACCATCATGATGTGAGGCTGACACCAGACTGACCCTATCACGAGGCGAGGCTGACACCAGACTGACACCATGACGAGGCGAGGCTGACACCAGACTGAAACCATCACGAGGCGAGGCTGACACCTGACTGACACCATCATGATGTGAGGCTGACACCAGACTGACACCATCACGAGGCGAGGCTGACACCAGACTGACCCCATCACGAGGCGAGACTGACACCAGACTGACCCCATCACGAGGCGAGACTGACACCAGACTGACCCCATCGCGATGCGAGGCTGACACCAGACTGACACCATCACGATGCGAGATTGACACCAGACTGACCCCATCACGAGGCGAGACTGACACCAGACTGACCCCATCACGAGGCGAGACTGACACCGGACTGACCCCATCACGAGGCAAGGCTGACACCAGACTGACCCCATCACTAGGCGAGGCTGACACCAGACTGACACCATCACGAGGCGAGGCTGACACCAGACTTACACCATCACGAGGCGAGGCTGACACCAGACTGAAACCATCACGAGGCGAGGCTGACACCAGACTGACCCCATCACAAGGCGAAGCTGACACCTGACTGACACCATCATGATGTGAGGCTGACACCAGACTGACCCTATCACGAGGCGAGGCTGACACCAGACTGACCCCATCACGAGGCGAGGCTGACACCAGACTGACCCCATCACGAGGCGAGGCTGACACCAGACTGACACCATCACGAGGCGACACTGACACCGGACTGACCCCATCACGAGGCGAGGCTGACACCAGACTGACCCCATCGCAATGTGAGGCTGACACCAGACTGACCCCATCACGAGGCGAGGCTGACACCAGACTGACACCATCATGATGTGAGGCTGACACCAGACTGACCCCATCACGAGGCGAGGCTGACACCAGACTGACCCCATCGCGATGTGAGGCTGACACCAGACTGACCCCATCACGAGGTGAGACTGACACCAGACTGACCCCATCACGAGACGAGACTGACACCAGACTGACACCATCACGAGACAAGACTGACACCAGACTGACACCATCACGAGGCGAGGCTGACACCAGACTGACCCCATCACGAGGCGAGGCTGACACCAGACTGACCCCATCACAAGGCGAGGCTGAAACCTGATTGACACCATCATGATGTGAGGCTGACACCAGACTGACCCCATCACGAGGCGAGACTGACACCAGACTGACCCCATCACGAGGCGAGGCTGACACCAGACTGACCCCATCACAAGGCGAAGCTGACACCTGACTGACACCATCATGATGTGAGGCTCAAACCAGACTGACCCTATCACGAGGCGAGGCTGACACCAGACTGACCCCATCACAAGGCGAGACTGACACCAGACTGACACCATCACGAGGCGAGGCTGACACCAGACTGACCGCATCACGAGGCGAGGCTGACACCAGACTGACCCCATCACTAGGCGAAGCTGACACCTGACTGACACCATCATGATGTGAGGCTGACACCAGACTGACCCTATCACGAGGCGAGGCTGACACCAGACTGACACCATGACGAGGCGAGGCTGACACCAGACTGAAACCATCACGAGGCGAGACTGACACCAGACTGACCCCATCACGATGCGAGACTGACACCAGACTGACCCCATCTCGAGGCGAGACTGACACCAGACTGACACCATCACGAGGCGAGGCTGACACCAGACTGACCCCATCACGAGGCGAGGCTGACACCAGACTGACCCCATCACGAGGCGAGGCTGACACCAGACTGACCCCATCACAAGGCAAAGCTGACACCAGACTGACACCATCATGATGTGAGGCTGACACCAGACTGACCCCATCACGAGGCGAGGCTGACACCAGACTGACCCCATCACGAGGCGAGGCTGACACCAGACTGACACCATCACAATGCGAGACTGACACCAGACTGACCCCATCACGAGGCGAGACTGACACCAGACTGACCCCATCACAAGGCGAGACTGACACCGGACTGACCCCATCACGAGGCAAGGCTGACACCAGACTGACCCCATCACTAGGCAAGGCTGACACCAGACTGACCCCATCACAAGGCGAGACTGACACCAGACTGACCCCATCACGAGGCGAGGCAGACACCAGACTGACCCCATTACGACGCGAGGCTGACACCAGACTGACACCATCACGATGCGAGACTGACACCAGACTGACCCCATCACGAGGCGAGGCTGACACCATCTGACCCCATCACGAGGCGATGCTGACACCAGACTGACCCCATCGCGAGGCGAGGCTGACACCATCTGACCCCATCACGAGGCGAGGCTGACACCAGCCTGACCCCATCACGAGGCGAGGCTGACACCAGACTGACCCCATCACGAGGCAAGACTGACACCAGACTTACCCCATCACGAGGCAAGGCTGACACCAGACTGACACCATCACAAGGCGAAGCTGACACCAGACTGACACCATCATGATGTGAGGCTGACACCAGACTGACCCCGTCACGGGGCGAGGCTGACACCAGACTGACCCCATCACGAGGCGAGGCTGACACCAGACTGACGCCGTCACGAGGCGAGACTGACACAGGACTGACCCCATCACGGGGCGAGGCTGACACCAGACTGACCCCATCACGAGGCGAGGCTGACACCAGACTGAAACCATCACAAGGTGAAGCTGACACAAAAATTGACACCATCATGATGTGAGGCTGACACCAGACTGACCCCGTCACGGAGCGAGGCTGACACCAGTCTAACCCCATCACTAGTCGAGGCTGACACCAGACTGACCCCATCACGAGGCGAGACTGACACCAGACTGACCCCATCATGATGTGAGGCTGACACCAGACTGACCCCATCACGAGGCGATGCTGACACCAGACTGACCCCATCACGAGGCGAGACTGACACCAGACTGACCCCATCACGAGGCGAGGCTGACACCAGACTGACCCCATGACGAGGTGAGGCTGACACCAGACTGACCCCATCATGAGGCGAGACTGACACCAGACTGACGCCGTCACGAGGCGAGACTGATACCAGACTGACGCCGTCACGAGGCGAGGCTGACACCAGACTGACCCCATCACGTGGCGAGGCTGACACCAGACTGACCCCATCACGAGGCGAGGCTGACACCAGACTGAAACCATCACAAGGTGAAGCTGACACCAGACTGACACCATCATGATGTGAGGCTGACACCAGACTGACCCCGTCACGGGGCGAGGCTGACACCAGACTGACCCCATCACGAGGCGAGGCTGACACCAGACTGACGCCGTCACGAGGCGAGACTGACACCAGACTGACGCCGTCACGAGGCGAGACTGATACCAGACTGACGCCGTCACGAGGCGAGGCTGACACCAGACTGACCCCATCACTAGGCGAGGCTGACACCAGACTGACCCCATCACGAGACGAGGCTGACACCAGACTGACACCATCACGAGACGAGGCTGACACCAGACTGACACCTTCATGATGTGAGGCTGACACCAGACTGACCCCATCACGAGGCGAGACTGACACCAGACTGACCCCATCATGAGGTGAGACTGACACCAGACTGACCCCATCACGAGGCGGGGCTGACACCAGACTGACCCCATCACGAGGCGAGACTGACTCCAGACTGACCCCATCATGATGTGAGGCTGACACCAGACTGACCCCATCACGAGGCGATGCTGACACCAGACTGACCCCATCGCGAGGCGAGGCTGACACCATCTGACCCCATCACGAGGCGAGGCTGACACCAGCCTGACCCCATCACGAGGCGAGGCTGACACCAGACTGACCCCATCACGAGGCAAGACTGACACCAGACTTACCCCATCACGAGGCAAGGCTGACACCAGACTGACACCATCACAAGGCGAAGCTGACACCAGACTGACACCATCATGATGTGAGGCTGACACCAGACTGACCCCGTCACGGGGCGAGGCTGACACCAGACTGACCCCATCACTAGGAGAGGCTGACACCAGACTGACCCCATCACGAGGCGAGGCTGACACCAGACTGACCCCATCACGAGGCGAGGCTGACACCAGACTGACCCCATCACGAGGCGAGGCTGACACCAGACTGACCCCATCACAAGGCGAGGCTGACATCAGACTGACCCCATCACTAGGCGAGTCTGACACCAGACTGACCCCATCAGGAGGCGAGACTGACACCAGACTGACACCATCACGAGGCGAGACTGACACCAGACTGACCCCATCATGATGTGAGGCTGACACCAAACTGACACCATCACGAGGCGCGGCTGACACCAGACTGACCCCATCACGAGGCGAGGCTGACACCAGACTGACCCCATCACTAGGCGAGGCTGACACCAGACTGACCCCATCACGAGGCGAGGCTGACACCAGACTGACCCAATCACTAGGCGAGACTGACACCAGACTGACCCCATCACGAGGCGAGGCTGACACCAAACTGACCCCATCACGAGGCGAGGCTGACACCAGACTGACCCCATCACGAGGCGAGGCTGATACCAAATTGACCCCATCACGATGTGAGGCTGACACCAGACTGACACCATCACGAGGCGAGACTGACACCAGACTGACACCATCACGAGGCGAGACTGACACCAGACTGACACCATCACTAGGAGAGGCTGACACCAGACTGACACCATCACGAGGCAAGGCTGACACGAGACTGACACCATCATGATGTGAGGCTGACACCAGACTGACCCCATCACTAGGCGAGACTGACACCAGACTGACCCCATCACGAGGCGAGACTGACACCAGACTGACCCCATCACAAGGCGAGGCTGACACCAGACTGACCCCATCACTAGGAGAGGCTGACACCAGACTGACCCCATCACGGGGCGAGGCTGACACCAGACTGACCCCATCACGAGGCAAGACTGACACCAGACTGACCCCATCACGGGGCGAGGCTGACACCAGACTGACCCCATCACGAGGCGAGGCTGACACCAGACTGACCCAATCACGAGACGAGGCTGACACCAGACTGAACCCATCACGAGGCGAGGCTGACACCAGACTGACCCCATCACGAGGCGAGGCTGACACCAGACTGACCCCATCACAAGGCGAGGCTGACATCAGACTGACCCCATCACTAGGCGAGTCTGACACCAGACTGACCCCATCAGGAGGCGAGACTGACACCAGACTGACCCCATCATGATGTGAGGCTGACACCAAACTGACACCATCACGAGGCGCGGCTGACACCAGACTGACCCCATCACGAGGCGAGGCTGACACCAGACTGACCCCATCACGAGGCGAGGCTGACACCAGACTGACCCCATCACGAGGCGAGGCTGACACCAGACTGACACCATCACGAGGCGAGACTGACACCAGACTGACCCCATCATGATGTGAGGCTGACACCAGACTGACCCCATCACTAGGCGAGGCTTACACCAGACTGACCCCATCACGGGGCGAGGCTGACTCCAGACTGACAGCATCACGAGGCGAGGCTGACACCAGACTGACACCATCACGGGGCGAGGCTGACACCAGACTGACCCCATCACGAGGCAAGGCTGACACCAGACTGACCCAATCACTAGGCGAGACTGACACCAGACTGACCCCATCACGAGGCGAGGCTGACACCAAACTGACCCCATCACGAGGCGAGGCTGACACCAGACTGACCCCATCACGAGGCGAGGCTGATACCAAATTGACCCCATCACGATGTGAGGCTGACACCAGACTGACACCATCACGAGGCGAGACTGACACCAGACTGACACCATCACGAGGCGAGACTGACACCAGACTGACACCATCACTAGGAGAGGCTGACACCAGACTGACACCATCACGAGGCAAGGCTGACACCAGACTGACACCATCATGATGTGAGGCTGACACCAGACTGACCCCATCACTAGGCGAGACTGACACCAGACTGACCCCATCACGAGGCGAGACTGACACCAGACTGACCCCATCACAAGGCGAGGCTGACACCAGACTGACCCCATCACTAGGAGAGGCTGACACCAGACTGACCCCATCACGGGGCGAGGCTGACACCAGACTGACCCCATCACGAGGCAAGACTGACACCAGACTGACCCCATCACGGGGCGAGGCTGACACCAGACTGACCCCATCACGAGGCGAGGCTGACACCAGACTGACCCAATCACGAGACGAGGCTGACACCAGACTGAACCCATCACGAGGCGAGGCTGACACCAGACTGACCTCATCACGAGGCGAGGCTGACACCAGACTGACACCATCATGATGTGAGGCTGACACCAGACTGACCCCATCACGAGGCGAGGCTGACACCAGACTGACCCCATCACGAGGCGAGGCTGACACCAGACTGACCCTATCACGAGGCGAGACTGACACCAGACTGACCCCATCAAGGGGCGAGGCTGACACCAGATTGACCCCATCATAAGGCGAGGCTGACACCAGACTGACACCATCATGATGTGAGGCTGACACCAGACTGACCCCATCACTAGGCGAGGCTGACACCAGACTGACACCATCACGATGTGAGGCTGACACCAGACTGACCCCATCACGAGGCGAGGCTGACACCAGACTGACCCCATCACGAGGCGAGGCTGACACCAGACTGACACCATCACGATGTGAGGCTGACACCAGACTGACCCCATCACGAGGCGAGGCTGACACCAGACTCACCCCATCACGAGGCGAGGCTGACACCAGACTGACCCCATCACAAGACGAGGCTGACATCAGACTGACCCCATCACTAGGCGAGTCTGACACCAGACTGACCCCATCAGGAGGCGAGACTGACACCAGACTGACACCAACACGAGGCGAGGCTTACACCAGACTGACCCCATCACGAGGCGAGGCTGACACCAGACTGACACCATTACGAGGCGAGGCTGACACCAGACTGACCCCATCACGAGGCGAGGCTGACACCTGATTGACACCATCATGATGTGAGGCTAACACCAGACTGACCCCGTCACGAGGCGAGGCTGACACCAGACTGACCCCATCACGAGGCGAGGCTGACACCAGACTGACCCCATCACGAGGCGAGGATGACACCAGACTGACCCCATCACGAGGCAAGACTGACACCAGACTGACCCCATCAAGGGGCGAGGCTGACACCAGACTGACCCCATCACGAGGCAAGACTGACACCAGACTGACCCCATCACGGGGCGAGGCTGACACCAGACTGACCCCATCACGAGGCGAGGCTGACACCAGACTGACACCATCACGAGGCGAGGCTGACACCAGACTGACACCATCACGAGGCGAGACTGACACCAGACTGACACCATCACGAGGCTAGGCTGACACCAGATTGACCCCATCACGAGGCGAGGCTGACACCAGAATGACCCCATCACGAGGCGAGGCTGACACCTGACTGACACCATCATGATGTGAGGCTGACACCAGACTGACCCCATCAGGAGGCGAGGCTGACACCAGACTGACCCCATCACGAGGCGAGGCTGACACCAGACTGACCCCATCACGAGGCGTGGCTGACACCAGACTGACCCCATCACGAGGCGAGGCTGACACCAAACTGACCCCATCACGAGGCGAGGCTGACACCAGACTGACCCCATCACTAGGCGAGGCTGACACCAGACTGACCCCATCACGAGGTGAGGCTGACACCAGAATGACCCCATCACGAGTTGAGGCTGACACCAGACTGACCCCATCACTAGGAGAGGCTGACACCAGACTGACACCATCACGAGGCAAGGCTGACACCAGACTGACACCATCATGATGTGAGGCTGACACCAGACTGACCCCATCACTAGGCGAGACTGACACCAGACTGACCCCATCACGAGGCGAGGCTGACACCAGACTGACCCCATCACGAGGCGAGACTGACACCAGACTGACCCCATCACAAGGCGAGGCTGACACCAGACTGACCCCATCACTAGGAGAGGCTGACACCAGACTGACCCCATCACGGGGCGAGGCTGACACCAGACTGACCCCATTAAGAGGCAAGACTGACACCAGACTGACCCCATCACGGGGCGAGGCTGACACCAGACTGACCCCATCACGAGGCGAGGCTGACACCAGACTGACCCAATCACGAGACGAGGCTGACACCAGACTGAACCTATCACGAGGCGAGGCTGACACCAGACTGACCTCATCACGAGGCGAGGCTGACACCAGACTGACACCATCACGAGGCGAGGCTGAAACCAGACTGACACCATCATGATGTGAGGCTGACATCAGACTGACCCCATCACAAGGCGAGTCTGACACCAGACTGACCCCATCACGAGGCGAGGCTGACACCAGACTGACCCCATCACGAGGCGAGACTGACACCAGACTGACCCCATCACGAGGCGAGGCTGACACCAGACTGACCCCATCACGAGGCGAGGCTGACACCAGACTGACCCTATCACGAGGCAAGACTGACACCAGACTGACCCCATCAAGGGGCAAGGCTGACACCAGATTGACCCCATCATGAGGCGAGGCTGACACCAGACTGACCCCATCACGAGGCGAGGCTGAAACCAGACTGACCCCATCACGAGGCAAGGCTGACACCAGACTGACCCCATCACGAGGCGAGGCTGATACCAGACTGACCCCATCACGAGGCGAGGCTGACACCAGACTGACACCATCACGATGTGAGGCTGACACCAAACTGACCCCATCACGAGGCGAGGCTGACACCAGACTGACCCCATCACGAGGCGAGGCTGACACTAGACTGACCCCATCACGAGGCGAGGCTGACATCAGACTGACCCCATCAGGAGGTGAGACTGACACCAGACTGACACCATCACGAGGCGAGGCTTTCACCAGACTGACCCCATCACGAGGCGAGGCTGACACCAGACTGAAACCATTACGAGGCGAGGCTGACACCAGACTGACCCCATCACGAGGCGAGGCTGACACCTGACTGACACCATCAGGATGTGAGGCTAACACCAGACTGACCCCGTCACGAGGCGAGGCTGACACCAGACTGACCCCATCACGAGGCGAGGCTGACACCAGACTGACCCCATCACGAGGCGAGGATGACACCAGACTGACCCCATCACGAGGCAAGACTGACACCAGACTGACCCCATCACGGGGCGAGGCTGACACCAGACTGACCCCATCACGAGGCAAGACTGACACCAGACTGACCCCATCACGGGGCGAGGCTGACACCAGACTGACCCCATCACGAGGTGAGGCTGACACCAGACTGACCCCATCACTAGGAGAGGCTGACACCAGACTGACACCATCACGAGGCAAGGCTGACACCAGACTGACACCATCATGATGTGAGGCTGACACCAGACTGACCCCATCACTAGGCGAGACTGACACCAGACTGACCCCATCACGAGGCGAGGCTGACACCAGACTGACCCCATCACGAGGCGAGACTGACACCAGACTGACCCCATCACAAGGCGAGGCTGACACCAGACTGACCCCATCACGAGGCGAGGCTGACACCAGACTGACCCTATCACGAGGCGAGACTGACACCAGACTGACCCCATCAAGGGGCGAGGCTGACACCAGATTGACCCCATCACTAGGCAAGGCTGACACCAGACTGACCCCATCACAAGGCGAGACTGACACCAGACTGACCCCATCCCTAGGCGAGGTTGACACCAGACTGACCCCATCACGAGGCGAGACTGACACCAGACTGACCCCATCACGAGGCGAGGCAGACACCAGACTGACCCCATTACGACGCGAGGCTGACACCAGACTGACACCATCACGATGCGAGACTGACACCAGACTGACCCCATCACGAGGCGAGGCTGACACCATCTGACCCCATCACGAGGCGATGCTGACACCAGACTGACCCCATCGCGAGGCGAGGCTGACACCATCTGACCCCATCACGAGGCGAGGCTGACACCAGCCTGACCCCATCACGAGGCGAGGCTGACACCAGACTGACCCCATCACGAGGCAAGACTGACACCAGACTTACCCCATCACGAGGCAAGGCTGACACCAGACTGACACCATCACAAGGCGAAGCTGACACCAGACTGACACCATCATGATGTGAGGCTGACACCAGACTGACCCCGTCACGGGGCGAGGCTGACACCAGACTGACCCCATCACGAGGCGAGGCTGACACCAGACTGACGCCGTCACGAGGCGAGACTGACACAGGACTGACCCCATCACGGGGCGAGGCTGACACCAGACTGACCCCATCACGAGGCGAGGCTGACACCAGACTGAAACCATCACAAGGTGAAGCTGACACAAAAATTGACACCATCATGATGTGAGGCTGACACCAGACTGACCCCGTCACGGAGCGAGGCTGACACCAGTCTAACCCCATCACTAGTCGAGGCTGACACCAGACTGACCCCATCACGAGGCGAGACTGACACCAGACTGACCCCATCATGATGTGAGGCTGACACCAGACTGACCCCATCACGAGGCGATGCTGACACCAGACTGACCCCATCACGAGGCGAGACTGACACCAGACTGACCCCATCACGAGGCGAGGCTGACACCAGACTGACCCCATGACGAGGTGAGGCTGACACCAGACTGACCCCATCATGAGGCGAGACTGACACCAGACTGACGCCGTCACGAGGCGAGACTGATACCAGACTGACGCCGTCACGAGGCGAGGCTGACACCAGACTGACCCCATCACGTGGCGAGGCTGACACCAGACTGACCCCATCACGAGGCGAGGCTGACACCAGACTGAAACCATCACAAGGTGAAGCTGACACCAGACTGACACCATCATGATGTGAGGCTGACACCAGACTGACCCCGTCACGGGGCGAGGCTGACACCAGACTGACCCCATCACGAGGCGAGGCTGACACCAGACTGACGCCGTCACGAGGCGAGACTGACACCAGACTGACGCCGTCACGAGGCGAGACTGATACCAGACTGACGCCGTCACGAGGCGAGGCTGACACCAGACTGACCCCATCACTAGGCGAGGCTGACACCAGACTGACCCCATCACGAGACGAGGCTGACACCAGACTGACACCATCACGAGACGAGGCTGACACCAGACTGACACCTTCATGATGTGAGGCTGACACCAGACTGACCCCATCACGAGGCGAGACTGACACCAGACTGACCCCATCATGAGGTGAGACTGACACCAGACTGACCCCATCACGAGGCGGGGCTGACACCAGACTGACCCCATCACGAGGCGAGACTGACTCCAGACTGACCCCATCATGATGTGAGGCTGACACCAGACTGACCCCATCACGAGGCGATGCTGACACCAGACTGACCCCATCGCGAGGCGAGGCTGACACCATCTGACCCCATCACGAGGCGAGGCTGACACCAGCCTGACCCCATCACGAGGCGAGGCTGACACCAGACTGACCCCATCACGAGGCAAGACTGACACCAGACTTACCCCATCACGAGGCAAGGCTGACACCAGACTGACACCATCACAAGGCGAAGCTGACACCAGACTGACACCATCATGATGTGAGGCTGACACCAGACTGACCCCGTCACGGGGCGAGGCTGACACCAGACTGACCCCATCACTAGGAGAGGCTGACACCAGACTGACCCCATCACGAGGCGAGGCTGACACCAGACTGACCCCATCACGAGGCGAGGCTGACACCAGACTGACCCCATCACGAGGCGAGGCTGACACCAGACTGACCCCATCACAAGGCGAGGCTGACATCAGACTGACCCCATCACTAGGCGAGTCTGACACCAGACTGACCCCATCAGGAGGCGAGACTGACACCAGACTGACACCATCACGAGGCGAGACTGACACCAGACTGACCCCATCATGATGTGAGGCTGACACCAAACTGACACCATCACGAGGCGCGGCTGACACCAGACTGACCCCATCACGAGGCGAGGCTGACACCAGACTGACCCCATCACGAGGCGAGGCTGACACCAGACTGACCCCATCACGAGGCGAGGCTGACACCAGACTGACACCATCACGAGGCGAGACTGACACCAGACTGACCCCATCATGATGTGAGGCTGACACCAGACTGACCCCATCACTAGGCGAGGCTTACACCAGACTGACCCCATCACGGGGCGAGTCTGACTCCAGACTGACAGCATCACGAGGCGAGGCTGACACCAGACTGACACCATCACGGGGCGAGGCTGACACCAGACTGACCCCATCACGAGGCAAGGCTGACACCAGACTGACCCAATCACTAGGCGAGACTGACACCAGACTGACCCCATCACGAGGCGAGGCTGACACCAAACTGACCCCATCACGAGGCGAGGCTGACACCAGACTGACCCCATCACGAGGCGAGGCTGATACCAAATTGACCCCATCACGATGTGAGGCTGACACCAGACTGACACCATCACGAGGCGAGACTGACACCAGACTGACACCATCACGAGGCGAGACTGACACCAGACTGACACCATCACTAGGAGAGGCTGACACCAGACTGACACCATCACGAGGCAAGGCTGACACGAGACTGACACCATCATGATGTGAGGCTGACACCAGACTGACCCCATCACTAGGCGAGACTGACACCAGACTGACCCCATCACGAGGCGAGACTGACACCAGACTGACCCCATCACAAGGCGAGGCTGACACCAGACTGACCCCATCACTAGGAGAGGCTGACACCAGACTGACCCCATCACGGGGCGAGGCTGACACCAGACTGACCCCATCACGAGGCAAGACTGACACCAGACTGACCCCATCACGGGGCGAGGCTGACACCAGACTGACCCCATCACGAGGCGAGGCTGACACCAGACTGACCCAATCACGAGACGAGGCTGACACCAGACTGAACCCATCACGAGGCGAGGCTGACACCAGACTGACCCCATCACGAGGCGAGGCTGACACCAGACTGACCCCATCACAAGGCGAGGCTGACATCAGACTGACCCCATCACTAGGCGAGTCTGACACCAGACTGACCCCATCAGGAGGCGAGACTGACACCAGACTGACCCCATCATGATGTGAGGCTGACACCAAACTGACACCATCACGAGGCGCGGCTGACACCAGACTGACCCCATCACGAGGCGAGGCTGACACCAGACTGACCCCATCACGAGGCGAGGCTGACACCAGACTGACCCCATCACGAGGCGAGGCTGACACCAGACTGACACCATCACGAGGCGAGACTGACACCAGACTGACCCCATCATGATGTGAGGCTGACACCAGACTGACCCCATCACTAGGCGAGGCTTACACCAGACTGACCCCATCACGGGGCGAGGCTGACTCCAGACTGACAGCATCACGAGGCGAGGCTGACACCAGACTGACACCATCACGGGGCGAGGCTGACACCAGACTGACCCCATCACGAGGCAAGGCTGACACCAGACTGACCCAATCACTAGGCGAGACTGACACCAGACTGACCCCATCACGAGGCGAGGCTGACACCAAACTGACCCCATCACGAGGCGAGGCTGACACCAGACTGACCCCATCACGAGGCGAGGCTGATACCAAATTGACCCCATCACGATGTGAGGCTGACACCAGACTGACACCATCACGAGGCGAGACTGACACCAGACTGACACCATCACGAGGCGAGACTGACACCAGACTGACACCATCACTAGGAGAGGCTGACACCAGACTGACACCATCACGAGGCAAGGCTGACACCAGACTGACACCATCATGATGTGAGGCTGACACCAGACTGACCCCATCACTAGGCGAGACTGACACCAGACTGACCCCATCACGAGGCGAGACTGACACCAGACTGACCCCATCACAAGGCGAGGCTGACACCAGACTGACCCCATCACTAGGAGAGGCTGACACCAGACTGACCCCATCACGGGGCGAGGCTGACACCAGACTGACCCCATCACGAGGCAAGACTGACACCAGACTGACCCCATCACGGGGCGAGGCTGACACCAGACTGACCCCATCACGAGGCGAGGCTGACACCAGACTGACCCAATCACGAGACGAGGCTGACACCAGACTGAACCCATCACGAGGCGAGGCTGACACCAGACTGACCTCATCACGAGGCGAGGCTGACACCAGACTGACACCATCATGATGTGAGGCTGACACCAGACTGACCCCATCACGAGGCGAGGCTGACACCAGACTGACCCCATCACGAGGCGAGGCTGACACCAGACTGACCCTATCACGAGGCGAGACTGACACCAGACTGACCCCATCAAGGGGCGAGGCTGACACCAGATTGACCCCATCATGAGGCGAGGCTGACACCAGACTGACACCATCATGATGTGAGGCTGACACCAGACTGACCCCATCACTAGGCGAGGCTGACACCAGACTGACACCATCACGATGTGAGGCTGACACCAGACTGACCCCATCACGAGGCGAGGCTGACACCAGACTGACCCCATCACGAGGCGAGGCTGACACCAGACTGACACCATCACGATGTGAGGCTGACACCAGACTGACCCCATCACGAGGCGAGGCTGACACCAGACTCACCCCATCACGAGGCGAGGCTGACACCAGACTGACCCCATCACAAGACGAGGCTGACATCAGACTGACCCCATCACTAGGCGAGTCTGACACCAGACTGACCCCATCAGGAGGCGAGACTGACACCAGACTGACACCAACACGAGGCGAGGCTTACACCAGACTGACCCCATCACGAGGCGAGGCTGACACCAGACTGACACCATTACGAGGCGAGGCTGACACCAGACTGACCCCATCACGAGGCGAGGCTGACACCTGATTGACACCATCATGATGTGAGGCTAACACCAGACTGACCCCGTCACGAGGCGAGGCTGACACCAGACTGACCCCATCACGAGGCGAGGCTGACACCAGACTGACCCCATCACGAGGCGAGGATGACACCAGACTGACCCCATCACGAGGCAAGACTGACACCAGACTGACCCCATCAAGGGGCGAGGCTGACACCAGACTGACCCCATCACGAGGCAAGACTGACACCAGACTGACCCCATCACGGGGCGAGGCTGACACCAGACTGACCCCATCACGAGGCGAGGCTGACACCAGACTGACACCATCACGAGGCGAGGCTGACACCAGACTGACACCATCACGAGGCGAGACTGACACCAGACTGACACCATCACGAGGCTAGGCTGACACCAGATTGACCCCATCACGAGGCGAGGCTGACACCAGAATGACCCCATCACGAGGCGAGGCTGACACCTGACTGACACCATCATGATGTGAGGCTGACACCAGACTGACCCCATCAGGAGGCGAGGCTGACACCAGACTGACCCCATCACGAGGCGAGGCTGACACCAGACTGACCCCATCACGAGGCGTGGCTGACACCAGACTGACCCCATCACGAGGCGAGGCTGACACCAAACTGACCCCATCACGAGGCGAGGCTGACACCAGACTGACCCCATCACTAGGCGAGGCTGACACCAGACTGACCCCATCACGAGGTGAGGCTGACACCAGAATGACCCCATCACGAGTTGAGGCTGACACCAGACTGACCCCATCACTAGGAGAGGCTGACACCAGACTGACACCATCACGAGGCAAGGCTGACACCAGACTGACACCATCATGATGTGAGGCTGACACCAGACTGACCCCATCACTAGGCGAGACTGACACCAGACTGACCCCATCACGAGGCGAGGCTGACACCAGACTGACCCCATCACGAGGCGAGACTGACACCAGACTGACCCCATCACAAGGCGAGGCTGACACCAGACTGACCCCATCACTAGGAGAGGCTGACACCAGACTGACCCCATCACGGGGCGAGGCTGACACCAGACTGACCCCATTAAGAGGCAAGACTGACACCAGACTGACCCCATCACGGGGCGAGGCTGACACCAGACTGACCCCATCACGAGGCGAGGCTGACACCAGACTGACCCAATCACGAGACGAGGCTGACACCAGACTGAACCTATCACGAGGCGAGGCTGACACCAGACTGACCTCATCACGAGGCGAGGCTGACACCAGACTGACACCATCACGAGGCGAGGCTGAAACCAGACTGACACCATCATGATGTGAGGCTGACATCAGACCGACCCCATCACAAGGCGAGTCTGACACCAGACTGACCCCATCACGAGGCGAGGCTGACACCAGACTGACCCCATCACGAGGCGAGACTGACACCAGACTGACCCCATCACGAGGCGAGGCTGACACCAGACTGACCCCATCACGAGGCGAGGCTGACACCAGACTGACCCTATCACGAGGCAAGACTGACACCAGACTGACCCCATCAAGGGGCAAGGCTGACACCAGATTGACCCCATCATGAGGCGAGGCTGACACCAGACTGACCCCATCACGAGGCGAGGCTGAAACCAGACTGACCCCATCACGAGGCAAGGCTGACACCAGACTGACCCCATCACGAGGCGAGGCTGATACCAGACTGACCCCATCACGAGGCGAGGCTGACACCAGACTGACACCATCACGATGTGAGGCTGACACCAAACTGACCCCATCACGAGGCGAGGCTGACACCAGACTGACCCCATCACGAGGCGAGGCTGACACTAGACTGACCCCATCACGAGGCGAGGCTGACATCAGACTGACCCCATCAGGAGGTGAGACTGACACCAGACTGACACCATCACGAGGCGAGGCTTTCACCAGACTGACCCCATCACGAGGCGAGGCTGACACCAGACTGAAACCATTACGAGGCGAGGCTGACACCAGACTGACCCCATCACGAGGCGAGGCTGACACCTGACTGACACCATCAGGATGTGAGGCTAACACCAGACTGACCCCGTCACGAGGCGAGGCTGACACCAGACTGACCCCATCACGAGGCGAGGCTGACACCAGACTGACCCCATCACGAGGCGAGGATGACACCAGACTGACCCCATCACGAGGCAAGACTGACACCAGACTGACCCCATCACGGGGCGAGGCTGACACCAGACTGACCCCATCACGAGGTGAGGCTGACACCAGACTGACCCCATCACTAGGAGAGGCTGACACCAGACTGACACCATCACGAGGCAAGGCTGACACCAGACTGACACCATCATGATGTGAGGCTGACACCAGACTGACCCCATCACTAGGCGAGACTGACACCACACTGACCCCATCACGAGGCGAGGCTGACACCAGACTGACCCCATCACGAGGCGAGACTGACACCAGACTGACCCCATCACAAGGCGAGGCTGACACCAGACTGACCCCATCACGAGGCGAGGCTGACACCAGACTGACCCTATCACGAGGCGAGACTGACACCAGACTGACCCCATCAAGGGGCGAGGCTGACACCAGATTGACCCCATCATGAGGCGAGGCTGACACCAGACTGACACCATCATGATGTGAGGCTGACACCAGACTGACCCCATCACTAGGCGAGGCTGACACCAGACTGACACCATCACGATGTGAGGCTGACACCAGACTGACCCCATCACGAGGCAAGGCTGACACCAGACTGACCCCATCACGAGGCGAGGCTGAAACCAGACTGACCCCATCATGAGGCAAGGCTGACACCAGACTGACCCCATCACGAGGCGAGGCTGATACCAGACTGACCCCATCACGAGGCGAGGCTGACACCAGACTGACACCATCACGATGTGAGGCTGACGCCAGACTGACCCCATCACGAGGCGAGGCTGACACCAGACTGACCGCATCACGAGGCGAGGCTGACATCAGACTGACCCCATCACGAGGCGAGGCTGACACCAGACTGACACCATCACGAGGCGAGGCTGACACCAGACTGACCCCATCACGAGGCGAGGCTGACACCAGACTGACCCCATCACGAGGCGAGGCTGACACCAGACTGACCCCATCATGATGTGAGGCTGACACCAGACTGACCTCATCACGAGGCGAGGCTGATACAAGACTGACACCATCACGAGTCGAGGCTGACACCAGACTGACACCATCATGATGTGAGGCTAACACCAGACTGACTTCATCACGAGGCGAGGCTGATACAAGACTGACACCATCACGAGTCGAGGCTGACACCAGACTGACACCATCATGATGTGAGGCTGACACCAGACTGACCCCATCATGAGGCGAGGCTGACACCAGACTGACCCCATCACGAGGCGAGGCTGACACCAGACTGACCCCATCACGAGGCGAGGCTGACACCAGACTAACCCCATCACGAGGCGTGGCTGACACCACACTGACCCCATCACGAGGCGAGGCTGACACCTGACTGACACCATCATGATGTGAGGCTGACACCAGACTGACCCCATCACGAGGCGAGGCTGACACAAGACTGACCCCATCACGAGGCGAGGCTGACACCAGACTGACACCATCACGAGGCGAGACTGACACCAGACTGACCCCATCATGATGTGAGGCTGACACCAAACTGACACCATCACGAGGCGAGGCTGACACCAGACTGACCCCATCACGAGGCGAGGCTGACACCAGACTGACCCCATCACGAGGCGAGGCTGACACCAGACTGACCCCATCACGAGGCGAGGCTGACACCAGACTGACACCATCACGAGGCGAGACTGACACCAGACTGACCCCATCATGATGTGAGGCTGACACCAGACTGACCCCATCACTAGGCGAGGCTTACACCAGACTGACCCCATCACGGGGCGAGGCTGACTCCAGACTGACAGCATCACGAGGCGAGGCTGACACCAGACTGACACCATCACGGGGCGAGGCTGACACCAGACTGACCCCATCACGAGGCAAGGCTGACACCAGACTGACCCAATCACTAGGCGAGACTGACACCAGACTGACCCCATCACGAGGCGAGGCTGACACCAGACTGACCCTATCACTAGGCGAGGCTGACACCAGACTGACACCATCACGAGGCGAGGCTGAAACCCGACTGACCCCATCACGACGCGAGGCTGACACCAGACTGACACCATCATGATGTGAGGCTGACACCAGACTGACCCCATGAAGAGGCGAGGCTGACACCAGACTGACCCCATCACGAGGCGAGGCTGACACCAGACTGACCCCATCACGAGGCGAGGCTGACACCAGACTGACACCATCACGAGGCGAGGCTGACACCAGACTGTCACCATCATGATGTGAGGCTGACATCAGACTGACCCCATCACAAGGCGAGTCTGACACCAGACTGACCCCATCACGAGGCGAGGCTGACACCAGACTGACCCCATCACGAGGCGAGACTGACACCAGACTGACCCCATCACGAGGCGAGGCTGACACCAGACTGACCCCATCACGAGGCGAGGCTGACACCAGACTGACCCTATCACGAGGCGAGACTGACACCAGACTGACCCCATCAAGGGGCGAGGCTGACACCAGATTGACCCCATCATGAGGCGAGGCTGACACCAGACTGACACCATCACGATGTGAGGCTGACACCAGACTGACCCCATCACTAGGCGAGGCTGACACCAGACTGACACCATCACGATGTGAGGCTGACACCAGACTGACCCCATCACGAGGCAAGGCTGACACCAGACTGACCCCATCACGAGGCGAGGCTGAAACCAGACTGACCCCATCATGAGGCAAGGCTGACACCAGACTGACCCCATCACGAGGCGAGGCTGATACCAGACTGACCCCATCATGAGGCAAGGCTGACACCAGACTGACCCTATCACTAGGCGAGGCTGACACCAGACTGACACCATCACGAGGCGAGGCTGAAACCCGACTGACCCCATCACGACGCGAGGCTGACACCAGACTGACACCATCATGATGTGAGGCTGACACCAGACTGACCCCATGAAGAGGCGAGGCTGACACCAGACTGACCCCATCACGAGGCGAGGCTGACACCAGACTGACCCCATCACGAGGCGAGGCTGACACCAGACTGACACCATCACGAGGCGAGGCTGACACCAGACTGTCACCATCATGATGTGAGGCTGACATCAGACTGACCCCATCACGAGGCGAGGCTGAAACCAGACTGACCCCATCACGAGGCAAGGCTGACACCAGACTGACCCCATCACGAGGCGAGGCTGAAACCAGACTGACCCCATCATGAGGCAAGGCTGACACCAGACTGACCCCATCACGAGGCGAGGCTGATACCAGACTGACCCCATCACGAGGCGAGGCTGACACCAGACTGACACCATCACGATGTGAGGCTGACGCCAGACTGACCCCATCACGAGGCGAGGCTGACACCAGACTGACCGCATCACGAGGCGAGGCTGACATCAGACTGACCCCATCACGAGGCGAGGCTGACACCAGACTGACCCCATCACGAGGCAAGACTGACACCAGACTTACCCCATCACGAGGCAAGGCTGACACCAGACTGACACCATCACAAGGCGAAGCTGACACCAGACTGACACCATCATGATGTGAGGCTGACACCAGACTGACCCCGTCACGGGGCGAGGCTGACACCAGACTGACCCCATCACGAGGCGAGGCTGACACCAGACTGACGCCGTCACGAGGCGAGACTGACACAGGACTGACCCCATCACGGGGCGAGGCTGACACCAGACTGACCCCATCACGAGGCGAGGCTGACACCAGACTGAAACCATCACAAGGTGAAGCTGACACAAAAATTGACACCATCATGATGTGAGGCTGACACCAGACTGACCCCGTCACGGAGCGAGGCTGACACCAGTCTAACCCCATCACTAGTCGAGGCTGACACCAGACTGACCCCATCACGAGGCGAGACTGACACCAGACTGACCCCATCATGATGTGAGGCTGACACCAGACTGACCCCATCACGAGGCGATGCTGACACCAGACTGACCCCATCACGAGGCGAGACTGACACCAGACTGACCCCATCACGAGGCGAGGCTGACACCAGACTGACCCCATGACGAGGTGAGGCTGACACCAGACTGACCCCATCATGAGGCGAGACTGACACCAGACTGACGCCGTCACGAGGCGAGACTGATACCAGACTGACGCCGTCACGAGGCGAGGCTGACACCAGACTGACCCCATCACGTGGCGAGGCTGACACCAGACTGACCCCATCACGAGGCGAGGCTGACACCAGACTGAAACCATCACAAGGTGAAGCTGACACCAGACTGACACCATCATGATGTGAGGCTGACACCAGACTGACCCCGTCACGGGGCGAGGCTGACACCAGACTGACCCCATCACGAGGCGAGGCTGACACCAGACTGACGCCGTCACGAGGCGAGACTGACACCAGACTGACGCCGTCACGAGGCGAGACTGATACCAGACTGACGCCGTCACGAGGCGAGGCTGACACCAGACTGACCCCATCACTAGGCGAGGCTGACACCAGACTGACCCCATCACGAGACGAGGCTGACACCAGACTGACACCATCACGAGACGAGGCTGACACCAGACTGACACCTTCATGATGTGAGGCTGACACCAGACTGACCCCATCACGAGGCGAGACTGACACCAGACTGACCCCATCATGAGGTGAGACTGACACCAGACTGACCCCATCACGAGGCGGGGCTGACACCAGACTGACCCCATCACGAGGCGAGACTGACTCCAGACTGACCCCATCATGATGTGAGGCTGACACCAGACTGACCCCATCACGAGGCGATGCTGACACCAGACTGACCCCATCGCGAGGCGAGGCTGACACCATCTGACCCCATCACGAGGCGAGGCTGACACCAGCCTGACCCCATCACGAGGCGAGGCTGACACCAGACTGACCCCATCACGAGGCAAGACTGACACCAGACTTACCCCATCACGAGGCAAGGCTGACACCAGACTGACACCATCACAAGGCGAAGCTGACACCAGACTGACACCATCATGATGTGAGGCTGACACCAGACTGACCCCGTCACGGGGCGAGGCTGACACCAGACTGACCCCATCACTAGGAGAGGCTGACACCAGACTGACCCCATCACGAGGCGAGGCTGACACCAGACTGACCCCATCACGAGGCGAGGCTGACACCAGACTGACCCCATCACGAGGCGAGGCTGACACCAGACTGACCCCATCACAAGGCGAGGCTGACATCAGACTGACCCCATCACTAGGCGAGTCTGACACCAGACTGACCCCATCAGGAGGCGAGACTGACACCAGACTGACACCATCACGAGGCGAGACTGACACCAGACTGACCCCATCATGATGTGAGGCTGACACCAAACTGACACCATCACGAGGCGCGGCTGACACCAGACTGACCCCATCACGAGGCGAGGCTGACACCAGACTGACCCCATCACGAGGCGAGGCTGACACCAGACTGACCCCATCACGAGGCGAGGCTGACACCAGACTGACACCATCACGAGGCGAGACTGACACCAGACTGACCCCATCATGATGTGAGGCTGACACCAGACTGACCCCATCACTAGGCGAGGCTTACACCAGACTGACCCCATCACGGGGCGAGGCTGACTCCAGACTGACAGCATCACGAGGCGAGGCTGACACCAGACTGACACCATCACGGGGCGAGGCTGACACCAGACTGACCCCATCACGAGGCAAGGCTGACACCAGACTGACCCAATCACTAGGCGAGACTGACACCAGACTGACCCCATCACGAGGCGAGGCTGACACCAAACTGACCCCATCACGAGGCGAGGCTGACACCAGACTGACCCCATCACGAGGCGAGGCTGATACCAAATTGACCCCATCACGATGTGAGGCTGACACCAGACTGACACCATCACGAGGCGAGACTGACACCAGACTGACACCATCACGAGGCGAGACTGACACCAGACTGACACCATCACTAGGAGAGGCTGACACCAGACTGACACCATCACGAGGCAAGGCTGACACGAGACTGACACCATCATGATGTGAGGCTGACACCAGACTGACCCCATCACTAGGCGAGACAGACACCAGACTGACCCCATCACGAGGCGAGACTGACACCAGACTGACCCCATCACAAGGCGAGGCTGACACCAGACTGACCCCATCACTAGGAGAGGCTGACACCAGACTGACCCCATCACGGGGCGAGGCTGACACCAGACTGACCCCATCACGAGGCAAGACTGACACCAGACTGACCCCATCACGGGGCGAGGCTGACACCAGACTGACCCCATCACGAGGCGAGGCTGACACCAGACTGACCCAATCACGAGACGAGGCTGACACCAGACTGAACCCATCACGAGGCGAGGCTGACACCAGACTGACCCCATCACGAGGCGAGGCTGACACCAGACTGACCCCATCACAAGGCGAGGCTGACATCAGACTGACCCCATCACTAGGCGAGTCTGACACCAGACTGACCCCATCAGGAGGCGAGACTGACACCAGACTGACCCCATCATGATGTGAGGCTGACACCAAACTGACACCATCACGAGGCGCGGCTGACACCAGACTGACCCCATCACGAGGCGAGGCTGACACCAGACTGACCCCATCACGAGGCGAGGCTGACACCAGACTGACCCCATCACGAGGCGAGGCTGACACCAGACTGACACCATCACGAGGCGAGACTGACACCAGACTGACCCCATCATGATGTGAGGCTGACACCAGACTGACCCCATCACTAGGCGAGGCTTACACCAGACTGACCCCATCACGGGGCGAGGCTGACTCCAGACTGACAGCATCACGAGGCGAGGCTGACACCAGACTGACACCATCACGGGGCGAGGCTGACACCAGACTGACCCCATCACGAGGCAAGGCTGACACCAGACTGACCCAATCACTAGGCGAGACTGACACCAGACTGACCCCATCACGAGGCGAGGCTGACACCAAACTGACCCCATCACGAGGCGAGGCTGACACCAGACTGACCCCATCACGAGGCGAGGCTGATACCAAATTGACCCCATCACGATGTGAGGCTGACACCAGACTGACACCATCACGAGGCGAGACTGACACCAGACTGACACCATCACGAGGCGAGACTGACACCAGACTGACACCATCACTAGGAGAGGCTGACACCAGACTGACACCATCACGAGGCAAGGCTGACACCAGACTGACACCATCATGATGTGAGGCTGACACCAGACTGACCCCATCACTAGGCGAGACTGACACCAGACTGACCCCATCACGAGGCGAGACTGACACCAGACTGACCCCATCACAAGGCGAGGCTGACACCAGACTGACCCCATCACTAGGAGAGGCTGACACCAGACTGACCCCATCACGGGGCGAGGCTGACACCAGACTGACCCCATCACGAGGCAAGACTGACACCAGACTGACCCCATCACGGGGCGAGGCTGACACCAGACTGACCCCATCACGAGGCGAGGCTGACACCAGACTGACCCAATCACGAGACGAGGCTGACACCAGACTGAACCCATCACGAGGCGAGGCTGACACCAGACTGACCTCATCACGAGGCGAGGCTGACACCAGACTGACACCATCATGATGTGAGGCTGACACCAGACTGACCCCATCACGAGGCGAGGCTGACACCAGACTGACCCCATCACTAGGCGAGGCTGACACCAGACTGACACCATCACGATGTGAGGCTGACACCAGACTGACCCCATCACGAGGCGAGGCTGACACCAGACTCACCCCATCACGAGGCGAGGCTGACACCAGACTGACCCCATCACAAGACGAGGCTGACATCAGACTGACCCCATCACTAGGCGAGTCTGACACCAGACTGACCCCATCAGGAGGCGAGACTGACACCAGACTGACCCCATCAAGGGGCGAGGCTGACACCAGATTGACCCCATCATGAGGCGAGGCTGACACCAGACTGACACCATCATGATGTGAGGCTGACACCAGACTGACCCCATCACTAGGCGAGGCTGACACCAGACTGACACCATCACGATGTGAGGCTGACACCAGACTGACCCCATCACGAGGCGAGGCTGACACCAGACTGACCCCATCACGAGGCGAGGCTGACACCAGACTGACACCATCACGATGTGAGGCTGACACCAGACTGACCCCATCACGAGGCGAGGCTGACACCAGACTCACCCCATCACGAGGCGAGGCTGACACCAGACTGACCCCATCACAAGACGAGGCTGACATCAGACTGACCCCATCACTAGGCGAGTCTGACACCAGACTGACCCCATCAGGAGGCGAGACTGACACCAGACTGACACCAACACGAGGCGAGGCTTACACCAGACTGACCCCATCACGAGGCGAGGCTGACACCAGACTGACACCATTACGAGGCGAGGCTGACACCAGACTGACCCCATCACGAGGCGAGGCTGACACCTGATTGACACCATCATGATGTGAGGCTAACACCAGACTGACCCCGTCACGAGGCGAGGCTGACACCAGACTGACCCCATCACGAGGCGAGGCTGACACCAGACTGACCCCATCACGAGGCGAGGATGACACCAGACTGACCCCATCACGAGGCAAGACTGACACCAGACTGACCCCATCAAGGGGCGAGGCTGACACCAGACTGACCCCATCACGAGGCAAGACTGACACCAGACTGACCCCATCACGGGGCGAGGCTGACACCAGACTGACCCCATCACGAGGCGAGGCTGACACCAGACTGACACCATCACGAGGCGAGGCTGACACCAGACTGACACCATCACGAGGCGAGACTGACACCAGACTGACACCATCACGAGGCTAGGCTGACACCAGATTGACCCCATCACGAGGCGAGGCTGACACCAGAATGACCCCATCACGAGGCGAGGCTGACACCTGACTGACACCATCATGATGTGAGGCTGACACCAGACTGACCCCATCAGGAGGCGAGGCTGACACCAGACTGACCCCATCACGAGGCGAGGCTGACACCAGACTGACCCCATCACGAGGCGTGGCTGACACCAGACTGACCCCATCACGAGGCGAGGCTGACACCAAACTGACCCCATCACGAGGCGAGGCTGACACCAGACTGACCCCATCACTAGGCGAGGCTGACACCAGACTGACCCCATCACGAGGTGAGGCTGACACCAGAATGACCCCATCACGAGTTGAGGCTGACACCAGACTGACCCCATCACTAGGAGAGGCTGACACCAGACTGACACCATCACGAGGCAAGGCTGACACCAGACTGACACCATCATGATGTGAGGCTGACACCAGACTGACCCCATCACTAGGCGAGACTGACACCAGACTGACCCCATCACGAGGCGAGGCTGACACCAGACTGACCCCATCACGAGGCGAGACTGACACCAGACTGACCCCATCACAAGGCGAGGCTGACACCAGACTGACCCCATCACTAGGAGAGGCTGACACCAGACTGACCCCATCACGGGGCGAGGCTGACACCAGACTGACCCCATTAAGAGGCAAGACTGACACCAGACTGACCCCATCACGGGGCGAGGCTGACACCAGACTGACCCCATCACGAGGCGAGGCTGACACCAGACTGACCCAATCACGAGACGAGGCTGACACCAGACTGAACCTATCACGAGGCGAGGCTGACACCAGACTGACCTCATCACGAGGCGAGGCTGACACCAGACTGACACCATCACGAGGCGAGGCTGAAACCAGACTGACACCATCATGATGTGAGGCTGACATCAGACTGACCCCATCACGAGGCGAGGCTGAAACCAGACTGACCCCATCACGAGGCAAGGCTGACACCAGACTGACCCCATCACGAGGCGAGGCTGATACCAGACTGACCCCATCACGAGGCGAGGCTGACACCAGACTGACACCATCACGATGTGAGGCTGACACCAAACTGACCCCATCACGAGGCGAGGCTGACACCAGACTGACCCCATCACGAGGCGAGGCTGACACTAGACTGACCCCATCACGAGGCGAGGCTGACATCAGACTGACCCCATCAGGAGGTGAGACTGACACCAGACTGACACCATCACGAGGCGAGGCTTTCACCAGACTGACCCCATCACGAGGCGAGGCTGACACCAGACTGAAACCATTACGAGGCGAGGCTGACACCAGACTGACCCCATCACGAGGCGAGGCTGACACCTGACTGACACCATCAGGATGTGAGGCTAACACCAGACTGACCCCGTCACGAGGCGAGGCTGACACCAGACTGACCCCATCACGAGGCGAGGCTGACACCAGACTGACCCCATCACGAGACGAGGATGACACCAGACTGACCCCATCACGAGGCAAGACTGACACCAGACTGACCCCATCACGGGGCGAGGCTGACACCAGACTGACCCCATCACGAGGCAAGACTGACACCAGACTGACCCCATCACGGGGCGAGGCTGACACCAGACTGACCCCATCACGAGGTGAGGCTGACACCAGACTGACCCCATCACTAGGAGAGGCTGACACCAGACTGACACCATCACGAGGCAAGGCTGACACCAGACTGACACCATCATGATGTGAGGCTGACACCAGACTGACCCCATCACTAGGCGAGACTGACACCAGACTGACCCCATCACGAGGCGAGGCTGACACCAGACTGACCCCATCACGAGGCGAGACTGACACCAGACTGACCCCATCACAAGGCGAGGCTGACACCAGACTGACCCCATCACGAGGCGAGGCTGACACCAGACTGACCCTATCACGAGGCGAGACTGACACCAGACTGACCCCATCAAGGGGCGAGGCTGACACCAGATTGACCCCATCATGAGGCGAGGCTGACACCAGACTGACACCATCATGATGTGAGGCTGACACCAGACTGACCCCATCATGAGGCGAGGCTGACACCAGACTGACCCCATCACGAGGCGAGGCTGACACCAGACTGACCCCATCACGAGGCGAGGCTGACACCAGACTAACCCCATCACGAGGCGTGGCTGACACCACACTGACCCCATCACGAGGCGAGGCTGACACCTGACTGACACCATCATGATGTGAGGCTGACACCAGACTGACCCCATCACGAGGCGAGGCTGACACAAGACTGACCCCATCACGAGGCGAGGCTGACACCAGACCGACACCATCACGAGGCGAGACTGACACCAGACTGACCCCATCATGATGTGAGGCTGACACCAAACTGACACCATCACGAGGCGAGGCTGACACCAGACTGACCCCATCACGAGGCGAGGCTGACACCAGACTGACCCCATCACGAGGCGAGGCTGACACCAGACTGACCCCATCACGAGGCGAGGCTGACACCAGACTGACACCATCACGAGGCGAGACTGACACCAGACTGACCCCATCATGATGTGAGGCTGACACCAGACTGACCCCATCACTAGGCGAGGCTTACACCAGACTGACCCCATCACGGGGCGAGGCTGACTCCAGACTGACAGCATCACGAGGCGAGGCTGACACCAGACTGACACCATCACGGGGCGAGGCTGACACCAGACTGACCCCATCACGAGGCAAGGCTGACACCAGACTGACCCAATCACTAGGCGAGACTGACACCAGACTGACCCCATCACGAGGCGAGGCTGACACCAGACTGACCCTATCACTAGGCGAGGCTGACACCAGACTGACACCATCACGAGGCGAGGCTGAACCCGACTGACCCCATCACGACGCGAGGCTGACACCAGACTGACACCATCATGATGTGAGGCTGACACCAGACTGACCCCATGAAGAGGCGAGGCTGACACCAGACTGACCCCATCACGAGGCGAGGCTGACACCAGACTGACCCCATCACGAGGCGAGGCTGACACCAGACTGACACTATCACGAGGCGAGGCTGACACCAGACTGTCACCATCATGATGTGAGGCTGACATCAGACTGACCCCATCACAAGGCGAGTCTGACACCAGACTGACCCCATCACGAGGCGAGGCTGACACCAGACTGACCCCATCACGAGGCGAGACTGACACCAGACTGACCCCATCACGAGGCGAGGCTGACACCAGACTGACCCCATCACGAGGCGAGGCTGACACCAGACTGACCCCATCACGAGGCGAGACTGACACCAGACTGACCCCATCAAGGGGCGAGGCTGACACCAGATTGACCCCATCATGAGGCGAGGCTGACACCAGACTGACACCATCACGATGTGAGGCTGACACCAGACTGACCCCATCACTAGGCGAGGCTGACACCAGACTGACACCATCACGATGTGAGGCTGACACCAGACTGACCCCATCACGAGGCAAGGCTGACACCAGACTGACCCCATCACGAGGCGAGGCTGAAACCAGACTGACCCCATCATGAGGCAAGGCTGACACCAGACTGACCCCATCACGAGGCGAGGCTGATACCAGACTGACCCCATCACGAGGCGAGGCTGACACCAGACTGACACCATCACGATGTGAGGCTGACACCAGACTGACCCCATCACGAGGCGAGGCTGACACCAGACTGACCGCATCACGAGGCGAGGCTGACACCAGACTGACCCCATCACGAGGCGAGGCTGACACCAGACTGACTTCATCACGAGGCGAGGCTGATACAAGACTGACACCATCACGAGTCGAGGCTGACACTAGACTGACACCATCATGATGTGAGGCTGACACCAGACTGACCCCATTACGAGGCGAGGCTGACACCAGACTGACCCCATCACGAGGCGAGGCTGACACCAGACTGACCCCATCACGAGGCGAGGCTGACACCAGACTAACCCCATCACGAGGCGTGGCTGACACCACACTGACCCCATCACGAGGCGAGGCTGACACCTGACTGACACCATCATGATGTGAGGCTGACACCAGACTGACCCCATCACGAGGCGAGGCTGACACCAGACTGACACTATCACGAGGCGAGGCTGACACCAGACTGACCCCATCACGAGGCGAGGCTGACACCAGACTGACACCATCACGAGGTGAGACTGACACCAGACTGACCCCATCAGGATGTGAGGCTGACACCAAACTGACACCATCACGAGGCGAGGCTGACACCAGACTGACCCCATCACGAGGCGAGGCTGACACCAGACTGACCCCATCACGAGGCGAGGCTGACACCAGACTGACCCCATCACGAGGCGAGGCTTACACCAGACTGACCCCATCACGGGGCGAGGCTGACTCCAGACTGACAGCATCACGAGGCGAGGCTGACACCAGACTGACCCCATCACGAGGCGAGGCTGACACCAGACTGACCCCATCACGAGGCGAGGCTGACACCAGACTGACCCTATCACGAGGCGAGACTGACACCAGACTGACCCCATCAAGGGGCGAGGCTGACACCAGATTGACCCCATCATGAGGCGAGGCTGACACCAGACTGACACCATCATGATGTGAGGCTGACACCAGACTGACACCATCACGAGGCGAGGCTGACACCAGACTGACACCATCATGATGTGAGGCTGACACCAGACTGACCTCATCACGAGGCGAGGCTGATACAAGACTGACACCATCACGAGTCGAGGCTGACACAAGACTGACACCATCATGATGTGAGGCTGACACCAGACTGACTTCATCACGAGGCGAGGCTGATACAAGACTGACACCATCACGAGTCGAGGCTGACACTAGACTGACACCATCATGATGTGAGGCTGACACCAGACTGACCCCATTACGAGGCGAGGCTGACACCAGACTGACCCCATCACGAGGCGAGGCTGACACCAGACTGACCCCATCACGAGGCGAGGCTGACACCAGACTAACCCCATCACGAGGCGTGGCTGACACCACACTGACCCCATCACGAGGCGAGGCTGACACCTGACTGACACCATCATGATGTGAGGCTGACACCAGACTGACCCCATCACGAGGCGAGGCTGACACCAGACTGACACTATCACGAGGCGAGGCTGACACCAGACTGACCCCATCAAGGGGCGAGGCTGACACCAGATTGACCCCATCATGAGGCGAGGCTGACACCAGACTGACACCATCATGATGTGAGGCTGACACCAGACTGACACCATCACGAGGCGAGGCTGACACCAGACTGACACCATCATGATGTGAGGCTGACATCAGACTGACCCCATCACAAGGCGAGTCTGACACCAGACTGACCCCATCACGAGGCGAGGCTGACACCAGACTGACCCCATCACGAGGCAAGACTGACACCAGACTGACCCCATCATGATGTGAGGCTGACACCAGACTGACCCCATCACTAGGCGAGGCTGACACCAGACTGACACCATCACGATGTGAGGCTGACACCAGACTGACCCCATCACGGGGCGAGGCTGACACCAGACTGACCCCATCACGAGGCGAGGCTGAAACCAGACTGACCCCATCACGAGGCAAGGCTGACACCAGACTGACACCATCACGAGGCGAGGCTGACACGTGACTGACACCATCACGAGGCGAGGCTGACACCAGACTGACCCCATCACGAGGCGAGGCTGACACCAGACTGACCCCATCATGAGGCGAGACTGACACCAGACTGACACCATCACGAGGCGAGGCTGACACCAGACGGACACCATCACGATGTGAGACTGACACCAGACTGACCCCATCACAAGGAGAGACTGACACCAGACTGACCCCATCACGAGGCGAGGCTGACACCAGACGGACACCATCACGATGTGAGACTGACACCAGACTGACCCCATCATAAGGAGAGACTGACCCCAGACTGACCCCATCACGGGGCGAGGCTGACACCAGACTGACCCCATCACGAGGCGAGACTGACACCAGACTGACCCCATCACGAGGGGAGGCTGACACCAGACTGACCCCATCACGAGGCGAGGCTGACACCAGACTGACCCCATCACGAGGCGAGGCTGACACCAGACTGACCCCAACACGAGGAGAGGCTGACACCAGACTGACACCATCACGAGGCGAGACTGACACCAGACTGACACCATCACAAGGCGAGGCTGACCCCAGACTGACACCATCATGATGTGAGGCTGACACCAGACTGACCCCATCACGAGGCGAGGCTGACAACAGACTTACACCATCACAAGGCGAGGCTGACACCAGACTGACACCATCATGATGTGAGGCTGACACCAGACTGACCCCATCACGAGGCGAGGCTGACACCAGACTGACACCATCACGATGTGAGGCTGACACCAGACTGACACCAGCACGAGGCGAGGCTGACACCAGACTGACCCCATCACGAGGCGAGGCTGACACCAGACTGACACCATCACGAGGCGAGGCTGACACCAGACTGACACCATCCAGAGGCGAGGCTGACACCAGACTGACACCATCACAAGGCGAGGCTGACACCACACTGACCCCATCACGAGGCGAGGCTGACACGTGACTGACACCATCATGATGTGAGGCTGACACCAGACTGACCCCATCACTAGGCGAGACTGACACCAGACTGACCCCATCACGAGGCGAGGCTGACACCAGACTGACCCCATCACGAGGCGAGACTGACACCAGACTGACCCCATCACAAGTCGAGGCTGACACCAGACTGACCCCATCACTAGGAGAGGCTGACACCAGACTGACCCCATCACGAGGCGAGGCTGACACCAGACTGACCCCATCACGAGGCGAGGCTGACACCAGACTGACCCCATCACGAGGCGAGGCTGACACCAGACTGACCCTATCACGAGGCGAGACTGACACCAGACTGACCCCATCAAGGGGCGAGGCTGACACCAGATTGACCCCATCATGAGGCGAGGCTGACACCAGACTGACACCATCATGATGTGAGGCTGACACCAGACTGACACCATCACGAGGCGAGGCTGACACCAGACTGACACCATCATGATGTGAGGCTGACATCAGACTGACCCCATCACAAGGCGAGTCTGACACCAGACTGACCCCATCACGAGGCGAGGCTGACACCAGACTGACCCCATCACGAGGCAAGACTGACACCAGACTGACCCCATCATGATGTGAGGCTGACACCAGACTGACCCCATCACTAGGCGAGGCTGACACCAGACTGACACCATCACGATGTGAGGCTGACACCAGACTGACCCCATCACGGGGCGAGGCTGACACCAGACTGACCCCATCACGAGGCGAGGCTGAAACCAGACTGACCCCATCACGAGGCAAGGCTGACACCAGACTGACCCCATCACGAGGCGAGGCTGATACCAGACTGACCCCATCACGAGGCGAGGCTGACACCAGACTGACACCATCACGATGTGAGGCTGACACCAGACTGACCCCATCACGAGGCAAGGCTGACACCAGACTGACCCAATCACTAGGCGAGACTGACACCAGACTGACCCCATCACGAGGCGAGGCTGACACCAAACTGACCCCATCACGAGGCGAGGCTGACACCAGACTGACCCCATCACGAGGTGAGGCTGACACCAGACTGACCCCATCACGAGGCGAGGCTGATACCAAATTGACCCCATCACGATGTGAGGCTGACACCAGACTGACACCATCACGAGGCGAGACTGACACCAGACTGACACCATCACGAGGCGAGACTGACACGAGACTGACACCATCACGAGGCGAGGCTGACACCAGACTGATCCCATCACGAGGCGAGGCTGACACCAGACTGACCCCATCACGAGGCGTGGATGAGACACCAGAATGACCCCATCACGAGTTGAGGCTGACACCAGACTGACCCCATCACTAGGAGAGGCTGACACCAGACTGACACCATCACGAGTCAAGGCTGACACCAGACTGACACCATCATGATGTGAGGCTGACACCAGACTGACCCCATCACGAGGCGAGGCTGACACCAGACTGACCCCATCACGAGGCGAGGCTGACACCAGACTGACCCCATCACGAGGCGAGGCTGACACCAGACTGACCCTATCACGAGGCGAGACTGACACCAGACTGACCCCATCAAGGGGCGAGGCTGACATCAGATTGACCCCATCATGAGGCGAGGCTGACACCAGACTGACACCATCATGATGTGAGGCTGACACCAGACTGACCCCATCACTAGGCAAGGCTGACACCAGACTGACACCATCACGATGTGAGGCTGACACCAGACTGACCCCATCACGAGGCGAGGCTGACACCAGACTGACCCCATCACTAGGCGAGGCTGACACCAGACTGACACCATCACGATGTGAGGCTGACACCAGACTGACCCCATCACGAGGCGAGGCTGACACCAGACTGACACCATCACGAGGCGAGACTGACACCAGACTGACCCCATCATGATGTGAGGCTGACACCAGACTGACCCCATCACTAGGCGAGGCTTACACCAGACTGACCCCATCACGGGGCGAGGCTGACTCCAGACTGACAGCATCACGAGGCGAGGCTGACACCAGACTGACACCATCACGGGGCGAGGCTGACACCAGACTGACCCCATCACGAGGCAAGGCTGACACCAGACTGACCCAATCACTAGGCGAGACTGACACCAGACTGACCCCATCACGAGGCGAGGCTGACACCAGACTGACCCTATCACTAGGCGAGGCTGACACCAGACTGACACCATCACGAGGCGAGGCTGAAACCCGACTGACCCCATCACGAGGCGAGGCTGACACCAGACTGACACCATCATGATGTGAGGCTGACACCAGACTGACCCCATGAAGAGGCGAGGCTGACACCAGACTGACCCCATCACGAGGCGAGGCTGACACCAGACTGACCCCATCACGAGGCGAGGCTGACACCAGACTGACACCATCACGAGGCGAGGCTGACACCAGACTGTCACCATCATGATGTGAGGCTGACATCAGACTGACCCCATCACAAGGCGAGTCTGACACCAGACTGACCCCATCACGAGGCGAGGCTGACACCAGACTGACCCCATCACGAGGCGAGACTGACACCAGACTGACCCCATCACGAGGCGAGGCTGACACCAGACTGACCCCATCACGAGGCGAGGCTGACACCAGACTGACCCTATCACGAGGCGAGACTGACACCAGACTGACCCCATCAAGGGGCGAGGCTGACACCAGATTGACCCCATCATGAGGCGAGGCTGACACCAGACTGACACCATCACGATGTGAGGCTGACACCAGACTGACCCCATCACTAGGCGAGGCTGACACCAGACTGACACCATCACGATGTGAGGCTGACACCAGACTGACCCCATCACGAGGCAAGGCTGACACCAGACTGACCCCATCACGAGGCGAGGCTGAAACCAGACTGACCCCATCATGAGGCAAGGCTGACACCAGACTGACCCCATCACGAGGCGAGGCTGATACCAGACTGACCCCATCACGAGGCGAGGCTGACACCAGACTGACACCATCACGATGTGAGGCTGACACCAGACTGACCCCATCACGAGGCGAGGCTGACACCAGACTGACCGCATCACGAGGCGAGGCTGACACCAGACTGACCCCATCACGAGGCGAGGCTGACACCAGACTGACTTCATCACGAGGCGAGGCTGATACAAGACTGACACCATCACGAGTCGAGGCTGACACTAGACTGACACCATCATGATGTGAGGCTGACACCAGACTGACCCCATTACGAGGCGAGGCTGACACCAGACTGACCCCATCACGAGGCGAGGCTGACACCAGACTGACCCCATCACGAGGCGAGGCTGACACCAGACTAACCCCATCACGAGGCGTGGCTGACACCACACTGACCCCATCACGAGGCGAGGCTGACACCTGACTGACACCATCATGATGTGAGGCTGACACCAGACTGACCCCATCACGAGGCGAGGCTGACACCAGACTGACACTATCACGAGGCGAGGCTGACACCAGACTGACCCCATCACGAGGCGAGGCTGACACCAGACTGACACCATCACGAGGTGAGACTGACACCAGACTGACCCCATCAGGATGTGAGGCTGACACCAAACTGACACCATCACGAGGCGAGGCTGACACCAGACTGACCCCATCACGAGGCGAGGCTGACACCAGACTGACCCCATCACGAGGCGAGGCTGACACCAGACTGACCCCATCACGAGGCGAGGCTTACACCAGACTGACCCCATCACGGGGCGAGGCTGACTCCAGACTGACAGCATCACGAGGCGAGGCTGACACCAGACTGACCCCATCACGAGGCGAGGCTGACACCAGACTGACCCCATCACGAGGCGAGGCTGACACCAGACTGACCCTATCACGAGGCGAGACTGACACCAGACTGACCCCATCAAGGGGCGAGGCTGACACCAGATTGACCCCATCATGAGGCGAGGCTGACACCAGACTGACACCATCATGATGTGAGGCTGACACCAGACTGACACCATCACGAGGCGAGGCTGACACCAGACTGACACCATCATGATGTGAGTCTGACACCAGACTGACCTCATCACGAGGCGAGGCTGATACAAGACTGACACCATCACGAGTCGAGGCTGACACAAGACTGACACCATCATGATGTGAGGCTGACACCAGACTGACTTCATCACGAGGCGAGGCTGATACAAGACTGACACCATCACGAGTCGAGGCTGACACTAGACTGACACCATCATGATGTGAGGCTGACACCAGACTGACCCCATTACGAGGCGAGGCTGACACCAGACTGACCCCATCACGAGGCGAGGCTGACACCAGACTGACCCCATCACGAGGCGAGGCTGACACCAGACTAACCCCATCACGAGGCGTGGCTGACACCACACTGACCCCATCACGAGGCGAGGCTGACACCTGACTGACACCATCATGATGTGAGGCTGACACCAGACTGACCCCATCACGAGGCGAGGCTGACACCAGACTGACACTATCACGAGGCGAGGCTGACACCAGACTGACCCCATCAAGGGGCGAGGCTGACACCAGATTGACCCCATCATGAGGCGAGGCTGACACCAGACTGACACCATCATGATGTGAGGCTGAACCCAGACTGACACCATCACGAGGCGAGGCTGACACCAGACTGACACCATCATGATGTGAGGCTGACATCAGACTGACCCCATCACAAGGCGAGTCTGACACCAGACTGACCCCATCACGAGGCGAGGCTGACACCAGACTGACCCCATCACGAGGCAAGACTGACACCAGACTGACCCCATCATGATGTGAGGCTGACACCAGACTGACCCCATCACTAGGCGAGGCTGACACCAGACTGACACCATCACGATGTGAGGCTGACACCAGACTGACCCCATCACGGGGCGAGGCTGACACCAGACTGACCCCATCACGAGGCGAGGCTGAAACCAGACTGACCCCATCACGAGGCAAGGCTGACACCAGACTGACACCATCACGAGGCGAGGCTGACACGTGACTGACACCATCACGAGGCGAGGCTGACACCAGACTGACCCCATCACGAGGCGAGGCTGACACCAGACTGACCCCATCATGAGGCGAGACTGACACCAGACTGACACCATCACGAGGCGAGGCTGACACCAGACGGACACCATCACGATGTGAGACTGACACCAGACTGACCCCATCACAAGGAGAGACTGACACCAGACTGACCCCATCACGAGGCGAGGCTGACACCAGACGGACACCATCACGATGTGAGACTGACACCAGACTGACCCCATCATAAGGAGAGACTGACCCCAGACTGACCCCATCACGGGGCGAGGCTGACACCAGACTGACCCCATCACGAGGCGAGACTGACACCAGACTGACCCCATCACGAGGGGAGGCTGACACCAGACTGACCCCATCACGAGGCGAGGCTGACACCAGACTGACCCCATCACGAGGCGAGGCTGACACCAGACTGACCCCAACACGAGGAGAGGCTGACACCAGACTGACACCATCACGAGGCGAGACTGACACCAGACTGACACCATCACAAGGCGAGGCTGACCCCAGACTGACACCATCATGATGTGAGGCTGACACCAGACTGACCCCATCACGAGGCGAGGCTGACAACAGACTTACACCATCACAAGGCGAGGCTGACACCAGACTGACACCATCATGATGTGAGGCTGACACCAGACTGACCCCATCACGAGGCGAGGCTGACACCAGACTGACACCATCACGATGTGAGGCTGACACCAGACTGACACCAGCACGAGGCGAGGCTGACACCAGACTGACCCCATCACGAGGCGAGGCTGACACCAGACTGACACCATCACGAGGCGAGGCTGACACCAGACTGACACCATCCAGAGGCGAGGCTGACACCAGACTGACACCATCACGAGGCGAGGCTGACACCACACTGACCCCATCACGAGGCGAGGCTGACACGTGACTGACACCATCATGATGTGAGGCTGACACCAGACTGACCCCATCACTAGGCGAGACTGACACCAGACTGACCCCATCACGAGGCGAGGCTGACACCAGACTGACCCCATCACGAGGCGAGACTGACACCAGACTGACCCCATCACAAGTCGAGGCTGACACCAGACTGACCCCATCACTAGGAGAGGCTGACACCAGACTGACCCCATCACGAGGCGAGGCTGACACCAGACTGACCCCATCACGAGGCGAGGCTGACACCAGACTGACCCCATCACGAGGCAAGACTGACACCAGACTGACCCCATCATGATGTGAGGCTGACACCAGACTGACCCCATCACTAGGCGAGGCTGACACCAGACTGACACCATCACGATGTGAGGCTGACACCAGACTGACCCCATCACGGGGCGAGGCTGACACCAGACTGACCCCATCACGAGGCGAGGCTGAAACCAGACTGACCCCATCACGAGGCAAGGCTGACACCAGACTGACCCCATCACGAGGCGAGGCTGATACCAGACTGACCCCATCACGAGGCGAGGCTGACACCAGACTGACACCATCACGATGTGAGGCTGACACCAGACTGACCCCATCACGAGGCAAGGCTGACACCAGACTGACCCAATCACTAGGCGAGACTGACACCAGACTGACCCCATCACGAGGCGAGGCTGACACCAAACTGACCCCATCACGAGGCGAGGCTGACACCAGACTGACCCCATCACGAGGTGAGGCTGACACCAGACTGACCCCATCACGAGGCGAGGCTGATACCAAATTGACCCCATCACGATGTGAGGCTGACACCAGACTGACACCATCACGAGGCGAGACTGACACCAGACTGACACCATCACGAGGCGAGACTGACACGAGACTGACACCATCACGAGGCGAGGCTGACACCAGACTGATCCCATCACGAGGCGAGGCTGACACCAGACTGACCCCATCACGAGGCGTGGATGAGACACCAGAATGACCCCATCACGAGTTGAGGCTGACACCAGACTGACCCCATCACTAGGAGAGGCTGACACCAGACTGACACCATCACGAGTCAAGGCTGACACCAGACTGACACCATCATGATGTGAGGCTGACACCAGACTGACCCCATCACGAGGCGAGGCTGACACCAGACTGACCCCATCACGAGGCGAGGCTGACACCAGACTGACCCCATCACGAGGCGAGGCTGACACCAGACTGACCCTATCACGAGGCGAGACTGACACCAGACTGACCCCATCAAGGGGCGAGGCTGACACCAGATTGACCCCATCATGAGGCGAGGCTGACACCAGACTGACACCATCATGATGTGAGGCTGACACCAGACTGACCCCATCACTAGGCAAGGCTGACACCAGACTGACACCATCACGATGTGAGGCTGACACCAGACTGACCCCATCACGAGGCGAGGCTGACACCAGACTGACCCCATCACTAGGCGAGGCTGACACCAGACTGACACCATCACGATGTGAGGCTGACACCAGACTGACCCCATCACGAGGCGTGGATAAGACACCAGACTGACCCCATCACTAGGAGAGGCTGACACCAGACTGACACCATCACGAGTCAAGGCTGACACCAGACTGACCCCATCACGAGGCAAGACTGACACCAGACTGACCCCATCACGGGGCGAGGCTGACACCAGACTGACCCCATCACTAGGCGAGACTGACACCAGACTGACCCCATCACGAGGCGAGACTGACACCAGACTGACCCCATCACAAGGCGAGGCTGACACCAGACTGACACCATCACGAGTCAAGGCTGACACCAGACTGACCCCATCACGAGGCAAGACTGACACCAGACTGACCCCATCACGAGGCGAGGCTGACACCAGACTGACCCCATCACTAGGCGAGACTGACACCAGACTGACCCCATCACGAGGCGAGACTGACACCAGACTGACCCCATCACAAGGCGAGGCTGACACCAGACTGACCCCATCACTAGGAGAGGCTGACACCAGACTGACCCCATCACGGGGCGAGGCTGACACCAGACTGACCCCATCACGAGGCAAGACTGACACCAGACTGACCCCATCACGGGGCGAGGCTGACACCAGACTGACCCCATCACGAGGCGAGGCTGACACCAGACTGACCCAATCACGAGACGAGGCTGACACCAGACTGAACCCATCACGAGGCGAGGCTGACACCAGACTGACCTCATCACGAGGCGAGGCTGACACCAGACTGACACCATCATGATGTGAGGCTGACACCAGACTGACCCCATCAAGGGGCGAGGCTGACACCAGATTGACCCCATCATGAGGCGAGGCTGACACCAGACTGACACCATCATGATGTGAGGCTGACACCAGACTGACCCCATCACTAGGCGAGGCTGACACCAGACTGACACCATCACGATGTGAGGCTGACACCAGACTGACCCCATCACGAGGCGAGGCTGACACCAGACTGACCCCATCACTAGGCGAGGCTGACACCAGACTGACACCATCACGATGTGAGGCTGACACCAGACTGACCCCATCACGAGGCGAGGCTGACACCAGACTGACCCCATCACGAGGCGAGGCTGACACCAGACTGACACCATCACGATGTGAGGCTGACACCAGACTGACCCCATCACGAGGCGAGGCTGACACCAGACTGACCCCATCACGAGGCGAGGCTGACATCAGACTGACCCCATCACTAGGCGAGTCTGACACCAGACTGACCCCATCAGGAGGCGAGACTGACACCAGACTGACACCATCACGAGGCGAGACTGACACCAGACTGACCCCATCATGATGTGAGGCTGACACCAAACTGACACCATCACGAGGCGCGGCTGACACCAGACTGACCCCATCACGAGGCGAGGCTGACACCAGACTGACCCCATCACGAGGCGAGGCTGACACCAGACTGACCCCATCACGAGGCGAGGCTGACACCAGACTGACACCATCACGAGGCGAGACTGACACCAGACTGACCCCATCATGATGTGAGGCTGACACCAGACTGACCCCATCACTAGGCGAGGCTTACACCAGACTGACCCCATCACGGGGCGAGGCTGACTCCAGACTGACAGCATCACGAGGCGAGGCTGACACCAGACTGACACCATCACGGGGCGAGGCTGACACCAGACTGACCCCATCACGAGGCAAGGCTGACACCAGACTGACCCAATCACTAGGCGAGACTGACACCAGACTGACCCCATCACGAGGCGAGGCTGACACCAAACTGACCCCATCACGAGGCGAGGCTGACACCAGACTGACCCCATCACGAGGCGAGGCTGATACCAAATTGACCCCATCACGATGTGAGGCTGACACCAGACTGACACCATCACGAGGCGAGACTGACACCAGACTGACACCATCACGAGGCGAGACTGACACCAGACTGACACCATCACTAGGAGAGGCTGACACCAGACTGACACCATCACGAGGCAAGGCTGACACGAGACTGACACCATCATGATGTGAGGCTGACACCAGACTGACCCCATCACTAGGCGAGACTGACACCAGACTGACCCCATCACGAGGCGAGACTGACACCAGACTGACCCCATCACAAGGCGAGGCTGACACCAGACTGACCCCATCACTAGGAGAGGCTGACACCAGACTGACCCCATCACGGGGCGAGGCTGACACCAGACTGACCCCATCACGAGGCAAGACTGACACCAGACTGACCCCATCACGGGGCGAGGCTGACACCAGACTGACCCCATCACGAGGCGAGGCTGACACCAGACTGACCCAATCACGAGACGAGGCTGACACCAGACTGAACCCATCACGAGGCGAGGCTGACACCAGACTGACCCCATCACGAGGCGAGGCTGACACCAGACTGACCCCATCACAAGGCGAGGCTGACATCAGACTGACCCCATCACTAGGCGAGTCTGACACCAGACTGACCCCATCAGGAGGCGAGACTGACACCAGACTGACACCATCACGAGGCGAGACTGACACCAGACTGACCCCATCATGATGTGAGGCTGACACCAAACTGACACCATCACGAGGCGCGGCTGACACCAGACTGACCCCATCACGAGGCGAGGCTGACACCAGACTGACCCCATCACGAGGCGAGGCTGACACCAGACTGACCCCATCACGAGGCGAGGCTGACACCAGACTGACACCATCACGAGGCGAGACTGACACCAGACTGACCCCATCATGATGTGAGGCTGACACCAGACTGACCCCATCACTAGGCGAGGCTTACACCAGACTGACCCCATCACGGGGCGAGGCTGACTCCAGACTGACAGCATCACGAGGCGAGGCTGACACCAGACTGACACCATCACGGGGCGAGGCTGACACCAGACTGACCCCATCACGAGGCAAGGCTGACACCAGACTGACCCAATCACTAGGCGAGACTGACACCAGACTGACCCCATCACGAGGCGAGGCTGACACCAAACTGACCCCATCACGAGGCGAGGCTGACACCAGACTGACCCCATCACGAGGCGAGGCTGATACCAAATTGACCCCATCACGATGTGAGGCTGACACCAGACTGACACCATCACGAGGCGAGACTGACACCAGACTGACACCATCACGAGGCGAGACTGACACCAGACTGACACCATCACTAGGAGAGGCTGACACCAGACTGACACCATCACGAGGCAAGGCTGACACCAGACTGACACCATCATGATGTGAGGCTGACACCAGACTGACCCCATCACTAGGCGAGACTGACACCAGACTGACCCCATCACGAGGCGAGACTGACACCAGACTGACCCCATCACAAGGCGAGGCTGACACCAGACTGACCCCATCACTAGGAGAGGCTGACACCAGACTGACCCCATCACGGGGCGAGGCTGACACCAGACTGACCCCATCACGAGGCAAGACTGACACCAGACTGACCCCATCACGGGGCGAGGCTGACACCAGACTGACCCCATCACGAGGCGAGGCTGACACCAGACTGACCCAATCACGAGACGAGGCTGACACCAGACTGAACCCATCACGAGGCGAGGCTGACACCAGACTGACCTCATCACGAGGCGAGGCTGACACCAGACTGACACCATCATGATGTGAGGCTGACACCAGACTGACCCCATCACGAGGCGAGGCTGACACCAGACTGACCCCATCACGAGGCGAGGCTGACACCAGACTGACCCTATCACGAGGCGAGACTGACACCAGACTGACCCCATCAAGGGGCGAGGCTGACACCAGATTGACCCCATCATGAGGCGAGGCTGACACCAGACTGACACCATCATGATGTGAGGCTGACACCAGACTGACCCCATCACTAGGCGAGGCTGACACCAGACTGACACCATCACGATGTGAGGCTGACACCAGACTGACCCCATCACGAGGCGAGGCTGACACCAGACTGACCCCATCACTAGGCGAGGCTGACACCAGACTGACACCATCACGATGTGAGGCTGACACCAGACTGACCCCATCACGAGGCGAGGCTGACACCAGACTGACCCCATCACGAGGCGAGGCTGACACCAGACTGACACCATCACGATGTGAGGCTGACACCAGACTGACCCCATCACGAGGCGAGGCTGACACCAGACTGACCCCATCACGAGGCGAGGCTGACACCAGACTGACCCCATCACAAGGCGAGGCTGACATCAGACTGACCCCATCACTAGGCGAGTCTGACACCAGACTGACCCCATCAGGAGGCGAGACTGACACCAGACTGACACCATCACGAGGCGAGACTGACACCAGACTGACCCCATCATGATGTGAGGCTGACACCAAACTGACACCATCACGAGGCGCGGCTGACACCAGACTGACCCCATCACGAGGCGAGGCTGACACCAGACTGACCCCATCACGAGGCGAGGCTGACACCAGACTGACACCATCACGAGGCGAGACTGACACCAGACTGACCCCATCATGATGTGAGGCTGACACCAGACTGACCCCATCACTAGGCGAGGCTTACACCAGACTGACCCCATCACGGGGCGAGGCTGACTCCAGACTGACAGCATCACGAGGCGAGGCTGACACCAGACTGACACCATCACGGGGCGAGGCTGACACCAGACTGACCCCATCACGAGGCAAGGCTGACACCAGACTGACCCAATCACTAGGCGAGACTGACACCAGACTGACCCCATCACGAGGCGAGGCTGACACCAAACTGACCCCATCACGAGGCGAGGCTGACACCAGACTGACCCCATCACGAGGCGAGGCTGATACCAAATTGACCCCATCACGATGTGAGGCTGACACCAGACTGACACCATCACGAGGCGAGACTGACACCAGACTGACACCATCACGAGGCGAGACTGACACCAGACTGACACCATCACTAGGAGAGGCTGACACCAGACTGACACCATCACGAGGCAAGGCTGACACGAGACTGACACCATCATGATGTGAGGCTGACACCAGACTGACCCCATCACTAGGCGAGACTGACACCAGACTGACCCCATCACGAGGCGAGACTGACACCAGACTGACCCCATCACAAGGCGAGGCTGACACCAGACTGACCCCATCACTAGGAGAGGCTGACACCAGACTGACCCCATCACGGGGCGAGGCTGACACCAGACTGACCCCATCACGAGGCAAGACTGACACCAGACTGACCCCATCACGAGGCGAGGCTGACACCAAACTGACCCCATCACGAGGCGAGGCTGACACCAGACTGACCCCATCACGAGGCGAGGCTGATACCAAATTGACCCCATCACGATGTGAGGCTGACACCAGACTGACACCATCACGAGGCGAGACTGACACCAGACTGACACCATCACGAGGCGAGACTGACACCAGACTGACACCATCACTAGGAGAGGCTGACACCAGACTGACACCATCACGAGGCAAGGCTGACACGAGACTGACACCATCATGATGTGAGGCTGACACCAGACTGACCCCATCACTAGGCGAGACTGACACCAGACTGACCCCATCACGAGGCGAGACTGACACCAGACTGACCCCATCACAAGGCGAGGCTGACACCAGACTGACCCCATCACTAGGAGAGGCTGACACCAGACTGACCCCATCACGGGGCGAGGCTGACACCAGACTGACCCCATCACGAGGCAAGACTGACACCAGACTGACCCCATCACGGGGCGAGGCTGACACCAGACTGACCCCATCACGAGGCGAGGCTGACACCAGACTGACCCAATCACGAGACGAGGCTGACACCAGACTGAACCCATCACGAGGCGAGGCTGACACCAGACTGACCCCATCACGAGGCGAGGCTGACACCATACTGACCCCATCACAAGGCGAGGCTGACATCAGACTGACCCCATCACTAGGCGAGTCTGACACCAGACTGACCCCATCAGGAGGCGAGACTGACACCAGACTGACCCCATCATGATGTGAGGCTGACACCAAACTGACACCATCACGAGGCGCGGCTGACACCAGACTGACCCCATCACGAGGCGAGGCTGACACCAGACTGACCCCATCACGAGGCGAGGCTGACACCAGACTGACCCCATCACGAGGCGAGGCTGACACCAGACTGACACCATCACGAGGCGAGACTGACACCAGACTGACCCCATCATGATGTGAGGCTGACACCAGACTGACCCCATCACTAGGCGAGGCTTACACCAGACTGACCCCATCACGGGGCGAGGCTGACTCCAGACTGACAGCATCACGAGGCGAGGCTGACACCAGACTGACACCATCACGGGGCGAGGCTGACACCAGACTGACCCCATCACGAGGCAAGGCTGACACCAGACTGACCCAATCACTAGGCGAGACTGACACCAGACTGACCCCATCACGAGGCGAGGCTGACACCAAACTGACCCCATCACGAGGCGAGGCTGACACCAGACTGACCCCATCACGAGGCGAGGCTGATACCAAATTGACCCCATCACGATGTGAGGCTGACACCAGACTGACACCATCACGAGGCGAGACTGACACCAGACTGACACCATCACGAGGCGAGACTGACACCAGACTGACACCATCACTAGGAGAGGCTGACACCAGACTGACACCATCACGAGGCAAGGCTGACACCAGACTGACACCATCATGATGTGAGGCTGACACCAGACTGACCCCATCACTAGGCGAGACTGACACCAGACTGACCCCATCACGAGGCGAGACTGACACCAGACTGACCCCATCACGGGGCGAGGCTGACACCAGACTGACCCCATCACGAGGCGAGGCTGACACCAGACTGACCCTATCACGAGGCGAGACTGACACCAGACTGACCCCATCAAGGGGCGAGGCTGACACCAGATTGACCCCATCATGAGGCGAGGCTGACACCAGACTGACACCATCATGATGTGAGGCTGACACCAGACTGACCCCATCACTAGGCGAGGCTGACACCAGACTGACACCATCACGATGTGAGGCTGACACCAGACTGACCCCATCACGAGGCGAGGCTGACACCAGACTGACCCCATCACGAGGCGAGGCTGACACCAGACTGACACCATCACGAGGCGAGGCTGACACCAGACTGACCCCATCACGAGGCGAGGCTGACACCTGATTGACACCATCATGATGTGAGGCTAACACCAGACTCACCCCATCACGAGGCGAGGCTGACACCAGACTGACCCCATCACAAGACGAGGCTGACATCAGACTGACCCCATCACTAGGCGAGTCTGACACCAGACTGACCCCATCAGGAGGCGAGACTGACACCAGACTGACACCAACACGAGGCGAGGCTTACACCAGACTGACCCCATCACGAGGCGAGGCTGACACCAGACTGACACCATTACGAGGCGAGGCTGACACCAGACTGACCCCATCACGAGGCGAGGCTGACACCTGATTGACACCATCATGATGTGAGGCTAACACCAGACTGACCCCGTCACGAGGCGAGGCTGACACCAGACTGACCCCATCACGAGGCGAGGCTGACACCAGACTGACCCCATCACGAGGCGAGGATGACACCAGACTGACCCCATCACGAGGCAAGACTGACACCAGACTGACCCCATCAAGGGGCGAGGCTGACACCAGACTGACCCCATCACGAGGCAAGACTGACACCAGACTGACCCCATCACGGGGCGAGGCTGACACCAGACTGACCCCATCACGAGGCGAGGCTGACACCAGACTGACACCATCACGAGGCGAGGCTGACACCAGACTGACACCATCACGAGGCGAGACTGACACCAGACTGACACCATCACGAGGCTAGGCTGACACCAGACTGACCCCATCACGAGGCGAGGCTGACACCAGAATGACCCCATCACGAGGCGAGGCTGACACCTGACTGACACCATCATGATGTGAGGCTGACACCAGACTGACCCCATCAGGAGGCGAGGCTGACACCAGACTGACCCCATCACGAGGCGAGGCTGACACCAGACTGACCCCATCACGAGGCGTGGCTGACACCAGACTGACCCCATCACGAGGCGAGGCTGACACCAAACTGACCCCATCACGAGGCGAGGCTGACACCAGACTGACCCCATCACTAGGCGAGGCTGACACCAGACTGACCCCATCACGAGGTGAGGCTGACACCAGAATGACCCCATCACGAGTTGAGGCTGACACCAGACTGACCCCATCACTAGGAGAGGCTGACACCAGACTGACACCATCACGAGGCAAGGCTGACACCAGACTGACACCATCATGATGTGAGGCTGACACCAGACTGACCCCATCACTAGGCGAGACTGACACCAGACTGACCCCATCACGAGGCGAGGCTGACACCAGACTGACCCCATCACGAGGCGAGACTGACACCAGACTGACCCCATCACAAGGCGAGGCTGACACCAGACTGACCCCATCACTAGGAGAGGCTGACACCAGACTGACCCCATCACGGGGCGAGGCTGACACCAGACTGACCCCATTAAGAGGCAAGACTGACACCAGACTGACCCCATCACGGGGCGAGGCTGACACCAGACTGACCCCATCACGAGGCGAGGCTGACACCAGACTGACCCAATCACGAGACGAGGCTGACACCAGACTGAACCTATCACGAGGCGAGGCTGACACCAGACTGACCTGATCACGAGGCGAGGCTGACACCAGACTGACACCATCACGAGGTGAGGCTGAAACCAGACTGACACCATCATGATGTGAGGCTGACATCAGACTGACCCCATCACAAGGCGAGTCTGACACCAGACTGACCCCATCACGAGGCGAGGCTGACACCAGACTGACCCCATCACGAGGCGAGACTGACACCAGACTGACCCCATCACGAGGCGAGGCTGACACCAGACTGACCCCATCACGAGGCGAGGCTGACACCAGACTGACCCTATCACGAGGCAAGACTGACACCAGACTGACCCCATCAAGGGGCAAGGCTGACACCAGATTGACCCCATCATGAGGCGAGGCTGACACCAGACTGACCCCATCACGAGGCGAGGCTGAAACCAGACTGACCCCATCACGAGGCAAGGCTGACACCAGACTGACCCCATCACGAGGCGAGGCTGATACCAGACTGACCCCATCACGAGGCGAGGCTGACACCAGACTGACACCATCACGATGTGAGGCTGACACCAAACTGACCCCATCACGAGGCGAGGCTGACACCAGACTGACCCCATCACGAGGCGAGGCTGACACCAGACTGACCCCATCACGAGGCGAGGCTGACATCAGACTGACCCCATCAGGAGGTGAGACTGACACCAGACTGACACCATCACGAGGCGAGGCTTTCACCAGACTGACCCCATCACGAGGCGAGGCTGACACCAGACTGACACCATTACGAGGCGAGGCTGACACCAGACTGACCCCATCACGAGGCGAGGCTGACACCTGACTGACACCATCAGGATGTGAGGCTAACACCAGACTGACCCCGTCACGAGGCGAGGCTGACACCAGACTGACCCCATCACGAGGCGAGGCTGACACCAGACTGACCCCATCACGAGGCGAGGATGACACCAGACTGACCCCATCACGAGGCAAGACTGACACCAGACTGACCCCATCACGGGGCGAGGCTGACACCAGACTGACCCCATCACGAGGCAAGACTGACACCAGACTGACCCCATCACGGGGCGAGGCTGACACCAGACTGACCCCATCACGAGGTGAGGCTGACACCAGACTGACCCCATCACTAGGAGAGGCTGACACCAGACTGACACCATCACGAGTCAAGGCTGACACCAGACTGACACCATCATGATGTGAGGCTGACACCAGACTGACCCCATCACTAGGCGAGACTGACACCAGACTGACCCCATCACGAGGCGAGGCTGACACCAGACTGACCCCATCACGAGGCGAGACTGACACCAGACTGACCCCATCACAAGGCGAGGCTGACACCAGACTGACCCCATCACGAGGCGAGGCTGACACCAGACTGACCCTATCACGAGGCGAGACTGACACCAGACTGACCCCATCAAGGGGCGAGGCTGACACCAGATTGACCCCATCATGAGGCGAGGCTGACACCAGACTGACACCATCATGATGTGAGGCTGACACCAGACTGACCCCATCACTAGGCGAGGCTGACACCAGACTGACACCATCACGATGTGAGGCTGACACCAGACTGACCCCATCACGAGGCAAGGCTGACACCAGACTGACCCCATCACGAGGCGAGGCTGAAACCAGACTGACCCCATCATGAGGCAAGGCTGACACCAGACTGACCCCATCACGAGGCGAGGCTGATACCAGACTGACCCCATCACGAGGCGAGGCTGACACCAGACTGACACCATCACGATGTGAGGCTGACACCAGACTGACCGCATCACGAGGCGAGGCTGACACCAGACTGACCGCATCACGAGGCGAGGCTGACATCAGACTGACCCCATCACGAGGCGAGGCTGACACCAGACTGACACCATCACGAGGCGAGGCTGACACCAGACTGACCCCATCACGAGGCGAGGCTGACACCAGACTGACCCCATCACGAGGCGAGGCTGACACCAGACTGACCCCATCATGATGTGAGGCTGACACCAGACTGACCTCATCACGAGGCGAGGCTGATACAAGACTGACACCATCACGAGTCGAGGCTGACACCAGACTGACACCATCATGATGTGAGGCTGACACCAGACTGACTTCATCACGAGGCGAGGCTGATACAAGACTGACACCATCACGAGTCGAGGCTGACACCAGACTGACACCATCATGATGTGAGGCTGACACCAGACTGACCCCATCATGAGGCGAGGCTGACACCAGACTGACCCCATCACGAGGCGAGGCTGACACCAGACTGACCCCATCACGAGGCGAGGCTGACACCAGACTAACCCCATCACGAGGCGTGGCTGACACCACACTGACCCCATCACGAGGCGAGGCTGACACCTGACTGACACCATCATGATGTGAGGCTGACACCAGACTGACCCCATCACGAGGCGAGGCTGACACCAGACTGACACTATCACGAGGCGAGGCTGACACCAGACTGACACCATCACGATGTGAGGCTGACACCAGACTGACCCCAGCACGAGGCGAGGCTGACACCAGACTGACCCCATCACGAGGCGAGGCTGACACCAGACTGACACCATCACGAGGCGAGGCTGACACCAGACTGACACCATCCAGAGGCGAGGCTGACACCAGACTGACACCATCACGAGGCGAGGCTGACACCACACTGACCCCATCACGAGGCGAGGCTGACACCAGACTGACCCTATCACTAGGCGAGGCTGATACCAGACTGACACCATCACGAGGCGAGGCTGACACCACACTGACCCCATCACGAGGCGAGGCTGACACCAGACTGACCCCATTACGAGGCGAGGCTGACACCAGACTGACACCATCACGAGGCGAGGCTGACACCAGACTGACACCATCACGAGGCGAGGCTGACACCAGACTGACCCCATCACGAGTCAAGGCTGACACCAGACTGACACCATCATGATGTGAAACTGACACAAGACTGACCCCATCACGAGGCGAGGCTGACACCAGACTGACCCCATCACGAGGCGAGGCTGACACCTGACTGATACCATCATGATGTGAGGCTGACACCAGACTGACCCCATCATGAGGCGAGACTGACACCAGACGAACACCATCACGAGGTGAGGCTGACACCAGACTGACACCATCATGAGGCGAGGCTGACACCAGACTGACACCATCATGATGTGAGGCTGACACCAGACTGACCCCATCATGAGGCGAGACTGACACCAGACTGACCCCATCACGAGGAAAGGCTGACACCAGACTGACCCCATCACGAGGCGAGGCTGACACCAGACTGACACCATCACGAGGCGAGGCTGACACCAGACTGACACCATCACGAGGCGAGGCTGACACCAGACTGACCCCATCACGAGGCAAGGCTGACACCAGACTGACACCATCATGATGTGAGACTGACACAAGACTGACCCCATCACGAGGCGAGGCTGACACCTGACTGACCCCATCATGAGGCGAGGCTGACACCTGACTGATACCATCATGATGTGAGGCTGACACCAGACTGACCCCATCACTAGGCGAGGCTGACACCAGACTGACCCCATCACGAGGCGAGGCTGACACCGGACTGACCCCATCACGAGGTGAGGCTGACACCAGACTGACCCCATCACGAGGCGAGACTGACAACGGACTGACCCCATCACGAGGCGAGGCTGACACCAGACTGACCCCATCACGAGGCAAGGCTGACACCAGACTGACCCTATCACTAGGCGAGGCTGACACCAGACTGACACCATCACAAGGCGAGGCTGACACCAGACTGACCCCATCACGAGGCGAGGCTGACATCAGACTGACACCATCACGAGGTGAGGCTGACACCAGACTGACCCCATCACGAGGCGAGACTGACAACGGACTGACCCCATCACGAGGCGAGGCTGACACCAGACTGACCCCATCACGAGGCGAGGCTGACACCAGACTGACCCCATCACGAGGCGAGGCTGACACCAGACTGACCCCATCACGAGGCGAGGCTGACACCAGACTGACCCCATCACAAGGCGAGGCTGACACCAGACTGACACCATCACGATGTGAGGCTTACACCAGACTGACACCATCATGAGGCGAGGCTGACACCAGACTGACCCCATCACGAGACGAGGCTGACACCAGACTGACACCATCATGATGTGAGGCTGACACCAGACTGACCTCATCACGAGGCGAGACTGACACCAGACTGACCCCATCACGAGGCGAGGCTGACACCAGACTGACCCAATCACAAGGCGAGGCTGACACCAGACTGACACCATCACGAGGCGATGCTGACACCAGACTGACGCCATCACGAGGCGAGACTGACACCAGACTGACCCCATCACGAGGCGAGGCTGACACCAGACTGACCCAATCACAAGGCGAGGCTGACACCAGACTGACACCATCACGAGGCGATGCTGACACCAGACTGACGCCATCACGAGGCGAGACTGACACCAGACTGACCCCATCACGAGGCGAGACTGACACCAGACTGACCCCATCACGGGACGAGGCTGACACCAGACTGACCCCATCACGAGGCGAGACTGACACCAGACTGACACCATCACGAGGCGAGACTGACACCAGACTGACCCCATCATGATGTGAGGCTGACACCAGACTGACCCCATCACGAGGCGAGGCTGACACCAGACTGACCCCATCACGAGGCAAGGCTGACACCAGACTGACACCATCACGAGGCGAGGCTGACACCAGACTGACACCATCACGAGGAGAGGCTGACACCAGACTGACCCCATCACGAGGCAAGGCTGACACCAGACTGACACCATCATGATGTGAGACTGACACAAGACTGACCCCATCACGAGGCGAGGCTGACACCTGACTGACCCCATCATGAGGCGAGGCTGACACCTGACTGATACCATCATGATGTGAGGCTGACACCAGACTGACCCCATCACTAGGCGAGGCTGACACCAGACTGACCCCATCACGAGGCAAGGCTGACACCAGACTGACCCCATCACGAGGCGAGGCTGACACCAGACTGACCCCATCACGAGGCGAGGCTGACACCGGACTGACCCCATCACGAGGTGAGGCTGACACCAGACTGACCCCATCACGAGGCGAGACTGACAACGGACTGACCCCATCACGAGGCGAGGCTGACACCAGACTGACCCCATCACGAGGCAAGGCTGACACCAGACTGACCCTATCACTAGGCGAGGCTGACACCAGACTGACACCATCACAAGGCGAGGCTGACACCAGACTGACCCCATCACGAGGCGAGGCTGACATCAGACTGACACCATCACGAGGTGAGGCTGACACCAGACTGACCCCATCACGAGGCGAGACTGACAACGGACTGACCCCATCACGAGGCGAGGCTGACACCAGACTGACACCATCATGATGAGAGGCTGACACCAGACTGACCCCATCACGAGGCAAGGCTGACACCAGACTGACCCTATCACTAGGCGAGGCTGACACCAGACTGACACCATCACGAGGCGAGGCTGACACCAGACTGACCCCATCACGAGGCGAGGCGGACATCAGACTGACACCATCACGATGTGAGGCTAACACGAGACTGACACCATCACGAGGCGAGGCTGACACCAGACTGACTCCATTACGAGGCGAGGCTGACACCAGACTGACAGCATCACGATGTGAGGCTGAAACCAGACTGACCCCATCAAGAGGCGAGACTGACATCAGACTGACCCCATTACGAGGCGAGGCTGACACCAGACTGACACCATCACGAGGCGAGGCTGACACCAGACTCACCCCATCACGAGGCGAGGCTGACACCAGACTGACCCCATCACGAGGCGAGGCTGACACCAGACTGACCCCATCACGAGGCGAGGCTGACACCAGACTGACCCCATTACGAGGCGAGGCTGACACCAGACTGACACCATCACGAGGCGAGGCTGACACCAGACTGACACCATCACGAGGCGAGGCTGACACCAGACTGACCCCATCACGAGGCAAGGCTGACACCAGACTGACACCATCATGATGTGAGACTGACACCAGTCTGACCCCATCACGAGGCGAGGCTGACACCAGACTGACCCTATCACTAGGCGAGTCTTATACCAGACTGACACCATCTCGAGGCGAGGCTGACACAAGACTGACCACATAACGAGGCGAGGCTGACACCAGACTGACCCCATCATGATGTGAGGCTGACACCAGTCTGACCCCATCACGAGGCGAGGCTGACACCAGACTGACCCCATCACGAGGCGAGGCTGACACCAGACTGACACCATCACGAGGCGAGGCTGACACCAGACTGACCCCATCACGAGGCGAGGCTGACATCAGACTGACACCATCACGAGGTGAGGCTGACACCAGACTGACCCCATCACGAGGCGAGACTGACAACGGACTGACCCCATCACGAGGCGAGGCTGACACCAGACTGACACCATCATGATGAGAGGCTGACACCAGACTGACCCCATCACGAGGCAAGGCTGACACCAGACTGACCCCATCACGAGGCGAGGCTGACACCAGACGGACACCATCACGAGGTGAGGCTGACACCAGACTGACACCATCACGAGGCGAGGCTGACACCAGACTGACACCATCATGATGTGAGGCTGACACCAGACTGACCCCATCATGAGGTGAGACTGACACCAGACGGACACCATCACGAGGTGAGGCTGACACCAGACTGACACCATCATGAGGCGAGGCTGACACCAGACTGACACCATCATGATGTGAGGCTGACACCAGACTGACCCCATCATGAGGCGAGACTGACACCAGACTGACCCCATCACGAGGCGAGGCTGACACCAGACTGACCCCATCACGAGGCGAGGCTGACACCAGACTGACCCCATTACGAGGCGAGGCTGACACCAGACTGACACCATCACGAGGCGAGGCTGACACCAGACTAACACCATCACGAGGCGAGGCTGACACCAGACTGACCCCATCACGAGGCAAGGCTGACACCAGACTGACACCATCATGATGTGAGACTGACACAAGACTGACCCCATCACGAGGCGAGGCTGACACCTGACTGACCCCATCATGAGGCGAGGCTGACACCTGACTGATACCATCATGATGTGAGGCTGACACCAGACTGACCCCATCACTAGGCGAGGCTGACACCAGACTGACTCCATCACGAGGCAAGGCTGACACCAGACTGACCCCATCACGAGGCGAGGCTGACACCAGACTGACCCCATCACGAGGCGAGGCTGACACCGGACTGACCCCATCACGAGGTGAGGCTGACACCAGACTGACCCCATCACGAGGCGAGACTGACAACGGACTGACCCCATCACGAGGCGAGGCTGACACCAGACTGACACCATCACAAGGCGAGGCTGACACCAGACTGACACCATCACGATGTGAGGCTTACACCAGACTGACACCATCATGAGGCGAGGCTGACACCAGACTGACCCCATCACGAGACGAGGCTGACACCAGACTGACACCATCATGATGTGAGGCTGACACCAGACTGACCTCATCACGAGGCGAGACTGACACCAGACTGACCCCATCACGAGGCGAGGCTGACACCAGACTGACCCAATCACAAGGCGAGGCTGACACCAGACTGACACCATCACGAGGCGATGCTGACACCAGACTGACGCCATCACGAGGCGAGACTGACACCAGACTGACCCCATCACGAGGCGAGGCTGACACCAGACTGACCCAATCACAAGGCGAGGCTGACACCAGACTGACACCATCACGAGGCGATGCTGACACCAGACTGACGCCATCACGAGGCGAGACTGACACCAGACTGACCCCATCACGAGGCGAGACTGACACCAGACTGACCCCATCACGGGACGAGGCTGACACCAGACTGACCCCATCACGAGGCGAGACTGACACCAGACTGACACCATCACGAGGCGAGACTGACACCAGACTGACCCCATCATGATGTGAGGCTGACACCAGACTGACCCCATCACGAGGCGAGGCTGACACCAGACTGACCCCATCACGAGGCAAGGCTGACACCAGACTGACACCATCACGAGGCGAGGCTGACACCAGACTGACACCATCACGAGGAGAGGCTGACACCAGACTGACCCCATCACGAGGCAAGGCTGACACCAGACTGACACCATCATGATGTGAGACTGACACAAGACTGACCCCATCACGAGGCGAGGCTGACACCTGACTGACCCCATCATGAGGCGAGGCTGACACCTGACTGATACCATCATGATGTGAGGCTGACACCAGACTGACCCCATCACTAGGCGAGGCTGACACCAGACTGACCCCATCACGAGGCAAGGCTGACACCAGACTGACCCCATCACGAGGCGAGGCTGACACCAGACTGACCCCATCACGAGGCGAGGCTGACACCGGACTGACCCCATCACGAGGTGAGGCTGACACCAGACTGACCCCATCACGAGGCAAGACTGACAACGGACTGACCCCATCACGAGGCGAGGCTGACACCAGACTGACCCCATCACGAGGCAAGGCTGACACCAGACTGACCCTATCACTAGGCGAGGCTGACACCAGACTGACACCATCACAAGGCGAGGCTGACACCAGACTGACCCCATCACGAGGCGAGGCTGACATCAGACTGACACCATCACGAGGTGAGGCTGACACCAGACTGACCCCATCACGAGGCGAGACTGACAACGGACTGACCCCATCACGAGGCGAGGCTGACACCAGACTGACACCATCATGATGAGAGGCTGACACCAGACTGACCCCATCACGAGGCAAGGCTGACACCAGACTGACCCTATCACTAGGCGAGGCTGACACCAGACTGACACCATCACGAGGCGAGGCTGACACCAGACTGACCCCATCACGAGGCGAGGCGGACATCAGACTGACACCATCACGATGTGAGGCTAACACGAGACTGACACCATCACGAGGCGAGGCTGACACCAGACTGACTCCATTACGAGGCGAGGCTGACACCAGACTGACAGCATCACGATGTGAGGCTGAAACCAGACTGACCCCATCAAGAGGCGAGACTGACATCAGACTGACCCCATTACGAGGCGAGGCTGACATCAGACTGACACCATCACGAGGTGAGGCTGACACCAGACTGACCCCATCACGAGGCGAGACTGACAACGGACTGACCCCATCACGAGGCGAGGCTGACACCAGACTGACACCATCATGATGAGAGGCTGACACCAGACTGACCCCATCACGAGGCAAGGCTGACACCAGACTGACCCCATCACGAGGCGAGGCTGACACCAGACGGACACCATCACGAGGTGAGGCTGACACCAGACTGACACCATCACGAGGCGAGGCTGACACCAGACTGACACCATCATGATGTGAGGCTGACACCAGACTGACCCCATCATGAGGTGAGACTGACACCAGACGGACACCATCACGAGGTGAGGCTGACACCAGACTGACACCATCATGAGGCGAGGCTGACACCAGACTGACACCATCATGATGTGAGGCTGACACCAGACTGACCCCATCATGAGGCGAGACTGACACCAGACTGACCCCATCACGAGGCGAGGCTGACACCAGACTGACCCCATCACGAGGCGAGGCTGACACCAGACTGACCCCATTACGAGGCGAGGCTGACACCAGACTGACACCATCACGAGGCGAGGCTGACACCAGACTGACACCATCACGAGGCGAGGCTGACACCAGACTGACCCCATCACGAGGCAAGGCTGACACCAGACTGACACCATCATGATGTGAGACTGACACAAGACTGACCCCATCACGAGGCGAGGCTGACACCTGACTGACCCCATCATGAGGCGAGGCTGACACCTGACTGATACCATCATGATGTGAGGCTGACACCAGACTGACCCCATCACTAGGCGAGGCTGACACCAGACTGACTCCATCACGAGGCAAGGCTGACACCAGACTGACCCCATCACGAGGCGAGGCTGACACCAGACTGACCCCATCACGAGGCGAGGCTGACACCGGACTGACCCCATCACGAGGTGAGGCTGACACCAGACTGACCCCATCACGAGGCGAGACTGACAACGGACTGACCCCATCACGAGGCGAGGCTGACACCAGACTGACACCATCATGATGAGAGGCTGACACCAGACTGACCCCATCACGAGGCAAGGCTGACACCAGACTGACCCTATCACTAGGCGAGGCTGACACCAGACTGACACCATCACGAGGCGAGGCTGACACCAGACTGACCCCATCACGAGGCGAGGCTGACATCAGACTGACACCATCACGAGGTGAGGCTGACACCAGACTGACCCCATCACGAGGCGAGACTGACAACGGACTGACCCCATCACGAGGCGAGGCTGACACCAGACTGACACCATCATGATGAGAGGCTGACACCAGACTGACCCCTTCACGAGGCAAGGCTGACACCAGACTGACCCGATCACTAGGCGAGGCTGACACCAGACTGACACCATCACGAGGCGAGGCTGACACCAGACTGACCCCATCACGAGGCGAGGCTGACACCAGACTGACTCCATTACGAGGCGAGGCTGACACCAGACTGACAGCATCACGATGTGAGGCTGAAACCAGACTGACCCCATCAAGAGGCGAGACTGACACCAGACTGACCCCATCCCGAGGCGAGGCTGACACCAGACTGAACCCATCACGAGGCGAGGCTGACACCAGACTGACCCCATCACGAGGCGAGGCTGACACCAGACTGACCCCATCACGAGGCGAAGCTAACACCAGACTGACCCCATTACGAGGCGAGGCTGACACCAGACTGACACCATCACGAGGCGAGGCTGACACCAGACTGACCCCATCACGAGGCAAGGCTGACACCAGACTGACACCATCATGATGTGAGACTGACACAAGACTGACCCCATCACGAGGCGAGGCTGACACCAGACTGACCCCATCACGAGGCGAGGCTGACACCAGACTGACCCCATCACGAGGCGAGGCTGACACCTGACTGACACCATCATGATGTGAGGCTGACACCAGACTGACCCCATCACTAGGCGAGGCTGACACCAGACTAACCCCATCACGAGGCAAGGCTGACACCAGACTGACCCCATCACGAGGCGAGGCTGACACCAGACTGACACCATCATGATGTGAGGCTGACACCAGACAGATCCCATCACGAGGCGAGGCTGACACAAGACTGACACCATCACGAGGCGAGGCTGACACCAGACTGACACCATCACGAGGCGAGGCTGACACCAGACTGACCCCATCACGAGGCGAGGCTGACACCAGACTGACACCATCATGATGTGAGGCTGACACCAGACTGACCCCATCACGAGGCGAGGCTGACACCAGACTGACCTTATCACTAGGCGAGGCTGATACCAGACTGACACCATCTCGAGGCGAGGCTGACACCAGACTGACCCCATCACGAGGCGAGGCTGACACCAGACTGACCCCATCACGAGGCGAGGCTGACACCAGACTGACCCCATCACGAGGCGAGGCTGACACCAGACTGACCCCATCACGAGGCGAGGCTGACACCAGACTGACACCATCATGATGTGAGGCTGACACCAGACTGACCCCATCATGAGGCAAGGCTGACACCAGACTGACCCCATCACGAGGCGAGGCTGACACCAGACTGACCCCATCACGAGGCGAGGCTGACACCAGACTGACCCCATCACGAGGCGAGGCTGACACCAGACTGACCCCATCACGAGGCGAGGCTGACACCAGACTGACACCATCACGATGTGAGGCTTACACCAGACTGACACCATCACGAGGCGAGGCTGACACCAGACTGACCCCATTACGAGGCGAGGCTGACACCAGACTGACACCATCACGAGGCGAGGCTGACACCAGACTGACCCCATCACGAGGCGAGGCTGACACCAGACTGACCCCATCACGAGGCGAGGCTGACACCAGACTGACCCCATTACGAGGCGAGGCTGACACCAGACTGACACCATCACGAGGCGAGGCTGACACCAGACTGACACCATCACTAGGCGAGGCTGACACCAGACTGACCCCATCACGAGTCAAGGCTGACACCAGACTGACACCATCATGATGTGAGACTGACACAAGACTGACCCCATCACGAGGCGAGGCTGACACCAGACTGACCCCATCACGAGGCGAGGCTGACACCTGACTGATACCATCATGATGTGAGGCTGACACCAGACTGACCCCATCACTAGACGAGGCTGACACCAGACTGACCCCATCACGAGGCGAGGCTGACACCAGACTGACCCCATCACGAGGCGAGGCTGACACCAGACTGACCCCATCACGAGGCGAGGCTGACACAGACTGACACCATCATGATGTGAGGCTGACACCAGACAGATCCCATCACGAGGTGAGGCTGACACAAGACTGACACCATCACGAGGCGAGGCTGACACCAGATTGACACCATCACGAGGCGAGGCTGACAACAGACTGACCCCATCACGAGGCGAGGCTGACACCAGACTGACACCATCATGATGTGAGGCTGACACCAGACTGACCCCATCACGAGGTGAGGCTGACACCAGACTGACCCTATCGCTAGGCGAGGCTGATACCAGACTGACACCATCTCGAGGCGAGGCTGACACCAGACTGACCACATAACGAGGCGAGGCTGACACCAGACTGACCCCATCATGATGTGAAGCTGACACCAGTCTGACCCCATCACGAGGCGAAGCTAACACCAGACTGACCCCATCACGAGGCGAGGCTGACACCAGACTGACCCATTCATGAGGCGAGGCTGACACCAGACTGACCCCATCACGAGGCGAGGCTGACACCAGACTGACCCCATCACGAGGCGAGGCTGACACCAGACTGACCCCATCACGAGGCGAGGCTGACACCAGACTGACCCCATCACGAGGCGAGGCTGACACCAGACTGACCCCATTACGAGGCGAGGCTGACACCAGACTGACACCATCACGAGGCGAGGCTGACACCAGACTGACACCATCACGAGGCGAGGCTGACACAAGACTGACCCCATCATGAGTCAAGGCTGACACCAGACTGACACCATCATGATGTGAGACTGACACAAGACTGACCCCATCACGAGGCGAGGCTGACACCAGACTGACCCCATCACGAGGCGAGGCTGACACCTGACTGATACCATCATGATGTGAGGCTGACACCAGACTGACCCCATCACTAGACGAGGCTGACACCAGACTGACCCCATCACGAGGCAAGGTTGACACCAGACTGACCCCATCACGAGGCGAGGCTGACACCAGACTGACCCCATCACGAGGCGAGGCTGACACAGACTGACACCATCATGATGTGAGGCTGACACCAGACAGATCCCATCACGAGGTGAGGCTGACACAAGACTGACACCATCACGAGGCGAGGCTGACTCCAGATTGACACCATCACGAGGCGAGGCTGACAACAGACTGACCCCATCACGAGGCGAGGCTGACACCAGACTGACACCATCATGATGTGAGGCTGACACCAGACTGACCCCATCACGAGGCGAGGCTGACACCAGACTGACCCTATCACTAGGCGAGGCTGATACCAGACTGACACCATCTCGAGGCGAGGCTGACACCAGACTGACCACATAACGAGGCGAGGCTGACACCAGACTGACCCCATCATGATGTGAGGCTGACACCAGTCTGACCCCATCACGAGGCGAAGCTAACACCAGACTGACCCCATCACGAGGCGAGGCTGACACCAGACTGACCCATTCACGAGGCGAGGCTGACACCAGACTGACCCCATCACGAGGCGAGGCTGACACCAGACTGACCCCATCACGAGGCGAGGCTGACACCAGACTGACCCCATCACGAGGCGAGGCTGACACCAGAGTGACCCCATCACGAGGCGAGGCTGACACCAGACTGACACCATCATGATGTGAGGCTGACACCAGACTGACCCCATCACGAGGCGAGGCTGACACCAGACTGACCCTATCACTAGGCGAGGCTGATACCAGACTGACACCATCTCGAGGCGAGGCTGACACCAGACTGACCACATAACGAGGCGAGGCTGACACCAGACTGACCCCATCATGATGTGAGGCTGACACCAGTCTGACCCCATCACGAGGCGAAGCTAACACCAGACTGACCCCATCACGAGGCGAGGCTGACACCAGACTGACCCCATCACGAGGCGAGGCTGACACCAGACTGACACCATCACGATGTGAGGCTGACACCAGACTGACCCCAGCACGAGGCGAGGCTGACACTAGACTGACCCCATCACGAGGCGAGGCTGACACCAGACTGACACCATCACGAGGCGAGGCTGACACCAGACTGACACCATCCAGAGGCGAGGCTGACACCAGACTGACACCATCACGAGGCGAGGCTGACACCACACTGACCCCATCACGAGGCGAGGCTGACACCAGACTGACCCTATCACTAGGCGAGGCTGATACCAGACTGACACCATCACGAGGCGAGGCTGACACCACACTGACCCCATCACGAGGCGAGGCTGACACCAGACTGACCTCATTACGAGGCGAGGCTGACACCAGACTGACACCATCACGAGGCGAGGCTGACACCAGACTGACACCATCACGAGGCGAGGCTGACACCAGACTGACCCCATCACGAGTCAAGGCTGACACCAGACTGACACCATCATGATGTGAAACTGACACAAGACTGACCCCATCACGAGGCGAGGCTGACACCAGACTGACCCCATCACGAGGCGAGGCTGACACCTGACTGATACCATCATGATGTGAGGCTGACACCAGACTGACCCCATCACTAGACGAGGCTGACACCAGACTGACCCCATCACGAGGCAAGGCTGACACCAGACTGACCCCATCACGAGGCGAGGCTGACACCTGACTGATACCATCATGATGTGAGGCTGACACCAGACTGACCCCATCACTAGACGAGGCTGACACCAGACTGACCCCATCACGAGGCGAGGCTGACACCAGACTGACACCATCATGATGTGAGGCTGACACCAGACTGACCCCATCACGAGGCGAGGCTGACACCAGACTGACCCTATCACTAGGCGAGGCTGATACCAGACTGACACCATCTCGAGGCGAGGCTGACACCAGACTGACCACATAACGAGGCGAGGCTGACACCAGACTGACCCCATCATGATGTGAGGCTGACACCAGTCTGACCCCATCACGAGGCGAAGCTAACACCAGACTGACCCCATCACGAGGCGAGGCTGACACCAGACTGACCCCATTACGAGGCGAGGCTGACACCAGACTGACACCATCACGAGGCGAGGCTGACACCAGACTGACCCCATCACGAGGCGAGGCTGACACCAGACTGACCCCATCACGAGGCGAGGCTGACACCAGACTGACCCCATTACGAGGCGAGGCTGACACCAGACTGACACCATCACGAGGCGAGGCTGACACCAGACTGACACCATCACGAGGCGAGGCTGACACCAGACTGACCCCATCACGAGTCAAGGCTGACACCAGACTGACACCATCATGATGTGAGACTGACACAAGACTGACCCCATCACGAGGCGAGGCTGACTCCAGACTGACCCCATCACGAGGCGAGGCTGACACCTGACTGATACCATCATGATGTGAGGCTGACACCAGACTGACCCCATCACTAGACGAGGCTGACACCAGACTGACCCCATCACGAGGCGAGGCTGACACCAGACTGACCCCATCACGAGGCGAGGCTGACACAGACTGACACCATCATGATGTGAGGCTGACACCAGACAGATCCCATCACGAGGTGAGGCTGACACAAGACTGACACCATCACGAGGCGAGGCTGACACCAGATTGACACCATCACGAGGCGAGGCTGACAACAGACTGACCCCATCACGAGGCGAGGCTGACACCAGACTGACACCATCATGATGTGAGGCTGACACCAGACTGACCCCATCACGAGGTGAGGCTGACACCAGACTGACCCTATCGCTAGGCCAGGCTGATACCAGACTGACACCATCTCGAGGCGAGGCTGACACCAGACTGACCACATAACGAGGCGAGGCTGACACCAGACTGACCCCATCATGATGTGAGGCTGACACCAGTCTGACCCCATCACGAGGCGAAGCTAACACCAGACTGACCCCATCACGAGGCGAGGCTGACACCAGACTGACCCATTCACGAGGCGAGGCTGACACCAGACTGACCCCATCACGAGGCGAGGCTGACACCAGACTGACCCCATCACGAGGCGAGGCTGACACCAGACTGACCCCATCACGAGTCAAGGCTGACACCAGACTGACACCATCATGATGTGAGACTGACACAAGACTGACCCCATCACGAGGCGAGGCTGACACCAGACTGACCCCATCACGAGGCGAGGCTGACACCTGACTGATACCATCATGATGTGAGGCTGACACCAGACTGACCCCATCACTAGACGAGGCTGACACCAGACTGACCCCATCACGAGGCAAGGTTGACACCAGACTGACCCCATCACGAGGCGAGGCTGACACCAGACTGACCCCATCACGAGGCGAGGCTGACACAGACTGACACCATCATGATGTGAGGCTGACACCAGACAGATCCCATCACGAGGTGAGGCTGACACAAGACTGACACCATCACGAGGCGAGGCTGACACCAGATTGACACCATCACGAGGCGAGGCTGACAACAGACTGACCCCATCACGAGGCGAGGCTGACACCAGACTGACACCATCATGATGTGAGGCTGACACCAGACTGACCCCATCACGAGGCGAGGCTGACACCAGACTGACCCTATCACTAGGCGAGGCTGATACCAGACTGACACCATCTCGAGGCGAGGCTGACACCAGACTGACCACATAACGAGGCGAGGCTGACACCAGACTGACCCCATCATGATGTGAGGCTGACACCAGTCTGACCCCATCACGAGGCGAAGCTAACACCAGACTGACCCCATCACGAGGCGAGGCTGACACCAGACTGACCCATTCACGAGGCGAGGCTGACACCAGACTGACCCCATCACGAGGCGAGGCTGACACCAGACTGACCCCATCACGAGGCGAGGCTGACACCAGACTGACCCCATCACGAGGCAAGGCTGACACCAGACTGACACCATCATGATGTGAGGCTGACACCAGACTGACCCCATCACGAGGCGAGGCTGACACCAGACTGACCCTATCACTAGGCGAGGCTGATACCAGACTGACACCATCTCGAGGCGAGGCTGACACCAGACTGACCACATAACGAGGCGAGGCTGACACCAGACTGACCCCATCATGATGTGAGGCTGACACCAGTCTGACCCCATCACGAGGCGAAGCTAACACCAGACTGACCCCATCACGAGGCGAGGCTGACACCAGACTGACCCCATCACGAGGCGAGGCTGACACCAGACTGACACCATCACGATGTGAGGCTGACACCAGACTGACCCCAGCACGAGGCGAGGCTGACACCAGACTGACCCCATCACGAGGCGAGGCTGACACCAGACTGACACCATCACGAGGCGAGGCTGACACCAGACTGACACCATCCAGAGGCGAGGCTGACACCAGACTGACACCATCACGAGGCGAGGCTGACACCACACTGACCCCATCACGAGGCGAGGCTGACACCAGACTGACCCTATCACTAGGCGAGGCTGATACCAGACTGACACCATCACGAGGCGAGGCTGACACCACACTGACCCCATCACTAGGCGAGGCTGACACCAGACTGACCCTATCACTAGGCGAGGCTGATACCAGACTGACCCCATCACGAGGCGAGGCTTACACCAGACTGACCCCATCACGAGGCGAGGCTGACACCAGACTGACCCCGTCACGGGGCGAGGCTGACACCAGACTGACCCCATCACGAGGCGAGGCTGACACCAGACTGACCCCATCACGAGGCGAGGCTGACACCAGACTGACCCCATCACGAGGCGAGGCTGACACCAGACTGACCCCATTACGAGGCGAGGCTGACACCAGACTGACACCATCACGAGGCGAGGCTGACACCAGACTGACCCCATCACGAGGCGAGGCTGACACCAGACTGACCCCATCACGAGGCGAGGCTGACACCAGACTGACCCCATTACGAGGCGAGGCTGACACCAGACTGACACCATCACGAGGCGAGGCTGACACCAGACTGACACCATCACGAGGCGAGGCTGACACCAGACTGACCCCATCACGAGTCAAGGCTGACACCAGACTGACACCATCATGATGTGAGACTGACACAAGACTGACCCCATCACGAGGCGAGGCTGACACCAGACTGACCCCATCACGAGGCGAGGCTGACACCTGACTGATACCATCATGATGTGAGGCTGACACCAGACTGACCCCATCACTAGACGAGGCTGACACCAGACTGACCCCATCACGAGGCAAGGCTGACACCAGACTGACCCCATCACGAGGCGAGGCTGACACCTGACTGATACCATCATGATGTGAGGCTGACACCAGACTGACCCCATCACTAGACGAGGCTGACACCAGACTGACCCCATCACGAGGCGAGGCTGACACCAGAATGACACCATCATGATGTGAGGCTGACACCAGACTGACCCCATCACGAGGCGAGGCTGACACCAGACTGACCCTATCACTAGGCGAGGCTGATACCAGACTGACACCATCTCGAGGCGAGGCTGACACCAGACTGACCACATAACGAGGCGAGGCTGACACCAGACTGACCCCATCATGATGTGAGGCTGACACCAGACTGACCCCATCACGAGGCGAGGCTGACACCAGACTGACCCTATCACTAGGCGAGGCTGATACCAGACTGACACCATCTCGAGGCGAGGCTGACACCAGACTGACCACATAACGAGGCGAGGCTGACACCAGACTGACCCCATCATGATGTGAGGCTGACACCAGTCTGACCCCATCACGAGGCGAAGCTAACACCAGACTGACCCCATCACGAGGCGAGGCTGACACCAGACTGACCCATTCACGAGGCGAGGCTGACACCAGACTGACCCCATCACGAGGCGAGGCTGACACCAGACTGACCCCATCACGAGGCGAGGCTGACACCAGACTGACCCCATCACGAGGCGAGGCTGACACCAGACTGACCCCATCACGAGGCGAGGCTGACACCAGACTGACCCCATCACGAGGCGAGGCTGACACCAGACTGACGCCATCACGAGGCGAGACTGACACAGGACTGACCCCAAAACGGGGCGAGGCTGACACCAGACTGACCCCATCACGAGGCGAGGCTGACACCAGACTGACGCCATCACGAGGCGAGACTGACACAGGACTGACCCCATCACGGGGCGAGGCTGACACCAGTCTGACCCCATCACGAGGCGAGGCTGACACCAGACTGACACCATCACGAGACGTGGCTGACACCAGACTGACCCCATCATGATGTGAGGCTGACACCAGACTGACCCCATCACGAGGCGAGGCTGACACCAGACTGACCCCATCACGAGGCGAGGCTGACACCAGACTGACACCATCATGATGTGAGGCTGACACCAGACTGACCCCATCACGAGGCGAGGCTGACACCAGACTGACCCTATCACTAGGCGAGGCTGATACCAGACTGACACCATCTCGAGGCGAGGCTGACACCAGACTGACCACATAACGAGGCGAGGCTGACACCAGACTGACCCCATCATGATGTGAGGCTGACACCAGTCTGACCCCATCACGAGGCGAAGCTAACACCAGACTGACCCCATCACGAGGCGAGGCTGACACCAGACTGACACCATCCAGAGGCGAGGCTGACACCAGACTGACACCATCACGAGGCGAGGCTGACACCACACTGACCCCATCACGAGGCGAGGCTGACACCAGACTGACCCTATCACTAGGCGAGGCTGATACCAGACTGACACCATCTCGAGGCGAGGCTGACACCAGACTGACCCCATCACGAGGCGAGGCTGACACCAGACTGACCCCATCACGAGGCGAGGCTGACACCAGACTGACCCCATCACGAGGCGAGGCTGACACCAGACTGACCCCATCAAGAGGCGAGGCTGACACCAGACTGACACCATCATGATGTGAGGCTGACACCAGACTGACCCCATCATGAGGCAAGGCTGACACCAGACTGACCCCATCACGAGGCGAGGCTGACACCAGACTGACCCCATCACGAGGCGAGGCTGACACCTGACTGATACCATCATGATGTGAGGCTGACACCAGACTGACCCCATCACTAGACGAGGCTGACACCAGACTGACCCCATCACGAGGCAAGGCTGACACCAGACTGACCCCATCACGAGGCGAGGCTGACACCTGACTGATACCATCATGATGTGAGGCTGACACCAGACTGACCCCATCACTAGACGAGGCTGACACCAGACTGACCCCATCACGAGGCGAGGCTGACACCAGACTGACACCATCATGATGTGAGGCTGACACCAGACTGACCCCATCACGAGGCGAGGCTGACACCAGACTGACCCTATCACTAGGCGAGGCTGATACCAGACTGACACCATCTCGAGGCGAGGCTGACACCAGACTGACCACATAACGAGGCGAGGCTGACACCAGACTGACCCCATCATGATGTGAGGCTGACACCAGTCTGACCCCATCACGAGGCGAAGCTAACACCAGACTGACCCCATCACGAGGCGAGGCTGACACCAGACTGACCCATTCACGAGGCGAGGCTGACACCAGAGTGACCCCATCACGAGGCGAGGCTGACACCAGACTGACCCCATCACGAGGCGAGGCTGACACCAGACTGACCCCATCACGAGGCGAGGCTGACACCAGACTGACCCCATCACGAGGCGAGGCTGACACCAGACTGACACCATCATGATGTGAGGCTGACACCAGACTGACCCCATCACGAGGCGAGGCTGACACCAGACTGACCCTATCACTAGGCGAGGCTGATACCAGACTGACACCATCTCGAGGCGAGGCTGACACCAGACTGACCACATAACGAGGCGAGGCTGACACCAGACTGACCCCATCATGATGTGAGGCTGACACCAGTCTGACCCCATCACGAGGCGAAGCTAACACCAGACTGACCCCATCACGAGGCGAGGCTGACACCAGACTGACCCATTCACGAGGCGAGGCTGACACCAGACTGACCCCATCACGAGGCGAGGCTGACACCAGACTGACCCCATCACGAGGCGAGGCTGACACCAGACTGACCCCATCACGAGGCGAGGCTGACACCAGACTGACCCCATCACGAGGCGAGGCTGACACCAGACTGACCCCATCACGAGGCGAGGCTGACACCAGACTGACGCCATCACGAGGCGAGACTGACACAGGACTGACCCCATCACGGGGCGAGGCTGACACCAGACTGACCCCATCACGAGGCGAGGCTGACACCAGACTGACGCCATCACGAGGTGAGACTGACACAGGACTGACCCCATCACGGGGCGAGGCTGACACCAGACTGACCCCATCACGAGGCGAGGCTGACACCAGACTGACACCATCACGAGACGTGGCTGACACCAGACTGACCCCATCATGATGTGAGGCTGACACCAGACTGACCCCATCACGAGGCGAGGCTGACACCAGACTGACCCCATCACGAGGCGAGGCTGACACCAGACTGACACCATCATGATGTGAGGCTGACACCAGACTGACCCCATCACGAGGCGAGGCTGACACCAGACTGACCCTATCACTAGGCGAGGCTGATACCAGACTGACACCATCTCGAGGCGAGGCTGACACCAGACTGACCACATAACGAGGCGAGGCTGACACCAGACTGACCCCATCATGATGTGAGGCTGACACCAGTCTGACCCCATCACGAGGCGAAGCTAACACCAGACTGACCCCATCACGAGGCGAGGCTGACACCAGACTGACCCCATCACGAGGCGAGGCTGACACCAGACTGACACCATCACGATGTGAGGCTGACACCAGACTGACCCCAGCACGAGGCGAGTCTGACACCAGACTGACCCCATCACGAGGCGAGGCTGACACCAGACTGACACCATCACGAGGCGAGGCTGACACCAGACTGACACCATCCAGAGGCGAGGCTGACACCAGACTGACACCATCACGAGGCGAGGCTGACACCACACTGACCCCATCACGAGGCGAGGCTGACACCAGACTGACCCTATCACTAGGCGAGGCTGATACCAGACTGACACCATCTCGAGGCGAGGCTGACACCAGACTGACCCCATCACGAGGCGAGGCTGACATTAGACTGACCCCATCACGAGGCGAGGCTGACACCAGACTGACCCCATCACGAGGCGAGGCTGACACCAGACTGACCCCATCAAGAGGCGAGGCTGACACCAGACTGACACCATCATGATGTGAGGCTGACACCAGACTGACCCCATCATGAGGCAAGGCTGACACCAGACTGACCCCATCACGAGGCGAGGCTGACACCAGACTGACCCCATCACGAGGCGAGGCTGACACCAGACTGACCCCATCACGAGGCGAGGCTGACACCAGACTGACACCATCACGATGTGAGGCTTACACCAGACTGACACCATCACGAGGAGAGGCTGACACCAGACTGACCCCATCACTAGGCGAGGCTGACACCAGACTGACGCCATCACGAGGCGAGGCTGACACCAGACTGACCCCATCACGAGGCGAGGCTGACACCAGACTGACCCCATCACGAGGCGAGGCTGACACCAGACTGACACCATCACGATGTGAGGCTTACACCAGACTGACACCATCACGAGGAGAGGCTGACACCAGACTGACCCCATCACTAGGCGAGGCTGACACCAGACTGACGCCATCACGAGGCGAGGCTGACACCAGACTGACCCCATCACGAGGCGAGGCTGACACCAGACTGACCCCATCACGAGGCGAGACTGACACCGGACTGACCCCATCACGAGGCGAGGCTGACACCGGACTGACCCCATCACGAGGCGAGGCTGACACCAGACTGACCCCATCACGAGGCGAGGCTGACACCGGACTGACCCCATCACGAGGCGAGGCTGACACCAGACTGACCCTATCACTAGGCGAGGCTTATACCAGACTGACACCATCTCGAGGCGAGGCTGACACAAGACTGACCACATAACGAGGCGAGGCTGACACCAGACTGACCCCATCATGATGTGAGGCTGACACCAGTCTGACCCCATCACGAGGCGAGGCTGACACCAGACTGACCCCATCACGAGGCGAGGCTGACACCAGACTGACCCCATCACGAGGCGAGGCTGACACCAGACTGACCCCGTCACGGGGCGAGGCTGACACCAGACTGACCCCATCACGAGGCGAGGCTGACACCAGACTGACCCCATCACGAGGCGAGGCTGACACCAGACTGACCCCATCACGAGGCGAGGCTGACACCAGACTGACCCCATTACGAGGCGAGGCTGACACCAGACTGACAACATCACGAGGCGAGGCTGACACCAGACTGACCCCATCACGAGGCGAGGCTGACACCAGACTGACCCCATCACGAGGCGAGGCTGACACCAGACTGACCCCATTACGAGGCGAGGCTGACACCAGACTGACACCATCACGAGGCGAGGCTGACACCAGACTGACACCATCACGAGGCGAGGCTGACACCAGACTGACCCCATCACGAGTCAAGGCTGACACCAGACTGACACCATCATGATGTGAGACTGACACAAGACTGACCCCATCACGAGGCGAGGCTGACACCAGACTGACCCCATCACGAGGCGAGGCTGACACCTGACTGATACCATCATGATGTGAGGCTGACACCAGACTGACCCCATCACTAGACGAGGCTGACACCAGACTGACCCCATCACGAGGCAAGGCTGACACCAGACTGACCCCATCACGAGGCGAGGCTGACACCTGACTGATACCATCATGATGTGAGGCTGACACCAGACTGACCCCATCACTAGACGAGGCTGACACCAGACTGACCCCATCACGAGGCGAGGCTGACACCAGACTGACACCATCATGATGTGAGGCTGACACCAGACTGACCCCATCACGAGGCGAGGCTGACACCAGACTGACCCTATCACTAGGCGAGGCTGATACCAGACTGACACCATCTCGAGGCGAGGCTGACACCAGACTGACCACATAACGAGGCGAGGCTGACACCAGACTGACCCCATCATGATGTGAGGCTGACACCAGTCTGACCCCATCACGAGGCGAAGCTAACACCAGACTGACCCCATCACGAGGCGAGGCTGACACCAGACTGACCCATTCACGAGGCGAGGCTGACACCAGAGTGACCCCATCACGAGGCGAGGCTGACACCAGACTGACCCCATCACGAGGCGAGGCTGACACCAGACTGACCCCATCACGAGGCGAGGCTGACACCAGACTGACCCCATCACGAGGCGAGGCTGACACCAGACTGACACCATCATGACGTGAGGCTGACACCAGACTGACCCCATCACGAGGCGAGGCTGACACCAGACTGACCCTATCACTAGGCGAGGCTGATACCAGACTGACACCATCTCGAGGCGAGGCTGACACCAGACTGACCACATAACGAGGCGAGGCTGACACCAGACTGACCCCATCATGATGTGAGGCTGACACCAGTCTGACCCCATCACGAGGCGAAGCTAACACCAGACTGACCCCATCACGAGGCGAGGCTGACACCAGACTGACCCATTCACGAGGCGAGGTTGACACCAGACTGACCCCATCACGAGGCGAGGCTGACACCAGACTGACCCCATCACGAGGCGAGGCTGTCACCAGACTGACCCCATCACGAGGCGAGGCTGACACCAGACTGACCCCATCACGAGGCGAGGCTGACACCAGACTGACCCCATCACGAGGCGAGGCTGACACCTGACTGACACCATCATGATGTGAGGCTGACACCAGACTGACCCCATTACTAGGCAAGGCTGACACCAGACTGACGCCATCACGAGGCTAGGCTGACACCAGACTGACCCCATCACGAGGCGAGGCTGACACCAGACTGACCCCATCACGAGGCGAGACTGACACCGGACTGACCCCATCACGAGGCGAGGCTGACACCGGACTGACTCCATCACGAGGTGAGGCTGACACCAGACTGACCCCATCACGAGGCGAGACTGACACCGGACTGACCCCATCACGAGGCGAGGCTGACACCAGACTGACACCATCACGATGTGAGGCTGAAACCAGACTGACCCCATCAAGAGGCGAGACTGACACCAGACTGACCCCATCACGAGGCGAGGCTGACACCAGACTGAACCCATTACGAGGCGAGGCTGACACCAGACTGACACCATCATGATGAGAGGCTGACACCAGACTGACACCATCATGATGTGAGGCTGACACCAGACTGACCCCATCACTAGGCGAGGCTTATACCAGACTGACACCATCTCGAGGCGAGGCTGACACCAGACTGACCACATAACGAGGCGAGGCTGACACCAGACTGACACCATCACGAGGCGAGGCTGACACCAGACTGACACCATCACGAGGCGAGGCTGACACCAGACTGACCCCATCACGAGGCGAGGCTGACACCTGACTGATACCATCATGATGTGAGGCTGACACCAGACTGACCCCATCACTAGACGAGGCTGACACCAGACTGACCCCATCACGAGGCAAGGCTGACACCAGACTGACCCCATCACGAGGCGAGGCTGACACCTGACTGATACCATCATGATGTGAGGCTGACACCAGACTGACCCCATCACTAGACGAGGCTGACACCAGACTGACCCCATCACGAGGCGAGGCTGACACCAGACTGACACCATCATGATGTGAGGCTGACACCAGACTGACCCCATCACGAGGCGAGGCTGACACCAGACTGACCCTATCACTAGGCGAGGCTGATACCAGACTGACACCATCTCGAGGCGAGGCTGACACCAGACTGACCACATAACGAGGCGAGGCTGACACCAGACTGACCCCATCATGATGTGAGGCTGACACCAGTCTGACCCCATCACGAGGCGAAGCTAACACCAGACTGACCCCATCACGAGGCGAGGCTGACACCAGACTGACCCCATTACGAGGCGAGGCTGACACCAGACTGACACCATCACGAGGCGAGGCTGACACCAGACTGACCCCATCACGAGGCGAGGCTGACACCAGACTGACCCCATCACGAGGCGAGGCTGACACCAGACTGACCCCATTACGAGGCGAGGCTGACACCAGACTGACACCATCACGAGGCGAGGCTGACACCAGACTGACACCATCACGAGGCGAGGCTGACACCAGACTGACCCCATCACGAGTCAAGGCTGACACCAGACTGACACCATCATGATGTGAGACTGACACAAGACTGACCCCATCACGAGGCGAGGCTGACACCAGACTGACCCCATCACGAGGCGAGGCTGACACCTGACTGATACCATCATGATGTGAGGCTGACACCAGACTGACCCCATCACTAGACGAGGCTGACACCAGACTGACCCCATCACGAGGCAAGGCTGACACCAGACTGACCCCATCACGAGGCGAGGCTGACACCAGACTGACCCCATCACGAGGCGAGGCTGACACAGACTGACACCATCATGATGTGAGGCTGACACCAGACAGATCCCATCACGAGGTGAGGCTGACACAAGACTGACACCATCACGAGGCGAGGCTGACACCAGATTGACACCATCACGAGGCGAGGCTGACAACAGACTGACCCCATCACGAGGCGAGGCTGACACCAGACTGACACCATCATGATGTGAGGCTGACACCAGACTGACCCCATCACGAGGTGAGGCTGACACCAGACTGACCCTATCGCTAGGCGAGGCTGATACCAGACTGACACCATCTCGAGGCGAGGCTGACACCAGACTGACCACATAACGAGGCGAGGCTGACACCAGACTGACCCCATCATGATGTGAGGCTGACACCAGTCTGACCCCATCACGAGGCGAAGCTAACACCAGACTGACCCCATCACGAGGCGAGGCTGACACCAGACTGACCCATTCACGAGGCGAGGCTGACACCAGACTGACCCCATCACGAGGCGAGGCTGACACCAGACTGACCCCATCACGAGGCGAGGCTGACACCAGACTGACCCCATCACGAGTCAAGGCTGACACCAGACTGACACCATCATGATGTGAGACTGACACAAGACTGACCCCATCACGAGGCGAGGCTGACACCAGACTGACCCCATCACGAGGCGAGGCTGACACCTGACTGATACCATCATGATGTGAGGCTGACACCAGACTGACCCCATCACTAGACGAGGCTGACACCAGACTGACCCCATCACGAGGCAAGGTTGACACCAGACTGACCCCATCACGAGGCGAGGCTGACACCAGACTGACCCCATCACGAGGCGAGGCTGACACAGACTGACACCATCATGATGTGAGGCTGACACCAGACAGATCCCATCACGAGGTGAGGCTGACACAAGACTGACACCATCACGAGGCGAGGCTGACACCAGATTGACACCATCACGAGGCGAGGCTGACAACAGACTGACCCCATCACGAGGCGAGGCTGACACCAGACTGACACCATCATGATGTGAGGCTGACACCAGACTGACCCCATCACGAGGCGAGGCTGACACCAGACTGACCCTATCACTAGGCGAGGCTGATACCAGACTGACACCATCTCGAGGCGAGGCTGACACCAGACTGACCACATAACGAGGCGAGGCTGACACCAGACTGACCCCATCATGATGTGAGGCTGACACCAGTCTGACCCCATCACGTGGCGAAGCTAACACCAGACTGACCCCATCACGAGGCGAGGCTGACACCAGACTGACCCATTCACGAGGCGAGGCTGACACCAGACTGACCCCATCACGAGGCGAGGCTGACACCAGACTGACCCCATCACGAGGCGAGGCTGACACCAGACTGACCCCATCACGAGGCAAGGCTGACACCAGACTGACACCATCATGATGTGAGGCTGACACCAGACTGACCCCATCACGAGGCGAGGCTGACACCAGACTGACCCTATCACTAGGCGAGGCTGATACCAGACTGACACCATCTCGAGGCGAGGCTGACACCAGACTGACCACATAACGAGGCGAGGCTGACACCAGACTGACCCCATCATGATGTGAGGCTGACACCAGTCTGACCCCATCACGAGGCGAAGCTAACACCAGACTGACCCCATCACGAGGCGAGGCTGACACCAGACTGAAACCATCACGAAGCGAGGCTGACACCAGACTGACACCATCACGATGTGAGGCTGACACCAGACTGACCCCAGCACGAGGCGAGGCTGACACCAGACTGACCCCATCACGAGGCGAGGCTGACACCAGACTGACACCATCACGAGGCGAGGCTGACACCAGACTGACACCATCCAGAGGCGAGGCTGACACCAGACTGACACCATCACGAGGCGAGGCTGACACCACACTGACCCCATCACGAGGCGAGGCTGACACCAGACTGACCCTATCACTAGGCGAGGCTGATACCAGACTGACACCATCACGAGGCGAGGCTGACACCACACTGACCCCATCACTAGGCGAGGCTGACACCAGACTGACCCTATCACTAGGCGAGGCTGATACCAGACTGACCCCATCACGAGGCGAGGCTGACACCAGACTGACCCCATTACGAGGCGAGGCTGACACCAGACTGACACCATCACGAGGCGAGGCTGACACCAGACTGACACCATCACGAGGCGAGGCTGACACCAGACTGACCCCATCACGAGTCAAGGCTGACACCAGATTGACACCATCATGATGTGAGACTGACACAAGACTGACCCCATCACGAGGCGAGGCTGACACCAGACTGACCCCATCACGAGGCGAGGCTGACACCTGACTGATACCATCATGATGTGAGGCTGACACCAGACTGACCCCATCACTAGACGAGGCTGACACCAGACTGACCCCATCACGAGGCAAGGCTGACACCAGACTGACCCCATCACGAGGCGAGGCTGACACCTGACTGATACCATCATGATGTGAGGCTGACACCAGACTGACCCCATCACTAGACGAGGCTGACACCAGACTGACCCCATCACGAGGCGAGGCTGACACCAGACTGACACCATCATGATGTGAGGCTGACACCAGACTGACCCCATCACGAGGCGAGGCTGACACCAGACTGACCCTATCACTAGGCGAGGCTGATACCAGACTGACACCATCTCGAGGCGAGGCTGACACCAGACTGACCACATAACGAGGCGAGGCTGACACCAGACTGACCCCATCATGATGTGAGGCTGACACCAGTCTGACCCCATCACGAGGCGAAGCTAACACCAGACTGACCCCATCACGAGGCGAGGCTGACACCAGACTGACCCATTCACGAGGCGAGGCTGACACCAGACTGACCCCATCACGAGGCGAGGCTGACACCAGACTGACCCCATCACGAGGCGAGGCTGACACCAGACTGACCCCATCACGAGGCGAGGCTGACACCAGACTGACCCCATCACGAGGCGAGGCTGACACCAGACTGACCCCATCACGAGGCGAGGCTGACACCAGACTGACGCCATCACGAGGCGAGACTGACACAGGACTGACCCCATCACGGGGCGAGGCTGACACCAGACTGACCCCATCACGAGGCGAGGCTGACACCAGACTGACGCCATCACGAGGCGAGACTGACACAGGACTGACCCCATCACGGGGCGAGGCTGACACCAGACTGACCCCATCACGAGGCGAGGCTGACACCAGACTGACACCATCACGAGACGTGGCTGACACCAGACTGACCCCATCATGATGTGAGGCTGACACCAGACTGACCCCATCACGAGGCGAGGCTGACACCAGACTGACCCCATCACGAGGCGAGGCTGACACCAGACTGACACCATCATGATGTGAGGCTGACACCAGACTGACCCCATCACGAGGCGAGGCTGACACCAGACTGACCCTATCACTAGGCGAGGCTGATACCAGACTGACACCATCTCGAGGCGAGGCTGACACCAGACTGACCACATAACGAGGCGAGGCTGACACCAGACTGACCCCATCATGATGTGAGGCTGACACCAGTCTGACCCCATCACGAGGCGAAGCTAACACCAGACTGACCCCATCACGAGGCGAGGCTGACACCAGACTGACACCATCCAGAGGCGAGGCTGACACCAGACTGACACCATCACGAGGCGAGGCTGACACCACACTGACCCCATCACGAGGCGAGGCTGACACCAGACTGACCCTATCACTAGGCGAGGCTGATACCAGACTGACACCATCTCGAGGCGAGGCTGACACCAGACTGACCCCATCACGAGGCGAGGCTGACACCAGACTGACCCCATCACGAGGCGAGGCTGACACCAGACTGACCCCATCACGAGGCGAGGCTGACACCAGACTGACCCCATCAAGAGGCGAGGCTGACACCAGACTGACACCATCATGATGTGAGGCTGACACCAGACTGACCCCATCATGAGGCAAGGCTGACACCAGACTGACCCCATCACGAGGCGAGGCTGACACCAGACTGACCCCATCACGAGGCGAGGCTGACACCTGACTGATACCATCATGATGTGAGGCTGACACCAGACTGACCCCATCACTAGACGAGGCTGACACCAGACTGACCCCATCACGAGGCAAGGCTGACACCAGACTGACCCCATCACGAGGCGAGGCTGACACCTGACTGATACCATCATGATGTGAGGCTGACACCAGACTGACCCCATCACTAGACGAGGCTGACACCAGACTGACCCCATCACGAGGCGAGGCTGACACCAGACTGACACCATCATGATGTGAGGCTGACACCAGACTGACCCCATCACGAGGCGAGGCTGACACCAGACTGACCCTATCACTAGGCGAGGCTGATACCAGACTGACACCATCTCGAGGCGAGGCTGACACCAGACTGACCACATAACGAGGCGAGGCTGACACCAGACTGACCCCATCATGATGTGAGGCTGACACCAGTCTGACCCCATCACGAGGCGAAGCTAACACCAGACTGACCCCATCACGAGGCGAGGCTGACACCAGACTGACCCATTCACGAGGCGAGGCTGACACCAGAGTGACCCCATCACGAGGCGAGGCTGACACCAGACTGACCCCATCACGAGGCGAGGCTGACACCAGACTGACCCCATCACGAGGCGAGGCTGACACCAGACTGACCCCATCACGAGGCGAGGCTGACACCAGACTGACACCATCATGATGTGAGGCTGACACCAGACTGACCCCATCACGAGGCGAGGCTGACACCAGACTGACCCTATCACTAGGCGAGGCTGATACCAGACTGACACCATCTCGAGGCGAGGCTGACACCAGACTGACCACATAACGAGGCGAGGCTGACACCAGACTGACCCCATCATGATGTGAGGCTGACACCAGTCTGACCCCATCACGAGGCGAAGCTAACACCAGACTGACCCCATCACGAGGCGAGGCTGACACCAGACTGACCCATTCACGAGGCGAGGCTGACACCAGACTGACCCCATCACGAGGCGAGGCTGACACCAGACTGACCCCATCACGAGGCGAGGCTGACACCAGACTGACCCCATCACGAGGCGAGGCTGACACCAGACTGACCCCATCACGAGGCGAGGCTGACACCAGACTGACCCCATCACGAGGCGAGGCTGACACCAGACTGACGCCATCACGAGGCGAGACTGACACAGGACTGACCCCATCACGGGGCGAGGCTGACACCAGACTGACCCCATCACGAGGCGAGGCTGACACCAGACTGACGCCATCACGAGGCGAGACTGACACAGGACTGACCCCATCACGGGGCGAGGCTGACACCAGACTGACCCCATCACGAGGCGAGGCTGACACCAGACTGACACCATCACGAGACGTGGCTGACACCAGACTGACCCCATCATGATGTGAGGCTGACACCAGACTGACCCCATCACGAGGCGAGGCTGACACCAGACTGACCCCATCACGAGGCGAGGCTGACACCAGACTGACACCATCATGATGTGAGGCTGACACCAGACTGACCCCATCACGAGGCGAGGCTGACACCAGACTGACCCTATCACTAGGCGAGGCTGATACCAGACTGACACCATCTCGAGGCGAGGCTGACACCAGACTGACCACATAACGAGGCGAGGCTGACACCAGACTGACCCCATCATGATGTGAGGCTGACACCAGTCTGACCCCATCACGAGGCGAAGCTAACACCAGACTGACCCCATCACGAGGCGAGGCTGACACCAGACTGACCCCATCACGAGGCGAGGCTGACACCAGACTGACACCATCACGATGTGAGGCTGACACCAGACTGACCCCAGCACGAGGCGAGTCTGACACCAGACTGACCCCATCACGAGGCGAGGCTGACACCAGACTGACACCATCACGAGGCGAGGCTGACACCAGACTGACACCATCCAGAGGCGAGGCTGACACCAGACTGACACCATCACGAGGCGAGGCTGACACCACACTGACCCCATCACGAGGCGAGGCTGACACCAGACTGACCCTATCACTAGGCGAGGCTGATACCAGACTGACACCATCTCGAGGCGAGGCTGACACCAGACTGACCCCATCACGAGGCGAGGCTGACATTAGACTGACCCCATCACGAGGCGAGGCTGACACCAGACTGACCCCATCACGAGGCGAGGCTGACACCAGACTGACCCCATCAAGAGGCGAGGCTGACACCAGACTGACACCATCATGATGTGAGGCTGACACCAGACTGACCCCATCATGAGGCAAGGCTGACACCAGACTGACCCCATCACGAGGCGAGGCTGACACCAGACTGACCCCATCACGAGGCGAGGCTGACACCAGACTGACCCCATCACGAGGCGAGGCTGACACCAGACTGACACCATCACGATGTGAGGCTTACACCAGACTGACACCATCACGAGGAGAGGCTGACACCAGACTGACCCCATCACTAGGCGAGGCTGACACCAGACTGACGCCATCACGAGGCGAGGCTGACACCAGACTGACCCCATCACGAGGCGAGGCTGACACCAGACTGACCCCATCACGAGGCGAGGCTGACACCAGACTGACACCATCACGATGTGAGGCTTACACCAGACTGACACCATCACGAGGAGAGGCTGACACCAGACTGACCCCATCACTAGGCGAGGCTGACACCAGACTGACGCCATCACGAGGCGAGGCTGACACCAGACTGACCCCATCACGAGGCGAGGCTGACACCAGACTGACCCCATCACGAGGCGAGACTGACACCGGACTGACCCCATCACGAGGCGAGGCTGACACCGGACTGACCCCATCACGAGGCGAGGCTGACACCAGACTGACCCCATCACGAGGCGAGGCTGACACCGGACTGACCCCATCACGAGGCGAGGCTGACACCAGACTGACCCTATCACTAGGCGAGGCTTATACCAGACTGACACCATCTCGAGGCGAGGCTGACACAAGACTGACCACATAACGAGGCGAGGCTGACACCAGACTGACCCCATCATGATGTGAGGCTGACACCAGTCTGACCCCATCACGAGGCGAGGCTGACACCAGACTGACCCCATCACGAGGCGAGGCTGACACCAGACTGACCCCATCACGAGGCGAGGCTGACACCAGACTGACCCCGTCACGGGGCGAGGCTGACACCAGACTGACCCCATCACGAGGCGAGGCTGACACCAGACTGACCCCATCACGAGGCGAGGCTGACACCAGACTGACCCCATCACGAGGCGAGGCTGACACCAGACTGACCCCATTACGAGGCGAGGCTGACACCAGACTGACACCATCACGAGGCGAGGCTGACACCAGACTGACCCCATCACGAGGCGAGGCTGACACCAGACTGACCCCATCACGAGGCGAGGCTGACACCAGACTGACCCCATTACGAGGCGAGGCTGACACCAGACTGACACCATCACGAGGCGAGGCTGACACCAGACTGACACCATCACGAGGCGAGGCTGACACCAGACTGACCCCATCACGAGTCAAGGCTGACACCAGACTGACACCATCATGATGTGAGACTGACACAAGACTGACCCCATCACGAGGCGAGGCTGACACCAGACTGACCCCATCACGAGGCGAGGCTGACACCTGACTGATACCATCATGATGTGAGGCTGACACCAGACTGACCCCATCACTAGACGAGGCTGACACCAGACTGACCCCATCACGAGGCAAGGCTGACACCAGACTGACCCCATCACGAGGCGAGGCTGACACCTGACTGATACCATCATGATGTGAGGCTGACACCAGACTGACCCCATCACTAGACGAGGCTGACACCAGACTGACCCCATCACGAGGCGAGGCTGACACCAGACTGACACCATCATGATGTGAGGCTGACACCAGACTGACCCCATCACGAGGCGAGGCTGACACCAGACTGACCCTATCACTAGGCGAGGCTGATACCAGACTGACACCATCTCGAGGCGAGGCTGACACCAGACTGACCACATAACGAGGCGAGGCTGACACCAGACTGACCCCATCATGATGTGAGGCTGACACCAGTCTGACCCCATCACGAGGCGAAGCTAACACCAGACTGACCCCATCACGAGGCGAGGCTGACACCAGACTGACCCATTCACGAGGCGAGGCTGACACCAGAGTGACCCCATCACGAGGCGAGGCTGACACCAGACTGACCCCATCACGAGGCGAGGCTGACACCAGACTGACCCCATCACGAGGCGAGGCTGACACCAGACTGACCCCATCACGAGGCGAGGCTGACACCAGACTGACACCATCATGACGTGAGGCTGACACCAGACTGACCCCATCACGAGGCGAGGCTGACACCAGACTGACCCTATCACTAGGCGAGGCTGATACCAGACTGACACCATCTCGAGGCGAGGCTGACACCAGACTGACCACATAACGAGGCGAGGCTGACACCAGACTGACCCCATCATGATGTGAGGCTGACACCAGTCTGACCCCATCACGAGGCGAAGCTAACACCAGACTGACCCCATCACGAGGCGAGGCTGACACCAGACTGACCCATTCACGAGGCGAGGTTGACACCAGACTGACCCCATCACGAGGCGAGGCTGACACCAGACTGACCCCATCACGAGGCGAGGCTGTCACCAGACTGACCCCATCACGAGGCGAGGCTGACACCAGACTGACCCCATCACGAGGCGAGGCTGACACCAGACTGACCCCATCACGAGGCGAGGCTGACACCTGACTGACACCATCATGATGTGAGGCTGACACCAGACTGACCCCATTACTAGGCGAGGCTGACACCAGACTGACGCCATCACGAGGCTAGGCTGACACCAGACTGACCCCATCACGAGGCGAGGCTGACACCAGACTGACCCCATCACGAGGCGAGACTGACACCGGACTGACCCCATCACGAGGCGAGGCTGACACCGGACTGACTCCATCTCGAGGTGAGGCTGACACCAGACTGACCCCATCACGAGGCGAGACTGACACCGGACTGACCCCATCACGAGGCGAGGCTGACACCAGACTGACACCATCACGATGTGAGGCTGAAACCAGACTGACCCCATCAAGAGGCGAGACTGACACCAGACTGACCCCATCACGAGGCGAGGCTGACACCAGACTGAACCCATTACGAGGCGAGGCTGACACCAGACTGACACCATCATGATGAGAGGCTGACACCAGACTGACACCATCATGATGTGAGGCTGACACCAGACTGACCCCATCACTAGGCGAGGCTTATACCAGACTGACACCATCTCGAGGCGAGGCTGACACCAGACTGACCACATAACGAGGCGAGGCTGACACCAGACTGACCCCATCATGATGTGAGGCTGACACCAGTCTTACCCCATCACGAGGCGAGGCTGACACCAGACTGACCCCATCACGAGGCGAGGCTGACACCAGACTGACCCCATCACGAGGCGAGGCTGACACCTGACTGACCCCGTCACGGGGCGAGGCTGACACCAGACTGACCCCATCACGAGGCGAGGCTGACACCAGACTGACACCATCACGAGGCGAGGCTGACACCAGACTGACACCGTCATAATGTGAGGCTGACACCAGACTGACCCCATCACGAGGCGAGACTGACACCAGACTGACCCCATCACGAGGCGAGACTGACACCAGACTGACCCCATCACGAGGCAAGACTGACACCAGACTGACCCCATTACGAGGCGAGGCTGACACCAGACTGACACCATCACGAGGCGAGGCTGACACCAGACTGACACCATCACGAGGCGAGGCTTACACCAGACTGACCCCATCACGAGGCAAGGCTGACACCAGACTGACACCATCATGATGTGAGACTGACACAAGACTGATCCCATCACGAGGCGAGGCTGACACCAGACTGACCCCATCACGAGGCGAGGCTGACACCAGACTGACCCCATCACGAGGCGAGGCTGACACCAGACTGACACCATCATGATGTGAGGCTGACACCAGACAGATCCCATCACGAGGTGAGGCTGACACAAGACTGACACCATCACGAGGCGAGGCTGACACCAGACTGACACCATCACGAGGCGAGGCTGACACCAGACTGACCCCATCACGAGGCGAGGCTGACACCAGACTGACACCATCATGATGTGAGGCTGACACCAGACTGACCCCATCACGAGGCGAGGCTGACACCAGACTGACCCTATCACTAGGCGAGGCTGATACCAGACTGACACCATCTCGAGGCGAGGCTGACACCAGACTGACCCCATCACGAGGCGAGGCTGACACCAGACTGACCCCATCACGAGGCGAGGCTGACACCAGACTGACCCCATCACGAGGCGAGGCTGACACCAGACTGACCCCATCACGAGGCGAGGCTGACACCAGACTGACACCATCATGATGTGAGGCTGACACCAGACTGACCCCATCATGAGGCAAGGCTGACACCAGACTGACCCCATCACGAGGCGAGGCTGACACCAGACTGACACCATCACGAGGCGAGGCTGACACCAGACTGACCCCATCACGAGGCGAGGCTGACACCAGACTGACCCCATCACGAGGCGAGGCTGACACCAGACTGACACCATCACGATGTGAGGCTTACACCAGACTGACACCATCACGAGGCGAGGCTGACACCAGACTGACCCCATCACTAGGCGAGGCTGACACCAGACTGACGCCATCACGAGGCGAGGCTGACACCAGACTGACCCCATCACGAGGCGAGGCTGACACCAGACTGACCACATCACGAGGCGAGACTGACATCGGACTGACCCCATCACGAGGCGAGGCTGACACCAGACTGACACCATCATGATGAGAGGCTGACACCATACTGACCCCATCACGAGGCGAGGCTGACACCAGACTGACCCCATCATGAGGCGAGGCTGACACCAGACTGACACCATCACGATGTGAGGCTGAAACCAGACTGACCCCATCAAGAGGCGAGACTGACACCAGACTGACCCCATCACGAGGCGAGGCTGACACCAGACTGAACCCATCACGAGGCGAGGCTGACACCAGACTGACACCATCATGATGTGAGGCTGACACCAGACTGACCCCATCACGAGGCGAGGCTGACACCAGACTGACCCTATCACTAGGCGAGGCTTATACCAGACTGACACCATCTCGAGGCGAGGCTGACACCAGACTGACCACATAACGAGGCGAGGCTGACACCAGACTGACCCCATCATGATGTGAGGCTGACACCAGTCTTACCCCATCACGAGGCGAGGCTGACACCAGACTGACCCCATCACGAGGCGAGGCTGACACCAGACTGACCCCATCACGAGGCGAGGCTGACACCTGACTGACCCCGTCACGGGGCGAGGCTGACACCAGACTGACCCCATCACGAGGCGAGGCTGACACCAGACTGACGCCATCACGAGGCGAGACTGACACAGGACTGACCCCATCACGAGGCGAGGCTGACACCAGACTGACACCATCACGAGGCGAGGCTGACACCAGACTGACCCCATCACGAGGCAAGGCTGACACCAGACTGACACCATCATGATGTGAGACTGACACAAGACTGACCCCATCACGAGGCGAGGCTGACACCAGACTGACCCCATCACGAGGCGAGGCTGACACCAGACTGACCCCATCACGAGGCGAGGCTGACACCAGACTGACCCCATCACTAGGCGAGGCTGACACCAGACTGACGCCATCACGAGGCGAGGCTGACACCAGACTGACCCCATCACGAGGCGAGACTGACACCAGACTGACCCCATCACGAGGCGAGACTGACACCGGACTGACCCCATCACGAGGCGAGGCTGACACCAGACTGACACCATCATGATGAGAGGCTGACACCAGACTGACCCCATCACGAGGCGAGGCTGACACCAGACTGACACCATCAATATGAGAGGCTGACACCAGACTGACCCCATCACGAGGTGAGGCTGACACCAGACTGACCCCATCACGAGGCGAGGCTGACACCGGACTGACCCCACCACGAGGCGAGGCTGACACCAGACTGACACCATCATGATGTGAGGCTGACACCAGACTGACCCCATCACGAGGCGAGGCTGACACCAGACTGACCCTATCACTAGGCGAGGCTTATACCAGACTGACACCATCTGGAGGCGAGGCTGACACCAGACTGACCACATAACGAGGCGAGGCTGACACCAGACTTACCCCATCATGATGTGAGGCTGACACCAGTCTTACCCCATCACGAGGCGAGGCTGACACCAGACTGACCCCATCACGAGGCGAGGCTGACACCAGACTGACCCCATCACGAGGCGAGGCTGACACCTGACTGACCCCGTCACGGGGCGAGGCTGACACCAGACTGACCCCATCACGAGGCGAGGCTGACACCAGACTGACGCCATCACGAGGTGAGACTGACACAGGACTGACCCCATCACGGGGCGAGGCTGACACCAGACTGACCCCATCACGAGGCGAGACTGACACCAGACTGACCCCATTACGAGGCGAGGCTGACACCAGACTGACACCATCACGAGGCGAGGCTGACACCAGACTGACACCATCACGAGGCGAGGCTGACACCAGACTTACCCCATCACGAGGCAAGGCTGACACCAGACTGACCCCATCACGAGGCGAGGCTGACACCAGACTGACCCCATCACGAGGCGAGGCTGACACCTGACTGACACCATCATGATGTGAGGCTGACACCAGACTGTCCCCATCACTAGGCGAGGCTGACACCAGACTGACCCCATCACGAGGCAAGGCTGACACCAGACTGACCCCATCACTAGGCGAGGCTGACACCAGACTGACCCCATCACGAGGCGAGGCTGACACCAGACTGACACCATCATGATGTGAGGCTGACACCAGACTGACCCCATCACGAGGCGAGGCTGACACCAGACTGACCCTATCACTAGGCGAGGCTGATACCAGACTGACACCATCTCGAGGCGAGGCTGACACCAGACTGACCCCATCACGAGGCGAGGCTGACACCAGACTGACCCCATCACGAGGCGAGGCTGACACCAGACTGACCCCATCACGAGGCGAGGCTGACACCATCATGAGACGTGGCTGACACCAGACTGACCCCATCATGATGTGAGACTGACACCAGACTGACCCCATACAAGGCGAGGCTGACACCAGACTGACCCCATCACGAGGCGAGGCTGACACCAGACTGACACCATCACGAGGCGAGGCTGACACCAGACTGACACCATCACGAGGCGAGGCTGACACCAGACTGACACCATCACGAGGCGAGGCTGACACCAGACTGACCCCATCACGAGGCAAGGCTGACACCAGACTGACACCATCATGATGTGAGACTGACACAAGACTGATCCCATCACGAGGCGAGGCTGACACCAGACTGACCCCATCACGAGGCGAGGCTGACACCAGACTGACCCCATCACGAGGCGAGGCTGACACCTGACTGACACCATCATGATGTGAGGCTGACACCAGACTGACCCCATCACTAGGCAAGGCTGACACCAGACTGACCCCATCATGAGGCAAGGCTGGCACCAGACTGACCCCATCACGAGGCGAGGCTGACACCAGACTGACACCATCATGATGTGAGGCTGACACCAGACAGATCCCATCACGAGGTGAGGCTGACACAAGACTGACACCATCACGAGGCGAGGCTGACACCAGACTGACACCATCACGAGGCGAGGCTGACACCAGACTGACCCCATCACGAGGCGAGGCTGACACCAGACTGACACCATCATGATGTGAGGCTGACACCAGACAGATCCCATCACTAGGCGAGGCTGATACTAGACTGACACCATCTCGAGGCGAGGCTGACACCAGACTGACCCCATCACGAGGCGAGGCTGACACCAGACTGACCCCATCACGAAGCGAGGCTGGCACCAGACTGACCCCATCACGAGGCGAGGCTGACACCAGACTGACCCCATCACGAGGCGAGGCTGACACCAGACTGACACCATCATGATGTGAGGCTGACACCAGACTGACCCCATCATGAGGCAAGGCTGACACCAGACTGACCCCATCACGAGGCGAGGCTGACACCAGACTGACCCCATCACGAGGCGAGGCTGACACCAGACTGACCCCATCACGAGGCGAGGCTGACACCAGACTGACCCCATCACGAGGCGAGGCTGACACCAGACTGACACCATCACGATGTGAGGCTTACACCAGACTGACACCATCACGAGGCGAGGCTGACACCAGACTGACCCCATCACTAGGCGAGGCTGACACCAGACTGACGCCATCACGAGGCGAGGCTGACACCAGACTGACCCCATCACGAGGCGAGGCTGACACCAGACTGACGCCATCACGAGGCGAGACTGACACAGGACTGACCCCATCACGGGGCGAGGCTGACACCAGACTGACCCCATCACGAGGCGAGACTGACACCAGACTGACCCCATTACGAGGCGAGGCTGACACCAGACTGACAACATCACGAGGCGAGGCTGACACCAGACTGACACCATCATGATGTGAGGCTGACACCAGACAGATCCCATCACGAGGTGAGGCTGACACAAGACTGACACCATCACGAGGCGAGGCTGACACCAGACTGACACCATCACGAGGCGAGGCTGACACCAGACTGACCCCATCACGAGGCGAGGCTGACACCAGACTGACACCATCATGATGTGAGGCTGACACCAGACTGACCCCATCACGAGGCGAGGCTGACACCAGACTGACCCTATCACTAGGCGAGGCTGATACCAGACTGACACCATCTCGAGGCGAGGCTGACACCAGACTGACCCCATCACGAGGCGAGGCTGACACCAGACTGACCCCATCACGAGGCGAGGCTGACACCAGACTGACCCCATCACGAGGCGAGGCTGACACCAGACTGACCCCATCACGAGGCGAGGCTGACACCAGACTGACACCATCATGATGTGAGGCTGACACCAGACTGACCCCATCATGAGGCAAGGCTGACACCAGACTGACCCCATCACGAGGCGAGGCTGACACCAGACTGACCCCATCACGAGGCGAGGCTGACACCAGACTGACCCCATCACGAGGCGAGGCTGACACCAGACTGACCCCATCACGAGGCGAGGCTGACACCAGACTGACACCATCACGATGTGAGGCTTACACCAGACTGACACCATCACGAGGCGAGGCTGACACCAGACTGACCCCATCACTAGGCGAGGCTGACACCAGACTGACGCCATCACGAGGCGAGGCTGACACCAGACTGACCCCATCACGAGGCGAGGCTGACACCAGACTGACCCCATCACGAGGCGAGACTGACACGGGATTGACCCCATCACGAGGTGAGGCTGACACCAGACTGACCCCATCACGAGGCGAGACTGACACCGGACTGACCCCATAACGAGGCGAGGCTGACACCAGACTGACACCATCATGATGAGAGGCTGACACCAGACTGACCCCATCACGAGGCGAGGCTGACACCAGACTGACCCCATCACGAGGCGAGGCTGACACCAGACTGACACCATCACGATGTGAGGCTGAAACCAGACTGACCCCATCAAGAGGCGAGACTGACACCAGACTGACCCCATCACGAGGCGAGGCTGACACCAGACTGAACCCATCACGAGGCGAGGCTGACACCAGACTGACACCATTATGATGAGAGGCTGACACCAGACTGACACCATCATGATGTGAGGCTGACACCAGACTGGCCCCATCACGAGGCGAGGCTGACACCAGACTGACCCCATCACGAGGCGAGGCTGACACCGGACTGACCCCACCACGAGGCGAGGCTGACACCAGACTGACACCATCATGATGTGAGGCTGACACCAGACTGACCCCATCACGAGGCGAGGCTGACACCAGACTGACCCTATCACTAGGCGAGGCTTATACCAGACTGACATCATCTCGAGGCGAGGCTGACACCAGACTGACCACATAACGAGGCGAGGCTGACACCAGACTGACCCCATCATGATGTGAGGCTGACACCAGTCTTACCCCATCACAAGGCGAGGCTGACACCAGACTGACCCCATCACGAGGCGAGGCTGACACCAGACTGACCCCATCACGAGGCGAGGCTGACACCTGACTGACCCCGTCACGGGGCGAGGCTGACACCAGACTGACCCCATCACGAGGCGAGGCTGACACCAGACTGACGCCATCACGAGGCGAGACTGACACAGGACTGACCCCATCACGGGGCGAGGCTGACACCAGACTGACCCCATCACGAGGCGAGACTGACACCAGACTGACCCCATTACGAGGCGAGGCTGACACCAGACTGACACCATCACGAGGCGAGGCTGACACCAGACTGACACCATCACGAGGCAAGGCTGACACCTGACTGACACCATCATGATGTGAGGCTGACACCAGACAGATCCCATCACGAGGTGAGGCTGACACAAGACTGACACCATCACGAGGCGAGGCTGACACCAGACTGACACCATCACGAGGCGAGGCTGACACCAGACTGACCCCATCACGAGGCGAGGCTGACACCAGACTGACACCATCATGATGTGAGGCTGACACCAGACTGACCCCATCACGAGGCGAGGCTGACACCAGACTGACCCTATCACTAGGCGAGGCTGATACCAGACTGACACCATCTCGAGGCGAGGCTGACACCAGACTGACCCCATCACGAGGCGAGGCTTACACCAGACTGACACCATCACGAGGCGAGGCTGACACCGGACTGACCCCACCACGAGGCGAGGCTGACACCAGACTGACCCCATCACGAGACGTGGCTGACACCAGACTGACCCCATCATGATGTGAGGCTGACACCAGACTGACCCCATCACTAGGCGAGGCTGACACCAGACTGACCCCATCACGAGGCGAGGCTGAAACCAGACTGACACCATCACGAGGCGAGGCTGACACCAGACTGACACCATCATAATGTGAGGCTGACACCAGACTGACCCCATCACGAGGTGAGGCTGACACCAGACTGACGCCATCACGAGGCGAGACTGACACAGGACTGACCCCATCACGGGGCGAGGCTGACACCAGACTGACCCCATCACGAGGCGAGACTGACACCAGACTGACCCCATTACGAGGCGAGGCTGACACCAGACTGACACCATCACGAGGCGAGGCTGACACCAGACTGACACCATCATGATGTGAGGCTGACACCAGACAGATCCCATCACGAGGTGAGGCTGACACAAGACTGACACCATCACGAGGCGAGGCTGACACCAGACTGACACCATCACGAGGCGAGGCTGACACCAGACTGACCCCATCACGAGGCGAGGCTGACACCAGACTGACACCATCATGATGTGAGGCTGACACCAGACTGACCCCATCACGAGGCGAGGCTGACACCAGACTGACCCTATCACTAGGCGAGGCTGATACCAGACTGACACCATTTCGAGGCGAGGCTGACACCAGACTGACCCCATCACGAGGCGAGGCTGACACCAGACTGACCCCATCACGAGGCGAGGCTGACACCAGACTGACCCCATCACGAGGCGAGGCTGACACCATCATGAGACGTGGCTGACACCAGACTGACCCCATCATGATGTGAGACTGACACCAGACTGACCCCATCACAAGGCGAGGCTGACACCAGACTGACCCCATCACGAGGCGAGGCTGACACCAGACTGACACCATCACGAGGCGAGGCTGACACCAGACTGACACCATCACGAGGCGAGGCTGACACCAGACTGACACCATCACGAGGCGAGGCTGACACCAGACTGACCCCATCACGAGGCAAGGCTGACACCAGACTGACACCATCATGATGTGAGACTGACACAAGACTGATCCCATCACGAGGCGAGGCTGACACCAGACTGACCCCATCACGAGGCGAGGCTGACACCAGACTGACCCCATCACGAGGCGAGGCTGACACCTGACTGACACCATCATGATGTGAGGCTGACACCAGACTGACCCCATCACTAGGCAAGGCTGACACCAGACTGACCCCATCATGAGGCAAGGCTGGCACCAGACTGACCCCATCACGAGGCGAGGCTGACACCAGACTGACACCATCATGATGTGAGGCTGACACCAGACAGATCCCATCACGAGGTGAGGCTGACACAAGACTGACACCATCACGAGGCGAGGCTGACACCAGACTGACACCATCACGAGGCGAGGCTGACACCAGACTGACCCCATCACGAGGCGAGGCTGACACCAGACTGACACCATCATGATGTGAGGCTGACACCAGACAGATCCCATCACTAGGCGAGGCTGATACCAGACTGACACCATCTCGAGGCGAGGCTGACACCAGACTGACCCCATCACGAGGCGAGGCTGACACCAGACTGACCCCATCACGAAGCGAGGCTGGCACCAGACTGACCCCATCACGAGGCGAGGCTGACACCAGACTGACCCCATCACGAGGCGAGGCTGACACCAGACTGACACCATCATGATGTGAGGCTGACACCAGACTGACCCCATCATGAGGCAAGGCTGACACCAGACTGACCCCATCACGAGGCGAGGCTGACACCAGACTGACCCCATCACGAGGCGAGGCTGACACCAGACTGACCCCATCACGAGGCGAGGCTGACACCAGACTGACCCCATCACGAGGCGAGGCTGACACCAGACTGACCCCATCACGAGGCGAGGCTGACACCAGACTGACACCATCACGATGTGAGGCTTACACCAGACTGACACCATCACGAGGCGAGGCTGACACCAGACTGACCCCATCACTAGGCGAGGCTGACACCAGACTGACGCCATCACGAGGCGAGGCTGACACCAGACTGACCCCATCACGAGGCGAGGCTGACACCAGACTGACGCCATCACGAGGCGAGACTGACACAGGACTGACCCCATCACGGGGCGAGGCTGACACCAGACTGACCCCATCACGAGGCGAGACTGACACCAGACTGACCCCATTACGAGGCGAGGCTGACACCAGACTGACAACATCACGAGGCGAGGCTGACACCAGACTGACACCATCATGATGTGAGGCTGACACCAGACAGATCCCATCACGAGGTGAGGCTGACACAAGACTGACACCATCACGAGGCGAGGCTGACACCAGACTGACACCATCACGAGGCGAGGCTGACACCAGACTGACCCCATCACGAGGCGAGGCTGACACCAGACTGACACCATCATGATGTGAGGCTGACACCAGACTGACCCCATCACGAGGCGAGGCTGACACCAGACTGACCCTATCACTAGGCGAGGCTGATACCAGACTGACACCATCTCGAGGCGAGGCTGACACCAGACTGACCCCATCACGAGGCGAGGCTGACACCAGACTGACCCCATCACGAGGCGAGGCTGACACCAGACTGACCCCATCACGAGGCGAGGCTGACACCAGACTGACCCCATCACGAGGCGAGGCTGACACCAGACTGACACCATCATGATGTGAGGCTGACACCAGACTGACCCCATCATGAGGCAAGGCTGACACCAGACTGACCCCATCACGAGGCGAGGCTGACACCAGACTGACCCCATCACGAGGCGAGGCTGACACCAGACTGACCCCATCACGAGGCGAGGCTGACACCAGACTGACCCCATCACGAGGCGAGGCTGACACCAGACTGACACCATCACGATGTGAGGCTTACACCAGACTGACACCATCACGAGGCGAGGCTGACACCAGACTGACCCCATCACTAGGCGAGGCTGACACCAGACTGACGCCATCACGAGGCGAGGCTGACACCAGACTGACCCCATCACGAGGCGAGGCTGACACCAGACTGACCCCATCACGAGGCGAGACTGACACGGGATTGACCCCATCACGAGGTGAGGCTGACACCAGACTGACCCCATCACGAGGCGAGACTGACACCGGACTGACCCCATAACGAGGCGAGGCTGACACCAGACTGACACCATCATGATGAGAGGCTGACACCAGACTGACCCCATCACGAGGCGAGGCTGACACCAGACTGACCCCATCACGAGGCGAGGCTGACACCAGACTGACACCATCACGATGTGAGGCTGAAACCAGACTGACCCCATCAAGAGGCGAGACTGACACCAGACTGACCCCATCACGAGGCGAGGCTGACACCAGACTGAACCCATCACGAGGCGAGGCTGACACCAGACTGACACCATTATGATGAGAGGCTGACACCAGACTGACACCATCATGATGTGAGGCTGACACCAGACTGGCCCCATCACGAGGCGAGGCTGACACCAGACTGACCCCATCACGAGGCGAGGCTGACACCGGACTGACCCCACCACGAGGCGAGGCTGACACCAGACTGACACCATCATGATGTGAGGCTGACACCAGACTGACCCCATCACGAGGCGAGGCTGACACCAGACTGACCCTATCACTAGGCGAGGCTTATACCAGACTGACATCATCTCGAGGCGAGGCTGACACCAGACTGACCACATAACGAGGCGAGGCTGACACCAGACTGACCCCATCATGATGTGAGGCTGACACCAGTCTTACCCCATCACAAGGCGAGGCTGACACCAGACTGACCCCATCACGAGGCGAGGCTGACACCAGACTGACCCCATCACGAGGCGAGGCTGACACCTGACTGACCCCGTCACGGGGCGAGGCTGACACCAGACTGACCCCATCACGAGGCGAGGCTGACACCAGACTGACGCCATCACGAGGCGAGACTGACACAGGACTGACCCCATCACGGGGCGAGGCTGACACCAGACTGACCCCATCACGAGGCGAGACTGACACCAGACTGACCCCATTACGAGGCGAGGCTGACACCAGACTGACACCATCACGAGGCGAGGCTGACACCAGACTGACACCATCACGAGGCAAGGCTGACACCTGACTGACACCATCATGATGTGAGGCTGACACCAGACTGACCCCATCACTAGGCGAGGCTGACACCAGACTGACCCCATCACGAGGCAAGGCTGACACCAGACTGACCCCATCACGAGGCGAGGCTGACACCAGACTGACACCATCATGATGTGAGGCTGACACCAGACAGATCCCATCACGAGGTGAGGCTGACACAAGACTGACACCATCACGAGGCGAGGCTGACACCAGACTGACACCATCACGAGGCGAGGCTGACACCAGACTGACCCCATCACGAGGCGAGGCTGACACCAGACTGACACCATCATGATGTGAGGCTGACACCAGACTGACCCCATCACGAGGCGAGGCTGACACCAGACTGACCCTATCACTAGGCGAGGCTGATACCAGACTGACACCATCTCGAGGCGAGGCTGACACCAGACTGACCCCATCACGAGGCGAGGCTGACACCAGACTGACCCCATCACGAGGCGAGGCTGACACCAGACTGACCCCATCACGAGGCGAGGCTGACACCAGACTGACACCATCACGATGTGAGGCTTACACCAGACTGACACCATCACGAGGCGAGGCTGACACCGGACTGACCCCACCACGAGGCGAGGCTGACACCAGACTGACCCCATCACGAGACGTGGCTGACACCAGACTGACCCCATCATGATGTGAGGCTGACACCAGACTGACCCCATCACTAGGCGAGGCTGACACCAGACTGACCCCATCACGAGGCGAGGCTGAAACCAGACTGACACCATCACGAGGCGAGGCTGACACCAGACTGACACCATCATAATGTGAGGCTGACACCAGACTGACCCCATCACGAGGCGAGACTGACACCAGACTGACCCCATCACGAGGCGAGACTGACACCAGACTGACCCCATCACGAGGCGAGACTGACACCAGACTGACCCCATTACGAGGCGAGGCTGACACCAGACTGACACCATCACGAGGCGAGGCTGACACCAGACTGACCCCAATCACGAGGCAAGGCTGACACCAGACTGACACCATCATGATGTGAGACTGACACAAGACTGACCCCATCACGAGGCGAGGCTGACACCAGACTGACCCCATCACGAGGCGAGGCTGACACCAGACTGACCCCATCACGAGGCGAGGCTGACACCTGACTGACACCATCATGATGTGAGGCTGACACCAGACTGACCCCATCACTAGGCGAGGCTGACACCAGACTGACCCCATCACGAGGCAAGGCTGACACCAGACTGACCCCATCACGAGGCGAGGCTGACACCAGACTGACACCATCATGATGTGAGGCTGACACCAGACTGACCCCATCACTAGGCGAGGCTGACACCAGACTGACGCCATCACGAGGCGAGGCTGACACCAGACTGACCCCATCACTAGGCGAGGCTGACACCAGACTGACCCCATCACGAGGCTAGACTGACACTGGACTGACCCCATCACGAGGCGAGGCTGACACCGGACTGACCCCATCACGAGGTGAGGCTGACACCGGACTGACCCCATCACGAGGCGAGACTGACACCGGACTGACCCCATCACGAGGCGAGGCTGACACCAGACTGACACCATCATGATGTGAGGCTGACACCAGAATGACCCCATCACGAGGCAAGGCTGACACCAGACTGACCCTATCACTAGGCGAGGCTGACACCAGACTGACACCATCACAAGACGAGGCTGACACCAGACTGACACCATCATGATGTGAGGCTGACACCAGACTGACCCCATCACGAGGCGAGACTGATACCAGACTGACCCCATCACGACGCGAGGCTGACACCAGACTGACACCATCACGAGGCGAGGCTGACACCAGACTGACACCATCATGATGTGAGGCTGACACCAGATTGACCCCATCACTAGGCGAGACTGACACCAGACTGACCCCATCACTAGGCGAGACTGACACAAGACTGACCCCATCACGAGGCGAGACTGACACCAGACTGACCCCATCACGAGGCGAGGCTGACACCAGACTGACACCATCACGAGGCGAGGCTGACACCAGACTGACACCATCATAATGCGAGGCTGACACCAGACTGACCCCATCACGAGGCGAGATTGACACCAGACTGACCCCATCACGAGGCGAGACTGACACCAGACTGACCCCATCACGAGGCGAGACTGACACCAGACTGACCCCATCACGGGACGAGGCTGACACCAGACTGACCCCATCACGAGGCGAGACTGACACCAGACTGACCCCAATCCGAGGCGAGGCTGACACCAGACTGACCCCATCACGAGGCGAAGCTGACACCAGACTGACACCATCACGAGGCGAGGCTGACACCAGACTGACCCCATCACGGGGCGAGGCTGACACCAGACTTACCCCATCACGAGGCGAGGCTGACACGAGACTGACCCCATCACGAGGCGAGGCTGACACCAGACTGACACCATCATAATGCGAGGCTGACACCAGACTGACCCCATCACGAGGCGAGATTGACACCAGACTGACCCCATCACGAGGCGAGACTGACACCAGACTGACCCCATCACGAGGCGAGACTGACACCAGACTGACCCCATCACGGGACGAGGCTGACACCAGTCTGACCCCATCACGAGGCGAGACTGACACCAGACTGACCCCAATCCGAGGCGAGGCTGACACCAGACTGACCCCATCACGAGGCGAAGCTGACACCAGACTGACACCATCACGAGGCGAGGCTGACACCAGACTGACCCCATCACTAGGCGAGGCTGACACCAGACTTACCCCATCACGAGGCGAGGCTGACACGAGACTGACCCCATCACGAGGCGAGGCTGACACCAGACTGACCCCATCATGAGGCGAGGCTGACACCAGACTGACACCATCATGATGTGAGGCTGACACCAGACTGACCCCATCACGAGGTGAGGCTGACACCAGACTTACTCCATCACGAGGCGAGGCTGACACCAGACTGACCCCATCACGAGGCGAGACTGACACCAGACTGACACCATCACAAGGCGAAGCTGACACCAGATTGACACCATCATGATGTGAGGCTGACACCAGACTGACCCCGTCACGGAGCGAGGCTGACACCAGACTGACACCGTCACGAGGCGAGGCTGACTCCAGACTGACCCCATCACGAGGCGAGGCGGACACCGGACTGACCCCATCACGAGGCGAGGCTGACACCAGACTGACCCCATCACGAGGCGAGGCTGACACCAGACTGACCCCGTCACGAGGCGAGGCTGACACCAGACTGACGCCATCACGAGGCGAGACTGACACAGGACTGACCCCATCATGAGGCGAAGCTGACACCAGACTGACCCCATCACGAGGCGAGACTGACACCAGACTGACCCCATCACGAGGCAAGACTGACACCAGACTGACCCCATCATGATGTGAGGCTGACACCAGACTGAGCCCATCACGAGGCGAGGCTCACACCAGACTGACACCATCACGAGGCGTGGCTGACACCAGACTGACACCATCACGAGGCGAGACTGACACCAGACTGACCCCATCATGATGTGAGGCTGACACCAGACTGACCCCATCACGAGGCGATGCTGACACCAGACTGACACCATCATGATATAAAGCTGACACCAGACTGACCCCGTCACGGGGCGAGGCTGACACCAGACTGACCCCATCACGAGGCGAGGCTCACACCAGACTGACACCATCACGAGGCGTGGCTGACACCAGACTGACCCCATCATGATGTGAGGCTGACACCAGACTGACCCCATCACTAGGCGAGGCTGACACCAGACTGACCCCATCACGAGGCGAGGCTGATACCAGAATGACACCATCATGATGTGAGACTGACACCAGACTGACCCCATCACGAGGCGAGGCTGACACCAGACTGACACCATAATGATGTGAGGCTGACACCAGACTGACCCCATCACGTGGTGAGGCTGACACCAGACTGACCCATTCATGAGGCGAGGCTAACCAGCCTGACACCATCATGATTTGAGGCTGACACCAGACTGACCCCATCACGTGGTGAGGCTGACACCAGACTGACCCCATCACGAGGCGAGGCTGACACCAGACTGACCCCATCACGAGGCGAGGCTGACACCAGACTGTCCCCATCACGAGGCGAGGCTGACACCAGACTGACCCCATCACGAGGCGAGGCTGACACCAGACTGACCCCATCACGAGGCGAGGCTGACACCATACTGACACCATCATGATGTGAGGCTGACACCAGACTGACCTCATCACGAGGCGAGGCTGACATCAGACTGACACCATCACGAGGCGAGGCTGACACCAGACTGTCACCATCATGATGTGAGGCTGACACCAGACTGACCCCATCACGAGTCGAGGCTGACACCAGACTGACCCCATCACGAGGCGAGGCTGACACCAGACTGACCCCATCACGAGGCGAGACTGACACCAGACTGACCCCATCATGATGTGAGGCTGACACTAGAATGAGACTGACACCAGACTGACACCATCACGAGGCGAGGCTGACACCAGACTGACCCCATCATGATGTGAGGCTGACACTAGACTGACACCATCACTAGGCGAGACTGACACCAGACTGACCCCATAATGAGGCAAGGCTGACACCAGACTGACACAATCATGATGTGAGGCTGACACCAGACTGACCCCATCACGAGGCGAGGCTGACACCAGACTGACCCTATCACTAGGCGAGGCTGACACCAGACTGACCCCATCACGAGGCGAGGCTGACACCAGACTGACACCATCATGATGTGAGGCTGACACCAGACTGACCCCATGACGAGGTGAGGCTGTCACCAGACTGACACCATCACGAGGCGAGGCTGACACCAGACGGACACCATCACGAGGCGAGGCTGACACTAGACTGACCCAATCACGAGGCGAGGCTGACAACAGACGGACACCATCACGAGGTGAGGCTGACACCAGACTGACACAATCACGAGGCGAGGCTGACACCAGACTGACACCATCATGATGTGAGGCTGACACCAGACTGACCCCATCACGAGGTGAGGCTGACACCAGACTTACTCCATCACGAGGCGAGGCTGACACCAGACTGACCCCATCACGAGGCGAGACTAACACCAGACTGACCCCATCATGATGTGAGGCTGACACCAGACTGACCCCGTCACGAGGCGAGGCTGACAGCAGACTGACGCCATCACGAGGCGAGACTGACACAGGACTGACCCCATCATGAGGCGAAGCTGACACCAGACTGACCCCATCACGAGGCGAGACTGACACCAGACTGACCCCATCACGAGGCAAGACTGACACCAGACTGACCCCATCATGATGTGAGGCTGACACCAGACTGAGCCCATCACGAGGCGAGGCTCACACCAGACTGACACCATCATGAGGCGTGGCTGACACCAGACTGACACCATCACGAGGCGAGACTGACACCATACTGACCCCATCATGATGTGAGGCTGACACCAGACTGACCCCATCACGAGACGATGCTGACACCAGACTGACACCATCATGATATAAAGCTGACACCAGACTGACCCCATCATGAGGCAAGGCTGACACCAGACTGATCCCATCACGAGGCGAGGCTGACACCAGTTGACGCCATCACGAGGCGAGACTGACACAGGACATACCCCATCACGGGGCGAGGCTGACACCAGACTGACCCCATCACGAGGCGAGGCTCACACCAGACTGACACCATCACGAGGCGTGGCTGACACCAGACTGACCCCATCATGATGTGAGGCTGACACCAGACTGACCCCATCACTAGGCGAGGCTGACACCAGACTGACCCCATCACGAGGCGAGGCTGACACCAGACTGACACCATCACGAGGCGAGGCTGACACCATACTGACACCATCATAATGCGAGGCTGACACCAGACTGACCCCATCACGGGGTGAGGCTGACACCAGACTGACCCCATCACGAGACTAGACTGACACCAGACTGACCCCATCAAGAGGCGAGGCTGACATCAGACTGACCCCGTCACGAGGCGAGGCTGACACCAGACTGACCCCGTCACGAGGCGAGGCTGACACCAGACTGACCTAATCACGAGGCGAGGCTGACACCAGACTGACCCCATCACGAGGCGAGACTGACACCGGACTGACCCCATCACTAGGCGAGGCTGACACCAGACTGACACCATCATGATGTGAGGCTGACACCAGACTGACCCCATCACGAGGCGATGCTGACACCAGTCTTACCCAATCACGAGGCGAGGCTGACACCAGACTGACACCATCACAAGGCGAAGCTGACACCAGATTGACACCATCATGATGTGAGACTGACACCAGACTGACCCCATCACGAGGCGAGGCTGACACCAGACTGACACCATTATGATGTGAGGCTGACACCAGACTGACCCATCACGAGGCGAGGCTGACACCAGACTGACCCCATCACGAGGCGAGGCTGACACCAGACTGACCCCATCACGAGGCGAGGCTGACACCAGACTGACCCCATCACGAGGCGAGGCTGACACCAGACTGACCCCATCACGAGGCGAGGCTGATACCAGACTGACACCATCATGATGTGAGACTGACACCAGACTGACCCCATCACGAGGCGAGGCTGACACCAGACTGACACCATAATAATGTGAGGCTGACACCAGACTGACCCCATCACGTGGTGAGGCTGACACCAGACTGACCCATTCACGAGGCGAGGCTAACCAGCCTGACACCATCAGGATGTGAGGCTGACACCAGACTGACCCCATCACGTGGTGAGGCTGACACCAGACTGACCCCATCACGAGGCGAGGCTGACACCAGACTGACCCCATCACGGGGTGAGGCTGACACCAGACTGACCCCATCACGAGACTAGACTGACACCAGACTGACCCCATCAAGAGGCGAGGCTGACATCAGACTGACCCCGTCACGAGGCGAGGCTGACACCAGACTGACCCCGTCACGAGGCGAGGCTGACACCAGACTGACCTAATCACGAGGCGAGGCTGACACCAGACTGACCCCATCACGAGGCGAGACTGACACCGGACTGACCCCATCACTAGGCGAGGCTGACACCAGACTGACACCATCATGATGTGAGGCTGACACCAGACTGACCCCATCACGAGGCGATGCTGACACCAGTCTTACCCAATCACGAGGCGAGGCTGACACCAGACTGACACCATCACAAGGCAAAGCTGACACCAGATTGACACCATCATGATGTGAGACTGACACCAGACTGACCCCATCACGAGGCGAGGCTGACACCAGACTGACACCATTATGATGTGAGGCTGACACCAGACTGACCCATCACGAGGCGAGGCTGACACCAGACTGACCCCATCACGAGGCGAGGCTGACACCAGACTGACCCCATCACGAGGCGAGACTAACACCAGACTGACCCCATCATGATGTGAGGCTGACACCAGACTGACCCCGTCACGAGGCGAGGCTGACAGCAGACTGACGCCATCACGAGGCGAGACTGACACAGGACTGACCCCATCATGAGGCGAAGCTGACACCAGACTGACCCCATCACGAGGCGAGACTGACACCAGACTGACCCCATCACGAGGCAAGACTGACACCAGACTGACCCCATCATGATGTGAGGCTGACACCAGACTGAGCCCATCACGAGGCGAGGCTCACACCAGACTGACACCATCATGAGGCGTGGCTGACACCAGACTGACACCATCACGAGGCGAGACTGACACCATACTGACCCCATCATGATGTGAGGCTGACACCAGACTGACCCCATCACGAGGCGATGCTGACACTAGACTGACACCATCATGATATAAAGCTGACACCAGACTGACCCCATCATGAGGCAAGGCTGACACCAGACTGACCCCATCACGAGGCGAGGCTGACACCAGTTGACGCCATCACGAGGCGAGACTGACACAGGACTTACCCCATCATGATGTGAGACTGACACCAGACTGACCCCATCACGAGGCGAGGCTGACACCAGACTGACACCATTATGATGTGAGGCTGACACCAGACTGACCCATCACGAGGCGAGGCTGACACCAGACTGACCCCATCACGAGGCGAGGCTGACACCAGACTGACCCCATCACGAGGCGAGACTAACACCAGACTGACCCCATCATGATGTGAGGCTGACACCAGACTGACCCCGTCACGAGGCGAGGCTGACAGCAGACTGACGCCATCACGAGGCGAGACTGACACAGGACTGACCCCATCATGAGGCGAAGCTGACACCAGACTGACCCCATCACGAGGCGAGACTGACACCAGACTGACCCCATCACGAGGCAAGACTGACACCAGACTGACCCCATCATGATGTGAGGCTGACACCAGACTGAGCCCATCACGAGGCGAGGCTCACACCAGACTGACACCATCATGAGGCGTGGCTGACACCAGACTGACACCATCACGAGGCGAGACTGACACCATACTGACCCCATCATGATGTGAGGCTGACACCAGACTGACCCCATCACGAGGCGATGCTGACACCAGACTGACACCATCATGATATAAAGCTGACACCAAACTGACCCCATCATGAGGCAAGGCTGACACCAGACTGACCCCATCACGAGGCGAGGCTGACACCAGTTGACGCCATCACGAGGCGAGACTGACACAGGACTTACCCCATCACGGGGCGAGGCTGACACCAGACTGACCCCATCACGAGGCGAGGCTCACACCAGACTGACACCATCACGAGGCGTGGCTGACACCAGACTGACCCCATCATGATGTGAGGCTGACACCAGACTGACCCCATCACTAGGCGAGGCTGACACCAGACTGACCCCATCACGAGGCGAGGCTGACACCAGACTGACACCATCACGAGGCGAGGCTGACACCATACTGACACCATCATAATGCGAGGCTGACACCAGACTGACCCCATCACGGGGTGAGGCTGACACCAGACTGACCCCATCACGAGACTAGACTGACACCAGACTGACCCCATCAAGAGGCGAGGCTGACATCAGACTGACCCCGTCACGAGGCGAGGCTGACACCAGACTGACCCCGTCACGAGGCGAGGCTGACACCAGACTGACCTAATCACGAGGCGAGGCTGACACCAGACTGACCCCATCACGAGGCGAGACTGACACCGGACTGACCCCATCACTAGGCGAGGCAGACACCAGACTGACACCATCATGATGTGAGGCTGACACCAGACTGACCCCATCACGAGGCGATGCTGACACCAGTCTTACCCAATCACGAGGCGAGGCTGACACCAGACTGACACCATCACAAGGCGAAGCTGACACCAGATTGACACCATCATGATGTGAGACTGACACCAGACTGACCCCATCACGAGGCGAGGCTGAAACCAGACTGACACCATTATGATGTGAGGCTGACACCAGACTGACCCATCACGAGGCGAGGCTGACACCAGACTGACCCCATCACGAGGCGAGGCTGACACCAGACTGACCCCATCACGAGGCGAGGCTGACACCAGACTGACCCCATCACGAGGCGAGGCTGACACCAGACTGACCCCATCACGAGGCGAGGCTGATACCAGACTGACACCATCATGATGTGAGACTGACACCAGACTGACCCCATCACGAGGCGAGGCTGACACCAGACTGACACCATAATGATGTGAGGCTGACACCAGACTGACCCCATCACGTGGTGAGGCTGACACCAGACTGACCCATTCACGAGGCGAGGCTAACCAGCCTGACACCATCAGGATGTGAGGCTGACACCAGACTGACCCCATCACGTGGTGAGGCTGACACCAGACTGACCCCATCACGAGGCGAGGCTGACACCAGACTGACCCCATCACGAGGCGAGGCTGAAACCAGACTGTCGCCATCACGAGGCGAGGCTGACACCAGACTGACCCCATCACGAGGCGAGGCTGACACCAGACTGACCCCATCACGAGGCGAGACCGACACCAGACTGACCCCATCACGAGGCGAGGCTGACAACAGATTGACCCCATCACGAGGCGAGGCTGACACCAGACTGACCCCATCACGAGTCGAGGCTGACACCAGACTGACCCCATCACGAGGCGAGGCTGACACCAGACTGACCCCATCACGAGGCGAGACTGACACCAGACTGACCCCATCATGATGTGAGGCTGACACTAGAATGAGACTGACACCAGACTGACAACATCACGAGGCGAGGCTGACACCAGACTGACCCCATCATGATGTGAGGCTGACACTAGACTGACACCATCACTAGGCGAGACTGACACCAGACTGACCCCATCACGAGGCGAGGCTGACACCAGACTGACACCATCACGAGGCGAGGCTGACACCATACTGACACCATCATAATGCGAGGCTGACACCAGACTGACCCCATCACGGGGTGAGGCTGACACCAGACTGACCCCATCACGAGACTAGACTGACACCAGACTGACCCCATCAAGAGGCGAGGCTGACATCAGACTGACCCCGTCACGAGGCGAGGCTGACACCAGACTGACCCCGTCACGAGGCGAGGCTGACACCAGACTGACCCAATCACGAGGCGAGGCTGACACCAGACTGACCCCATCACGAGGCGAGACTGACACCGGACTGACCCCATCACTAGGCGAGGCTGACACCAGACTGACACCATCATGATGTGAGGCTGACACCAGACTGACCCCATCACGAGGCGATGCTGACACCAGTCTTACCCAATCACGAGGCGAGGCTGACACCAGACTGACACCATCACAAGGCGAAGCTGACACCAGATTGACACCATCATGATGTGAGACTGACTCCAGACTGACCCCATCACGAGGCGAGGCTGACACCAGACTGACACCATTATGATGTGAGGCTGACACCAGACTGACCCATCACGAGGCGAGGCTGACACCAGACTGACCCCATCACGAGGCGAGGCTGACACCAGACTGACCCCATCACGAGGCGAGGCTGATACCAGACTGACACCATCATGATGTGAGACTGACACCAGACTGACCCCATCACGAGGCGAGGCTGACACCAGACTGACACCATAATGATGTGAGGCTGACACCAGACTGACCCCATCACGTGGTGAGGCTGACACCAGACTGACCCATTCACGAGGCGAGGCTAACCAGCCTGACACCATCAGGATGTGAGGCTGACACCAGACTGACCCCATCACGTGGTGAGGCTGACACCAGACTGACCCCATCACGAGGCGAGGCTGACACCAGACTGACCCCATCACGAGGCGAGGCTGACACCAGACTGTCCCCATCACGAGGCGAGGCTGACACCAGACTGACCCCATCACGAGGCGAGGCTGACACCAGACTGACCCCATCACGAGGCGAGACCGACACCAGACTGACCCCATCACGAGGCGAGGCTGACAACAGATTGACCCCATCACGAGGCGAGGCTGACACCAGACTGACCCCATCACGAGTCGAGGCTGACACCAGACTGACCCCATCACGAGCGGAGGCTGACACCAGACTGACCCCATAACGAGGCGAGACTGACACCAGACTGACCCCATCATGATGTGAGGCTGACACTAGAATGAGACTGACACCAGACTGACACCATCACGAGGCGAGGCTGACACCAGACTGACCCCATCATGATGTGAGCTGACACTAGACTGACACCATCACTAGGCGAGACTGACACCAGACTGACCCCATCACGAGGCGAGGCTGACACCAGACTGACACAATCATGATGTGAGGCTGACACCAGACTGACCCCATCACGAGGCGAGGCTGACACCAGACTGACCCTATCACTAGGCGAGGCTGACACCAGACTGACCCCATCACGAGGCGAGGCTGACACCAGACTGACACCATCACGATGTGAGGCTGACACCAGGCTGACCCCATCACGAGGCGAGGCTGACACCAGACTGACCCCATCACGAGGCGAGGCTGACACCAGACTGACCCCATCACGAGGCGAGGCTGACACCAGACTGACCCCATCACGAGGCGAGGCTGATACCAGACTGACACCATCATGATGTGAGACTGACACCAGACTGACCCCATCACGAGGCGAGGCTGACACCAGACTGACACCATAATGATGTGAGGCTGACACCAGACTGACCCCATCACGAGGCGAGGCTGACACCAGACTGTCCCCATCACGAGGCGAGGCTGACACCAGACTGACCCCATCACGAGGCGAGGCTGACACCAGACTGACCCCATCACGAGGCGAGACCGACACCAGACTGACCCCATCACGAGGCGAGGCTGACAACAGACTGACCCCATCACGAGGCGAGGCTGACACCAGACTGACCCCATCACGAGTCGAGGCTGACACTAGACTGACCCCATCACGAGGCGAGGCTGACACCAGACTGACCCCATAACGAGGCGAGACTGACACCAGACTGACCCCATCATGATGTGAGGCTGACACTAGAATGAGACTGACACCAGACTGACACCATCACGAGGCGAGGCTGACACCAGACTGACCCCATCATGATGTGAGGCTGACACTAGACTGACACCATCACTAGGCGAGACTGACACCAGACTGACCCCATCACGAGGCGAGGCTGACACCAGACTGACACAATCATGATGTGAGGCTGACACCAGACTGACCCCATCACGAGGCGAGGCTGACACCAGACTGACCCTATCACTAGGCGAGGCTGACACCAGACTGACCCCATCACGAGGCGAGGCTGACACCAGACTGACACCATCATGATGTGAGGCTGACACCAGACTGACCCCATCACGAGGTGAGGCTGTCACCAGACTGACACCATCACGAGGCGAGGCTGACACCAGACGGACACCATCACGAGGCGAGGCTGACACTAGACTGACCCCATCACGAGGCGATGCTGACACCAGTCTTACCCAATCACGAGGCGAGGCTGACACCAGACTGACACCATCACAAGGCGAAGCTGACACCAGATTGACACCATCATGATGTGAGGCTGACACCAGACTGACCCCGTCACGGAGCGAGGCTGACACCAGACTGACACCGTCACGAGGCGAGGCTGACACCAGACTGACCCCATCACGAGGCGAGGCTGACACCAGACTGACCCCATCACGAGGCGAGGCTGATACCAGACTGACACCATCGTGATGTGAGACTGACACCAGACTGACCCCATCACGAGGCGAGGCTGACACCAGACTGACACCATAATGATGTGAGGCTGACACCAGACTGACCCCATCACGTGGTGAGGCTGACACCAGACTGACCCCATCACGAGGCGAGGCTGACACCAGACTGACCCCATCACAAGGCGAGGCTGACACCAGACTGACCCCATCACGAGGCGAGGCTGACACCAGACTGACCCCATCACGAGGCGAGGCTGACACCAGACTGACCCCGTCACGGGGCGAGGCTGACACCAGACTGACCCCATCACGAGGCGAGGCTGACACCAGACTGACGCCATCACGAGGCGAGACTGACACAGGACTGACCCCATCACGGGACGAGGCTGACACCAGACTGACCCCATCACGAGGCGAGGCTGACACCAGACTGACACCATCACGAGACGTGGCTGACACCAGACTGACCCCATCATGATGTGAGACTGACACCAGACTGACCCCATCACTAGGCGAGGCTGACACCAGACTGACCCCATCACGAGGCGAGGCTGACACCAGACTGACACCATCACGAGGCGAGGCTGACACCAGACTGACACCATCATGATGTGAGGCTGACACCAGACTGACCCCATCACGAGGCGAGACTGACAACAGACTGACCCCATCACGAGGCGAGACTGACACCAGACTGACCCCATCACGAGGCGAGACTGACACCAGACTGACCCCATCATGATGTGAGGCTGACACCAGACTGACCCCATCACGAGGCGATGCTGACACCAGACTTACCCCATCACGAGGCGAGGCTGACACCAGACTGACACCATCACAAGGCGAAGCTGACACCAGATTGACACCATCATGATGTGAGGCTGACACCAGACTGACCCCGTCACGGAGCGAGGCTGACACCAGACTGACCCCATCACAAGGCCAGACTGACACCAGACTGACACCATCACTAGGCGAGACTGACACCAGACTGACCCCATCACGAGGCGATACTGACACCAGACTGACACCATCACGAGGCGAGACTGACCCCAGACTGACCCCATCATGATGTGAGGCTGACACTAGACTGACACCATCACTAGGCGAAGCTGACACCAGATTGACACCATCATGATGTGAGGCTGACACCAGACTGACCCCGTCACGGAGCGAGGCTGACACCAGACTGACACCGTCACGAGGCGAGGCTGACTCCAGACTGACCCCATCACGAGGCGAGGCGGACACCGGACTGACCCCATCACGAGGCGAGGCAGACACCAGACTGACCCCATCACGAGGCGAGGCTGACACCAGACTGACCCCGTCACGAGGCGAGGCTGACACCAGACTGACGCCATCACGAGGCGATACTGACACAGGACTGACCCCATCATGAGGCGAAGCTGACACCAGACTGACCCCATCACGAGGCGAGACTGACACCAGACTGACCCCATCACGAGGCAAGACTGACACCAGACTGACCCCATCATGATGTGAGGCTGACACCAGACTGAGCCCATCACGAGGCGAGGCTCACACCAGACTGACACCATCACGAGGCGTGGCTGACACCAGACTGACACCATCACGAGGCGAGACTGACACCAGACTGACCCCATCATGATGTGAGGCTGACACCAGACTGACCCCATCACGAGGCGATGCTGACACCAGACTGACACCATCATGATATAAAGCTGACACCAGACTGACCCCATCACGGGGCGAGGCTGACACCAGACTGACCCCATCACGAGGCGAGGCTGACACCAGTTGACGCCATCACGAGGCGAGACTGACACAGGACTGACCCCATCACGGGGCGAGGCTGACACCAGACTGACCCCATCACGAGGCGAGGCTCACACCAGACTGACACCATCACGAGGCGTGGCTGACACCAGACTGACCCCATCATGATGTGAGGCTGACACCAGACTGACCCCATCACTAGGCGAGGCTGACACCAGACTGACCCCATCACGAGGCGAGGCTGACACCAGACTGACACCATCACGAGGCGAGGCTGACACCATACTGACACCATCATAATGCGAGGCTGACACCAGACTGACCCCATCACGAGGCGAGACTGACAGCAGACTGACACCATCACGAGGCGAGACTGACACCAGACTGACCCCATCACGAGGTGAGGCTGACACCAGACTGACCCCATCACGAGGCGGGGCTGACACCAGACTGACCCCATCACGAGGCGAGGCTGACACCAGACTGACATCATCACGAGGCGAGGCTGACACCAGACTGACACCATCACGAGACGAGGCTGACACCAGACTGACACCATCATGATGTGAGGCTGACACCAGACTGACCCCATCACGAGGCGAGACTGACACCAGACTGACCCCATCACGAGGCGAGGCTGACACCAGACTGACACCATCACGAGGCGAGGCTGACACCAGACTGACACCATCATGATGTGAGGCTGACACCAGACTGACACCATCACAAGGCAAAGCTGACACCAGATTGACACCATCATGATGTGAGGCTGACACCAGACTGACCCCATCACGGGACGAGGCTGACACCAGACTGACCCCATCACGAGGCGATGCTGACACCAGACTGACCCCATCACGAGGCAAGACTGACACCAGACTGACCCCATCACGAGGCGAGACTGACACCAGACTGACCCCATCACGATGTGAGGCTGACACCAGACTGACCCCATCACGAGGCGAGGCTGACACCAGACTGACCCCATCACGAGGCGAGGCTGACACCAGACTGACACCATCACGAGGCGTGGCTGACACCAGACTGACCCCATCATGATGTGAGGCTGACACCAGACTGACCCCATCACGAGGCGATGCTGACACCAGACTGACACCATCATGATATAAAGCTGACACCAGACTGACCCCATCACGGGGCGAGGCTGACACCAGACTGACCCCATCACGAGGCGAGGCTGACACCAGACTGACGCCATCACGAGGCGAGACTGACACAGGACTGACCCCATCACGGGGCGAGGCTGACACCAGACTGACCCCATCACGAGGCGAGGCTCCCACCAGACTGACCCCATCACGAGGCGAGACTGACACCAGACTGACCCCATCACGAGGCGAGACTGACGCCAGACTGACCCCATCACGGGACGAGGCTGACACCAGACTGACCCCATCACGAGACGAGACTGACACCAGACTGACCCTATCACGAGGCGAGACTGACACCAGACTGACCCCATCATGATGTGAGGCTGACACCAGACTGACCCCATTACGAGGCGAGGCTGACACCAGACTGACCCCATCACGAGGCGAGACTGACAGCAGACTGACCCCATCATGATGTGAGGCTGACACTAGAATGAGACTGACACCAGACTGACACCATCACGAGGCGAGGCTGACACCAGACTGACCCCATCATGATGTGAGGCTGACACTAGACTGACACCATCACTAGGCGAGACTGACACCAGACTGACCCCATCACGAGGCGAGGCTGACACCAGACTGACACCATCACGAGGCGAGGCTGACACCATACTGACACCATCATAATGCGAGGCTGACACCAGACTGACCCCATCACGGGGTGAGGCTGACACCAGACTGACCCCATCACGAGACTAGACTGACACCAGACTGACCCCATCAAGAGGCGAGGCTGACATCAGACTGACCCCGTCACGAGGCGAGGCTGACACCAGACTGACCCCGTCACGAGGCGAGGCTGACACCAGACTGACCCAATCACGAGGCGAGGCTGACACCAGACTGACCCCATCACGAGGCGAGACTGACACCGGACTGACCCCATCACTAGGCGAGGCTGACACCAGACTGACACCATCATGATGTGAGGCTGACACCAGACTGACACCATCACAAGGCAAAGCTGACACCAGATTGACACCATCATGATGTGAGGCTGACACCAGACTGACCCCATCACGGGACGAGGCTGACACCAGACTGACCCCATCACGAGGCGATGCTGACACCAGACTGACCCCATCACGAGGCAAGACTGACACCAGACTGACCCCATCACGAGGCGAGACTGACACCAGACTGACCCCATCACGATGTGAGGCTGACACCAGACTGACCCCATCACGAGGCGAGGCTGACACCAGACTGACCCCATCACGAGGCGAGGCTGACACCAGACTGACACCATCACGAGGCGTGGCTGACACCAGACTGACTCCATCATGATGTGAGGCTGACACCAGACTGACCCCATCACGAGGCAATGCTGACACCAGACTGACACCATCATGATATAAAGCTGACACCAGACTGACCCCATCACGGGGCGAGGCTGACACCAGACTGACCCCATCACGAGGCGAGGCTGACACCAGACTGACGCCATCACGAGGCGAGACTGACACAGGACTGACCCCATCACGGGGCGAGGCTGACACCAGACTGACCCCATCACGAGGCGAGGCTCCCACCAGACTGACACCATCACGAGGCGTGGCTGACACCAGACTGACCCCATCATGATGTGAGGCTGACACCAGACTGACCCCATCACTAGGCGAGGTTGACACCAGACTGACCCCATCACGAGGCGAGGCTGACACCAGACTGACACAATCATGATGTGAGGCTGACACCAGACTGACCCCATCACGAGGCGAGGCTGACACCAGACTGACCCTATCACTAGGCGAGGCTGACACCAGACTGACCCCATCACGAGGCGAGGCTGACACCAGACTGACACCATCATGATGTGAGGCTGACACCAGACTGACCCCATCACGAGGTGAGGCTGTCACCAGACTGACACCATCACGAGGCGAGGCTGACACCAGACGGACACCATCACGAGGCGAGGCTGACACTAGACTGACCCAATCACGAGGCGAGGCTGACAACAGACGGACACCATCACGAGGTGAGGCTGACACCAGACTGACACAATCACGAGGCGAGGATGACACCAGACTGACACCATCATGATGTGAGGCTGACACCAGACTGACCCCATCACGAGGCGAGGCTGACACCAGACTGACCCCATCACGAGGCGAGGCTGACACCAGACTGACCCCATCACGAGGCGAGGCTGACACCAGACTGACCCCATCACGAGGCGAGGCTGACACCAGACTGACCCCGTCACGGGGCGAGGCTGACACCAGACTGACCCCATCACGAGGCGAGGCTGAAACCAGACTGACGCCATCACGAGGCGAGACTGACACAGGACTGACCCCATCACGGGGCGAGGCTGACACCAGACTGACCCCATCACGAGGCGAGGCTGACACCAGACTGACACCATCACGAGACGTGGCTGACACCAGACTGACCCCATCATGATGTGAGGCTGACACCAGACTGACCCCATCACTAGGCGAGGCTGACACCAGACTGACACCATCACGAGGCGAGACTGACACCAGACTGACCCCATCACGAGGCGAGACTGACACCAGACTGACCCCATCATGATGTGAGGCTGACACCAGACTGACCCCATCACGAGGCGATGCTGACACCAGTCTTACCCAATCACGAGGCGAGGCTGACACCAGACTGACACCATCACAAGGCGAAGCTGACACCAGATTGACACCATCATGATGTGAGGCTGACACCAGACTGACCCCGTCACGGAGCGAGGCTGACACCAGACTGACACCGTCACGAGGCGAGGCTGACACCAGACTGACCCCATCACGAGGCGAGGCTGACACCAGGCTGACCCCATCACGAGGCGAGGCTGATACCAGACTGACACCATCGTGATGTGAGACTGACACAAGACTGACCCCATCACGAGGCGAGGCTGACACCAGACTGACACCATAATGATGTGAGGCTGACACCAGACTGACCCATCACGTGGTGAGGCTGACACCAGACTGACCCCATCACGAGGCGAGGCTGACACCAGACTGACCCCATCACAAGGCGAGGCTGACACCAGACTGACCCCATCACGAGGCGAGGCTGACACCAGACTGACCCCATCACGAGGCGAGGCTGACACCAGACTGACCCCGTCACGGGGCGAGGCTGACACCAGACTGACCCCATCACGAGGCGAGGCTGACACCAGACTGACACCATCACGAGACGTGGCTGACACCAGACTGACCCCATCATGATGTGAGACTGACACCAGACTGACCCCATCACTAGGCGAGGCTGACACCAGACTGACCCCATCACGAGGCGAGGCTGACACCAGACTGACACCATCACGAGGCGAGGCTGACACCAGACTGACACCATCATGATGTGAGGCTGACACCAGACTGACCCCATCACGAGGCGAGACTGACAACAGACTGACCCCATCACGAGGCGAGACTGACACCAGACTGACCCCATCACGAGGCGAGACTGACACCAGACTGACCCCATCATGATGTGAGGCTGACACCAGACTGACCCCATCACGAGGCGATGCTGACACCAGACTTACCCCATCACGAGGCGAGGCTGACACCAGACTGACACCATCACAAGGCGAAGCTGACACCAGATTGACACCATCATGATGTGAGGCTGACACCAGACTGACCCCGTCACGGAGCGAGGCTGACACCAGACTGACCCCATCACGAGGCGAGACTGACACCAGACTGACACCATCACTAGGCGAGACTGACACCAGACTGACCCCATCACGAGGCGATACTGACACCAGACTGACACCATCACGAGGCGAGACTGACCCCAGACTGACCCCATCATGATGTGAGGCTGACACTAGACTGACACCATCACTAGGCGAAGCTGACACCAGATTGACACCATCATGATGTGAGGCTGACACCAGACTGACCCCGTCACGGAGCGAGGCTGACACCAGACTGACACCGTCACGAGGCGAGGCTGACTCCAGACTGACCCCATCACGAGGCGAGGCGGACACCGGACTGACCCCATCACGAGGCGAGGCAGACACCAGACTGACCCCATCACGAGGCGAGGCTGACACCAGACTGACCCCGTCACGAGGCGAGGCTGACACCAGACTGACGCCATCACGAGGCGATACTGACACAGGACTGACCCCATCATGAGGCGAAGCTGACACCAGACTGACCCCATCACGAGGCGAGACTGACACCAGACTGACCCCATCACGAGGCAAGACTGACACCAGACTGACCCCATCATGATGTGAGGCTGACACCAGACTGAGCCCATCACGAGGCGAGGCTCACACCAGACTGACACCATCACGAGGCGTGGCTGACACCAGACTGACACCATCACGAGGCGAGACTGACACCAGACTGACCCCATCATGATGTGAGGCTGACACCAGACTGACCCCATCACGAGGCGATGCTGACACCAGACTGACACCATCATGATATAAAGCTGACACCAGACTGACCCCATCACGGGGCGAGGCTGACACCAGACTGACCCCATCACGAGGCGAGGCTGACACCAGTTGACGCCATCACGAGGCGAGACTGACACAGGACTGACCCCATCACGGGGCGAGGCTGACACCAGACTGACCCCATCACGAGGCGAGGCTCACACCAGACTGACACCATCACGAGGCGTGGCTGACACCAGACTGACCCCATCATGATGTGAGGCTGACACCAGACTGACCCCATCACTAGGCGAGGCTGACACCAGACTGACCCCATCACGAGGCGAGGCTGACACCAGACTGACACCATCACGAGGCGAGGCTGACACCATACTGACACCATCATAATGCGAGGCTGACACCAGACTGACCCCATCACAAGGCGAGACTGACAGCAGACTGACACCATCACGAGGCGAGACTGACACCAGACTGACCCCATCACGAGGTGAGGCTGACACCAGACTGACCCCATCACGAGGCGGGGCTGACACCAGACTGACCCCATCACGAGGCGAGGCTGACACCAGACTGACATCATCACGAGGCGAGGCTGACACCAGACTGACACCATCACGAGACGAGGCTGACACCAGACTGACACCATCATGATGTGAGGCTGACACCAGACTGACCCCATCACGAGGCGAGACTGACACCAGACTGACCCCATCACGAGGCGAGGCTGACACCAGACTGACACCATCACGAGGCGAGGCTGACACCAGACTGACACCATCATGATGTGAGGCTGACACCAGACTGACACCATCACAAGGCAAAGCTGACACCAGATTGACACCATCATGATGTGAGGCTGACACCAGACTGACCCCATCACGGGACGAGGCTGACACCAGACTGACCCCATCACGAGGCGATGCTGACACCAGACTGACCCCATCACGAGGCAAGACTGACACCAGACTGACCCCATCACGAGGCGAGACTGACACCAGACTGACCCCATCACGATGTGAGGCTGACACCAGACTGACCCCATCACGAGGCGAGGCTGACACCAGACTGACCCCATCACGAGGCGAGGCTGACACCAGACTGACACCATCACGAGGCGTGGCTGACACCAGACTGACCCCATCATGATGTGAGGCTGACACCAGACTGACCCCATCACGAGGCGATGCTGACACCAGACTGACACCATCATGATATAAAGCTGACACCAGACTGACCCCATCACGGGGCGAGGCTGACACCAGACTGACCCCATCACGAGGCGAGGCTGACACCAGACTGACGCCATCACGAGGCGAGACTGACACAGGACTGACCCCATCACGGGGCGAGGCTGACACCAGACTGACCCCATCACGAGGCGAGGCTCCCACCAGACTGACCCCATCACGAGGCGAGACTGACACCAGACTGACCCCATCACGAGGCGAGACTGACGCCAGACTGACCCCATCACGGGACGAGGCTGACACCAGACTGACCCCATCACGAGACGAGACTGACACCAGACTGACCCTATCACGAGGCGAGACTGACACCAGACTGACCCCATCATGATGTGAGGCTGACACCAGACTGACCCCATTACGAGGCGAGGCTGACACCAGACTGACCCCATCACGAGGCGAGACTGACAGCAGACTGACCCCATCATGATGTGAGGCTGACACTAGAATGAGACTGACACCAGACTGACACCATCACGAGGCGAGGCTGACACCAGACTGACCCCATCATGATGTGAGGCTGACACTAGACTGACACCATCACTAGGCGAGACTGACACCAGACTGACCCCATCACGAGGCGAGGCTGACACCAGACTGACACCATCACGAGGCGAGGCTGACACCATACTGACACCATCATAATGCGAGGCTGACACCAGACTGACCCCATCACGGGGTGAGGCTGACACCAGACTGACCCCATCACGAGACTAGACTGACACCAGACTGACCCCATCAAGAGGCGAGGCTGACATCAGACTGACCCCGTCACGAGGCGAGGCTGACACCAGACTGACCCCGTCACGAGGCGAGGCTGACACCAGACTGACCCAATCACGAGGCGAGGCTGACACCAGACTGACCCCATCACGAGGCGAGACTGACACCGGACTGACCCCATCACTAGGCGAGGCTGACACCAGACTGACACCATCATGATGTGAGGCTGACACCAGACTGACACCATCACAAGGCAAAGCTGACACCAGATTGACACCATCATGATGTGAGGCTGACACCAGACTGACCCCATCACGGGACGAGGCTGACACCAGACTGACCCCATCACGAGGCGATGCTGACACCAGACTGACCCCATCACGAGGCAAGACTGACACCAGACTGACCCCATCACGAGGCGAGACTGACACCAGACTGACCCCATCACGATGTGAGGCTGACACCAGACTGACCCCATCACGAGGCGAGGCTGACACCAGACTGACCCCATCACGAGGCGAGGCTGACACCAGACTGACACCATCACGAGGCGTGGCTGACACCAGACTGACCCCATCATGATGTGAGGCTGACACCAGACTGACCCCATCACGAGGCAATGCTGACACCAGACTGACACCATCATGATATAAAGCTGACACCAGACTGACCCCATCACGGGGCGAGGCTGACACCAGACTGACCCCATTACGAGGCGAGGCTGACACCAGACTGACCCCATCACGAGGCGAGACTGACACCAGACTGACCCCATCATGATGTGAGGCTGACACTAGAATGAGACTGACACCAGACTGACACCATCACGAGGCGAGGCTGACACCAGACTGACCCCATCATGATGTGAGGCTGACACTAGACTGACACCATCACTAGGCGAGACTGACACCAGACTGACCCCATCACGAGGCGAGGCTGACACCAGACTGACACCATCACGAGGCGAGGCTGACACCATACTGACACCATCATAATGCGAGGCTGACACCAGACTGACCCCATCACGGGGTGAGGCTGACACCAGACTGACCCCATCACGAGACTAGACTGACACCAGACTGACCCCATCAAGAGGCGAGGCTGACATCAGACTGACCCCGTCACGAGGCGAGGCTGACACCAGACTGACCCCTTCACGAGGCGAGGCTGACACCAGACTGACCCAATCACGAGGCGAGGCTGACACCAGACTGACCCCATCACGAGGCGAGACTGACACCGGACTGACCCCATCACTAGGCGAGGCTGACACCAGACTGACACCATCATGATGTGAGGCTGACACCAGACTGACCCCATCACGAGGCGATGCTGACACCAGTCTTACCCAATCACGAGGCGAGGCTGACACCAGACTGACACCATCACAAGGCGAAGCTGACACCAGATTGACACCATCATGATGTGAGACTGACACCAGACTGACCCCATCACGGGGCGAGGCTGACACCAGACTGACCCCATCACGAGGCGAGGCTGACACCAGTTGACGCCATCACGAGGCGAGACTGACACAGGACTGACCCCATCACGGGGTGAGGCTGACACCAGACTGACCCCATCACGAGGCGAGGCTCACACCAGACTGACACCATCACGAGGCGTGGCTGACACCAGACTGACCCCATCATGATGTGAGGCTGACACCAGACTGACCCCATCACTAGGCAAGGCTGACACCAGACTGACCCCATCACGAGGCGAGGCTGACACCAGACTGACACCATCACGAGGCGAGGCTGACACCATACTGACACCATCATAATGCGAGGCTGACACCAGACTGACCCCATCACGAGGCGAGACTGACAGCAGACTGACACCATCACGAGGCGAGACTGACACCAGACTGACCCCATCACGAGGTGAGGCTGACACCAGACTGACCCCATCACGAGGCGGGGCTGACACCAGACTGACCCCATCACGAGGCGAGGCTGACACCAGACTGACATCATCACGAGGCGAGGCTGACACCAGACTGACACCATCACGAGACGAGGCTGACACCAGACTGACACCATCATGATGTGAGGCTGACACCAGACTGACCCCATCACGAGGCGAGACTGACACCAGACTGACCCCATCACGAGGCGAGGCTGACACCAGACTGACACCATCACGAGGCGAGGCTGACACCAGACTGACACCATCATGATGTGAGGCTGACACCAGACTGACACCATCACAAGGCAAAGCTGACACCAGATTGACACCATCATGATGTGAGGCTGACACCAGAGTGACCCCATCACGGGACGAGGCTGACACCAGACTGACCCCATCACGAGGCGAGGCTGACACCAGACTGACACCATCACGAGGCGTGGCTGACACCAGACTGACCCCATCATGATGTGAGGCTGACACCAGACTGACCCCATCACGAGGCGATGCTGACACCAGACTGACACCATCATGATATAAAGCTGACACCAGACTGACCCCGTCACGGGGCGAGGCTGACACCAGACTGACCCCATCACGAGGCGAGGCTGACACCAGACTGACGCCATCACGAGGCGAGACTGACACAGGACTGACCCCATCACGGGGCGAGGCTGACACCAGACTGACCCCATAACGAGGCGAGGCTCACACCAGACTGACACCATCACGAGGCGTGGCTGACACCAGACTGACCCCATCATGATGTGAGGCTGACACCAGACTGACCCCATCACTAGGCGAGGCTGACACCAGACTGACCCCATCACGAGGCGAGGCTGACACCAGACTGACACCATCACGAGGCGAGGCTGACACCAGACTGACACCATCATAATGCGAGGCTGACACCAGACTGACCCCATCACGAGGCGAGATTGACACCAGACTGACCCCATCACGAGGCGAGACTGACACCAGACTGACCCCATCACGAGGCGAGACTGACGCCAGACTGACCCCATCACGGGACGAGGCTGACACCAGACTGACCCCATCACGAGACGAGACTGACACCAGACTGACCCTATCACGAGGCGAGACTGACACCAGACTGACCCCATCATGATGTGAGGCTGACACCAGACTGACCCCATTACGAGGCGAGGCTGACACCAGACTGACCCCATCACGAGGCGAGACTGACACCAGACTGTCCCCATCATGATGTGAGGCTGACACTAGAATGAGACTGACACCAGACTGACACCATCACGAGGCGAGGCTGACACCAGACTGACCCCATCATGATGTGAGGCTGACACTAGACTGACACCATCACTAGGCGAGACTGACACCAGACTGACCCCATCACGAGGCGAGGCTGACACCAGACTGACACCATCACGAGGCGAGGCTGACACCATACTGACACCATCATAATGCGAGGCTGACACCAGACTGACCCCATCACGGGGTGAGGCTGACACCAGACTGACCCCATCACGAGACTAGACTGACACCAGACTGACCCCATCAAGAGGCGAGGCTGACACCAGACTGACCCAATCACGAGGCGAGGCTGACACCAGACTGACCCCATCACGAGGCGAGACTGACACCGGACTGACCCCATCACTAGGCGAGGCTGACACCAGACTGACACCATCATGATGTGAGGCTGACACCAGACTGACCCCATCACGAGGCGATGCTGACACCAGTCTTACCCAATCACGAGGCGAGGCTGACACCAGACTGACACCATCACAAGGCGAAGCTGACACCAGATTGACACCATCATGATGTGAGACTGACACCAGACTGACCCCATCACGAGGCGAGGCTGACACCAGACTGACACCATTATGAAGTGAGGCTGACACCAGACTGACCCATCACGAGGCGAGGCTGACACCAGACTGACCCCATCACGAGGTGAGGCTGACACCAGACTGACCCCATCACGAGGCGAGGCTGACACCAGACTGACCCCATCACGAGGCGAGGCTGACACCAGACTGACCCCATCACGAGGCGAGGCTGATACCAGACTGACACCATCATGATGTGAGACTGACACCAGACTGACCCCATCACGAGGCGAGGCTGACACCAGACTGACACCATAATGATGTGAGGCTGACACCAGACTGACCCCATCACGTGGTGAGGCTGACACCAGACTGACCCATTCACGAGGCGAGGCTAACCAGCCTGACACCATCAGGATGTGAGGCTGACACCAGACTGACCCCATCACGTGGTGAGGCTGACACCAGACTGACCCCATCACGAGGCGAGGCTGACACCAGACTGACCCCATCACGAGGCGAGGCTGACACCAGACTGTCCCCATCACGAGGCGAGGCTGACACCAGACTGACCCCATCACGAGGCGAGGCTGACACCAGACTGACCCCATCACGAGGCGAGACCGACACCAGACTGACCCCATCACGAGGCGAGGCTGACAACAGATTGACCCCATCACGAGGCGAGGCTGACACCAGACTGACCCCATCACGAGTCGAGGCTGACACCAGACTGACCCCATCACGAGGCGAGGCTGACACCAGACTGACCCCATAACGAGGCGAGACTGACACCAGACTGACCCCATCATGATGTGAGGCTGACACTAGAATGAGACTGACACCAGACTGACACCATCACGAGGCGAGGCTGACACCAGACTGACCCCATCATGATGTGAGGCTGACACTAGACTGACACCATCACTAGGCGAGACTGACACCAGACTGACCCCATCACGAGGCGAGGCTGACACCAGACTGACACAATCATGATGTGAGGCTGACACCAGACTGACCCCATCACGATGCGAGGCTGACACCAGACTGACCCTATCACTAGGCGAGGCTGACACCAGACTGACCCCATCACGAGGCGAGGCTGACACCAGACTGACACCATCATGATGTGAGGCTGACACCAGACTGACCCCATCACGAGGCGAGGCTGACACCAGACTGACCCCATCACGAGGCGAGGCTGACACCAGACTGACCCCATCACGAGGCGAGGCTGACACCAGACTGACCCCATCACGAGGCGAGGCTGATACCAGACTGACACCATCGTGATGTGAGACTGACACCAGACTGACCCCATCACGAGGCGAGGCTGACACCAGACTGACACCATAATGATGTGAGGCTGACACCAGACTGACCCCATCACGTGGTGAGGCTGACACCAGACTGACCCCATCACGAGGCGAGGCTGACACCAGACTGACGCCATCACGAGGCGAGACTGACACAGGACTGACCCCATCACGGGGCGAGGCTGACACCAGACTGACCCCATCACGAGGCGAGGCTCCCACCAGACTGACCCCATCACGAGGCGAGACTGACACCAGACTGACCCCATCACGAGGCGAGACTGACGCCAGACTGACCCCATCACGGGACGAGGCTGACACCAGACTGACCCCATCACGAGACGAGACTGACACCAGACTGACCCTATCACGAGGCGAGACTGACACCAGACTGACCCCATCATGATGTGAGGCTGACACCAGACTGACCCCATTACGAGGCGAGGCTGACACCAGACTGACCCCATCACGAGGCGAGACTGACAGCAGACTGACCCCATCATGATGTGAGGCTGACACTAGAATGAGACTGACACCAGACTGACACCATCACGAGGCGAGGCTGACACCAGACTGACCCCATCATGATGTGAGGCTGACACTAGACTGACACCATCACTAGGCGAGACTGACACCAGACTGACCCCATCACGAGGCGAGGCTGACACCAGACTGACACCATCACGAGGCGAGGCTGACACCATACTGACACCATCATAATGCGAGGCTGACACCAGACTGACCCCATCACGGGGTGAGGCTGACACCAGACTGACCCCATCACGAGACTAGACTGACACCAGACTGACCCCATCAAGAGGCGAGGCTGACATCAGACTGACCCCGTCACGAGGCGAGGCTGACACCAGACTGACCCCGTCACGAGGCGAGGCTGACACCAGACTGACCCAATCACGAGGCGAGGCTGACACCAGACTGACCCCATCACGAGGCGAGACTGACACCGGACTGACCCCATCACTAGGCGAGGCTGACACCAGACTGACACCATCATGATGTGAGGCTGACACCAGACTGACACCATCACAAGGCAAAGCTGACACCAGATTGACACCATCATGATGTGAGGCTGACACCAGACTGACCCCATCACGGGACGAGGCTGACACCAGACTGACCCCATCACGAGGCGATGCTGACACCAGACTGACGCCATCACGAGGCGAGACTGACACAGGACTGACCCCATCACGGGGCGAGGCTGACACCAGACTGACCCCATCACGAGGCGAGGCTCCCACCAGACTGACACCATCACGAGGCGTGGCTGACACCAGACTGACCCCATCATGATGTGAGGCTGACACCAGACTGACCCCATCACTAGGCGAGGTTGACACCAGACTGACCCCATCACGAGGCGAGGCTGACACCAGACTGACACCATCACGAGGCGAGGCTGACACCAGACTGACACCATCATAATGCGAGGCTGACACCAGACTGACCCCATCACGAGGCGAGATTGACACCAGACTGACCCCATCACGAGGCGAGACTGACACCAGACTGACCCCATCACGAGGCGAGACTGACGCCAGACTGACCCCATCACGGGACGAGGCTGACACCAGACTGACCCCATCACGAGACGAGACTGACACCAGACTGACCCTATCACGAGGCGAGACTGACACCAGACTGACCCCATCATGATGTGAGGCTGACACCAGACTGACCCCATTACGAGGCGAGGCTGACACCAGACTGACCCCATCACGAGGCGAGACTGACACCAGACTGACCCCATCATGATGTGAATCTGACACTAGAATGAGACTGACACCAGACTGACACCATCACGAGGCGAGGCTGACACCAGACTGACCCCATCATGATGTGAGGCTGACACTAGACTGACACCATCACTAGGCGAGACTGACACCAGACTGACCCCATCACGAGGCGAGGCTGACACCAGACTGACACCATCACGAGGCGAGGCTGACACCATACTGACACCATCATAATGCGAGGCTGACACCAGACTGACCCCATCACGGGGTGAGGCTGACACCAGACTGACCCCATCACGAGACTAGACTGACACCAGACTGACCCCATCAAGAGGCGAGGCTGACATCAGACTGACCCCGTCACGAGGCGAGGCTGACACCAGACTGACCCCTTCACGAGGCGAGGCTGACACCAGACTGACCCAATCACGAGGCGAGGCTGACACCAGACTGACCCCATCACGAGGCGAGACTGACACCGGACTGACCCCATCACTAGGCGAGGCTGACACCAGACTGACACCATCATGATGTGAGGCTGACACCAGACTGACCCCATCACGAGGCGATGCTGACACCAGTCTTACCCAATCACGAGGCGAGGCTGACACCAGACTGACACCATCACAAGGCGAAGCTGACACCAGATTGACACCATCATGATGTGAGACTGACACCAGACTGACCCCATCACGGGGCGAGGCTGACACCAGACTGACCCCATCACGAGGCGAGGCTGACACCAGTTGACGCCATCACGAGGCGAGACTGACACAGGACTGACCCCATCACGGGGTGAGGCTGACACCAGACTGACCCCATCACGAGGCGAGGCTCACACCAGACTGACACCATCACGAGGCGTGGCTGACACCAGACTGACCCCATCATGATGTGAGGCTGACACCAGACTGACCCCATCACTAGGCGAGGCTGACACCAGACTGACCCCATCACGAGGCGAGGCTGACACCAGACTGACACCATCACGAGGCGAGGCTGACACCATACTGACACCATCATAATGCGAGGCTGACACCAGACTGACCCCATCACGAGGCGAGACTGACAGCAGACTGACACCATCACGAGGCGAGACTGACACCAGACTGACCCCATCACGAGGTGAGGCTGACACCAGACTGACCCCATCACGAGGCGGGGCTGACACCAGACTGACCCCATCACGAGGCGAGACTGACACCAGACTGACCCCATCACGAAGGGAGGCTGACACCAGACTGACCCCATCACGAGGCGAGGCTGACACCAGACTGACCCCATCACGAGGCGCGGCTGACACCTGACTGACACCATCATGATGTGAGGCTGACACCAGACTGACCCCATCACTAGGCGAGGCTGACACCAGACTGACCCCATTACGATGCGAGACTGACACCAGACTGACCCCATCACGACGGGAGGCTGACACCAGACTGACCCCATCACGAGGCGAGGCTGATACCAGACTGACACCATCATGATGTGAGGCTGACACCAGACTGACCCCATCACGAGGCGAGGCTGACACCAGACTGACCATATCACTAGGCGAGGCAGACACCAGACTGACCCCATCACGAGGCGAGGCTGACACCAGACTGACACCATCATGATGTGAGGCTGACACCAGACTGACCCCATCACGAGGTGAGGCTGTCACCAGACTGACACCATCACGAGACGAGGCTGACACCAGACTGACACCATCACGAGGCAAGGCTGACACCAGACTGACACCATAATGATGTGAGGCTGACACCTGACTGACACCATCATGATGTGAGGCTGACACCAGACTGACCCCATCACGAGGCGAGGCTGACACCAGACTGACCCCATCACGAGGCGAGGCTGACACCAGACTGACCCCATCACGAGGCGAGGCTGATACCAGACTGACACCATCATGATGTGAGACTGACACCAGACTGACCCCATCACGAGGCGAGGTTGACACCAGACTGACACCATAATGATGTGAGGCTGACACCAGACTGACCCCATCACGTGGTGAGGCTGACACCAGACTGACCCATTCACGAGGCGAGGCTGACACCAGCCTGACACCATCATGATGTGAGGCTGACACCAGACTGACCCCATCACGAGGTGAGGCTGACACCAGGCTGACCCCATCACGAGGCGAGGCTGACACCAGATTGACCCCATCACGAGGCGACGCTGACACCAGACTGACACTATCACGAGTCGAGACTGACACCAGACTGACACCATCACGAGGCGAGGCTGACACCAGACTGACACCATCATGATGTGAGGCTGACACCAGACTGACCTCATCACGAGGCGAGGCTGACACCAGACTGACACCATCACGAGGCGAGGCTGACACCTTACTGACCCCATCATGATGTGAGGCTGACACTAGACTGACACCATCACTAGGCGAGACTGACACCAGACTGACCCCATCACGAAGCGAGGCTGACACCAGACTGACACCATCATGATGTGAGGCTGACACCAGACTGACCCCATCACTAGGCGAGGCTGACACCAGACTGACCCCATCACGAGGCAAGGCTGACACCAGACTGACCCCATCACGAGGCGAGGCTGACACCAGACTGACCCCATCACGAGGCGAGGCTGACACCAGACAGACCCCATCATGATGTGAGGCTGACACCAGTCTGACCCCATCACGAGGCGAAGCTAATACCAGACTGACCCCATCACGAGGCGAGGCTGACACCAGACTGACCCCATCATGAGGCGAGGCTGACACCAGACTGACCCCATCACGAGGCGAGGCTGACACCAGACTGACCCCATCACGAGGCGAGGCTGACACCAGACTGACCCCATCACGAGGCGATGCTGACACCAGTCTTACCCAATCACGAGGCGAGGCTGACACCAGACTGACACCATCACAAGGCGAAGCTGACACCAGATTGACACCATCATGATGTGAGACTGACACCAGACTGACCCCATCACGGGGCGAGGCTGACACCAGACTGACCCCATCACGAGGCGAGGCTGACACCAGTTGACGCCATCACGAGGCGAGACTGACACAGGACTGACCCCATCACGGGGTGAGGCTGACACCAGACTGACCCCATCACGAGGCGAGGCTCACACCAGACTGACACCATCACGAGGCGTGGCTGACACCAGACTGACCCCATCATGATGTGAGGCTGACACCAGACTGACCCCATCACTAGGCGAGGCTGACACCAGACTGACCCCATCACGAGGCGAGGCTGACACCAGACTGACACCATCACGAGGCGAGGCTGACACCATACTGACACCATCATAATGCGAGGCTGACACCAGACTGACCCCATCACGAGGCGAGACTGACAGCAGACTGACACCATCACGAGGCGAGACTGACACCAGACTGACCCCATCACGAGGTGAGGCTGACACCAGACTGACCCCATCACGAGGCGGGGCTGACACCAGACTGACCCCATCACGAGGCGAGACTGACACCAGACTGACCCCATCACGAAGGGAGGCTGACACCAGACTGACCCCATCACGAGGCGAGGCTGACACCAGACTGACCCCATCACGAGGCGCGGCTGACACCTGACTGACACCATCATGATGTGAGGCTGACACCAGACTGACCCCATCACTAGGCGAGGCTGACACCAGACTGACCCCATTACGATGCGAGACTGACACCAGACTGACCCCATCACGACGGGAGGCTGACACCAGACTGACCCCATCACGAGGCGAGGCTGATACCAGACTGACACCATCATGATGTGAGGCTGACACCAGACTGACCCCATCACGAGGCGAGGCTGACACCAGACTGACCATATCACTAGGCGAGGCAGACACCAGACTGACCCCATCACGAGGCGAGGCTGACACCAGACTGACACCATCATGATGTGAGGCTGACACCAGACTGACCCCATCACGAGGTGAGGCTGTCACCAGACTGACACCATCACGAGACGAGGCTGACACCAGACTGACACCATCACGAGGCAAGGCTGACACCAGACTGACACCATAATGATGTGAGGCTGACACCTGACTGACACCATCATGATGTGAGGCTGACACCAGACTGACCCCATCACGAGGCGAGGCTGACACCAGACTGACCCCATCACGAGGCGAGGCTGACACCAGACTGACCCCATCACGAGGCGAGGCTGATACCAGACTAACACCATCATGATGTGAGACTGACACCAGACTGACCCCATCACGAGGCGAGGTTGACACCAGACTGACACCATAATGATGTGAGGCTGACACCAGACTGACCCCATCACGTGGTGAGGCTGACACCAGACTGACCCATTCACGAGGCGAGGCTGACACCAGCCTGACACCATCATGATGTGAGGCTGACACCAGACTGACCCCATCACGAGGTGAGGCTGACACCAGGCTGACCCCATCACGAGGCGAGGCTGACACCAGATTGACCCCATCACGAGGCGACGCTGACACCAGACTGACACTATCACGAGTCGAGACTGACACCAGACTGACACCATCACGAGGCGAGGCTGACACCAGACTGACACCATCATGATGTGAGGCTGACACCAGACTGACCTCATCACGAGGCGAGGCTGACACCAGACTGACACCATCACGAGGCGAGGCTGACACCTTACTGACCCCATCATGATGTGAGGCTGACACTAGACTGACACCATCACTAGGCGAGACTGACACCAGACTGACCCCATCACGAAGCGAGGCTGACACCAGACTGACACCATCATGATGTGAGGCTGACACCAGACTGACCCCATCACTAGGCGAGGCTGACACCAGACTGACCCCATCACGAGGCAAGGCTGACACCAGACTGACCCCATCACGAGGCGAGGCTGACACCAGACTGACCCCATCACGAGGCGAGGCTGACACCAGACTGACCCCATCATGATGTGAGGCTGACACCAGTCTGACCCCATCACGAGGCGAAGCTAATACCAGACTGACCCCATCACGAGGCGAGGCTGACACCAGACTGACCCCATCATGAGGCGAGGCTGACACCAGACTGACCCCATCACGAGGCGAGGCTGACACCAGACTGACCCCATCACGAGGCGAGGCTGACACCAGACTGACCCCATCACGAGGCGAGGCTGACACCAGACTGACCCCATCACGAGGCGAGGCTGACACCAGACTGACCCCATCACGAGGCGAGGCTGACACCAGACTGACCCCATCACGAGGCGAGGCTGACACCAGACTGACCCCATCACTAGCGAGGCTGACACCAGACTGACCCCATCACGAGGCGAGGCTGACACCAGACTGACCCCATCACTAGCGAGGCTGACACCAGACTGACCCCATCACTAGCAAGGCTGACACCGGACTGACCCCATCACGAGGCGAGGCTGACACCAGACTGACACCATCATGATGTGAGGCTGACACCAGACTGACCCCATCACAAGGCGAGACTGACACCAGACTGACCCCATCACAAGGCGAGACTGACACCAGACTGACCCCATCATGATGTGAGGCTGACACCAGACTGACCCCATCATGAGGCGATGCTGACACCAGACTGACCCCATCACGAGGCGAGGCTGACACCAGACTGACACCATCACAAGGCGAAGCTGACACTAGATTGACACCATCATGATGTGAGGATGACACCAGACTGACCCCGTCACGGAGCGAGGCTGACACCAGACTGACCCCATCACGAGGCGAGACTGACACCAGACTGACACCATCACTAGGCGAGACTGACACCAGACTGACCCAATCACGAGGCGAGGCTGACACTAGACTGACCCCATCACGAGGCGAGACTGACACCAGACTGACCCCATCATGAGGCGAAGCTGACACCAGACTGACCCCATCACGAGGCGAGACTGACACCAGACTGACCCCATCATGATGTGAGGCTGACACCAGACTGAGCCCATCACGAGGCGAGGCTGACAGCAGACTGACCCCATCACGAGGCGAGGCTGACACCAGACTGACCCCATCACGAGGCGAGACTGACACCAGACTGACCCCATCATGAGGCGAAGCTGACACCAGACTGACCCCATCACGAGGCGAGACTGACACCAGACTGACCCCATCATGATGTGAGGCTGACACCAGACTGAGCCCATCACGAGGCAAGGCTGACAGCAGACTGACCCCATCACGAGGCGAGGCTGACACCAGACTGACCCCATCACGAGGCGAGACTGACACCAGACTTAACCCATCACGAGGCAAGGCTGACACCAGACTGACACCATCACAAGGCGAAGCTGACACCATATTGACACCATCATGATGTGAGGCTGACACCAGACGGACCTCATCACGGGACGAGGCTGACACCAGACTGACCCCATCACGAGGCGACACTGACACCAGACTGACACCATCACGAGGCGAGACTGACACCAGACTGACCCCACAACGAGGCGAGGCTGACACCAGACTGACCCCATCATGATGTGAGGCTGACACCAGACTGACCCCATCACTAGGCAAGGCTGACACCAGACTGACCCCATCACGAGGCGAGGCTGACACCAGACTGACACCATCACGAGGCGAGGCTGACACCAGACTGACACCATCATGATGTGAGGCTGACACCAGACTGACCCCATCACGAGGCGAGACTGACAACAGACTGACCCCATCACGAGGCGAGACTGACACCAGACTGACCCCATCACGAGGCGAGACTGACACCAGACTGACCCCATCATGATGTGAGGCTGACACCAGACTGACCCCATCACGAGGCGATGCTGACACCAGACTTACCCCATCACGAGGCGAGGCTGACACCAGACTGACACCATCACAAGGCGAAGCTGACACCAGATTGACACCATCATGATGTGAGGCTGACACCAGACTGACCCCATCACGGAGCGAGGCTGACACCAGACTGACCCCATCACGAGGCGAGACTGACACCAGACTGACACCATCACTAGGCGAGACTGACACCAGACTGACCCCATCACGAGGCGAGACTGACACCAGACTGACACCATCACGAGGCGAGACTGACCCCAGACTGACCCCATCATGATGTGAGGCTGACACTAGACTGACACCATCACTAGGCGAGACTGACACAAAACTGACCCCATCACGAGGCGAGGCTGACACCAGACTGACACCATCATGATGTGAGGCTGACACCAGACTGACCCCATCACGAGGCGAGGCTGACACCAGACTGACCATATCACTAGGCGAGGCAGACACCAGACTGACCCCATCACGAGGTGAGGCTGACACCAGACTGACACCATCATGATGTGAGGCTGACACCAGACTGACCCCATCACGAGGTGAGGCTGTCACCAGACTGACACCATCACGAGACGAGGCTGACACCAGACTGACACCATCACGAGGCAAGGCTGACACCAGACTGACACCATAATGATGTGAGGCTGACACCTGACTGACACCATCATGATGTGAGGATGACACCAGACTGACCCCATCACGAGGCGAGGCTGACACCAGACTGACCCCATCACGAGGCGAGGCTGACACCAGACTGACCCCATCACGAGGCGAGGCTGATACCAGACTGACACCATCATGATGTGAGACTGACACCAGACTGACCCCATCACAAGGCGAGGTTGACACCAGACTGACACCATAATGATGTGAGGCTGACACCAGACTGACCCCATCACGTGGTGAGGCTGACACCAGACTGACCCATTCACGAGGCGAGGCTGACACCAGCCTGACACCATCATGATGTGAGGCTGACACCAGACTGACCCCTTCACGTGGTGAGGCTGACACCAGGCTGACCCCATCACGAGGCGAGGCTGACACCAGACTGACCCCATCACGAGGCGACGCTGACACCAGACTGACACCATCACGAGTCGAGACTGACACCAGACTGACACCATCACGAGGCGAGGCTGACACCAGACTGACACCATCATGATGTGAGGCTGACACCAGACTGACCTCATCACGAGGCGAGGCTGACACCAGACTGACACCATCACGAGGCGAGGCTGACACCAGACTGTCACCATCATGATGTGAGGTTGACACCAGACTGACCCCATCACGAGGCGAGACTGACACCAGACTGACCCCATCACGAGGCGAGGCTGACAACAGACTGACCCCATCACAAGGCGAGGCTGACACCAGACTGACCCCATCACGAGTCGAGGCTGACACCAGACTGACCCCATCACGAGGCGAGACTGACACCAGACTGACCCCATCACGAGGCGAGGCTGACACCAGACTGACACCATCACAAGGCGAGGCTGACACCAGACTGACCCCATCATGATGTGAGGCTGACACTAGACTGACACCATCACTAGGCGAGACTGACACCAGACTGACCCCATCACGAGGCGAGGCTGACACCAGACTGACACCATCATGATGTGAGGCTGACACCAGACTGACCCCATCACTAGGCGAGGCTGACACCAGACTGACCCCATCACGAGGCAAGGCTGACACCAGACTGACCCCATCACGAGGCGAGGCTGACACCAGACTGACCCCATCACGAGGCGAGGCTGACACCAGACTGACCCCATCATGATGTGAGGCTGACACCAGTCTGACCCCATCACGAGGCGAAGCTAACACCAGACTGACCCCATCACGAGGCGAGGCTGACACCAGACTGACCCCATCATGAGGCGAGGCTGACACCAGACTGACCCCATCACGAGGCGACACTGACACCAGACTGACACCATCACGAGGCGAGACTGACACCAGACTGACCCCACAACGAGGCGAGGCTGACACCAGACTGACCCCATCATGATGTGAGGCTGACACCAGACTGACCCCATCACTAGGCAAGGCTGACACCAGACTGACCCCATCACGAGGCGAGGCTGACACCAGACTGACACCATCACGAGGCGAGGCTGACACCAGACTGACACCATCATGATGTGAGGCTGACACCAGACTGACCCCATCACGAGGCGAGACTGACAACAGACTGACCCCATCACGAGGCGAGACTGACACCAGACTGACCCCATCACGAGGCGAGACTGACACCAGACTGACCCCATCATGATGTGAGGCTGACACCAGACTGACCCCATCACGAGGCGATGCTGACACCAGACTTACCCCATCACGAGGCGAGGCTGACACCAGACTGACACCATCACAAGGCGAAGCTGACACCAGATTGACACCATCATGATGTGAGGCTGACACCAGACTGACCCCGTCACGGAGCGAGGCTGACACCAGACTGACCCCATCACGAGGCGAGACTGACACCAGACTGACACCATCACTAGGCGAGACTGACACCAGACTGACCCCATCACGAGGCGAGACTGACACCAGACTGACACCATCACGAGGCGAGACTGACCCCAGACTGACCCCATCATGATGTGAGGCTGACACTAGACTGACACCATCACTAGGCGAGACTGACACAAAACTGACCCCATCACGAGGCGAGGCTGACACCAGACTGACACCATCATGATGTGAGGCTGACACCAGACTGACCCCATCACGAGGCGAGGCTGACACCAGACTGACCATATCACTAGGCGAGGCAGACACCAGACTGACCCCATCACGAGGCGAGGCTGACACCAGACTGACACCATCATGATGTGAGGCTGACACCAGACTGACCCCATCACGAGGTGAGGCTGTCACCAGACTGACACCATCACGAGACGAGGCTGACACCAGACTGACACCATCACGAGGCAAGGCTGACACCAGACTGACACCATAATGATGTGAGGCTGACACCTGACTGACACCATCATGATGTGAGGCTGACACCAGACTGACCCCATCACGAGGCGAGGCTGACACCAGACTGACCCCATCACGAGGCGAGGCTGACACCAGACTGACCCCATCACGAGGCGAGGCTGATACCAGACTGACACCATCATGATGTGAGACTGACACCAGACTGACCCCATCACAAGGCGAGGTTGACACCAGACTGACACCATAATGATGTGAGGCTGACACCAGACTGACCCCATCACGTGGTGAGGCTGACACCAGACTGACCCATTCACGAGGCGAGGCTGACACCAGCCTGACACCATCATGATGTGAGGCTGACACCAGACTGACCCCATCACGTGGTGAGGCTGACACCAGGCTGACCCCATCACGAGGCGAGGCTGACACCAGACTGACCCCATCACGAGGCGACGCTGACACCAGACTGACACCATCACGAGTCGAGACTGACACCAGACTGACACCATCACGAGGCGAGGCTGACACCAGACTGACACCATCATGATGTGAGGCTGACACCAGACTGACCTCATCACGAGGCGAGGCTGACACCAGACTGACACCATCACGAGGCGAGGCTGACACCAGACTGTCACCATCATGATGTGAGGTTGACACCAGACTGACCCCATCACGAGGCGAGACTGACACCAGACTGACCCCATCACGAGGCGAGGCTGACAACAGACTGACCCCATCACAAGGCGAGGCTGACACCAGACTGACCCCATCACGAGTCGAGGCTGACACCAGACTGACCCCATCACGAGGCGAGACTGACACCAGACTGACCCCATCACGAGGCGAGGCTGACACCAGACTGACCCCATCATGATGTGAGGCTGACACTAGACTGACACCATCACTAGGCGAGAATGACACCAGACTGACCCCATCACGAGGCGAGGCTGACACCAGACTGACACCATCATGATGTGAGGCTGACACCAGACTGACCCCATCACTAGGCGAGGCTGACACCAGACTGACCCCATCACGAGGCAAGGCTGACACCAGACTGACCCCATCACGAGGCGAGGCTGACACCAGACTGACCCCATCACGAGGCGAGGCTGACACCAGACTGACCCCATCATGATGTGAGGCTGACACCAGTCTGGCCCCATCACGAGGCGAAGCTAACACCAGACTGACCCCATCACGAGGCGAGGCTGACACCAGACTGACCCCATCACGAGGCGAGGCTGACACCAGACTGACCCCATCACGAGGCAAGGCTGACACCAGACTGACCCCATCACGAGGCGAGACTGACACCGGACTGACCCCATCACGAGGCGAGGCTGACACCGGACTGACCCCATCACGAGGTGAGGCTGACACCAGACTGACCCCATCACGAGGCGATAATGACACCGGACTGACCCCATCACGAGGCGAGGCTGACACCAGACTGACACCATCATGATGAGAGGCTGACACCAGACTGACCCCATCACGAGGCGAGGCTGACACCAGACTGACCCCATCACGAGGCGAGGCTGACACCAGACTGACACCATCACGATGTGAGGCTGACACGAGAATGACACCATCACTAGGCGAGGCTGACACCAGACTGACCCCATCACGAGGCGAGACTGACACCAGACTGACCCCATCACGAGGCGAGGCTGATACCAGACTGACCCCATCACTAGGCGAGGCTGACAACAGACTGACGCCATCACGAGGCGAGACTGACACAGGACTGACCCCATCACGGGGCGAGGCTGACACCAGACTGACCCCATCATGATGTGAGGCTGACACCAGACTGACCCCATCACTAGGCGAGGCTGACACCAGACTGACCCCATCACGAGGCGAGACTGACACCAGACTGACCCCATCACGAGGCGAGGCTGACACCAGACTGACCCCATCACTAGGCGAGGCTGACACCAGACTGACACCATCATGATGTGAGGCTGACACCAGACAGATCCCATCACGAGGTGAGGCTGACACAAGACTGACACCATCACGAGGCGAGGCTGACACCAGACTGACACCATCACGAGGCGAGGCTGACACCAGACTGACCCCATCACGAGGCGAGGCTGACACCAGACTGACACCATCATGATGTGAGGCTGACACCAGACTGACACCATTACGATGTGAGGCTGACACCAGACTGACCCCATCACGAGGCGAGGCTGACACCAGACTGACACCATCACGAGGCAAGGCTGACACCAGACTGACACCATCACGAGGCAAGGCTGACGCCAGACTGACCCCATCGCGAGGCGAGGCTGACACCTGACTGACACCATCACGATGTGAGGCTGACACCAGACTGACCCTATCACTGGGCGAGGCTGACACCAGACTGACACCATCACGAGGCGAGGCTGACACCAGACTGACCCCATCACGAGGCGAGACTGACACCAGACTGACCCCATCACGAGGCGAGGCTGACACCAGACTGACGCCATCATGATGTGAGGCTGACACCAGACTGACCCCATCACGAGGCGAGACTGACACCAGACTGACCCCGTCACGAGGCGAGGCTGACACCAGACTGACACCATCATGATTTGAGGCTGACACCAGACTGACCCCATCACGAGGCGAGGCTGACACCAGAATGACCCCATTATGAGGCGAGGCTGACACCAGACTGACACCATCACGAGGCGAAGCTGACACTAGACTGACCCCATCACGAGGCAAGGCTGACAGCAGACTGACCCCATCACTAGGCGAGGCTGACACCAGACTAACCCCATCACGAGGCGAGGCTGACACCAGACTGACCCCATCACAAGGCGAAGCTGACACCAGATTGACACCATCATGATGTGAGGCTGACACCAGACTGACCCCATCACTAGGCGAGGCTGACACCAGACTGACACCATCATGATGTGAGGCTGACACCAGACAGATCCCATCACGAGGCGAGGCTGACACCAGACTGACACCATCACGATGTGAGGCTGACACGAGACTGACACCATCACGAGGCGAGGCTGACACCAGACTGACCCCATTACGAGGCGAGGCTGACACCAGACTGACAGCATCACGATGTGAGGCTGAAACCAGACTGACCCCATCAAGAGGCGAGACTGACACCAGACTGACCCCATCACGAGGCGAGGCTGACACCAGACTGAACCCATCACGAGGCGAGGCTGACAACAGACTGACCCCATCACGAGGCGAGGCTGACACCAGACTGACCCCATCACGAGGCGAGGCTGACACCAGACTGACCCCATCACGAGGCGAGGCTGACACCAGACTGACCCCATCATGATGTGAGGCTGACACCAGACTGAGCCCATCACGAGGCAAGGCTGACAGCAGACTGACCCCATCACTAGGCGAGGCTGACACCAGACTACCCCCATCACGAGGCGAGGCTGACACCAGACTGACCCCATCACAAGGCGAAGCTGACACCAGATTGACACCATCATGATGTGAGGCTGACACCAGACGGACCTCATCACGGGACGAGGCTGACACCAGACTGACCCCATCACGAGGCGAGGCTGACACCAGACTGACCCCATCACGAGGCGAGTCTGACACCAGACTGACCCCGTCACGGAGCGAGGCTGACACCAGACTGATCCCATTACGAGGCGAGACTGACACCAGACTGACCCCATCACGAGGCGAGGCTGACACCAGACTGACACCATCACGAGGCGAGGCTGACACCAGACTGACCCCATCACTAGGCGAGGCTGACACCAGACTGACCCCATCACGAGGCGAGGCTGACACCAGACTGACACCATCACGAGGCGAGGCTGACACCAGACTGACACCATCATGATGTGAGGCTGACATCAGACTGACCCCATCACGAGGCGAGACTGACACCGGACTGACCCCATCACGAGGTGAGGCTGACACCAGACTGACACCATCATAATGTGAGGCTGACACCAGACTGACCCCATCACGAGGTGAGGCTGACACCAGACTGACCCCATCACGAGGCGAGGCTGACACCAGACTGACCCCATCATAAGGCGAGGCTGACACCAGACTGACACCATCATGATGTGAGGCTGACACCAGACTGACCCCATCCTGAGGAGAGGCTGACACCAGACTGACACCATCATGATGTGAGGCTGAATCCAGACTGACCTCATCACGAGGCGAGACTGACACCAGACTGACCCCATCACGAGGCGAGACTGACACCAGACTGACCCCATCATGAGGCGAGGCTGACACCAGACTGACCCCATCACGAGGCGAGACTGACACCAGACTGACCCCATGATGATGTGAGGCTGACACCAGACTGACCCCATCACGGGGCGAGGCTGACACCAGACTGACCCCATCACGAGGCGAGACTGACACCAGACTGACCCCATCACGAGGCGAGACTGACACCAGACTGACCCCATCATGATGTGAGGCTGACACCAGACTGACCCCATCACTAGGCGAGGCTGACACCAGACTGACCCCTTCATGATGTGAGGTTGACACCAGACTGACCCCAACACTAGGCGAGGCTGACACCAGACTGACCCCATCATGAGGCGAGGCTGACACCAGACTGACACCATCACGAGGCGAGGCTGACACCAGACTGACACCATCATGATGTGAGGCTGACACCATACTGACCCCATCACGAGGCGAGGGTGACACCAGACTGACCCTATCATGAGGCGAGGCTTACACCAGACTGACCCCATCACGAGGCGAGGCTGACACCAGACTGACACCATTACGATTTGAGGCTGACACCAGACTGACCCCATCACGAGGCGAGGCTGACACCAGACTGACACCATCACGAGGCGAGACTGACACCAGACTGACCCCATCACGAGGCAAGGGTGACACCAGACTGACCCCATCACGAAGCGAGGCTGACACCAGACTGACCCCATCACGAGGCGAGGCTGATACCAGACTGACACCATTATGATGTGAGACTGACACCAGACTGACCCCATCACGAGGCAAGGCTGACACCAGACTGACACCATAATGATGTGAGGCTGACACCAGACTGACCCCATCACGTGGTGAGGCTGACACCAGACTGACCCCATCACGGAGCGAGGCTGACACCAGACTGACCCCATCACGGGGCGAGGCTGACACCAGACTGACCCCATCACGAGACGACACTGACACCAGACTGACCCCATCAAGAGGCGAGGCTGACACGAGACTGACCCCATCACGAGGCGAGGCTGACACCAGACTGACCCCATCACGAGGCGAGGCTGACACAAGACTGACACCATCACGAGGCGAGACTGACACCAGACTTACACCATCACTAGACAAGGCTGACACCAGACTGACCCCATCACGATGTGAGGCTGACACCAGACTGACACCATCACGAGGCGAGGCTGACACCAGACTGACCCCATCACGAGGCGAGGCTGACACCAGACTGACCCCATTACGAGGCGAGGCTGACACCAGACTGACCCCATCACGAGGCGAGACTGACACCGGACTGACCCTATCACGATGCGAGGCTGACACCAGACTGACACCATCACAAGGCGAGGCTGACACCAGACTGACCCCATCACCAGGCGAGGCTGACACAAGACTGACACCATCACGAGGCGAGACTGACACCAGACTTACACCATCACTAGACAAGGCTGACACCAGACTGACCCCATCACGATGTGAGGCTGACACCAGACTGACACCATCACGAGGCGAGGCTGACACCAGACTGACCCCATCACGAGGCGAGGCTGACACCAGACTGACCCCATTACGAGGCGAGGCTGACACCAGACTGACCCCATCACGAGGCGAGACTGACACCGGACTGACCCTATCACGATGCGAGGCTGACACCAGACTGACACCATCACAAGGCGAGGCTGACACCAGACTGACATCATCACGAGGCGAGGCTGACACCAGACTGACACCATCACGAGGCGAGGCTGACACCAGCACGATGTGAGAATGACACCAGACTGACCCCATCACAAGGAGAGACTGACACCAGACTGACCCCATCACGAGGCGAGGTTGACACCAGACGGACACCATCACGATGTGAGACTGACACCAGACTGACCCCATCACAAGGAGAGACTGACACCAGACTGACCCCATCACGAGGCGAGGCTGACACCAGACGGACACCATCACGATGTGAGACTGACACCAGACTGACCCCATCACAAGGAGAGACTGACACCAGACTGACCCCATCACGGGGAGAGGCAGACACCAGACTGACCCCATCACGAGGCGAGACTGACACCAGACTGACCCCATCACGAGGGGAGGCTGACACCAGACTGACCCCATCACGAGGCGAGGCTGACACCAGACTGACCCCATCACGAGGCGTGGCTGACACCTGACTGACACCATCATGATGTGAGGCTGACACCAGACTGACCCCATCACGAGGCGGGGCTGACACCAGAATGACCCCATCACGAGGCGAGGCTGACACCAGACTGACCCCATCACGAGGCGAGGCTGACACCAGACTGACCCCATCACGAGGCGAGGCTGACACCAGACTGACCCCATCACGAGGCGAGGCTGACACCAGACTGACACCATCACGATGTGAGGCTGACACCAGACTGACCCCAGCACGAGGCGAGGCTGACACCAGACTGACCCCATAACGAGGCGAGGCTGACACCAGACTGACACCATCACGAGGCGAGGCTGACACCAGACTGACACCATCCAGAGGCGAGGCTGACACCAGACTGACACCATCACGAGGCGAGGCTGACACCACACTGACCCCATCACGAGGCGAGGCTGACACGTGACTGACACCATCATGATGTGAGGCTGACACCAGACTGACCCCATCACGAGGCGAGGCTGACACCAGACTGACCCTATCACTAGGCGAGGCTGACACCAGACTGACACCATCACGAGGCGAGGCTGACACCAGACTGACCCCATCACGAGGCGAGGCTGACACAAGACTGACACCATCACGAGGCGAGACTGACACCAGACTTACACCATCACTAGACAAGGCTGACACCAGACTGACCCCATCACGATGTGAGGCTGACACCAGACTGACACCATCACGAGGCCAGGCTGACACCAGACTGACCCCATCACGAGGCGAGGCTGACACCAGACTGACCCCATCACGAGGCGAGGCTGACAACAGACTTACACAATCACGAGGCGAGGATGACACCAGACTGACACCATCATGATGTGAGGCTGACACCAGACTGACCCCATCACGAGGCGAGGCTGACACCAGACTGACACCATCACGAGGCGAGGCTGACACCAGACTGACCCCATCACGAGGCGAGGCTGACACCAGACTGACCCCATTACGAGGCGAGGCTGACACCAGACTGACCCCATCACGAGGCGAGGCTGACACCGGACTGACCCTATCACGATGCGAGGCTGACACCAGACTGACACCATCACGAGGCGAGGCTGACACCAGACTGACACCATCACGAGGCGAGGCTGACACCAGCACGATGTGAGAATGACACCAGACTGACCCCATCACAAGGAGAGACTGACACCAGACTGACCCCATCACGAGGCGAGGTTGACACCAGACGGACACCATCACGATGTGAGACTGACACCAGACTGACCCCATCACAAGGAGAGACTGACACCAGACTGACCCCATCACGAGGCGAGACTGACACCAGACTGACCCCATCACGAGAGGAGGCTGACACCAGACTGACCCCATCACGAGGCGAGGCTGACACCAGACTGACCCCATCACGAGGCGTGGCTGACACCTGACTGACACCATCATGATGTGAGGCTGACACCAGACTGACCCCATCACGAGGCGGGCTGACACCAGAATGACCCCATCACGAGGCGAGGCTGACACCAGACTGACCCCATCACGAGGCGAGGCTGACACCAGACTGACCCCATCACGAGGCGAGGCTGACACCAGACTGACCCCATCACGAGGCGAGGCTGACACCAGACTGACACCATCACGATGTGAGGCTGACACCAGACTGACCCCAGCACGAGGCGAGGCTGACACCAGACTGACCCCATAACGAGGCGAGGCTGACACCAGACTGACACCATCACGAGGCGAGGCTGACACCAGACTGACACCATCCAGAGGCGAGGCTGACACCAGACTGACACCATCACGAGGCGAGGCTGACACCACACTGACCCCATCACGAGGCGAGGCTGACACGTGACTTACACCATCATGATGTGAGGCTGACACCAGACTGACCCCATCACGAGGCGAGGCTGACACCAGACTGACCCTATCACTAGGCGAGGCTGACACCAGACTGACACCATCACGAGGCGAGCCTGACACCAGACTGACCCTATCACTAGGCGAGGCTGACACCAGACTGACACCATCACGAGGCGAGGCTGACACCAGACTGACCCCATCACGAGGCGAGGCTGACACAAGACTGACACCATCACGAGGCGAGACTGACACCAGACTTACACCATCACTAGACAAGGCTGACACCAGACTGACCCCATCACGATGTGAGGCTGACACCAGACTGACACCATCACGAGGCCAGGCTGACACCAGACTGACCCCATCACGAGGCGAGGCTGACACCAGACTGACCCCATCAAGAGGCGAGGCTGACAACAGACTTACACAATCACGAGGCGAGGATGACACCAGACTGACACCATCATGATGTGAGGCTGACACCAGACTGACCCCATCACGAGGCGAGGCTGACACCAGACTGACACCATCACGAGGCGAGGCTGACACCAGACTGACCCCATCACGAGGCGAGGCTGACACCAGACTGACCCCATCACGAGGCGAGGCTGACACCAGACTGACCCCATTACGAGGCGAGGCTGACACCAGACTGACCCCATCACGAGGCGAGGCTGACACCGGACTGACCCTATCACGATGCGAGGCTGACACCAGACTGACACCATCACAAGGCGAGGCTGACACCAGACTGACATCATCACGAGGCGAGGCTGACACCAGACTGACACCATCACGAGGCGAGGCTGACACCAGCACGATGTGAGACTGACACCAGACTGACCCCATCACAAGGAGAGACTGACACCAGACTGACCCCATCACGAGGCGAGGTTGACACCAGACGGACACCATCACGATGTGAGACTGACACCAGACTGACCCCATCACAAGGAGAGACTGACACCAGACTGACCCCATCACGAGGCGAGGCTGACACCAGACGGACACCATCACGATGTGAGACTGACACCAGACTGACCCCATCACAAGGAGAGACTGACACCAGACTGACCCCATCACGGGGCGAGGCTGACACCAGACTGACCCCATCACGAAGGCGAGACTGACACCAGACTGACCCCATCACGAGGGGAGGCTGACACCAGACTGACCCCATCACGAGGCGAGGCTGACACCAGACTGACCCCATCACGAGGCGTGGCTGACACCTGACTGACACCATCATGATGTGAGGCTGACACCAGACTGACCCCATCACGAGGCGGGGCTGACACCAGAATGACCCCATCACGAGGCGAGGCTGACACCAGACTGACCCCATCACGAGGCGAGGCTGACACCAGACTGACCCCATCACGAGGCGAGGCTGACACCAGACTGACCCCATCACGAGGCGAGGCTGACACCAGACTGACACCATCACGATGTGAGGCTGACACCAGACTGACCCCAGCACGAGGCGAGGCTGACACCAGACTGACCCCATAACGAGGCGAGGCTGACACCAGACTGACACCATCACGAGGCGAGGCTGACACCAGACTGACACCATCCAGAGGCGAGGCTGACACCAGACTGACACCATCACGAGGCGAGGCTGACACCACACTGACCCCATCACGAGGCGAGGCTGACACGTGACTGACACCATCATGATGTGAGGCTGACACCAGACTGACCCCATCACGAGGCGAGGCTGACACCAGACTGACCCTATCACTAGGCGAGGCTGACACCAGACTGACACCATCACGAGGCGAGCCTGACACCAGACTGACCCTATCACTAGGCGAGGCTGACACCAGACTGACACCATCACGAGGCGAGGCTGACACCAGACTGACACCATCACGAGGCGAGACTGACACCAGACTGACACCATCACGATGTGAGACTGACACCAGACTGACCCCATCACAAGGAGAGACTGACACCAGACTGACCCCATCACGGGGCGAGGCTGACACCAGACTGACACCATCACGAGGCGAGACTGACACCAGACTGACCCCATCACGAAGGGAGGCTGACACCAGACTGACCCCATCACGAGGCGAGGCTGACACCAGACTGACCCCATCACGAGGCGCGGCTGACACCTGACTGACACCATCATGATGTGAGGCTGACACCAGACTGACCCCATCACTAGGCGAGGCTGACACCAGACTGACCCCATTACGATGCGAGACTGACACCAGACTGACCCCATCACGACGGGAGGCTGACACCAGACTGACCCCATCACGAGGCGAGGCTGACACCAGACTGACCCCATCACGAGTCGCGGCTGACACCTGACTGACACCATCACGAGGCGAGGCTGACACCAGACTGACACCATCATGATGTGAGGCTGACACAAGACTGACCCCATCACGAGGCGAGGCTGACACCAGACTGACCCCATTACGAGGCGCGGCTGACACCAGACTGACCCCATCACGAGGCGGGGCTGACACCAGACTGACCCCATCACGAGGCGAGGCTGACACCAGACTGACACCATAACGAGGCGAGGCTGACACCAGACTGACCCCATCACTAGGCGAGGCTGACACCAGACTGACCTAATCACGAGGCGAGGCTGACACCAGACTGACACCATCACGAGGCGAGGCTGACACCAGACTGACACCATCATGATGTGAGGCTGACATCAGACTGACCCCATCACGAGGCGAGGCTGACACCAGACTGACCCCATCATGAGGCGATGCTGACACCAGACTGACACCATCATGATGTGAGGCTGACACCAGACTGACCCCATCCTGAGGCGAGGCTGACACCAGACTGACACCATCATGATGTGAGGCTGAACCCAGACTGACCTCATCACGAGGCGAGACTGACACCAGACTGACCCCATCACGAGGCGAGACTGACACCAGACTGACCCCATCATGAGGCGAGGCTGACACCAGACTGACACCATCATGATGTGAGGCTGACACCAGACTGACCCCATCACGCATCACGAGTCGAGACTAACACCAGACTGACCCCATCACGAGGCGAGACTGACACCAGACTGACCCCATCACGGGGCGAGGCTGACACCACACTGACCCCATCACGAGGCGAGACTGACACCAGACTGACCCCATCACGAGGCGAGACTGACACCAGACTGACCCCATGATGATGTGAGGCTGACACCAGACTGACCCCATCACGGGGCGAGGCTGACACCAGACTGACCCCATCACGAGGCGAGACTGACACCAGACTGACCCCATCACGAGGCGAGACTGACACCAGACTGACCCCATCATGATGTGAGGCTGACACCAGACTGACCCCATCACGAGTCGAGGCTGACACCTGACTGACACCATCATGATGTGAGGCTGACACCAGACTGACCCCATCACGAGGCGAGGCTGACACCAGACTGACCCCATCACGAGGCGAGGCTGACACCAGACTGACCCCATCACGAGGCGAGACTGACACCAGACTGACCCCATCACGAGGCGAGGCTGACAACAGACTGACCCCATCACGGGGCGAGGCTGACACCAGACTGACCCCATCACGAGGCGAGACTGACACCAGACTGACCCCATCATGAGGTGAGACTGACACCAGACGGACAACATCACGATGTGAGACTGACACCAGACTGACCCCATCACAAGGAGAGACTGACACCAGACTGACCCCATCACGGGGCGAGGCTGACACCAGACTGACACCATCACGAGGCGAGACTGACACCAGACTGACCCCATCACGAAGGGAGGCTGACACCAGACTGACCCCATCACGAGGCGAGGCTGACACCAGACTGACCCCATCACGAGGCGCGGCTGACACCTGACTGACACCATCATGATGTGAGGCTGACACCAGACTGACCCCATCACTAGGCGAGGCTGACACCAGACTGACCCCATTACGATGCGAGACTGACACCAGACTGACCCCATCACGACGGGAGGCTGACACCAGACTGACCCCATCACGAGGCGAGGCTGACACCAGACTGACCCCATCACGAGTCGCGGCTGACACCTGACTGACACCATCACGAGGCGAGGCTGACACCAGACTGACACCATCATGATGTGAGGCTGACACAAGACTGACCCCATCACGAGGCGAGTCTGACACCAGACTGACCCCATTACGAGGCGAGGCTGACACCAGACTGACCCCATCACGAGGCGGGGCTGACACCAGACTGACCCCATCACGAGGCGAGGCTGACACCAGACTGACACCATCACGAGGCGAGGCTGACACCAGACTGACCCCATCACTAGGCGAGGCTGACACCAGACTGACCTAATCACGAGGCGAGACTGACACCAGACTGACACCATCACGAGGCGAGGCTGACACCAGACTGACACCATCATGATGTGAGGCTGACATCAGACTGACCCCATCACGAGGCGAGACTGACACCGGACTGACCCCATCACGAGGTGAGGCTGACACCAGACTGACACCATCATGATGTGAGGCTGACACCAGACTGACCCCATCACGAGGTGAGGCTGACACCAGACTGACCCCATCACGAGGCGAGGCTGACACCAGACTGACCCCATCATGAGGCGAGGCTGACACCAGACTGACACCATCATGATGTGAGGCTGACACCAGACTGACCCCATCCTGAGGCGAGGCTGACACCAGACTGACACCATCATGATGTGAGGCTGAACCCAGACTGACCTCATCACGAGGCGAGACTGACACCAGACTGACCCCATCACGAGGCGAGACTGACACCAGACTGACCCCATCATGAGGCGAGGCTGACACCAGACTGACACCATCATGATGTGAGGCTGACACCAGACTGACCCCATCACGCATCACGAGTCGAGACTAACACCAGACTGACCCCATCACGAGGCGAGACTGACACCAGACTGACCCCATCACGGGGCGAGGCTGACACCACACTGACCCCATCACGAGGCGAGACTGACACCAGACTGACCCCATCACGAGGCGAGGCTGACACCAGACTGACCCCATCACGAGGCGAGGCTGACACCAGACTGACCCCATCACGAGGCGAGACTGACACCAGACTGACCCCATCACGAGGCGAGGCTGACACCAGACTGACCCCATCACGGGGCGAGGCTGACACCAGACTGACCCCATCACGAGGCGAGACTGACACCAGACTGACCCCATCATGAGGTGAGACTGACACCAGACTGACCCCATCACGAGTCGAGGCTGACACCAGACTGACCCCATCACGAGGCGAGACTGACACCAGACTGACCCCATCATGATGTGAGGCTGACACCAGACTGACCCCATCACGAGTCGAGGCTGACACCTGACTGACACCATCATAATGTGAGGCTGACACCAGACTGACCCCATCACGAGGCGAGGCTGACACCAGACTGACCCCATCACGAGGCGAGGCTGACACCAGACTGACCCCATCATGATGTGATGCTGACAACAGACTGACCCCATCACGAGGCGAGGCTGACACCAGACTGACCCCATCATGAGGCGAGGCTGACACCATCATGATGTGAGGCTGACACCAGACTGACCCCATCACGAGGCGAGGCTGACACCAGACTGACACCATCATGATGTGAGGCTGACACCAGACTGACCTCATCACGAGGCGGGGCTGACACCAGACGGACACCATCACGAGGCGAGACTGAAACCAGACTGACACCATCACGAGGCGAGGCTGACACCAGACTGACCCCATCACGAGGCGAGGCTGACACCAGACTGACACCATCATGATGTGAGGCTGACACCAGACTGACCCCATCACGAGGCGAGACTGACACCAGACTGACACCATCACGAGGCGAGGCTGACACCAGACTGACACCATCATGATGTGAGGCTGACACCATACTGACCCCATCACGAGGCGAGGGTGACACCAGACTGACCCTATCACGAGGCGAGGCTTACACCAGACTGACCCCATCACGAGGCGAGGCTGACACCAGACTGACACCATTACAATGTGAGGCTGACACCAGACTGACACCATCACGAGGCGAGGCTGACACCAGACTGACACCATCACGAGGCAAGGCTGACGCCAGACTGACCCCATCGCGAGGCGAGGCTGACACCTGACTGACACCATCACGATGTGAGGCTGACACCAGACTGACCCCATCACGAGGCAAGGCTGACACCAGACTGACCCCATCACGAGGCGAGGCTGACACCAGACTGACACCATCATGATGTGAGGCTGACACCAGACTGACCTCATCACGAGGCGGGGCTGACACCAGACGGACACCATCACGAGGCGAGACTGAAACCAGACTGACACCATATTGAGGCGAGGCTGACACCAGACTGACCCCATCACGAGGCGAGGCTGACACCAGACTGACACCATCATGATGTGAGGCTGACACCAGACTGACCCCATCACGCATCACGAGTCAAGACTGACACCAGACTGACCCCATCACGAGGCGAGACTGACACCAGACTGACCCCATCACGAGGCGAAGCTGACACCAGACTGACCCCATCACGGGGCGAGGCTGACACCAGACTGACCCCATCACGAGGCGAGACTGACACCAGACTGACCCCATCAAGAGGCCAGACTGACACCAGACTGACCCCATCACGAGGCGAGAGTGACACCAGACTGACCCCATGATGATGTGAGGCTGACACCAGACTGACCCCATCACGGGGCGAGGCTGACACCAGACTGACCCCATCACGAGGCGAGACTGACACCAGACTGACCCCATCACGAGGCGAGACTGACACCAGACTGAACCAATCATGATGTGAGGCTGACACCAGACTGACCCCATCACGAGTCGAGGCTGACACCTGACTGACACCATCATGATGTGAGGCTGACATCAGACTGACCCCATCACGAGGCGAGACTGACACCAGACTGACCCCATCACGAGGCGAGGCTGACACCAGACTGACCCCATCACGGGGCGAGGCTGACACCAGACTGACCCCATCACTAGGCGAGGCTGACACCAGACTGACCCCATCACGAGGCGAGGCTGACACCAGACTGACCCCATCACGAGGCGAGGCTGACACCAGACTGACCCCATCACGAGGCGAGGCTGACACCAGACTGACCCCATCACGAAGCAAGGCTGACACCAGACAGACACCATCACAAGGCGAAGCTGACACCAGACTGACACCATCACGAGGCGAGGCTGACACCAGACTGACCCCATCACGAGGCGAGGCTGACACCAGACTGACACCATCATGATGTGAGGCTGACACCAGACTGACCCCATCATGAGGCGAGGCTGACACCAGACTGACACCATCATGATGTGAGGCTGACACCAGACTGACCCCATCACGAGGCGGGGCTGACACCAGACGGACACCATCACGAGGCGAGACTGAAACCAGACTGACACCATCACGAGGCGAGGCTGACACCAGACTGACCCCATCACGAGGCGAGGCTGACACCAGACTGACACCATCATGATGTGAGGCTGACACCAGACTGACCCCATCACGAGGCGAGACTGACACCAGACTGACCCCATCTCGAGGCGAGGCTAACACCAGACTGACACCATCATGATGTGAGGCTGACACCAGACTGACCTCATCACGAGGCGAGGCTGACACCAGACTGACACCATCACGAGGCGAGGCTGACACCAGACTGACACCATCATGATGTGAGGCTGACACCATACTGACCCCATCACGAGGCGAGGGTGACACCAGACTGACCGTATCACGAGGCGAGGCTTACACCAGACTGACCCCATCACGAGGCGAGGCTGACACCAGACTGACACCATTACGATGTGAGGCTGACACCAGACTGACCCCATCACGAGGCGAGGCTGACACCAGACTGACACCATCACGAGGCGAGGCTGACACCAGACTGACACCATCACGAGGCAAGGCTGACGCCAGACTGACCCCATCGCGAGGCGAGGCTGACACCTGACTGACACCATCACGATGTGAGGCTGACACCAGACTGACCCCATCACGAGGCGAGGCTGACACCAGACTGACCCCATCACGAGGCGAGGCTGACACCAGACTGACCCCATCACGAGGCAAGGGTGACACCAGACTGACCCCATCACGAGGAGAGGCTGACACCAGACTGACCCCATCACGAGGCGAGGCTGATACCAGACTGACACCATCATGATGTGAGACTGACACCAGACTGACCCAATCACGAGGCGAGGCTGACACCAGACTGACACCATCACGTGGTGAGGCTGACACCAGACTGACCCCATCACGAGGCGAGGCTGACACCAGCCTGACACCATCATGATGTGAGGCTGACACCAGCCTGACACCATCATGATGTGAGGCTGACACCAGACTGACCCCATCACGTGGTGAGGCTGACACCAGACTGACCCCATCACGAGGCGAGGCTGACACCAGACTGACCCCATCACGAGGCGAGGCTGACACCAGACTGACCCCATCACGAGGCGAGGCTGACACCAGACTGACCCCATCACGAGGCGAGGCTGACACCAGACTGACCCCATCACGAGGCAAGGCTGACACCAGACTGACACCATCACGAGTCGAGACTGACACCAGACTGACCCCATCACGAGGCAAGGCTGACACCAGACTGATACCATCATGATGTGAGGCTGACACCAGACTGACCTCATCACGAGGCAAGGCTGACACCAGACTGACCCCATCACGAGGTGAGGCTGACACCAGACTGACACCATCACGAGGCGAGGCTGACACCAGACTGACACCATCATGATGTGAGGCTGACACCAGACTGACCCCATCACGAGGCGAGGCTGACACCAGACTGACCCCATCATGAGGCGAGGCTGACACCAGACTGACACCATCATGATGTGAGGCTGACACCAGACTGACCCCATCACGAGGCGAGGCTGACACCAGACTGACACCATCATGATGTGAGGCTGACACCAGACTGACCTCATCACGAGGCGGGGCTGACACCAGACTGACCCCATCACGAGGCAAGGGTGACACTAGACTGACCCCATCACGAGGCGAGGCTGACACCAGACTGACCCCATCACAAGGCGAGGCTGATACCAGACTGACACCATCATGATGTGAGACTGACACCAGACTGACCCCATCACGAGGCGAGGCTGACACCAGACTGACACCATAATGATGTGAGGCTGACACCAGACTGACCCCATCACGTGGTGAGGCTGACACCAGACTGACCCCATCACGAGGCGAGGCTGACACCAGACTGACCCCATCAGGAGGCGAGGCTGACACCAGACTGACCCCATCACGAGGCGAGGCTGACACCAGACTGACCCCATCACGAGGCGAGGCTGACACCAGACTGACCCCATCACGAGGCGAGGCTGACACCAGACTGACACCATCACGAGTCGAGACTGACACCAGACTGACAACATCATGATGTGAGGCTGACACCAGACTTACCCTATCACTAGGCGAGGCTTATACCAGACTGACACCATCTCGAGGCGAGGCTGACACCAGACTGACCACATAACGAGGCGAGGCTGACACCAGACTGACCCCATCATGATGTGAGGCTGACACCAGTCTGACCCCATCACGAGGCGAGGCTGACACCAGACTGACCCCATCACGAGGCGAGGCTGACACCAGACTGACCCCATCACGAGGCGAGGCTGACACCAGACTGACCCCGTCACGGGGCGAGGCTGACACCAGACTGACCCCATCACGAGGCGAGGCTGACACCAGACTGACGCCATCACGAGGCGAGACTGACACAGGACTGACCCCATCACGGGGCGAGGCTGACACCAGACTGACCCCATCACGAGGCGAGGCTGACACCAGACTGACACCATCACGAGACGTGGCTGACACCAGACTGACCCCATCATGATGTGAGGCTGACACCAGACTGACCCCATCACTAGGCGAGGCTGACACCAGATTGAACCCATTACGAGGCGAGGCTGACACCAGACTGACCCCATCACGAGGCGAGGCTGACACCAGACTGACACCATCATAATGTGAGGCTGACACCAGACTGACCCCATCACGAGGCGAGGCTTACACCAGACTGACCCCATCACGAGGCGAGGCTGACACCAGACTGACACCATTACGATGTGAGGCTGACACCAGACTGACCCCATCACGAGGCGAGGCTGACACCAGACTGACACCATCACGAGGCGAGGCTGACACCAGACTGACACCATCACGAGGCAAGGCTGACGCCAGACTGACCCCATCGCGAGGCGAGGCTGACACCTGACTGACACCATCACGATGTGAGGCTGACACCAGACTGACCCCATCACGAGGCGAGGCTGACACCAGACTGACCCCATCACGAGGCGAGGCTGACACCAGACTGACCCCATCACGAGGCAAGGGTGACACCAGACTGACCCCATCACGAGGAGAGGCTGACACCAGACTGACCCTATCACGAGGCGAGGCTGATACCAGACTGACACCATCATGATGTGAGACTGACACCAGACTGACCCAATCACGAGGCGAGGCTGACACCAGACTGACACCATCACGTGGTGAGGCTGACACCAGACTGACCCCATCACGAGGCGAGGCAGACACCAGCCTGACACCATCATGATGTGAGGCTGACACCAGCCTGACACCATCATGATGTTAGGCTGACACCAGACTGACCCCATCACGTGGTGAGGCTGACACCAGACTGACCCCATCACGAGGCGAGGCTGACACCAGACTGACCCCATCACGAGGCGAGGCTGACACCAGACTGACCCCATCACGAGGCGAGGCTGACACCAGACTGACCCCATCACGAGGCGAGGCTGACACCAGACTGACCCCATCACGAGGCGAGGCTGACACCAGACTGACACCATCACGAGTCGAGACTGACACCAGACTGACCCCATCACGAGGCAAGGCTGACACCAGACTGATACCATCATGATGTGAGGCTGACACCAGACTGACCTCATCACGAGGCAAGGCTGACACCAGACTGACCCCATCACGAGGTGAGGCTGACACCAGACTGACACCATCACGAGGCGAGGCTGACACCAGACTGACACCATCACGAGGCGATGCTGACACCAGACTGACCCCATCACTAGGCGAGGCTGACACCAGACTGACACCATCACGAGGCGAGGCTGACACCAGACTGACCCCATCACGAGGCGAGGCTGACACCAGACTGACCCCATCACAAGGCGAGGCTAACACTAGACTGACACCATCACGAGGCAAGGCTGACACCAGACTGACACCATCATGATGTGAGGCTGACACCAGACTGACACCATCACGAGGCGAGACTGACACCAGACTGACCCCATCACGAGGCGAGACTGACACCAGACTGACCCCATCACGAGGCGAGGCTGACACCAGACTGACCCCATCACGAGGTGAGGCTGACACCAGACTGACACCATCACGAGGCGAAGCTGACACCAGACTGACACCATCACGAGGCGATGCTGACACCAGACTGCCCCCATCACTAAGCTAGGCTGACACCAGACTGACCCCTTCATGATGTGAGGTTGACACCAGACTGACCCCATCACTAGGCGAGGCTGACACCAGACTGACCCCATCATGAGGCGAGGCTGACACCAGACTGACACCATCACGAGGCGAGGCTGACACCAGACTGACACCATCATGATGTGAGGCTGACACCAGACTAACCCCATCACGAGGCGAGGCTGACACCAGACTGACCCCATCATGAGGCGAGGCTGACACCAGACTGACACCATCATGATGTGAGGCTGACACCAGACTGACCCCATCACGAGGCGAGGCTGACACCAGACTGACACCATCATGATGTGAGGCTGACACCAGACTGACCTCATCACGAGGCGGGGCTGACACCAGACTGACCCCATCACGAGGCAAGGGTGACACTAGACTGACCCCATCACGAGGCGAGGCTGACACCAGACTGACCCCATCACAAGGCGAGGCTGATACCAGACTGACACCATCATGATGTGAGACTGACACCAGACTGACCCCATCACGAGGCGAGGCTGACACCAGACTGACACCATAATGATGTGAGGCTGACACCAGACTGACCCCATCACGTGGTGAGGCTGACACCAGACTGACCCCATCACGAGGCGAGGCTGACACCAGACTGACCCCATCAGGAGGCGAGGCTGACACCAGACTGACCCCATCACGAGGCGAGGCTGACACCAGACTGACCCCATCACGAGGCGAGGCTGACACCAGACTGACCCCATCACGAGGCGAGGCTGACACCAGACTGACACCATCACGAGTCGAGACTGACACCAGACTGAAAACATCATGATGTGAGGCTGACACCAGACTTACCCTATCACTAGGCGAGGCTTATACCAGACTGACACCATCTCGAGGCGAGGCTGACACCAGACTGACCACATAACGAGGCGAGGCTGACACCAGACTGACCCCATCATGATGTGAGGCTGACACCAGTCTGACCCCATCACGAGGCGAGGCTGACACCAGACTGACCCCATCACGAGGCGAGGCTGACACCAGACTGACGCCATCACGAGGCGAGACTGACACAGGACTGACCCCATCACGGGGCGAGGCTGACACCAGACTGACCCCATCACGAGGCGAGGCTGACACCAGACTGACACCATCACGAGACGTGGCTGACACCAGACTGACCCCATCATGATGTGAGGCTGACACCAGACTGACCCCATCACTAGGCGAGGCTGACACCAGATTGAACCCATTACGAGGCGAGGCTGACACCAGACTGACCCCATCACGAGGCGAGGCTGACACCAGACTGACACCATCATAATGTGAGGCTGACACCAGACTGACCCCATCACGAGGCGAGACTGACACCAGACTGACCCCATCACGAGGCGAGACTGACACCAGACTGACCCCATCACGAGGCGAGACTGACACCAGACTGACCCCATCACGAGGCGAGGCTGACACCAGACTGACCCCATCACTAGGCGAGGCTGACACCAGACTGACCCCATCACGAGGCGAGGCTGACACCAGACTGACCCCATCACGAGGCGAGGCTGACACCAGACTGACACCATCACGAGTCGAGACTGACACCAGACTGACAACATCATGATGTGAGGCTGACACCAGACTGACACCATTACGATGTGAGGCTGACGCCAGACTGACCCCATCACGAGGCGAGGCTGACACCAGACTGACACCATCACGAGGCGAGGCTGACACCAGACTGTCACCATCATGATGTGAGGCTGACACCAGACTGACCCCATCACGAGGCGAGACTGACACCAGACTGACCCCATCACGAGGCGAGGCTGACACCAGACTGACCCCATCACGAGGCGAGGCTGAAACCAGACTGACACCATCACGAGGCGAGGCTGACACCAGACTGACCCCATCACGAGGCGAGACTGACACTGGACTGACCCCATCACGAGGCGAGGGTGACACCAGACTGACACCATCATGATGTGAGGCTGACACCAGACTGACCCCATCACGAGGCGAGGCTGACACCAGACTGACCCTATCACTAGGCGAGGCTTATACCAGACTGACACCATCTCGAGGCGAGGCTGACACCAGACTGACCACATAACGAGGCGAGGCTGACACCAGACTGACCCCATCATGATGTGAGGCTGACACCAGTCTGACCCCTTAACGAGGTGAGGCTGACACCAGACTGACCCCATCACGAGGCGAGGCTGACACCAGACTGACCCCGTCACGGGGCGAGGCTGACACCAGACTGACCCCATCACGAGGCGAGGCTGACACCAGACTGACGCCATCACGAGGCGAGACTGACACAGGACTGACCCCATCACGGGGCGAGGCTGACACCAGACTGACCCCATCACGAGGCGAGGCTGACACCAGACTGACACCATCACGAGACGTGGCTGACACCAGACTGACCCCATCATGATGTGAGGCTGACACCAGACTGACCCCATCACTAGGCGAGGCTGACACCAGACTGACCCCATCACGAGGCGAGGCTGACACCAGACTGACACCATCACGAGGCGAGGCTGACACCAGACTGACACCATCATAATGTGAGGCTGACACCAGACTGACCCCATCACGAGGCGAGACTGACACCAGACTGACCCCATCACGAGGCGAGACTGACACCAGACTGACCCCATCACTAGGCGAGGCTGACACCAGACTGACCCCATCACGAGGCGAGGCTGACACCAGACTGACCCCATCACGAAGCGAGGCTGACACCAGACTGACACCATCACAAGGCTAAGCTGACACAAGATTGACACCATCATGATGTGAGGCTGACACCAGACTGACCCCGTCACGGGGCGAGGCTGACACCAGACTGACCCCATCAAGAGCCGAGGCTGACACCAGACTGACCCCATCACGAGGCGAGGCTGAAACCAGACTGAACCCGTCACGAGGCAAGGCTGACACCAGACTGACCCAATCACAAGGCGAGGCTGAAACCAGACTGACACCATCACGAGGCGAGGCTGACACCAGACTGACCCCATCACGAGGCGAGACTGACACTGGACTGACCCCATCACGAGGCGAGGCTGACACCAGACTGACACCATCATGATGTGAGGCTGACACCAGACTGACCCCATCACGAAGTGAGGCTGACACCAGACTGACTCCATCACGAAGCGAGGCTGACACCAGACTGACCCCATCACGGGGCGAGGCTGACACCAGACTGACCCCATCACGAGGCGAGACTGACACCAGACTGACCCCATCACGAGGCGAGACTGACACCAGACTGACCCCATCACGAGGCGAGACTGACACCAGACTGACCCCATCACGAGGCGAGGCTGACACCAGACTGACCCCATCACGAGGCGAGGCTGACACCAGACTGACACCATCACGAGGCGAGGCTGACACCAGACTGACACCATCATAATGTGAGGCTGACACCAGACTGACCCCATCACGAGGCGAGACTGACACCAGACTGACCCCATCACGAGGCGAGACTGACACCAGACTGACCCCATCACGAGGCGAGGCTGACACCAGACTGACCCCATCACGAGGCGAGGCTGACACCAGACTGACCCCATCACTAGGCGAGGCTGACACCAGACTGACCCCATCACGAGGCGAGGCTGACACCAGACTGACCCCATCACGAGGCGAGGCTGACACCAGACTGACCCCATCACGAGGCGAGGCTGACACCAGACTGACCCCATCACGAAGCGAGGCTGACACCAGACTGACACCATCACAAGGCGAAGCTGACACAAGATTGACACCATCATGATGTGAGGCTGACACCAGACTGACCCCGTCACGGGGCGAGGCTGACACCAGACTGACCCCATCACGGGGCGAGGCTGACACCAGACTGACCCCATCACGAGACGAGACTGACACCAGACTGACCCCATCAAGAGCCGAGGCTGACACCAGACTGACCCCATCACGGGGCGAGGCTGAAACCAGACTGAACCCGTCACGAGGCAAGGCTGACACCAGACTGACCCAATCACAAGGCGAGGCTGAAACCAGACTGACACCATCACGAGGCGAGGCTGACACCAGACTGACCCCATCACGAGGTGAGACTGACACTGGACTGACCCCATCACGAGGCGAGGCTGACACCAGACTGACACCATCATGATGTGAGGCTGACACCAGACTGACCCCATCACGAGGTGAGGCTGACACCAGACTGACTCCATCACGAAGCGAGGCTGACACCAGACTGACCCCATCACGGGGCGAGGCTGACACCAGACTGACCCCATCACGAGGCGAGACTGACACCAGACTGACCCCATCACGAGGCGAGACTGACACCAGACTGACCCCATCACGAGGCGAGACTGACACCAGACTGACCCCATCACGAGGCGAGGCTGACACCAGACTGATCCCATCACGAGGCGAGGCTGACACCAGACTGACCCCATCACTAGGCGAGGCTGACACCAGACTGACCCCATCATGAGGCGAGGCTGACACCAGACTGACACGATCACGAGGCGAGGCTGACACCAGACTGACCCCATCACGAGGCGAGACTGACACCAGACTGACCCCATCACGAGGCGAGACTGACACCAGACTGACCCCATCACGAGGCGAGGCTGACACCAGACTGATCCCATCACGAGGCGAGGCTGACACCAGACTGACCCCATCACTAGGCAAGGCTGACACCAGACTGACCCCATCATGAGGCGAGGCTGACACCAGACTGACCCCATCAAGAGGCGAGGCTGACACCAGACTGACACCATCATGATGTGAGGCTGACACCAGACTGACCCCATCACTAGGCGAGGCTGACACCAGACTGACCCCATGACGAGGCGAGACTGACTCCAGACTGACCCCATCATGTTGTGAGACTGACACCAGACTGACCCCATCACGAGGCGAGGCTGACACCAGACTGATCCCATCACGAGGCGAGGCTGACACCAGACTGACCCCATCACTAGGCGAGGATGACACCAGACTGACCCCATCATGAGGCGAGGCTGACACAAGACTGACACGATCACGAGGCGAGACTGACACCAGACTGACACCATCATGATGTGAGGCTGACACCAGACTGACCCCATCACTAGGCGAGGCTGACACCAGTCTGACCCCATGACGAGGCGAGACTGACTCCAGACTGACCCCATCATGTTGTGAGGCTGACCCCATCACGAGGCGATGCTGACACCAGACTGACGCCATCACGAGGCGAGACTGACACAGGACTGACCCCATCACGGGGCGAGGCTGACACCAGACTGACCCCATCACGAGGCGAGGCTGACACCAGACTGACACCATCACGAGACGTGGCTGACACCAGACTGACCCCATCATGATGTGAGGCTGACACCAGACTGACCCCATCACTAGGCGAGGCTAACATCAGACTGACCCCATCACGAGGCGAGACTGACACCAGACTGACCCCATCACGAGGCGAGACTGACACCAGACTGACCCCATCACGAGGCGAGACTGACACCAGACTGACCCCATCATGAGGCGAGGCTGACACCAGACTGACCCCATCACTAGGCGAGGCTGACACCAGACTGACCCCATCACGAGGCGAGGCTGACACCAGACTGATCCCATCACGAGGCGAGGCTGACACCAGACTGACCCCATCACTAGGCGAGGCTGACACCAGACTGACCCCATCATGAGGCGAGGCTGACACCAGACTGACACGATCACGAGGCGAGGCTGACACCAGACTGACCCCATCACGAGGCGAGACTGACACCAGACTGACCCCATCACGAGGCGAGACTGACACCAGACTGACCCCATCACGAGGCGAGGCTGACACCAGACTGATCCCATCACGAGGCGAGGCTGACACGAGACTGACCCCATCACGAGGCGAGACTGACACCAGACTGACCCCATCACGGGACGAGGCTGACACCAGACTGACCCCATCACGAGGCGAGACTGACACCAGACTGACACCATCTCGAGGCGAGGCTGACACCAGACTGACCACATAACGAGGCGAGGCTGACACCAGACTGACCCAATCACGAGGCGAGGCTGACACCAGACTGACCCCATCACGAGGCGAGGCTGACACCGGACTGACCCCATCACGAGGTGAGGCTGACACCAGACTGACCCCATCACGAGGCGAGACTGACACCGGACTGACCCCATCACGAGGCGAGGCTGACACCAGACTGACACCATCATGATGAGAGGCTGACACCAGACTGACCCCATCACGAGGCAAGGCTGACACCAGACTGACCCCATCACTAGGCGAGGCTGACACCAGACTGACCCCATCACGAGGCGAGGCTGACACCAGACTGACCCCATCACGAGGCGAGGCTGACACCAGACTGACCCCATCACGAGGCGAGGCTGACACCAGACTGACCCCATCACGAAGCGAGGCTGACACCAGACTGACACCATCACAAGGCGAAGCTGACACAAGATTGACACCATCATGATGTGAGGCTGACACAAGACTGACCCCGTCACGGGGCGAGGCTGACACCAGACTGACCCCATCACGGGGCGAGGCTGACACCAGACTGACCCCATCACGAGACGAGACTGACACCAGACTGACCCCATCACGAGGCGAGACTGACACCAGACTGACCCTATCACTAGGCGAGGCTGACACCAGACTGACACCATCACGAGGCGAGGCTGACACCAGACTGACCCCATCACGAGGCGAGGCTGACACCAGACTGACCCCATCACGAGGCGAGGCTGACACCAGACTGACCCCATCACGAGGCGAGGCTGACACCAGACTGACCCCATCATGAGGCGAGGCTGACACCAGACTGACACCATCACGATGTGAGGCTGACACGAGACTGACACCATCACGAGGCAAGGCTGACACCAGACTGACCCCATTACGAGGCAAGGCTGACACCAGACTGACAGCATCACGATGTGAGGCTGAAACCAGACTGACCCCATCAAGAGGCGAGACTGACACCAGACTGACCCCATCAATAGGCGAGGCTGACACCAGACTGAACCCATTACGAGGCGAGGCTGACACCAGACTGACCCCATCAAGAGGCGAGGCTGACACCAGACTGACCCCATCACGAGGCGAGGCTGACACCAGACTGACCCCATCACGAGGCGAGGCTGACACCAGACTGACCCCATCACAAGGCGAGGCTGACACCAGACTCACACCATCAGGATGTGAGGCTTACACCAGACTGACACCATCACGAGACGAGGCTGACACCAGACTGACCCCATCACGAGGCGAGGCTGACACCGGACTGACCCCACCACGAGGCGAGGCTGACACCAGACTGACACCATCATGATGTGAGGCTGACACCAGACTGACCCCATCACGAGGCGAGGCTGACACCAGACTGACCCTATCACTAGACGAGGCTTATACCAGACTGACACCATCTTGAGGCGAGGCTGACACCAGACTGACCACATAACGAGGCGAGGCTGACACCAGACTGACCCCATCATGATGTGAGGCTGACACCAGTCTGACCCCATCACGAGGCGAGGCTGACACCAGACTGACCCCATCACGAGGCGAGGCTGACACCAGACTGACGCCATCACGAGGCGAGACTGACACAGGACTGACCCCATCACGGGGTGAGGCTGACACCAGACTGACACCATCACGAGACGTGGCTGACACCAGACTGACCCCATCATGATGTGAGGCTGACACCAGACTGACCCCATCACTAGGCGAGGCTGACACCAGACTGACCCCATCACGAGGCGAGGCTGACACCAGACTGACACCATCACGAGGCGAGGCTGACACCAGACTGACACCATCACGAGGCGAGACTGACACCAGACTGACCCCATCACGAGGCGAGACTGACACCAGACTGACCCCATCACGAGGCGAGAATGACACCAGACTGACCCCATCACGAGGCGAGACTGACACCAGACTGACCCCATCACGAGGCGAGGCTGACACCAGACTGACCCCATCACGAGGCGAGGCTGACACCAGACTGACACCATCACGAGGCGAGACTGACACCAGACGGACACCATCACGAGGTGAGGCTGACACCAGACTGACACCATCACGAGGCGAGGCTGACACCAGACTGACCCCATCACGAGGCGAGGCTGACACAAGACTGACCCCATTACGAGGCGAGGCTGACACCAGACTGACCCCATCACGAGGCGAGGCTGACACAAGACTGACCCCATGACAAGGCGAGGCTGACACCAGACATAACCCATCACGAGGCGAGACTGACACCGGACTGACCCCATCATGAGGCGAGGCTGACACCGGACTGACCCCATCACGAGGTGAGGCTGACACCAGACTGACCACATCACGAGGCGAGACTGACACCGGACTGACCCCATCACGAGGCGAGGCTGACACCAGACTGACACCATCATGATGAGAGGCTGACACCAGACGGACCCCATCACGAGGCGAGGATGACACCAGACTGACCCCATCACGAGGCGAGGCTGACACCAGACTGACACCATCACGATGTGAGGCTGACATGAGACTGACACCATCACGAGGCGAGGCTGACACCAGACTGACCCCATTACGAGGCGAGGCTGACACCAGACTGACAGCATCACGACGTGAGGCTTAAACCAGACTGACCCCATCAAGAGGCGAGACTGACACCAGACTGACCCCATCACGAGGCGAGGCTGACACCAGACTGAACCCATCACGAGGCGAGGCTGACACCAGACTGACCCCATCACGAGGCTAGGCTGACACCAGACTGACCCCATCACGAGGCGAGGCTGACACCAGACTGACCCCATCACGAGGCGAGGCTGACACCAGACTGACCCCATCACGAGGCGAGGCTGACACCAGACTCACACCATCACGATGTGAGGCTTACACCAGACTGACACCATCACGAGGCGAGGCTGACACCAGACTGACCCCATCATGATGTGAGGCTGACACCAGTCAGACCCCATCACGAGGCGAGGCTGACACCAGACTGACCCCATCACGAGGCGAGGCTGACACCAGACTGACCCCATCACGAGGCGAGGCTGACACCTGACTGACCCCGTCACGGGGCGAGGCTGACACCAGACTGACCCCATCACGAGGCGAGGCTGACACCAGACTGACGCCATCACGAGGCGAGACTGACACAGGACTGACCCCATCACGGGGCGAGGCTGACCCCAGACTGACCCCATCACGAGGCGAGGCTGACACCAGACTGACACCATCACGAGACGTGGCTGACACCAGACTGACCCCATCATGATGTGAGGCTGACACCAGACTGACCCCATCACTAGGCGAGGCTGACACCAGACTGACCCCATCACGAGGCAAGGCTGACACAAGACTGACACCATCACGAGGCGAGGCTGACACCAGACTGACACCATCATAATGTGAGGCTGACACCAGACTGACCCCATCACGAGGCGAGACTGACACCAGATTGACCCCATCACGAGGCGAGACTGACACCAGACTGACCCCATCACGAGGCGAGGCTGACACCAGACTGACACCATCATGATGTGAGGCTGACACCAGACAGTTCCCATCACGAGGTGAGGCTGACACAAGACTGACACCATCACGAGGCGAGGCTGACACCAGACTGACACCATCATGAGGCGAGGCTGACACCAGACTGACCCCATCACGAGGCGAGGCTGACACCAGACTGACACCATCATGATGTGAGGCTGACACCAGACTGACCCCATCACGAGGCGAGGCTGACACCAGACTGACCCTATCACTAGGCGAGGCTGATACCAGACTGACACCATCTCGAGGCGAGGCTGACACCAGACTGACCACATAACGAGGCGAGGCTGACACCAGACTGACCCCATCATGATGTGAGGCTGACACCAGTCTGACCCCATCACGAGGCGAAGCTAACACCAGACTGACCCCATCACGAGGCGAGGCTGACACCAGACTGACCCCATCACGAGGCGAGGCTGACACCAGACTGACCCCATCACGAGGCGAGGCTGACACCAGACTGACCCCATCACGAGGCGAGGCTGACACCAGACTGACCCCATCACGAGGCGAGACTGACACCAGACTGACCCCATCACGAGGCGAGACTGACACCAGACTGACCCCATCATGATGTGAGGCTGACACCAGACTGACCCCAATCCGAGGCGAGGCTGACACCAGACTGACCCCATCACGAGGCGAGGCTGACACCAGACTGACCCCATCACGAGGCGAGGCTGACACCAGACTGACCCCATCACTAGGCGAGGCTGACACCAGACTTACCCCATCACGAGGCGAGGCTGACACGAGACTGACCCCATCACGAGGCGAGGCTGACACCAGACTGACCCCATCACGAGGCGAGGCTGACACCAGACTGACAACATCACAAGGCGAAGCTGACACAAGATTGACACCATCATGATGTGAGGCTGACACCAGACTGACCCCGTCACGGGGCGAGGCTGACACCAGACTGACCCCATCATGAGACTAGACTGACACCAGACTGACCCCATCAAGAGGCGAGGCTGACACCAGACTGACCCCGTCACGAGGCGAGGCTGACACCAGACTGACCCCGACACGAGGCGAGGCTGACACCAGACTGACCCCATCACGAGGCGAGACTGACACCGGACTGACCCCATCATGAGGCGAGGCTGACACCAGACTGACACCATCATGATGTGAGGCTGACACCAGACTGACCCCATCACGAGGTGAGGCTGACACCAGACTTACTCCATCACGAGGCGAGGCTGACACCAGACTGACCCCATCACGAGGCGAGACTGACACCAGACTGACCCCATCATGATGTGAGGCTGACACCAGACTGACCCCATCACGAGGCGATGCTGAAACCAGTCTTACCCAATCACAAGGCGAGGCTGACACCAGACTGACAACATCATAATGTGAGGCTGACACCAGACTGACCCCGTCACGGAGCGAGGCTGACACCAGACTGACCCCATCACGAGGCGAGACTGACACCAGACTGACCCCATCATGATGTGAGGCTGACACCAGACTGAGCCCATCACGAGGCGAGGCTCACACCAGACTGATACCATCACGAGGCGAGGCTGACACCAGACTGACACCATCACGAGGCGAGGCTGACACCAGACTGACCCCATCACGAGGCAAGGCTGACACCAGACTGACACCATCACGAGGCGAGGCTGACACCAGACTGACACCATCACGAGGCGAGGCTGAAAAAGACTGACCCCATCACGAGGCAAGGCTGACACCAGACTGACACCATCACGAGGCGAGGCTGACACCAGACTGACACCATCACGAGGCGAGGCTGAAAAAGACTGACCCCATCACGAGGCGAGGCTGACACCAGACTGACACCATCATGATGTGAGGCTGACACCAGACTGACCCCATCACGAGGCGAGGCAGACACCAGACTGACCCTATCACTATACGAGGCTGATACCAGACTGACACCATCTCGAGGCGAGGCTGACACCAGACTGACCACATAACGAAGCGAGGCTGACACCAGACTGATCCCATCACGGGGCGAGGCTGACACCAGACTGACCCCATCACTAGGCGAGGCTGACACCAGACTGACCCCATCATGAGGCGAAGCTGACACCAGAGTGACACGATCACGAGGCGAGGCTGACACCAGACTGACCCCATCACGAGGCGAGACTGACACCAGACTGACCCCATCACGAGGCGAGACTGACACCAGACTGACCCCATCACGAGGCGAGGCTGACACCAGACTGACCCCATCATGAGGCGAGGCTGACACCAGACTGACACGATCACGAGGCGAGGCTGACACCAGACTGACACCATCATGATGTGAGGCTGACACCAGACTGACCACATCACTAGGCGAGGCTGACACCAGACTGACCCCATGACGAGGCGAGACTGACTCCAGACTGACCCCATCATGTTGTGAGGCTGACACCAGACTGACCCCATCACGAGGCGATGCTGACACCAGACTGACGCCATCACGAGGCGAGACTGACACCAGACTGACCCCATCACGAGGCGAGACTGACTCCAGACTGACCCCATCACGGGACGAGGCTGACACCAGACTGACCCCATCACGAGGCGAGACTGACACCAGACTGACACCATCACGAGGCGAGACTGACACCAGACTGACACCATCACGAGGCGAGGCTGACACCAGACTGACACCATCACGAGACGAGACTGACACCAGACTGACCCCATCACGAGGCGAGACTGACACCAGACTGACCCCATCACGAGGCGAGGCTGACACCAGACTGACCCAATCACAAGGCGAGGCTGACACCAGACTGACACCATCACGAGGCGAGACTGACACCAGACTGACCCCCTCACGAGGCGAGGCTGACACCAGACTGACCTCGTCACGAGGCGGGGCTGACACCAGACTGACCCCATCACGAGGCGATACTGACACCAGACTGACCCCATTACGAGGCGAGACTGACACCAGACTTACCCCATCACGAGGCGAGGCTGACACCAGACTGACACCATCACAAGGCAAAGCTGACACCAGATTGACACCATCATGATGTGAGGCTGACACCAGACTGACCCCATCACGGGACGAGGCTGACACCAGACTGACCCCATCACGAGGCGAGACTGACGCCAGACTGACCCCATCACGAGGCGATGCTGACACCAGACTGACCCCATCACGAGGCGAGACTGACACCAGACTGACCCCATCACGAGGCGAGACTGACACCAGACTGACCCCATCACGATGTGAGGCTGACACCAGACTGACCCCATCACGAGGCGAGGCTGACACCAGACTGACCCCATCACGAGGCGAGACTGACACCGGACTGACCCCATCACGAGGCGAGGCTAACACCAGACTGACACCATCATGATGTGAGGCTGACACCAGACTGACCCCGTCACGGGGCGAGGCTGACACCAGACTGACCCCATCACGAGGCAAGGCTGACACCAGACTTACACCATCATGATGTGAGACTGACACAAGACTGACCCCATCACGAGGCGCGGCTGACACCAGACTGACCCCATCACGAGGCGAGGCTGACACCAGACTGACCCCATCACGAGGCGAGGCTGACACCTGACTGATACCATCATGATGTGAGGCTGACACCAGACTGACCCCATCACTAGGCGAGGATGACACCAGACTGACCCCATCACGAGGCAAGGCTGACACCAGACTGACCCCATCACGAGGCGATGCTGACACCAGACTGACCCCATCACGAGGCGAGGCTGACACCAGACTGACACCATCATGATGTGAGGCTGACACCAGACAGATCCCATCACGAGGTGAGGCTGACACAAGACTGACACCATCACGAGGCGAGGCTGACACCAGACTGACACCATCACGAGGCGAGGCTGACACCAGACTGACCCCATCACGAGGCGAGGCTGACACCAGACTGACACCATCATGATGTGAGGCTGACACCAGACTGACCCCATCACGAGGCGAGGCTGACACCAGACTGACCCTATCACTAGGCGAGGCTGATACCAGACTGACACCATCACGAGGCGAGGCTGAAAAAGACTGACCACATAACGAGGCGAGGCTGACACCAGACTGACCCCATCACGAGGCGAGGCTGACACCAGACTGACCCCATCACGAGGCGAGGCTGACACCAGACTGACCCCGTCACGGGGCGAGGCTGACACCAGACTGACCCCATCACGAGGCGAGGCTGACACCAGACTGACGCCATCACGAGGCGAGACTGACACAGGACTGACCCCATCACGGGGCGAGGCTGACACCAGACTGACCCCATCACGAGGCGAGGCTGACACCAGACTGACACCATCACGAGACGTGGCTGACACCAGACTGACCCCATCATGATGTGAGGCTGACACCAGACTGACCCCATCACTAGGCGAGGCTGACACCAGACTGACCCCATCACGAGGCGAGGCTGACACCAGACTGACACCATCACGAGGCGAGGCTGACACCAGACTGACACCATCATAATGTGAGGCTGACACCAGACTGACCCCATCACTAGGCGAGGCTGACACCAGACTGACCCCATCACGAGGCGAGGCTGACACCAGACGGACACCATCACGAGGTGAGGCTGACACCAGACTGACACCATCACGAGGCGAGGCTGACACCAGACTGACACCATCATGATGTGAGGCTGACACCAGACTGACCCCATCATGAGGCGAGACTGACACCAGACGGACACCATCACGAGGTGAGGCTGACACCAGACTGAAGCCATCACGAGGCGAGGCTGACACCAGACTGACACCATCATGATGTGAGGCTGACACCAGACTGACCCCATCATGAGGCGAGACTGACACCAGACTGACCCCATCACGAGGCGAGGCTGACACCAGACTGACCCCATCACGAGGCGAGGCTGACACCAGACTGACCTAATTACGAGGCGAGGCTGACACCAGACTGACACCATCATGAGGCGAGGCTGACCCCAGACTGACCCCATCACGAGGCGAGGCTGACACCAGACTGACCCCATCACGAGGCAAGGCTGACACCAGACTGACCCCATTACGAGGCGAGGCTGACACCAGACTGACACCATCACGAGGCGAGGCTGACACCAGACTGACACCATCACGAGGCGAGGCTGACACCAGACTGACCCCATCACGAGGCAAGGCTGACACCAGACTGACACCATCATGATGTGAGACTGACACAAGACTGACCCCATCACGAGGCGAGGCTGACACCAGACTGACCCCATCACGAGGCGAGGCTGACACCAGACTGACCCCATCACGAGGCGAGGCTGACACCTGACTGATACCATCATGATGTGAGGCTGACACAAGACTGACACCATCACGAGGCGAGGCTGACACCAGACTGACACCATCACGAGGCGAGGCTGACACCAGACTGACCCCATCACGAGGCTAGGCTGACACCAGACTGACACCATCATGATGTGAGGCTGACACCAGACTGACCCCATCACGAGGCGAGGCTGACACCAGACTGACCCTATCACTAGGCGAGGCTGATACCAGACTGACACCATCTCGAGGCGAGGCTGACACCAGACTGACCACATAACGAGGCGAGGCTGACACCAGACTGACCCCATCATGATGTGAGGCTGACACCAGTCTGACCTCATCACGAGGCGAAGCTAACACCAGACTGACCCCATCACGAGGCGAGGCTGACACCAGACTGACCCCATCACGAGGCGAGGCTGACACCAGACTGACCCCATCACGAGGCGAGGCTGACACCAGACTGACCCCATCATGAGGCGAGGCTGACACCAGACTGACCCCATCACGAGGCGAGGCTGACACCAGACTGACCCCATCACGAGGCGAGGCTGACACCTGACTGACACCATCATGAAGTGAGGCTGACACCAGACTGACCCCATCACGAGGCGAGACTGACACCAGACTGACCCCATCACGAAGCGAGGCTGACACCGGACTGACCCCATCACGAGGTGAGGCTGACACCAGACTGACCCCATCACGAGGCGAGACTGACACCGGACTGACCCCATCACGAGGCGAGGCTGACACCAGACTGACACCATCATGATGAGAGGCTGACACCAGACTGACCCCATCACGAGGCAAGGCTGACACCAGACTGACCCTATCACTAGGCGAGGCTGACACCAGACTGACACCATCACGAGGCGAGGCTGACACCAGACTGACCCCATCACGAGGCGAGGCTGACATCAGACTGACACCATCACGAGGCAAGGTTGACACCAGACTGAACCCATCACGAGGCGAGGCTGACACCAGACTGACCCCATCACGAGGTGAGGCTGACACCAGACTGACCCCATCACGAGGCGAGGCTGACACCAGACTGACCCCATCACGAGGCGAGGCTGACACCAGACTGACACCATCATGATGAGAGGCTGACACCAGACTGACCCCATCACGAGGCAAGGCTGACACCAGACTGACCCTATCACTAGGCGAGGCTGACACCAGACTGACACCATCACGAGGCGAGGCTGACACCAGACTGACCCCATCACGAGGCGAGGCTGACATCAGACTGACACCATCACGAGGCAAGGTTGACACCAGACTGAACCCATCACGAGGCGAGGCTGACACCAGACTGACCCCATCACGAGGCGAGGCTGACACCAGACTGACCCCATCACGAGGCGAGGCTGACACCAGACTGACCTAATTACGAGGCGAGGCTGACACCAGACTGACACCATCACGAGGCGAGGCTGACACCAGACTGACCCCATCACGAGGCGAGGCTGACACCAGACTGACCCCATCACGAGGTAAGGCTGACACCAGACTGACCCCATTACGAGGCGAGGCTGACACCAGACTGACACCATCACGAGGCGAGGCTGACACCAGACTGACACCATCACGAGACGAGGCTGACACCAGACTGACCCCATCACGAGGCAAGGCTGACACCAGACTGACACCATCATGATGTGAGACTGACACAAGACTGACCCCATCACGAGGCGAGGCTGACACCAGACTGACCCCATCACGAGGCGAGGCTGACACCAGACTGACCCCATCACGAGGCGAGGCTGACACCTGACTGATACCATCATGATGTGAGGCTGACACAAGACTGACACCATCACGAGGCGAGGCTGACACCAGACTGACACCATCACGAGGCGAGGCTGACACCAGACTGACCCCATCACGAGGCGAGGCTGACACCAGACTGACACCATCATGATGTGAGGCTGACACCAGACTGACCCCATCACGAGGCGAGGCTGACACCAGACTGACCCTATCACTAGGCGAGGCTGATACCAGACTGACACCATCTCGAGGCAAGGCTGACACCAGACTGACCACATAACGAGGCGAGGCTGACACCAGACTGACCCCATCATGATGTGAGGCTGACACCAGTCTGACCCCATCACGAGGCGAAGCTAACACCAGACTGACCCCATCACGAGGCGAGGCTGACACCAGACTGACCCCATCACGAGGCGAGGCTGACATCAGACTGACACCATCACGGGCAAGGTTGACACCAGACTGAACCCATCACGAGGCGAGGCTGACACCAGACTGACCCCATCACGAGGTGAGGCTGACACCAGACTGACCCCATCACGAGGCGAGGCTGACACCAGACTGATCCCATCACGAGGCGAGGCTGACACCAGACTGACACCATCATGATGAGAGGCTGACACCAGACTGACCCCATCACGAGGCAAGGCTGACACCAGACTGACCCTATCACTAGGCGAGGCTGACACCAGACTGACACCATCACGAGGCGAGGCTGACACCAGACTGACCCCATCACGAGGCGAGGCTGACATCAGACTGACACCATCACGAGGCAAGGTTGACACCAGACTGAACACATCACGAGGCGAGGCTGACACCAGACTGACCCCATCACGAGGCGAGGCTGACACCAGACTGACCCCATCACGAGGCGAGGCTGACACCAGACTGACCCCATCACGAGGCGAGGCTGACACCATACTGACCCCATCACGAGGCGAGGCTGACACCAGACTGACCCCATCACGAGGCGAGGCTGACACCAGACTGACACCATCACAATGTGAGGCTGACACGAGACTGACACCATCACGAGGCGAGACTGACACCAGACTGACCCCATTACGAGGCGAGGCTGACACCAGACTGACAGCATCACGATGTGAGGCTGAAACCAGACTGACCCCATCAAGAGGCAAGACTGACACCAGACTGACCCCATCACGAGGCGAGGCTGACACCAGACTGAACCCATCACGAGGCGAGACTGACACCAGACTGACCCCATCACGAGGCGAGGCTGACACCAGACTGACCCCATCACGAGGCGAGGCTGACACCAGACTGACCCCATCACGAGGCGAGGCTGACACCAGACTGACCCCATCACGAGGCGAGGCTGACACCAGACTGACCCCATCACGAGGCGAGGCTGACACCAGACTGACACCATCACGATGTGAGGCTTACACCAGACTGACACCATCACGAGGCGAGGCTGACACCAGACTGACCCCATCACGAGGCGAGGCTGACACCGGACTGACCCCACCACGAGGCGAGGCTGACACCAGACTGACACCATCATGATGTGAGGCTGACACAAGACTGACCCCATCACGAGGCGAGGCTGACACCAGACTGACCCCATCACGAGGCGAGGCTGACACCAGACTGACCCCATCACGAGGCGAGGCTGACACCAGACTGACCCCATCACGAGGCGAGGCTGACACCAGACTGACACCATCACGATGTGAGGCTGACACGAAACTGACACCATCACGAGGCGAGACTGACACCAGACTGACCCCATCACGAGGCGAGGCTGACACCAGACTGACATCATAACGAGGCGAGCCTGACACCAGACTGGCACCATCATAATGTGAGGCTGACACCAGTCTGACCCCATCACGAGGCGAGGCTGACACCAGACTGACGCCATCACGAGGCGAGACTGACACAGGACTGACCAGATCACGGGGCGAGGCTGACACCAGACTGACCCCATCACGAGGCGAGGCTGACACCAGACTGACACCATCACGAGACGTGGCTGACACCAGACTGACCCCATCATGATGTGAGGCTGACACCAGACTGACCCCATCACTAGGCGAGGCTGACACCAGACTGACCCCATCACGAGGCGAGGCTGACACCAGACTGACATCATAACGAGGCGAGCCTGACACCAGACTGACACCATCATAATGTGAGGCTGACACCAGACTGACCCCATCACGAGGCGAGACTGACACCAGACTGACCCCATCACGAGGCGAGACTGACACCAGACTGACCCCATCACGAGGCGAGACTGACACCAGACTGACCCCATCACGAGGCGAGGCTGACACCAGACTGACCCCATCACGAGGTGAGGCTGACACCAGACTGACACCATCACGAGGCGAGGCTGACACCAGACTGACACCATCATGATGTGAGGCTGACACCAGACTGACCCCATCATGAGGCGAGACTGACACCAGACGGACACCATCACGAGGTGAGGCTGACACCAGACTGACACCATCACGAGGCGAGGCTGACACCAGACTGACACCATCATGATGTGAGGCTGACACCAGACTGACCCCATCATGAGGCGAGACTGACACCAGACTGACCCCATCACGAGGCGAGGCTGACACCAGACTGACACCATCATGATGTGAGGCTGACACCAGACTGACCCCATCATGAGGCGAGACTGACACCAGACTGACCCCATCACGAGGCGAGGCTGACACCAGACTGACCCCATTACGAGGCGAGGCTGACACCAGACTGACACCATCATGATGTGAGGCTGACACCAGACTGACCCCATCACTAGGCGAGGCTGACACCAGACTGACCCCATCACGAGGCAAGGCTGACACCAGACTGACCCCATCTTGAGGCGAGGCTGACACCAGACTGACACCATCATGATGTGAGGCTGACACCAGACAGATCCCATCACGAGGTGAGGCTGACACAAGACTGACACCATCACGAGGCGAGGCTGACACCAGACTGACACCATCACGAGGCGAGGCTGACACCAGACTGACCCCATCACGAGGCGAGGCTGACACCAGACTAACACCATCATGATGTGAGGCTGACACCAGACTGACCCCATCACGAGGCGAGGCTGACACCAGACTGACCCTATCACTAGGCGAGGCTGATACCAAACTGACACCATCTCGAGGCGAGGCTGACACCAGACTGACCACATAACGAGGCGAGGCTGACACCAGACTGACGCCATCATGATGTGAGGCTGACACCAGTCTGACCCCATCACGAGGCGAAGCTAACACCAGACTGACCCCATCACGAGGCGAGGCTGACACCAGACTGACCCCATCACGAGGCGAGGCTGACATCAGACTGACACCATCACGAGGCAAGGTTGACACCAGACTGAACCCATCACGAGGCGAGGCTGACACCAGACTGACCCCATCACGAGGCGAGGCTGACACCAGACTGACCCCATCACGAGGCGAGGCTGAAACCAGACTGACCCCATCACGAGGCGAGGCTGACACCAGACTGACACCATCATGATGAGAGGCTGACACCAGACTGACCCCATCACGAGGCAAGGCTGACACCAGACTGACCCTATCACTAGGCGAGGCTGACACCAGACTGACACCATCACGAGGCGAGGCTGACACCAGACTGACCCCATCACGAGGCGAGGCTGACATCAGACTGACACCATCACGAGGCAAGGTTGACACCAGACTGAACCCATCACGAGGCGAGGCTGACACCAGACTGACCCCATCACGAGGCGAGGCTGACACCAGACTGACCCCATCACGAGGCGAGGCTGACACCAGACTGACCCCATCACGAGGCGAGGCTTACACCAGACTGACACCATCACGAGGCGAGGCTGACACCAGACTGACCCCATCACGAGGCGAGGCTGACACCGGACTGACCCCACCACGAGGCGAGGCTGACACCAGACTGACAACATCATGATGTGAGGCTGACACAAGACTGACCCCATCACGAGGCGAGGCTGACACCAGACTGACCCTATCACTAGGCGAGGCTTATACCAGACTGACACCATCTCGAGGCGAGGCTGACACCAGACTGACCACATAACGAGGCGAGGCTGACACCAGACTGACCCCATCATGATGTGAGGCTGACACCAGTCTGACCCCATCACGAGGCGAGGCTGACACCAGACTGACGCCATCACGAGGCGAGACTGACACAGGACTGACCAGATCACGGGGCGAGGCTGACACCAGACTGACCCCATCACGAGGCGAGGCTGACACCAGACTGACACCATCACGAGACGTGGCTGACACCAGACTGACCCCATCATGATGTGAGGCTGACACCAGACTGACCCCATCACTAGGCGAGGCTGACACCAGACTGACCCCATCACGAGGCGAGGCTGACACCAGACTGACATCATCACGAGGCGAGCCTGACACCAGACTGACACCATCATAATGTGAGGCTGACACCAGACTGACCCCATCACGAGGCGAGACTGACACCAGACTGACCCCATCACGAGGCGAGACTGACACCAGACTGACCCCATCAAGAGGCGAGGCTGACACCAGACTGACCCCATCACGAGGTGAGGCTGACACCAGACTGACACCATCACGAGGCGAGGCTGACACCAGACTGACACCATCATGATGTGAGGCTGACACCAGACTGACCCCATCATGAGGCGAGACTGACACCAGACGGACACCATCACGAGGCGAGGCTGACACCAGACTGACCCCATCACGAGGCGAGGCTGACACCTGACTGACACCATCATGATGTGAGGCTGACACCAGACTGACCCCATCACTAGGCGAGGCTGACACCAGACTGACCCCATCACGAGGCAAGGCTGACACCAGACTGACCCCATCTTGAGGCGAGGCTGACACCAGACTGACACCATCATGATGTGAGGCTGACACCAGATAGATCCCATCACGAGGTGAGGCTGACACAAGACTGACACCATCACGAGGCGAGGCTGACACCAGACTGACACCATCACGAGGCGAGGCTGACACCAGACTGACCCCATCACGAGGCGAGGCTGACACCAGACTGACACCATCATGATGTGAGGCTGACACCAGACTGACCCCATCACGAGGCGAGGCTGACACCAGACTGACCCTATCACTAGGCGAGGCTGATACCAGACTGACACCATCTCGAGGCTAGACTGACACCAGACTGACCACATAACGAGGCGAGGCTGATACCAGACTGACCCCATCACGAGGCGAGGTTGACACCAGACTGACCCCATCACGAGGCGAGGCTGACACCAGACTGACCCCATCACGAGGCGAGGCTGACACCAGACTGACCCTATCACTAGGCGAGGCTGACACCAGACTGACCCCATCACGAGGCAAGGCTGACACCAGACTGACCCTATCACTAGGCGAGGCTGACACCAGACTGACACCATCACGAGGCGAGGCTGACACCAGACTGACCCCATCACGAGGCAAGGCTGACACCAGACTGACCCCATCAAGAGGCGAGACTGACACCAGACTGACCCCATCATGAGGCGAGGCTGACACCAGACTGAACCCATCACGAGGCGAGGCTGGCACCAGACTGACCCCATCACGAGGCGAGGCTGACACCAGACTGACCCCATCACGAGGCGAGGCTGACACCAGACTGACCCCATCACGAGGCGAGGCTGACACCAGACTGTCCCCATCACGAGGCGAGGCTGACACCAGACTGACACCATCACGATGTGAGGCTTACACCAGACTGACACCATCACGAGGCGAGGCTGACACCAGACTGACCCCAGCACGAGGCGAGGCTGACACCAGACTGACACCATCATGATGTGAGGCTGACACCAGACTGACCCCATCACGAGGCGAGGCTGACACCAGACTGACCCTATCACTAGGCGAGGCTTATACCAGACTGACACCATCTCGAGGAGAGGCTGACACCAGACTGACCACATAACGAAGCGAGGCTGACAGCAGACTGACCCCATCATGATGTGAGGCTGACACCAGTCTGACCCCATCACGAGGCGAGGCTGACACCAGACTGACCCCATCACGAGGCGAGGCTGACACCAGACTGACCCCATCATGAGGCGAGGCTGACACCAGACTGACCCCGTCACGGGGCGAGGCTGACACCAGACTGACCCCATCACGAGGCGAGGCTGACACCAGACTGACCCCATCACGAGGCGAGACTGACACCGGACTGACCCCATCACGAGGCGAGGCTGACACCAGACTGACACCATCATGATGTGAGGCTGACACCAGACTGACTCCATCACGAAGCGAGGCTGACACCAGACTGACCCCATCACGGGGAGAGGCTGACACCAGACTAACCCCATCACGAGGCGAGACTGACACCAGACTGACCCCATCACGAGGCGAGGCTGACACCAGACTGATCCCATCACGAGGCGAGGCTGACACCAGACTGACACGATCACGAGGCGAGGCTGACACCAGACTGACCCCATCACGAGGCGAGACTGACACCAGACTGATCCCATCACGAGGCGAGACTGACACCAGACTGACCCCATCACGAGGCGAGACTGACACCAGACTGACCCCATCACGAGGCGAGACTGACACCAGACTGACCCCATCACGAGGCGAGGCTGACACCAGACTGATCCCATCACGAGGCGAGGCTGACACCAGACTGACCCCATCACTAGGCAAGGCTGACACCAGACTGACCCCATCATGAGGTGAGGCTGACACCAGACTGACACGATCACGAGGCGAGGCTGACACCAGACTGATCCCATCACGAGGCGAGGCTGACACCAGACTGACCCCATCACTAGGCGAGGCTGACACCAGACTGACCCCATCATGAGGAGAGGCTGACACCAGACTGACACGATCACGAGGCGAGGCTGACACCAGACTGACACCATCATGATGTGAGGGTGACACCAGACTGACCCCATCACTAGGAGAGGCTGACACCAGACTGACCCCATGACGAGGCGAGACTGACTCCAGTCTGACCCCATCATGTTGTGAGGCTGACACCAGACTGACCCCATCACAAGGCGATGCTGACACCAGACTGACGCCATCACGAGGCGAGACTGACACCAGACTGACCCCATCACGAGGCGAGACTGACACCAGACTGACCCCATCACGGGACGAGGCTGACACCAGACTGACCCCATCACGAGGCGAGACTGACACCAGACTGACACCATCACGAGGCGAGACTGACACCAGACTGACCCCATCATGATGTGAGGCTGACACCAGACTGACCCCATCACGAGGCGATGCTGACACCAGACTGACCCCATCACGAGGCGAGGCTGACACCAGACTGACCCCTTCATGAGGCGAGACTGACACCAGACTGACCCCATCACGGGACGAGGCTGACACCAGACTGACCCCATCACGAGGCGAGACTGACACCAGACTGACACCATCACGAGGCGAGGCTGACACCAGACTGACCCCATCATGATGTGAGGCTGACACTAGACTGACACCATCACTAGGCGAGACTTACACCAGACTGACCCCATCACGAGGCGAGGCTGACACCAGACTGACACCATCATGATGTGAGGCTGACACCAGACTGACCCCATCACGAGGCGAGGCTGACACCAGACTGACCCCATCACGAGGCGAGGCTGACACCAGACTGACACCATCACGATACGTGGCTGACACCAGACTGACCCCATCATGATGTGAGGCTGACACCAGACTGACCCCATCACTAGGCGAGGCTGACACCAGATTGACCCCATCACGAGGCGAGGCTGACACCAGACTGACACCATCACGAGGCGAGGCTGACACCAGACTGACCCCATCACGAGGCGAGGCTGACACCAGACTGACACCATCACGAGACGTGGCTGACACCAGACTGACCCCATCATGATGTGAGGCTGACACCAGACTGACCCCATCACTAGGCGAGGCTGACACCAGACTGACCCCATCACGAGGCGAGGCTGACGCCAGACTGACCCCATCACTAGGCGAGGCTGACACCAGACTGACCCCATCACGAGGCGAGGCTGACACCAGCCTGACCCCATCACGAGGCGAGGCTGACACCAGACTGACCCCATCACGAGGCGAGGCTGACACCAGACTGACCCCATCACTAGGCGAGGCTGACACCAGACTGACCCCATCACGAGGCGAGGCTGACACCAGACTGACACCATCATGATGTGAGGCTGACACCAGACTGACCCCATCACGAGGCGATGCTGACACCAGACTGACTCCATCACGAGGTGAGACTGACACCAGACTGACCCCATCACTAGCGAGGCTGACACCAGACTGACACCATCACGAGGCGAGGCTGACACCAGACTGACACCATCACGATGTGAGGCTGACACCAGACTGACCCCATCACGAGGCGAGGCTGACACCAGACTGACCCCATCACGAGGCAAGGCTGCCACCAGACTCTCCCCATCACAAGGCGAGGCTGACACCAGACTGACCCCATCACGAGGCGAGGCTGACACCAGACTGACCCCATCACGAGGCGAGGCTGACATCAGACTGACCCCATCACGAGGCGAGGCTGACACCAGACTGACACCATCACGAGGCGAGGCTGACACAAGACTGACACCATCACGATGTGAGCCTGACACCAGACTGACCCCATCACGAGGCAAGGCTGAAACCAGACTGACCCCATCACGAGGCGAGGCTGACACCAGACTGACCCCATCACGAGGCGAGGCTGACACCAGACTGACCCCATCACGAGGCGAGGCTGACACCAGACTGACCCCATCACGAGGCGAGGCTGACACCAGACTGACCCCATCACTAGCGAGGCTGACACCAGACTGACCCCATCATGATGTGAGGCTGACACCAGACTGACCCCATCACGAGGCGAGGCTGACACCAGACTGACACCATCACGAGGCGAAGCTGACACCAGACTGACACCATCACTAGGCGAGGCTGACACCAGACTGACCCCATCACGAGGCGAGACTGACACCAGACTGACCCCATCACTAGTGAAGCTGACACCAGACTGACACCATCATGATGTGAGGCTGACACCAGACTGACCCCATCACTAGGCGAGACTGACACCAGACTGACCCCATCACGAGGCGAGGCTGACACCAGACTGACCCCATCACGAGGCAAGACTGACACCAGACTGACCCCATCGCGAGGCGAAACTGACACCAGACTGACTCCATCATGAGGCGAGATTGACACCAGACTGACCCCATCACTAGCGAGGCTGACACCAGACTGACACCATCACAAGGCGAGGCTTACACCAGACTGACACCATCACGATGTGAGGCTGACACCAGACTGACCCCATCACTAGGCGAGACTGACACCAGACTGACCCCATCACGAGGCGAGACTGACACCGGACTGACCCCATCACGAGGCGAGGCTGACACCAGACTGACACCATCATGATGTGAGGCTGACACCAGACTGACACCATCACTAGGCGAGGCTGACACCAGACTGACCCCATCACGAGGCGATGCTGACACCAGACTGACTCCATCACGAGGCGAGACTGAAACCAGACTGACCCCATCACTAGCGAGGCTGACACCAGACTGACCCCATCACTAGCGAGGCTGACACCAGACTGACACCATCACGAGGCGAGGCTGAAACCAGACTGACCCCATCACGAGGCAAGGCTGACATCAGACTGACCCCATCACGAGGCGAGGCTGACACCAGACTGACCCCATCACGAGGCGAGGCTGATACCAGACTGACACCATCATGATGTGAGGCTGACACCAGACTGACCCCATCACGAGGCGAGGCTGACACCAGACTGACCCTATCACGGGTCGAGACTGACACCAGACTGACCCCATCACGAGGCGAGGCTGACACCAGTCTGACCCCATCACGAGGTGAGGCTGACACCAGACTTACCTCATCACGAGGCGAGGCTGACCCCAGACTGACCCCATCACGAGGTGAGGCTTACACCAGACTGACACCATCACGGGGCGAGGGTAACACCAGACTGACACCATCACGAGGCGAGGCTGACACCAGACTGACCCCATCACGAGGCGAGACTGACACCAGACTGACCCCATCACGAGGTGAGGCTGACACCAGACTGACACCATCATGATGTGAGGCTGACACCAGACTGACACCATCACTAGGCAAGGCTGACACCAGACTGAACCCATCACGAGGCGAGGCTGACACCAGACTGACACCATCATGATGTGAGGCTGGCACCAGACTGACCCCATCACGAGGCGATGCTGACACCAGACTGACTCCATCACGAGGCGAGACTGACACCAGACTGACCCCATCACTAGCGAGGCTGACACCAGACTGACACCATCACGAGGCGAGGCTGATACCAGACTGACACCATCACGATGTGAGGCTGACACCAGACTGACCCCATCACGAGGCGAGGCTGACACCAGACTGACCCCATCACGAGGCGAGGCTGCCACCAGACTGACCCCATCACGAGGCGAGGCTGACACCAGACTGACCCCATCACGAGGCGAGGCTGACATCAGACTGACCCCATCACGAGGCGAGGCTGACACCAGACTGACCCCATCACGAGGCGAGGCTGACACCAGACTTACACCATCACGAGGCGAGGCTGATACCAGACTGACCCCATCATGATGTGAGGCTGACACCAGACTGACCCTATCACGAGGCGAGGCTGACACCAGACTGACCCCATCACTAGGCGAGGCTGACACCAGACTGACACCATCACAAGGCGAGGCTGATACCAGACTGACACCATCATGATGTGAGGCTGACACCAGACTGACCCCATCAAGAGGCGAGACTGACACCAGACTGACCCCATCACGAGGCGAGACTGACACCAGACTGACCCCATCACGAGGTGAGGCTGACACCAGACTTACCTCATCACGAGGCGAGGCTGACCCCATCACGAGGTGAGGCTTACACCAGACTGACACCATCACGGGGCGAGACTGACACCAGATTGACACCATCATGATGTGATGCTGACACCAGACTGACCTCATCACGAGGTGAGGCTGACACCAGACTGACCCCATCACAAGGCGAGGCTTACACCAGACTGACACCATCATGATGTGATGCTGACACCAGACTGATCCCATCACGAGGCGAGGCTGACACCAGACTGACCCCATCACGAGGCGAGGCTGACACCAGACTGACACCATCACGATGTGAGGCTGACACCAGTCTGACCCCATCACGAGGTGAGGCTGACACCAGACTTACCTCATCACGAGGCGAGGCTGACCCCAGACTGACCCCATCACGAGGTGAGGCTTACACCAGACTGACACCATCACGGGGCGAGGGTAACACCAGACTGACACCATCACGAGGCGAGGCTGACACCAGACTGACCCCATCACGAGGCGAGACTGACACCAGACTGACCCCATCACGAGGTGAGGCTGACACCAGACTGACACCATCATGATGTGAGGCTGACACCAGACTGACACCATCACTAGGCAAGGCTGACACCAGACTGAACCCATCACGAGGCGAGGCTGACACCAGACTGACACCATCATGATGTGAGGCTGGCACCAGACTGACCCCATCACGAGGCGATGCTGACACCAGACTGACTCCATCACGAGGCGAGACTGACACCAGACTGACCCCATCACTAGCGAGGCTGACACCAGACTGACACCATCACGAGGCGAGGCTGATACCAGACTGACACCATCACGATGTGAGGCTGACACCAGACTGACCCCATCACGAGGCGAGGCTGACACCAGACTGACCCCATCACGAGGCGAGGCTGCCACCAGACTGACCCCATCACGAGGCGAGGCTGACACCAGACTGACCCCATCACGAGGCGAGGCTGACATCAGACTGACCCCATCACGAGGCGAGGCTGACCCCATCACGAGGCGAGGCTGCCACCAGACACGAGGCGAGGCTGACCCCATCACGAGGCGAGGCTGCCACCAGACTGACCCCATCACGAGGCGAGGCTGACACCAGACTGACCCCATCACGAGGCGAGGCTGACATCAGACTGACCCCATCACGAGGCGAGGCTGACACCAGACTGACCCCATCACGAGGCGAGGCTGACTCCAGACTTACACCATCACGAGGCGAGGCTGATACCAGACTGACCCCATCATGATGTGAGGCTGACACCAGACTGACCCCATCACGAGGCGAGGCTGACACCAGACTGACCCCATCACTAGGCGAGGCTGACACCAGACTGACACCATCACAAGGCGAGGCTGATACCAGACTGACACCATCATGATGTGAGGCTGACACCAGACTGACCCCATCAAGAGGCGAGACTGACACCAGACTGACCCCATCACGAGGCGAGACTGACACCAGACTGACCCCATCACGAGGTGAGGCTGACACCAGACTTACCTCATCACGAGGCGAGGCTGACCCCAGACTGACCCCATCACGAGGTGAGGCTTACACCAGACTGACACCATCACGGGGCGAGACTGACACCAGATTGACACCATCATGATGTGATGCTGACACCAGACTGACCCCATCACGAGGTGAGGCTGACACCAGACTTACCTCATCACGAGGCGAGGCTGACCCCAGACTGACCCCATCACGAGGTGAGGCTTACACCAGACTGACACCATCACGGGGCGAGACTGACACCAGATTGACACCATCATGATGTGATGCTGACACCAGACTGACCTCATCACGAGGTGAGGCTGACACCAGACTGACCCCATCACAAGGCGAGGCTTACACCAGACTGACACCATCATGATGTGATGCTGACACCAGACTGATCCCATCACGAGGCGAGGCTGACACCAGACTGACCCCATCACGAGGCGAGGCTGACACCAGACTGACACCATCACGATGTGAGGCTGACACCAGACTGACCCCATCACGAGGCGAGGCTTACACCAGACTGACACCATCACGAGGCGAGGCTTACACCAGACTGACACCATCACGAGGCGAGGCTGACACAAGACTGACCCCATCACGAGGCCAGGCTGACACCAGACTGACCACATCAAGAGGCGAGGCTGACACCAGACTGACCCCGTCACGAGGCGAGGCTGACACCAGACTGACCCCGTCACGAGGCGAGGCTGACACCAGACTGACCCCATCACGAGGCGAGACTGACACCGGACTGACCCCATCATGAGGCGAGGCTGACACCAGACTGACACCATCATGATGTGAGGCTGACACCAGACTGACCCCATCACAAGGCGAGGCTGACACCAGACTGACTCCATCACGAGGCGAGGCTGACACCAGACTGACCCCATCACGAGGCGAGACTGACACCAGACTGACCCCATCATGAGGCGAGGCTGACACCAGACTGACACCATCATGATGTGAGGCTGGCACCAGACTGACCCCATCACGAGGCGATGCTGACACCAGACTGACTCCATCACGAGGCGAGACTGACACCAGACTGACCCCATCACTAGCGAGGCTGACACCAGACTGACACCATCACGAGGCGAGGCTGATACCAGACTGACACCATCACGATGTGAGGCTGACACCAGACTGACCCCATCACGAGGCGAGGCTGACACCAGACTGACCCCATCACGAGGCGAGGCTGCCACCAGACTGACCCCATCACGAGGCGAGGCTGACACCAGACTGACCCCATCACGAGGCGAGGCTGATACCAGACTGACCCCATCATGATGTGAGGCTGACACCAGACTGACCCCATCACGAGGCGAGGCTGACACCAGACAGACCCCATCACTAGGCGAGGCTGAGACCAGACTGACACCATCACGAGGCGAGGCTGACACCAGACTGACACCATCACAAGGCGAGGCTGACACCAGACTGACACCATCACGAGGCGAGGCTGATACCAGACTGACACCATCACGATGTGAGGCTGACACCAGACTGACCCCATCACGAGGCGAGGCTGACACCAGACTGACCCCATCACGAGGCGAGGCTGCCACCAGACTGACCCCATCACGAGGCGAGGCTGACACCAGACTGACCCCATCACGAGGCGAGGCTGATACCAGACTGACACCATCACGATGTGAGGCTGACACCAGACTGACCCCATCACGAGGCGAGGCTGACACCAGACTGACCCCATCACGAGGCGAGGCTGCCACCAGACTGACCCCATCACGAGGCGAGGCTGACACCAGACTGACCCCATCACGAGGCGAGGCTGATACCAGACTGACCCCATCATGATGTGAGGCTGACACCAGACTGACCCCATCACGAGGCGAGGCTGACACCAGACAGACCCCATCACTAGGCGAGGCTGAGACCAGACTGACACCATCAAGAGGCGAGACTGACACCAGACTGACCCCATCACGAGGCGAGACTGACACCAGACTGACCCCATCACGAGGTGAGGCTGACACCAGACTTACCTCATCACGAGGCGAGGCTGACCCCAGACTGACCCCATCACGAGGTGAGGCTTACACCAGACTGACACCATCACGGGGCGAGACTGACACCAGATTGACACCATCATGATGTGATGCTGACACCAGACTGACCTCATCACGAGGCCAGGCTGACACCAGACTGACCCCATCACAAGGCGAGGCTTACACCAGACTGACACCATCATGATGTGATGCTGACACCAGACTGACCCCATCACGAGGCGAGGCTTACACCAGACTGACCCCATCACGAGGCGAGGCTGACACCAGACTGACACCATCACGATGTGAGGCTGACACCAGACTGACCCCATCACGAGGCGAGGCTTACACCAGACTGACACCATCACGAGGCGAGGCTTACACCAGACTGACACCATCACGAGGCGAGGCTGACACAAGACTGACCCCATCACGAGGCCAGGCTGACACCAGACTGACCCCATCACGAGGCGAGACTGACACCAGACTGACACCATCACGAGGCGAGGCTGACACCAGACTAACACCATCACGATGTGAGGCTGACACCAGACTGACCCCATCACGAGGCGAGACTGACACCAGACTGACCCCATCATGATGTGAGGCTGACACCAGACTGACCCCAATCCGAGGCGAGGCTGACACCAGACTGACCCCATCACGAGGCGAGGCTGACACCAGACTGACCCCATCACGAGGCGAGGCTGACACCAGACTGACCCCATCACTAGGCGAGGCTGACACCAGACTTACCCCATCACGAGGCGAGGCTGACACGAGACTGACCCCATCACGAGGCGAGGCTGACACCACACTTACCCCATCACGAGGCGAGGCTGACACCAGACTGACCCCATCACGAGGCGAGGCTGACACCAGACTGACAACATCACAAGGCGAAGCTGACACAAGATTGACACCATCATGATGTGAGGCTGACACCAGACTGACCCCGTCACGGGGCGAGGCTGACACCAGACTGACCCCATCATGGGGCGAGGCTGACACCAGACTGACCCCATCATGAGACTAGACTGACACCAGACTGACCACATCAAGAGGCGAGGCTGACACCAGACTGACCCCGTCACGAGGCGAGGCTGACACCAGACTGACACCATCATGATGTGAGGCTGACACCAGACTGACCCCATCACAAGGCGAGGCTGACACCAGACTGACTCCATCACGAGGCGAGGCTGACACCAGACTGACCCCATCACGAGGCGAGACTGACACCAGACTGACCCCATCACGAGGCGAGGCTGACACCAGACTGACACCATCATGATGTGAGGCTGACACCAGACTGACACCATCACTAGGCGAGGCTGACACCAGACTGAACCCATCTCGAGGCGAGGCTGACACCAGACTGACACCATCATGATGTGAGGCTGACACCAGACTGACCCCATCACGAGGCGATGCTGACACCAGACTGACTCCATCACGAGGCGAGACTATCACCAGACTGACCCCATCACTAGCGAGGCTGACACCAGACTGACCCCATCACTAGCGAGGCTGACACCAGACTGACACCATCATGATGTGAGGCTGACACCAGACTGACCCCATCATGAGGCGAGACTGACACCAGACTGACCCCATCACGAGGCGAGGCTGACACCAGACTGACACCATCATGATGTGAGGCTGACACCAGACTGACCCCATCATGAGGCGAGACTGACACCAGACTGACCCCATCACGAGGCGAGGCTGACATCAGACTGACCCCATCACGAGGCGAGGCTGACACCAGACTGACCCCATCACGAGGCGAGGCTGATACCAGACTGACACCATCATGATGTGAGGCTGACACCAGACTGACCCCATCACGAGGCGAGGCTGACACCAGACTGACCCTATCACTAGGCGAGGCTGACACCAGACTGACCCCATCACGAGGCGAGGCGGACACCGGACTGACCCCATCACGAGGCGAGGCTGACACCAGACTGACCCCATCACGAGGTGAGGCTGACACCAGACTGACACCATCATGATGTGAGGCTGACACCAGACTGACACCATCACTAGGCGAGGCTGACACCAGACTGACCCCATCATGAGGCGAGGCTGACACCAGACTGACACCATCATGATGTGAGGCTGACACCAGACTGACCCCATCACGAGGCGAGGCTGACACCAGACTGACACCATCATGATGTGAGGCTGACACCAGACTGACCCCTTCACGAGGCGAGACTGACACCAGACTGACCCCATCACGGGGCGAGGCTGACAAAAGATTGACCCCATCATGAGGCGAGACTGACACCAGACTGACCCAATCACTAGCGAGGCTGACACCAGACTGACCCCATCAAGAGGCGAGGCTGACACCAGACTGACCCCATCACGAGGCGAGACTGACAACAGACTGACCCCATCACGAGGTGAGGCTGACACCAGACTGACTCCATCATGATGTGAGGCTGACACCAGACTGACACCATCACTAGGCAAGGCTGACACTAAACTGAACCCATCACGAGGCGAGGCTGACACCAGACTGACACCATCATGATGTGAGGTTGGCACCAGACTGACCCCATCACGAGGCGATGCTGACACCAGACTGACTCCATCACGAGGCGAGACTGACACCAGACTGACCCCATCACTAGCGAGGCTGACACCAGACTGACCCCATCACGAGGCGAGGCTGACACCAGACTGACCCCATCACGAGGCGAGGCTGACATCAGACTGACCCAATCACGAGGCGAGGCTGACACCAGACTGACCGCATCACGAGGCGAGGCTGACACCAGACTTACACCATCACGAGGCAAGGCTGATACCAGACTGACCCCATCATGATGTGAGGCTGACACAAGACTGACCCCATCACGAGGCGAGGCTGACACCAGACTGACCCCATCACTAGGCGAGGCTGAGACCAGACTGACACCATCTCGAGGCGAGGCTGACACCAGACTGACACCATCACAAGGCGAGGCTGATACCAGACTGACACCATCATGATGTGAGGCTGACACCAGACTTACACCATCACGGGGCGAGGCTGACCCCAGACTGACCCCATCACGAGGTGAGGCTTACACCAGACTGAAACCATCACGGGGCGAGGCTGACACCAGACTGACACCATCACGAGGCGAGGCTGACACCAGACTGACACCATCATGATGTGAGGCTGACATCAGACTGACCCCATCACGAGGCAAGACTGACACCAGACTGACCCCATCATGAGGCGAGACTGACACCAGACTGACCCCATCACGAGGCGAGACTGACACCAGACTGACCCCATCACGAGGCGAGACTGACACCAGACTGACACCATCATGATGTGAGGCTGACACCAGACTGACACCATCACTAGGCGAGGCTGACACCAGACTGACCCCATCACGAGGCGAGGCTGACACCAGACTGACACCATCATGATGTGAGGCTGACACCAGACTGACCCCATCACGAGGCGAGGCTGACACCAGACTGACACCATCATGATGTGAGGCTGACACCAGACTGACCCCTTCACGAGGCGAGACTGACACCAGACTGACCCCATCACGGGGCGAGGCTGACAAAAGACTGACCCCATCACGAGGCGAGACTGACACCAGACTGACCCCATCACTAGCGAGGCTGACACCAGACTGACACCATCATGATGTGAGGCTGACACTAGACTGACCCCATCACTAGGCGAGACTGACACCAGACTGACCCCATCACGAGGCGAGGCTGACACCAGACTGACCCCATCACGAGGCAAGACTGACACCAGACTGACCCCATCGTGAGGCGAAACTGACACCAGACTGACCCCATCACGAGGCGAGACTGACACCAGACTGACCCCATCACTAGCGAGGCTGACACCAGACTGACACCATCATGATGTGAGGCTGACACTAGACTGACCCCATCACGAGGCGAGACTGACACCAGACTGACCCCATCACGAGGCGAGGCTGACACCAGACTGACCCCATCACTAGCGAAGCTGACACCAGACTGACACCATCACGAGGCGAGACTGACACCAAACTGACTCCATCACGAGGCGAGGCTGACACCAGACTGACCCCATCACTAGCGAGGCTGACACCAGACTGACCCCATCACGAGGCGAGGCTGACACCAGACTGACACCATCACGAGGCGAGACTGACACCAGACTGACCCCATCACGAAGCGAGACTGAGACCAGACTGACCCCATCACGAGGCGAGGCTGACACCAGACTGACACCATCACGAGGCGAGACTGACACCAGACTGACCCCATCACGAAGCGAGACTGAGACCAGACTGACCCCATCACGAGGCGAGGCTGACACCAGACTGACCCCATCACGAGCCGAGACTGACACCAGACTGACCCCATCACGAGGCGAAGCTGGCACCAGACTGACCCCATCACGAGGCGAGACTGACACCAGACTGACCCCATCACGAGGCGAGGCTGACACCAGGCTGACCCCATCACGAGGCGAGGCTGACACAAGGCTGACACCATCACGAGGCGAGGCTGACACCAGACTGACCCCATCACGAGGCGAGACTGACACCAGACTGACCCCATCACGAGGCGAAGCTGACACCAGACTGGCCCCATCACGAGGCGAGACTGACACCAGACTGAGCCCATCACGAGGCGAGGCTGACACCAGACTGACCCCATCACGAGGCGAGACTGACACCAGACTGACCCCATCACGAGGCGAAGCTGACACCAGACAGACCCCATCACGAGGCGAGGCTGACACCAGACTGACCCCATCACGAGGCGAGGCTTACACCAGACTGACCCCATCACGGGGCGAGGCTGACACCAGACTGACCCCATCACGAGGCGAGGCTGACGCCAGACTGACACCATCACGAGGCAAGACTGACACCAGACTGACCCCATCATGATGTGAGGCTGACACCAGACTGACCCCATCACTAGGCGAGGCTGACACCAGACAGACCCCATCACGAGGCGAGGCTGACACCAGACTGACACCATCACGAGGCGAGGCTGACACCAGACTGACCCCATCACGATGCGAGGCTGACACTAGACTGACACCATCACGAGGCGAGACTGACACCAGACTGATCCCATCATGATGTGAGGCTGACACCAGACTGACCCCATCACGAGGCGAAGCTGAAACCAGACTGACCCCATCACGAGGCGAGGCTGACACCAGACTGACCAAATCACGAGGCAAGACTGACACCAGGCATCAAACTGACCAAATCACGAGGCAAGACTGACACCAGGCATCAAAAGCGAGGCTGACACCAGACTGACCCCATCACGAGGCGAGACTGACACCAGACTGACCCCATCACGAGGCGAAGCTGACACCAGACTGACCCCATCACGAGGCGAGACTGACACCAGACTGACCCCATCACGAGGCGAGGATGACACCAGACTGACCCCATCACGAGGCGAGACTGACACCAGAATGACCCCATCACAAGGCGAGACTGACACCAGACTGACCCCATCACTAGTGAGGCTGACACCAGACTGACACCATCATGATGTGAGGCTGACACTAGACTGACCCCATCACTAGGCGAGACTGACACCAGACTGACCCCATCACGAGGCGAGGCTGACACCAGACTGACCCCATCACGAGGCGAGGCTGACATCAGACTGACCCCATCACGAGGCGAGGCGAGGCTGACACCAGACTGACCGCATCACGAGGCGAGGCTGACACCAGACTTACACCATCAAGAGGCGAGGCTGATACCAGACTGACCCCATCATGATGTGAGGCTGACATCAGACTGACCCCATCACGAGGCGAGGCTGACACCAGACTGACCCCATCACTAGGCGAGGCTGAGACCAGACTGACACCATCACGAGGCGAGGCTGACACCAGACTGACACCATCACAAGGCGAGGCTGATACCAGACTGACACCATCATGATGTGAGGCTGACACCAGACTGACACCATCACGGGGCGAGACTGACACCAGATTGACCCCATCACGAGGCGAGGCTGACACCAGACTGACCCCATCACGAGGTGAGGCTGACACCAGACTTACCTCATCACGAGGCGAGGCTGACCCCAGACTGACCCCATCACGAGGTGAGGCTTACACCAGACTGACACCATCACGGGGCGAGGCTGACACCAGACTGACACCATCTCGAGGCGAGGCTGACACCAGACTGACACCATCATGATGTGAGGCTGACACCAGACTGACCCCATCACGAGGCGAGACTGACACCAGACTGACCCCATCATGAGGCGAGACTGACACCAGACTGACCCCATCACGAGGCGAGACTGACACCAGACTGACCCCATCACGAGGCGAGACTGACACCAGACTGACACCATCATGATGTGAGGCTGACACCAGACTGACACCATCACTAGGCGAGGCTGACACCAGACTGACACCATCATGATGTGAGGCTGACACCAGACTGACCCCATCACGGGGCGAGGCTGACAAAAGACTGACCCCATCACGAGGCGACACTGACACCAGACTGACCCCATCACTAGTGAGGCTGACACCAGACTGACACCATCATGATGTGAGGCTGACACCAGACTGACCCCATCACTAGCGAGGCTGACACCAGACTGACACCATCAAGAGGCGAGGCTTACACCAGACTGACACCATCATGATGTGAGGCTGACACCAGACTGACCCCATCACTAGGCGAGACTGAAACCAGACTGACCCCATCACAAGGCGAGGCTGACTCCAGACTGACTCCATCACGAGACGAGACTGACACTAGACTGACCCCATCACGAGGCGAAGCTGACACCAGACTGACCCCATCACGAGGCGAGACTGACACCAGACTGACCCCATCACGAGGCAAGGCTGACACCAGACTGACCCCATCACTAGCGAGGCTGACACCAGACTGACACCATCACGAGGCGAGACTGACACCAAACTGACCCCATCACGAGGCGAGGCTGACACCAGACTGACCCCATCACTAGCGAGGCTGACACCAGACTGACACCATCACGAGGCGAGGCTGACACCAGACTGACACCATCATGATGTGAGGATGACACCAGACTGACCCCATCACTAGACGAGACTGAAACCAGACTGACCCCATCACGAGGCGAGGCTGACACCAGACTGACCCCATCACGAGACGAGACTGACACCAGACTGACCCCATCACGAGGCGAAGCTGACACCAGACTGACCCCATCACGAGGCGAGGCTGACACCAGACTGACCCCATCACTAGCGAGGCTGACACCAGACTGACCCCATCACGAGGCGAGGCTGACACCAGACTGACACCATCACGAGGCGAGCCTGACACCAGACTGACCCCATCAAGAGGCGAGGCTGACACCAGACTGAACCCATCACGAGGCGAGACTGACACCAGACTGACCCCATCACGAGGCGAGGCTGACACCAGACTGACCCCATCACGAGGCGAGACTGACACCAGACTGACCCCATCACGAGGCGAAGCTGACACCAGACTGACCCCATCTCGAGGCCAGACTGACACCAGACTGACCCCATCACGAGGCGAGGCTTACACCAGACTGACCAAATCACGAGGCGAGACTGACACCAGACTGACAACATCACGAGGCGAGGCTGACACCAGACTGACCCCATCACGAGGCGAGGCTGACACCATACTGACCCCATCACGAGGCGAGGCTGACACCAGACTGACCCCATCACAAGGCGAAGCTGACACCTGACTGACACCATCATGATGTGAGGCTGACACCAGACTGACCCTATCACGAGGCGAGGCTGACACCAGACTGACCCCATCACGAGGCGAGACTGACACCAGACTGACACCATCACGAGGCGAGGCTGACACCAGACTGACCGCATCACGAGGCGAGGCTGACACCAGACTGACCCCATCACAAGGCGAAGCTGACACCTGACTGACACCATCATGATGTGAGGCTGACACCAGACTGACCCTATCACGAGGCGAGGCTGACACCAGACTGACCCCATCACCAGGCGAGACTGACACCAGACTGACACCATCACGAGGCGAGGCTGACACCAGACTGACCGCATCACGAGGCGAGGCTGACACCAGACTGACCCCATCACAAGGAGAAGCTGACACCTGACTGACACCATCATGATGTGAGGCTGACACCAGACTGACCCTATCACGAGGCGAGGCTGACACCAGACTGACCCCATCACGAGGCGAGACTGAAACCAGACTGACCCCATCATGAGGCAAGGCTGACACCAGACTGAAACCATCACGAGGCGAGGCTGACACCTGACTGACACCATCATGATGTGAGGCTGACACCAGACTGACACCATCACGAGGCGAGGCTGACACCAGACTGACCCCATCATGAGGCGAGGCTGACACCAGACTGACCCCATCACGAGGAGAGGCTGACACCAGACTGACACCATCACAAGGCGAGGCTGACACCAGACTGACCCCATCACGAGGCGAGGCTGACACCAGACTGACACCATCACGAGGCGAGACTGACACCGGACTGACCCCATCACAAGGCGAAGCTGACACCTGACTGACACCATCATGATGTGAGGCTGACACCAGACTGACCCTATCACGAGGCGAGGCTGACACCAGACTGACCCCATCACGAGGCGAGACTGACACCAGACTGACACCATCACGAGGCGAGGCTGACACCAGACTGACCGCATCACGAGGCGAGGCTGACACCAGACTGACCCCATCACAAGGCGAGGCTGACACCAGACTGACCCCATCACGAGGAGAGGCTGACACCAGACTGACACCATCACAAGGCGAGGCTGACACCAGACTGACCCCATCACGAGGCGAGGCTGACACCAGACTGACACCATCACGAGGCGAGACTGACACCGGACTGACCCCATCACGAGGCGAGGCTGACACCGGACTGACACCATCACGAGGCGAGGCTGACACCGGACTGACCCCATCACGAGGCGAGGCTGACACCAGACTGACACCATCACGAGGCGAGGCTGACACCAGACTGACCCCATCATGATGTGAAGCTGACACCAGACTGACCCCATCACTAGGCGAGTCTGACACCAGACTGACCCAATCACGAGACGAGGCTGACACCAGACTGACACCATCACGAGGCGAGGCTGACACCAGACTGACACCATCACGATGTGAGGCTGACACCAGACTGACACCATCACGAGGCGAGACTGACACCGGACTGACCCCATCACGAGGCGAGGCTGACACCGGACTGACACCATCACGAGGCGAGGCTGACACCGGACTGACCCCATCACGAGGCGAGGCTGACACCAGACTGACCCCATCACGAGGCGAGGCTGACACCAGACTGACCCCATCATGATGTGAGGCTGACACCAGACTGACCCCATCACTAGGCGAGGCTGACACCAGACTGACCCAATCACGAGACGAGGCTGACACCAGACTGACACCATCACGAGTCGAGGCTGACACCAGACTTACACCATCATGATGTGAGGCTGACACCAGACTGACCCCATCACGAGGCGAGGCTGACACCAGACTGACCGCATCACGAGGCGAGGCTGACACCAGACTGACACCATCACGAGGCGAGGCTGACACCAGACTGACACCATCATAATGTGAGGCTGACACCGGACTGACCCCATCACGAGGCGAGGCTGACACCAGACTGACACCATCACGATGTGAGGCTGACACCAGACTGACCCCATCACGAGGCAAGGCTGACACCAGACTGAAACCATCACGAGGCGAGGCTGACACCTGACTGACACCATCATGATGTGAGGCTGACACCAGACTGACACCATCACGAGGCGAGGCTGACACCAGACTGACCCCATCATTGAGGCGAGGCCGACACCGGACTGACCCCATCACAAGGCGAGACTGACACCGGACTGAACCCATTACGACGCGAGGCTGACACCAGACTGACACCATCACGATGCGAGACTGACACCAGACTGACCCCATCACGAGGCGAGGCTGACACCAGACTGACCCCATCATGAGGCGAGGCTGACACCAGACTGACCCCATCACGAGGAGAGGCTGACACCAGACTGACACCATCACAAGGCGAGGCTGACACCAGACTGACCCCATCACGAGGCGAGGCAGACACCAGACTGACCCCATCACGAGGCGAGACTGACACCGGACTGACCCCATCACGAGGCGAGGCTGACACCGGACTGACACCATCACGAGGCGAGGCTGACACCGGACTGACCCCATCACGAGGCGAGGCTGACACCAGACTGACACCATCACGAGGTGAGGCTGACACCAGACTGACCCCATCATGATGTGAAGCTGACACCAGACTGACCCCATCACTAGGCGAGTCTGACACCAGACTGACCCAATCACGAGACGAGGCTGACACCAGACTGACACCATCACGAGGCGAGGCTGACACCAGACTTACACCATCATGATGTGAGGCTGACACCAGACTGACCCTATCACGAGGCGAGGCTGACACCAGACTGACCCCATCACGAGGCGAGACTGACACCAGACTGACACCATCACGAGGCGAGGCTGACACCAGACTGACCGCATCACGAGGCGAGGCTGACACCAGACTGACCCCATCACAAGGCGAAGCTGACACCTGACTGACACCATCATGATGTGATGCTGACACCAGACTGACCCCATCACGAGGCGAGGCTGACACCAGACTGAAACCATCACGAGGCGAGGCTGACACCTGACTGACACCATCATGATGTGAGGCTGACACCAGACTGACACCATCACGAGGCGAGGCTGACACCAGACTGACACCATCATGAGGCGAGGCCGACACCGGACTGACCCCATCACGAGGCGAGACTGACACCGGACTGACCCCATCACGAGGCGAGGCTGACACCAGACTGACACCATCACGAGGCGAGGCTGACAACAGACTGACCCCATCACGAGGTGAGGCTGACACCAGACTGACCCCATCACGACGCGAGGCTGACACCAGACTGACACCATCACGATGCGAGACTGACACCAGACTGACCCCATCACGAGGCGAGACTGACACCAGACTGACCCCATCACGAGGCGAGACTGACACCAGACTGACACCATCACGAGGCAAGACTGACACTAGACTGACACCATCACGAGGCGAGGCTGACACCAGACTCACCCTATCACGAGACGAGGCTGACACCAGACTGACCCTATCACGAGGCGAGGCTGAAACCAGACTGACCCCATCACAAGGCGAAGCTGACACCTGACTGACACCATCATGATGTGAGGCTGAAACCAGACTGACCCTATCACGAGGCGAGGCTGACACCAGACTGACCCCATCACGAGGCGAGACTGACACCAGACTGACACCATCACGAGGCGAGGCTGACACCAGACTGACCCTATCACGAGGCGAGACTGACACCAGACTGACCCCATCACGAGGCGAGACTGACACCAGACTGACCCCATCACAAGGCGAGACTGACACCGGACTGACCCCATCACGAGGCAAGGCTGACACCATACTGACCCCATCACTAGGCGAGGCTGACACCAGACTGACCGCATCACGAGGCGAGACTGACACCAGACTGACCCCATCCCTAGGCGAGGCTGACAATAGACTGACCCCATCGCGAGGCGAGACTGACACCAGACTGACCCCATCACGAGGCGAGGCAGACACCAGACCGACCCCATTACGACGCGAGGCTGACACCAGACTGACACCATCACGAGGCGAGGCTGACACCAGACTGACCCCATCATGATGTGAAGCTGACACCAGACTGACCCCATCACTAGGCGAGTCTGACACCAGACTGACCCAATCACGAGACGAGGCTGACACCAGACTGACACCATCACGAGGCGAGGCTGACACCAGACTTACACCATCATGATGTGAGGCTGACACCAGACTGACCCCATCACGAGGCGAGGCTGACACCAGACTGACCGCATCACGAGGCGAGGCTGACACCAGACTGACACCATCACGAGGCGAGGCTGACACCAGACTGACACCATCATAATGTGAGGCTGACACCGGACTGACACCATCACGAGGCGAGGCTGACACCAGACTGACACCATCACGATGTGAGGCTAACACCAGACTGACCCCATCACGAGGCGAGGCTGACACCAGACTGTCCCCATCACGAGGCGAGGCTGACACCAGACTGACACCATCACGTTGTGAGGCTGACACCAGACTGACCCCATCACGAGGCGAGGCTGACACCGGACTGACCCCATCACGAGGCGAGGCTGACACCAGTCTGACCCCATCACAAGGCGAGGCTGACACCAGACTGACCCCATCACGAGGCGAGACTGACACCAGACTGACCCCATCACGAGGCGAGACTGACACCAGACTGACCCCATCACGAGGTGAGACTGACACCAGACTGACCCCATCACGAGGCGAGAGTGACACCAGACTGACCCCATAACGAGGCAAGACTGACACCAGACTGACACCATCACGAGGCGAGGCTGACACCAGACTCACCCTATCACGAGGCGAGGCTGACACCAGACTGACCCCATCACAAGGCGAAGCTGACACCTGACTGACCCCATCATGAGGCGAGGCCGACACCGGACTGACCCCATCACGAGGCGAGACTGACACCGGACTGACCCCATCACGAGGCGAGGCTGACACCAGACTGACACCATCACGAGGCGAGGCTGACAACAGACTGACCCCATCACGAGGTGAGGCTGACACCAGACTGACCCCAACACGAGGCGAGGCTGACACCGGACTGACACCATCACGAGGCGAGGCTGACACCGGACTGACCCCATCACGAGGCGAGGCTGACACCAGACTGACACCATCACGAGGTGAGGCTGACACCAGACAGACCCCATCATGATGTGAAGCTGACACCAGACTGACCCCATCACTAGGCGAGTCTGACACCAGACTGACCCAATCACGAGACGAGGCTGACACCAGACTGACACCATCACGAGGCGAGGCTGACACCAGACTTACACCATCATGATGTGAGGCTGACACCAGACTGACCCCATCACGAGGCGAGGCTGACACCGGACTGACCCCATCACGAGGCGAGGCTGACACCAGTCTGACCCCATCACAAGGCGAGGCTGACACCAGACTGACCCCATCACGAGGCGAGACTGACACCAGACTGACCCCATCACGAGGCGAGACTGACACCAGACTGACCCCATCACGAGGTGAGACTGACACCAGACTGACCCCATCACGAGGCGAGAGTGACACCAGACTGACCCCATAACGAGGCAAGACTGACACCAGACTGACACCATCACGAGGCGAGGCTGACACCAGACTCACCCTATCACGAGGCGAGGCTGACACCAGACTGACCCCATCACAAGGCGAAGCTGACACCTGACTGACACCATCATGATGTGAGGCTGACACCAGACTGACCAAATCACGAGGCGAGGCTGACACCAGACTGACCCCATCACGAGGCGAGACTGACACCAGACTGACACCATCACGAGGCGAGGCTGACACCAGACTGACCGCATCACGAGGCGAGGCTGACACCAGACTGACCCCATCACAAGGCGAAGCTGACACCAGACTGACACCATCATGATGTGATGCTGACACCAGACTGACCCCATCACGAGGCGAGGCTGACACCTGACTGACACCATCATGATGTGAGGCTGACACCAGACTGACACCATCACGAGGCGAGGCTGACACCAGACTGACCCCATCATGAGGCGAGGCCGACACCGGACTGACCCCATCACGAGGCGAGACTGACACCGGACTGACCCCATCACGAGGCGAGGCTGACACCAGACTGACACCATCACGAGGCGAGGCTGACAACAGACTGACCCCATCACGAGGTGAGGCTGACACCAGACTGACCCCATCACGAGGCGAGGCTGACACCAGACTGACACCATCACGAGGCGAGGCTGACACCAGACTGACCCCATCACTAGGCGAGGCTGACACCAGACTGACACCATCACGATGTGAGGCTGACACCAGTCTGACCCCATCACGAGGCGAGGCTGACACCAGACTGACACCATCACGAGGCGAGGCTGACACCAGACTGACCCCATCACTAGGCGAGGCTGACACAAGACTGACACCATCACGAGGCGAGGCTGACACCAGACTGACCGCATCACGAGGCAAGGCTGACACCAGACTGACCCTATCACTAAGCGAGGCTGACACCAGACTGACCCTATCACTAGGCGAGGCTGACACCAGACTGACACCATCACGAGGTGAGGCTGACACCAGACTGACACCATCACGAGGCGAGGCTGACACCAGACTGACACCATCACGGGGCGAGGCTGACACCAGACTGACCCCATCACGAGGCGAGACTACACCAGACTGACCAAATCACGAGGAGAGGCTGACACCAGACTGACCCCATCACGAGGCGAGGCTGACACCAGACTGACCCCATCACGAGGCGAGGCTGACACCAGACTGACACCATCACGAGGCAAGGCTGACACCAGACTGACACTATCATGATGTGAGGCTGACTCCAGACTGACCCCATCACTAGCGAGGCTGACACCAGACTGACCCCATCACGAGGCTAGGCTGACACCAGACTGACACCAGACTGACCCCATCACGATGTGAGGCTGACACCAGACTGACCCCATCACGAGGCGAGGCTGACACCAGGCAGACACCATCATGATGTGAGGATGACACCAGACTGACCCCATCACGAGGAGAGGCTGACACCAGACTGACCCCATCACGAGGCGAGACTGACACCAGACTGACCCCATCACGAAGCGAGGCTGACACCAGACTGACACCATCACGAGGCGAGGCTGATACCAGACTGACACCATCACGAGGCGAGACTGACACCAGACTGACCCCATCACAAGGCGAGACTGACACCAGACTGACCCCATCACGAGGCGAGACTGACACCAGACTGACCCCATCACGAGGCGAGACTGACCCCAGACTGACACCATCACGAGGCGAGGCTGACACCAGACTGACACCATCACGAGGCGAGGCTGACACCAGACTGACACCATCACGAGGCGAGGCTGACACCAGACTGACCCCATCACGAGGCGAGGCTGACACCAGACTGACCCCATCATGATGTAAGGCTGACACCAGACTGACCCCATCACGATGTGAAGCTGACACCAGACTGACCCCATCACTAGTCGAAGCTGACACCTGACTGACACCATCATGAGGCGAGGCTGACACCAGACTGACACCATCACGAGGCAAGGCTGACACCTGACTGACACCATCATGATGTGAGGCTGACACCAGACTGACACCATCACGAGGCGAGACTGACACCAGACTGACCCCATCACGAGGCAAGGCCGACACCGGACTGACCCCATCACGAGGCGAGACTGACACCGGACTGACCCCATCACGAGGCGAGGCTGACACCAGACTGACCCCATCACTAGGCGAGGCTGACACCAGACTGACCCCATCATGATGTGAGGCTGACACCAGACTGACACCATCACGAGGCGAGGCTGACACCAGACTGACACTATCACTAGGCGAGGCTGACACCAGACTGACACCATCACGAGGTGAGGCTGACACCAGACTGACCCCATCATGATGTGAGGCTGACTCCAGACTGACCCCATCACGAGGCGAGGCTGACACCAGACAGACACCATCACGATGTGAGGCTGACACCAGACTGACTCCATCACGAGGCGAAGCTGACACCTGACTGACACCATCATGATGTGAGGCTGACACCAGACTGACCCCATCACGAGGCGATGCTGACACCAGACTGACACCATCATGAGGCGAGGCTGACACCAGACTGACACCATCACGAGGCGAGCCTGACACCTGACTGACACCATCATGATGTGAGGCTGACACCAGTCTGACACCATCACTAGGCGAGACTGACACCAGACTGACCCCATCACGAGGCGAGGCTGACACCAGACTGACCCCATCATGATGTGAGGCTGACACCAGACTGATCCCATCACGAGGCGAGGCTGACACCGGACTGACCCCATCACAAGGCGAGGCTGACACCAGACTGACCCCATCATGATGTGAGGCTGACACCAGACTGACCTCATCACGAGGCGAGGCTGATACAAGACTGACACCATCACGAGTCGAGGCTGACACCAGACTGACACCATCATGATGTGAGGCTGACACCAGACTGACCCCATCACGAGGCGAGGCTGACACCAGACTGACCCCATCACGAGGCGAGGCTGACACCAGACTGACCCCATCACGAGGCGTGGCTGACACCACACTGACCCCATCACGAGGCGAGGCTGACACCTGACTGACACCATCATGATGTGAGGCTGACACCAGACTGACCCCATCACGAGGCGAGGCTGACACCAGACTGACACCATCACGAGGCGAGGCTGACACCAGACTGACCCCATCACGGGCGAGGCTGACACCAGACTGACCCCATCACCAGGCGAGGCTCACACCAGACTGACCCCATCATGATGTGAGGCTGACACCAGACTGATCCCATCACGAGGCGAGGCTGACACCGGACTGACCCCATCACGAGGCGAGGCTGACACAAGACTGACCCCATCATGATGTGAGGCTGACACCAGACTGACCTCATCACGAGGCGAGGCTGATACAAGACTGACACCATCACGAGTCGATGCTGACACCAGACTGACACCATCATGATGTGAGGCTGACACCAGCCTGACCCCATCACGAGGCGAGGCTGACACCAGACTGACCCCATCACGAGGCGAGGCTGACACCAGACTGACCCCATCACGAGGCGAGGCTGACACCAGACTGACCCCATCACGAGGCGAGGCTGACACCAGACTGACACCATCACGAGGCGAGACTGACACCAGACTGACACCATCACAAGGCGAGGCTGACACCAGACTGACCCCATCACGAGGCGAGGCTGACACCAGACTGACCCCATCACGAGGCGAGGCTGACACAAGACTGACCCCATCACGAGGCGAGGCTGACACAAGACTGACCCCATCACGAGGCGAGGCTGACACCAGACTGACCCCATCACGAGGCGAGACTGACACCAGACTGACCCCATCACGAGGCGAGGCTGACACCATCACGAGGCGAGACTGACACCAGACTGACCCCATCATGATGTGAGGCTGACACCAGACTGACCTCATCACGAGGCTAGGCTGACACCAGACTGACCCCATCACGAGGCGAGGCTGACACCAGACTGACAACATCACGAGGCGAGACTGACACCAGACTGACACCATCACGAGGCGAGGCTGACACCAGACTGACCCCATCACGAGGCGAGGCTGACACCAGAATGACCCCATCACGAGGCGAGGCTGACACCTGACTGACACCATCATGATGTGAGGCTGACACCAGACTGACCCCATCACGAGGCGAGGCTGACACCAGACTGACCCCATCACGAGGCGAGGCTGACACCAAACTGACCCCATTACGAGGCGAGGCTGACACCAGACTGACACCATCATGATGTGAGGCTGACACCAGACTGACCCCATCACGAGGCGAGGCTGACACCAGACTGACCCCACCACGAGGCGAGGCTGACACCAGACTGACCCCATCACGAGGCGAGGCTGACACCAGACTGACCCCATCACGAGGCGAGGCTGACACCAGACTGACCCCATCACAAGGCGAGGCTGAACCATCATGAGGCGAGACTGACACCAGACTGACCCCATCATGATGTGAGGCTGACACCAGACTGACACCATCACGAGGCGAGGCTGATACCAGACTGACCCCATCACGAGGCGAGGCTGACACCATCACGAGGCGAGACTGACACCAGACTGACCCCATCACGAGGCGAGGCTGATACCAGACTGACACCATCACGAGGCGAGACTGACACCAGACTGACCCCATCACAAGGCGAGACTGACACCAGACTGACCCCATCACGAGGCGAGACTGACACCAGACTGACCCCATCACGAGGCGAGACTGACCCCAGACTGACACCATCACGAGGCGAGGCTGACACCAGACTGACACCATCACGAGGCGAGGCTGACACCAGACTGACACCATCACGAGGCGAGGCTGACACCAGACTGACCCCATCACGAGGCGAGGCTGACACCAGACTGACCCCATCATGATGTAAGGCTGACACCAGACTGACCCCATCACGATGTGAAGCTGACACCAGACTGACCCCATCACTAGTCGAAGCTGACACCTGACTGACACCATCATGAGGCGAGGCTGACACCAGACTGACACCATCACGAGGCAAGGCTGACACCTGACTGACACCATCATGATGTGAGGCTGACACCAGACTGACACCATCACGAGGCGAGACTGACACCAGACTGACCCCATCACGAGGCAAGGCCGACACCGGACTGACCCCATCACGAGGCGAGACTGACACCGGACTGACCCCATCACGAGGCGAGGCTGACACCAGACTGACCCCATCACTAGGCGAGGCTGACACCAGACTGACCCCATCATGATGTGAGGCTGACACCAGACTGACACCATCACGAGGCGAGGCTGACACCAGACTGACACTATCACTAGGCGAGGCTGACACCAGACTGACACCATCACGAGGTGAGGCTGACACCAGACTGACCCCATCATGATGTGAGGCTGACTCCAGACTGACCCCATCACGAGGCGAGGCTGACACCAGACTGACACCATCACGATGTGAGGCTGACACCAGACTGACTCCATCACGAGGCGAAGCTGACACCTGACTGACACCATCATGATGTGAGGCTGACACCAGACTGACCCCATCACGAGGCGATGCTGACACCAGACTGACACCATCATGAGGCGAGGCTGACACCAGACTGACACCATCACGAGGCGAGGCTGACACCTGACTGACACCATCATGATGTGAGGCTGACACCAGTCTGACACCATCACTAGGCGAGACTGACACCAGACTGACCCCATCACGAGGCGAGGCTGACACCAGACTGACACCATCACGAGGCGAGGCTGACACCAGACTAACCCCATCACGAGGCGAGGCTGACACCAGACTGACACCATCACGAGGCGAGGTTGACATCAGACTGACCCCATCACGAGGTGAGGCTGACACCAGACTGACCCCGTCACGGGCGAGGCTGACACCAGACTGACCCCATCACCAGGCGAGGCTCACACCAGACTGACCCCATCACGAGGCGAGGCTGACACCGGACTGACCCCATCACAAGGCGAGGCTGACACCAGACTGACCCCATCATGATGTGAGGCTGACACCAGACTGACCTCATCACGAGGCGAGGCTGATACAAGACTGACACCATCACGAGTCGAGGCTGACACCAGACTGACACCATCATGATGTGAGGCTGACACCAGACTGACCCCATCACGAGGCGAGGCTGACACCAGACTGACCCCATCACGAGGCGAGGCTGACACCAGACTGACCCCATCACGAGGCGAGGCTGACACTAGACTGACCCCATCACGAGGCGAGGCTGACACCAGACTGACACCATCACGAGGCGAGACTGACACCAGACTGACACCATCACAAGGCGAGGCTGACACCAGACTGACACCATCATGATGTGAGGCTGACACCAGACTGACACCATCACGAGGCGAGGCTGACACCAGACTGACCCCATCACGAGGCGAGGCTGACACAAGACTGACCCCATCACGAGGCGAGGCTGACACCAGACTGACCCCATCACGAGGCGAGGCTGACACCATCACGAGGCGAGACTGACACCAGACTGACCCCATCATGATGTGAGGCTGACACCAGACAGACCCCATCATGATGTGAGGCTGACACCAGACAGACCTCATCACGAGGCGAGGCTGACACTAGACTGACCCCATCACGAGGCGAGGCTGACACCAGACTGACACCATCACGAGGCGAGGCTGACACCAGACTGACCCCATCACGAGGCGAGGCTGACACCAGACTGACCCCATCACGAGGCGAGGCTGACACTAGACTGACCCCATCACGAGGCGAGGCTGACACCAGACTGACACCATCACGAGGCGAGACTGACACCAGACTGACACCATCACGAGGCGAGGCTGACACCAGACTGACACCATCACGAGGCGAGACTGACACCAGACTGACACCATCACGAGGCGAGGCTGACACCAGACTGACCCCATCACGAGGCGAGGCTGACACCAGACTGACCCCATCATGAGGCGAGGCTGACACCAGACTGACACCATCACGAGGCGAGACTGACAGCAGACTGACCCCATCACGAGGCGAGGCCGACACCGGACTGCCTCCATCACAAGGCGAGACTGACACCGGACTGACCCCATCACGAGGCGAGGCTTACACCAGACTGACCCCATCACGAGGCGAGGCTGACACCAGACTGACACCTTCATGATTTGAGGCTGACACCAGACTGACCCCATCACGAGGCGAGGCTGACACCAGACTGACCCCATCACGAGGCGAGACTGACACCAGACTGACCCCATCACTAGGCGAGGCTGACACCAAACTGACCCCATCACGAGGCGAGGCTGACACCAGACTGACCCCATCATGATGTGAGGCTGACACCAGACTGACCCCATCACAAGGCGAGACTGACACCGGACTGACCCCATCACGAGGCGAGGCTGACACCAGACTGAACCCATTACTAGGCGAGGCTGACACCAGACTGACCCCATCATGATGTGAGGCTGACACCAGACTGACCCCATCACAAGGCGAGACTGACACCAGACTGACCCCATCACGAGGCGAGACTGACACCAGACTGACCCCATCACGAGGCGAGGCTGACACCAGACTGACACCATCACAAGGCGAGACTGACACCAGACTGACCCCATCATGATGTGAGGCTGACACCAGACTGACCCCATGAAGAGGCGAGGCTGACACCAGACTGACCCCATCACGAGGCGAGGCTGACACCAGACTGACCCCATCACGAGGCGAGGCTGACACCAGACTGACCCCATCACGATGTGAGGCTGACACTAGACTGACACCATCACGAGGCGAGACTGACACCAGACTGACACCATCATGAGGCGAGACTGACACCAGACTGACACCATCACGAGGCGAGGCTGACACCAGACTGACACCATCACGAGGCAAGGCTGACACCAGACTGACACCATCACGAGGCAAGACTGACACCAGACTGACACCATCACGAGGTGAGGCTGACACCAGACTGACCCCATCACGAGGCGAGGCTGACACCAGACTGACCCCATCACGAGGCGAGGCTGACACCTGACTGACACCATCATGATGTGATGCTGACACCAGACTGACCCCATCACGAGGCGAGGCTGACACCAGACTGACCCCATCACGAGGCGTGGCTGACACCAGACTGACACCATCATGATGTGAGGCTGACACCAGACTGACCCCATCACGAGGCGAGGCTGACACCAGGCTGACCCCATCACGAGCCGAGGCTGACACCAGACTGACACCATGAGGAGACGAGGCTGACACCAGACTGACACCATCACAAGGCGAGACTGACACCAGACTGACCCCATCATGATGTGAGGCTGACACCAGACTGACCCCATGAAGAGGCGAGGCTGACACCAGACTGACACCATCATGATGTGAGGCTGACACCAGACTGACACCATGACGAGACGAGGCTGACACCAGACTGACACCATCACAAGGCGAGACTGACACCAGACTGACCCCATCATGATGTGAGGCTGACACCAGACTGACCCCATCACGAGGCGAGGCTGACACCAGACTGACACCATCATGATGTGAGGCTGACACCAGACTGACCCCATGAAGAGGCGAGGCTGACACCAGACTGACCCCATCACGAGGCGAGGCTGACACCAGACTGACACTATCACGAGGCAAGGCTGACACCAGACTGACACCATCATGATGTGAGGCTGACACCAGACTGACCCCATCACGAGGCGAGACTGACACCAGACTGACCCCATCACGAGGCGAGACTGACACCAGACTGACCCCATCACGAGGCGAGGCTGACACCAGACTGACTCCATCACGGGGAGAGGCTGACACCAGACTGACCCCATCACGAGGCGAGGCTGACACCAGACTGACCCCATGGCGAGGCTGACACCAGACTGACCCCATCACGAGGCGAGGCTGACACCAGACTGACACCATCACGAGTCGAGACTGACACCAGACTGACCCCATCACGAGGCAAGGCTGACACCAGACTGATACCATCATGATGTGAGGCTGACACCAGACTGACCTCATCACGAGGCGAGGCTGACACCAGACTGACCCCATCACGAGGTGAGGCTGACACCAGACTGACACCATCACGAGGCGAGGCTGACACCAGACTGACACCATCACGAGGCGATGCTGACACCAGACTGACCCCATCACTAGGCGTGGCTGACACCAGACTGACACCATCACGAGGCGAGGCTGACACCAGACTGACCCCATCACGAGGCGAGGCTGACACCAGACTGACCCCATCATGAGGCGAGGCTGACACCAGACTGACCCCATCACGAGGCGAGGCTAACACCAGACTGACACCATCACGAGGCGAGGCTGACACCAGACTGACACCATCATGATGTGAGGCTGACACCAGACTGTCCCCATCACGAGGCGAGACTGACACCAGACTGACCCCATCACGAGGCGAGACTGACACCAGACTGACCCCATCACGAGGCGAGGCTGACACCAGACTGACACCATGACGAGACGAGGCTGACACCAGACTGACACTATCATGATGTGAGGCTGACACCAGACTGACCCCATCACGAGGCGAGGCTGACACCAGACTGACCCCATCACGAGGCGAGGCTGACACCAGACTGAACCTATCACTAGGCGAGGCTGACATCAGACTGACACCATCACGAGGCGATGATGACACCAGACTGACACCATCACTAGGCGAGGCTGACACCAGACTGACCCCATCATGAGGCGAGGCTGACACCAGACTGACACCATCACAATGTGAGGCTGACACCAGACTGACCCTATCACTAGGCGAGGATGACACCAGACTGACCCCATCACTAGGAGAGGCTGACACCAGACTGACCCCATTTTGAGGCGAGGCTAACACCAGACTGACACCATCACGAGGCGAGGCTGACACCAGACTGACACCATCATGATGTGAAACTGACACCAGACTGACCCCATCACTAGGCGAGACTGACACCAGACTGACCCCATCACGAGGCGAGGCTGATACCAGACTGACCCCATCACGAGGTGAGGCTAAAACCAGACTGACCCCATCACGAGGCGAGGCTGACACCAGACTGACCCTATCACGAGCCGAGGCTGACACCAGACTGACACCATGACGAGACGAGGCTGACACCAGACTGACACCATCACAAGGCGAGACTGACACCAGACTGACCCCATCATGATGTGAGGCTGACACCAGACTGACCCCATCATGATGTGAGGCTGACACCAGACTGACCCCTTCATGATGTGAGGTTGACACCAGACTGACCCCATCACTAGGCGAGGCTGACTCCAGACTGACCCCATCATGTTGTGAGACTGACACCAGACTGACCCCATCATGAGGCGAGGCTGACACCAGACTGACACCATCACAAGGCGAGGCTGACACCAGACTGACACCATCATGATGTGAGGCTGACACCAGACTGACCCCATCACGAGGCGAGACTGACACCAGACTGACCCCATCATGATGTGAGGCTGACACCAGACTGACCCCATCACGAGGCGAGGCTGACACCAGACTGACCCCATCACGAGGTGAGGCTGACACCAGACTGACACCATCACGAAGCGAAGCTGACACCAGACTGACACCATCACGAGGCGATGCTGACACCAGACTGCCCCCATCACTAGGCTAGGCTGACACCAGACTGACCCCTTCATGATGTGAGGTTGACACAAGACTGACCCCATCACTAGGCGAGACTGACTCCAGACTGACCCCATCATGTTGTGAGACTGACACCAGACTGACCCCATCATGAGGCGAGGCTGACACCAGACTGACACCATCACGAGGCGAGGCTGACACCAGACTGACACCATCATGATGTGAGGCTGACACCAGACTGACCCCAACACGAGGCGAGGCTGACACCAGACTGACCCCATCATGAGGCGAGGCTGACACCAGACTGACACCATCATGATGTGAGGCTGACACCAGACTGACCCCATCACGAGGCGAGGCTGACACCAGACTGACACCATCATGATGTGAGGCTGACACCAGACTGACCTCATCACGAGGCGAGGCTGACACCAGACTGACCCTATCACTAGGCGAGGCTGATACCAGACTGACACCATCTCGAGGCGAGGCTGACACCAGACTGACCACATAACGAGGCGAGGCTGACACCAGACTGACCCCATCATGATGTGAGGCTGACACCAGTCTGACCCCATCACGAGGCGAAGCTAACACCAGACTGACCCCATCACGAGGCGAGGCTGGCACCAGACTGACCCCATCACGAGGCGAGGCTGACACCAGACTGACCCCATCACGAGGCGAGGCTGACACCAGACTGACCCCATCACGAGGCGAGGCTGACACCAGACTGACCCCATCACGAGGAGAGGCTGACACCAGACTAACACCATCATGATGTGAGGCTGACACCAGACAGATCCCATCACGAGGTGAGGCTGACACAAGACTGACACCATCACGAGGCGAGGCTGACACCAGACTGACACCATCACGAGGCGAGGCTGACACCAGACTGACCCCATCACGAGGCGAGGCTGACACCAGACTGACACCATCATGATGTGAGGCTGACACCAGACTGACCCCATCACGAGGCGAGGCTGACACCAGACTGACCCTATCACTAGGCGAGGCTGATACCAGACTGACACCATCTCGAGGCGAGGCTGACACCAGACTGACCACATAACGAGGCGAGGCTGACACCAGACTGACCCCATCATGATGTGAGGCTGACACCAGTCTGACCCCATCACGAGGCGAGGCTAACACCAGACTGACCCCATCACGAGGCGAGGCTGACACCAGACTGACCCCATCACGAGGCGAGGCTGACACCAGACTGACCCCATCACGAAGCGAGGCTGACACCAGACTGACCCCATCACGAGGCGAGGCTGACACCAGACTGACCCCATCACGAAGCGAGGCTGACACCAGACTGACCCCATCATGAGGCGAGGCTGACACCTGACTGACACCATCATGATGTGAGGCTGACACCAGACTGACCCCATCACGAGGCGAGGCTGACACCAGACTGACCCTATCACTAGGCGAGGCTGATACCAGACTGACACCATCTCGAGGCGAGGCTGACACCAGACTGACCACATAACGAGGCGAGGCTGACACCAGACTGACCCCATCATGATGTGAGGCTGACACCAGTCTGACCCCATCACGAGGCGAGGCTAACACCAGACTGACCCCATCACGAGGCGAGGCTGACACCAGACTGACCCCATCATGAGGCGAGGCTGACCCCATCACGAGGCGAGGCTGACATCAGACTGACACCATCACGAGGCAAGGCTGACACCAGACTGAACCCATCACAAGGCGAGGCTGACACCAGACTGACCCCATCACGAGGCGAGGCTGACACCAGACTGACCCCATCACGAGGCGAGGCTGACACCAGACTGACCCCATCATGAGGCGAGGCTGACACCAGACTGACCCCATCACGAGGCGAGGCTGACACAAGACTGACCCCATCACGAGGCGAGGCTGACACCAGACTGACACCATCACGATGTGAGGCTGACACGAGACTGACACCATCACGAGGCGAGGCTGACACCAGACTGACAGCATCACGAGACGAGACTGGCACCAGACTGACCCCAACAAGAGCCGAGGCTGACACCAGACTGACCCCATCACGAGGCGAGGCTGAAACCAGACTGAATCCATCACGAGGCAAGGCTGACACCAGACTGACCCAATCACAAGGCGAGGCTGAAACCAGACTGACACCATCACGAGGCAAGGCTGACACCAGACTGACCCCATCACGAGGCGAGACTGACACCGGACTGCCCCATCACGAGGCGAGGCTGACACCAGACTGACCCCATCACGAGGCGAAGCTGACACCAGACTGACACCATCACGAAGCGATGCTGACACCAGACTGCCCCCATCACTAGGCGAGGCTGACACCAGACTGACCCCTTCATGAAGTGAGGTTGACACCAGACTGACCCCATCACTAGGCGAGGCTGACACCAGACTGACCCCATCATGAGGCGAGGCTGACACCAGACTGACACCATCACGAGGCGAGGCTGACACCAGACTGACACCATCATGATGTGAGGCTGACACCAGACTGACCCCATCACGAGGCGAGGCTGACACCAGACTGACCCCATCATGAGGCGAGGCTGACACCAGACTGACACCATCATGATGTGAGGCTGACACCAGACTGACCCCATCACGAGGCGAGGCTGACACCAGACTGACACCATCATGATGTGAGGCTGACACCAGACTGACCTCATCACGAGGCGGGGCTGACACCAGACGGACACCATCATGATGTGAGGCTGACACCAGACTGACCTCATCACGAGGCGGGGCTGACACCAGACGGACACCATCACGAGGCGAGACTGAAACCAGACTGACACCATCACGAGGCGAGGCTGACACCAGACTGACCCCTTCACGAGGCGAGGCTGACACCAAACTGACCCCATAACGAGGCGAGGCTGACACCAGACTGACCTCATCACGAGGCGAGGCTGACACCAGACTGACCCCATCACGAGGCGAGGCTGAAACCAGACTGACACCATCACAAGGCGAAGCTGACACAAGATTGACACTATCATGATGTGATGCTGACACCAGACTGACCCCGTCACGGAGCGAGGCTGACACCAGACTGACCCCATCACGAGACGAGACTGACACCAGACTAACCCCATCAAGAGGCGAGGCTGACACGAGACTGACCCCATCACGAGGCGAGGCTGACACCAGACTGACCCCATCACGAGGCGAGGCTGACACCAGACTGACCCAATCACAAGGCGAGGCTGACACCAGACTGACACCATCACGAGGCGAGGCTGACACCAGACTGACCCCATCACTAGGCGAGACTGACACCGGACTGACCCCATCACGAGGCGAGGCTGACACCAGACTGACACCATCATGATGTGAGGCTGACACCAGACTGACCCCATCACGAGGTGAGGCTGACACCAGACAGACTCCATCACGAGGCGAGGCTGACACCAGACTGACCCCATCAAGAGGCGAGGCTGACATGAGACTGACCCCATCACGAGGCGAGGCTGACACCAGACTGACCCAATCACAAGGCGAGGCTGACACCAGACTGACACCATCATGATATGAGGCTAACACCAGACTGACCCCGTCACGGGGCGAGGCTGACACCAGACTGACCCCATGACGAGGCGAAGCTGACACCAGACTGACCCCATCATGAGGCGAGGCTGACACCAGACTGACCCCATCACGAGGCGAGGCTAACACCAGACTGACACCATCACGAGGCGAGGCTGACACCAGACTGACACCATCATGATGTGAGGCTGACACCAGACTGACCCCATCACGAGGCGAGACTGACACCAGACTGACCCCATCACGAGGCGAGACTGACACCAGACTGACCCCATCACGAGGCGAGGCTGACACCAGACTGACACCATGACGAGACGAGGCTGACACCAGACTGACACTATCATGATGTGAGGCTGACACCAGACTGACCCCATCACGAGGCGAGGCTGACACCAGACTGACCCCATCACGAGGCGAGGCTGACACCAGACTGAACCTATCACTAGGCGAGGCTGACATCAGACTGACACCATCACGAGGCGATGATGACACCAGACTGACACCATCACTAGGCGAGGCTGACACCAGACTGACCCCATCATGAGGCGAGGCTGACACCAGACTGACACCATCACAATGTGAGGCTGACACCAGACTGACCCTATCACTAGGCGAGGATGACACCAGACTGACCCCATCACTAGGAGAGGCTGACACCAGACTGACCCCATTTTGAGGCGAGGCTAACACCAGACTGACACCATCACGAGGCGAGGCTGACACCAGACTGACACCATCATGATGTGAAACTGACACCAGACTGACCCCATCACTAGGCGAGACTGACACCAGACTGACCCCATCACGAGGCGAGGCTGATACCAGACTGACCCCATCACGAGGTGAGGCTAAAACCAGACTGACCCCATCACGAGGCGAGGCTGACACCAGACTGACCCTATCACGAGCCGAGGCTGACACCAGACTGACACCATGACGAGACGAGGCTGACACCAGACTGACACCATCACAAGGCGAGACTGACACCAGACTGACCCCATCATGATGTGAGGCTGACACCAGACTGACCCCATGAAGAGGCGAGGCTGACACCAGACTGACCCCATCACGAGGCGAGGCTGACACCAGACTGACCCCATCACGAGGCGAGGCTGACACCAGACTGACCCCATCACGAGGCGTGGCTGACACCAGACTGACACCATCACGAGGCGAGGCTGACACCAGACTGACACCATCATGATGTGAAACTGACACCAGACTGACCCCATCACTAGGCGAGACTGACACCAGACTGACCCCATCACGAGGCGAGGCTGATACCAGACTGACCCCATCACGAGGTGAGGCTGAAACCAGACTGACCCCATCACGAGGCGAGGCTGACACCAGACTGACCCTATCACGAGCCGAGGCTGACACCAGACTGACACCATGACGAGACGAGGCTGACACCAGACTGACACCATCACAAGGCGAGACTGACACCAGACTGACCCCATCATGATGTGAGGCTGACACCAGACTGACCCCATCATGATGTGAGGCTGACACCAGACTGACCCCTTCATGATGTGAGGTTGACACCAGACTGACCCCATCACTAGGCGAGGCTGACTCCAGACTGACCCCATCATGTTGTGAGACTGACACCAGACTGACCCCATCATGAGGCGAGGCTGACACCAGACTGACACCATCACAAGGCGAGGCTGACACCAGACTGACACCATCATGATGTGAGGCTGACACCAGACTGACCCCATCACGAGGCGAGACTGACACCAGACTGACCCCATCATGATGTGAGGCTGACACCAGACTGACCCCATCACGAGGCGAGGCTGACACCAGACTGACCCCATCACGAGGTGAGGCTGACACCAGACTGACACCATCACGAAGCGAAGCTGACACCAGACTGACACCATCACGAGGCGATGCTGACACCAGACTGCCCCCATCACTAGGCTAGGCTGACACCAGACTGACCCCTTCATGATGTGAGGTTGACACAAGACTGACCCCATCACTAGGCGAGACTGACTCCAGACTGACCCCATCATGTTGTGAGACTGACACCAGACTGACCCCATCATGAGGCGAGGCTGACACCAGACTGACACCATCACGAGGCGAGGCTGACACCAGACTGACACCATCATGATGTGAGGCTGACACCAGACTGACCCCAACACGAGGCGAGGCTGACACCAGACTGACCCCATCATGAGGCGAGGCTGACACCAGACTGACACCATCATGATGTGAGGCTGACACCAGACTGACCCCATCACGAGGCGAGGCTGACACCAGACTGACACCATCATGATGTGAGGCTGACACCAGACTGACCTCATCACGAGGCGAGGCTGACACCAGACTGACCCTATCACTAGGCGAGGCTGATACCAGACTGACACCATCTCGAGGCGAGGCTGACACCAGACTGACCACATAACGAGGCGAGGCTGACACCAGACTGACCCCATCATGATGTGAGGCTGACACCAGTCTGACCCCATCACGAGGCGAAGCTAACACCAGACTGACCCCATCACGAGGCGAGGCTGGCACCAGACTGACCCCATCACGAGGCGAGGCTGACACCAGACTGACCCCATCACGAGGCGAGGCTGACACCAGACTGACCCCATCACGAGGCGAGGCTGACACCAGACTGACCCCATCACGAGGAGAGGCTGACACCAGACTAACACCATCATGATGTGAGGCTGACACCAGACAGATCCCATCACGAGGTGAGGCTGACACAAGACTGACACCATCACGAGGCGAGGCTGACACCAGACTGACACCATCACGAGGCGAGGCTGACACCAGACTGACCCCATCACGAGGCGAGGCTGACACCAGACTGACACCATCATGATGTGAGGCTGACACCAGACTGACCCCATCACGAGGCGAGGCTGACACCAGACTGACCCTATCACTAGGCGAGGCTGATACCAGACTGACACCATCTCGAGGCGAGGCTGACACCAGACTGACCACATAACGAGGCGAGGCTGACACCAGACTGACCCCATCATGATGTGAGGCTGACACCAGTCTGACCCCATCACGAGGCGAGGCTAACACCAGACTGACCCCATCACGAGGCGAGGCTGACACCAGACTGACCCCATCACGAGGCGAGGCTGACACCAGACTGACCCCATCACGAAGCGAGGCTGACACCAGACTGACCCCATCACGAGGCGAGGCTGACACCAGACTGACCCCATCACGAAGCGAGGCTGACACCAGACTGACCCCATCATGAGGCGAGGCTGACACCTGACTGACACCATCATGATGTGAGGCTGACACCAGACTGACCCCATCACGAGGCGAGGCTGACACCAGACTGACCCTATCACTAGGCGAGGCTGATACCAGACTGACACCATCTCGAGGCGAGGCTGACACCAGACTGACCACATAACGAGGCGAGGCTGACACCAGACTGACCCCATCATGATGTGAGGCTGACACCAGTCTGACCCCATCACGAGGCGAGGCTAACACCAGACTGACCCCATCACGAGGCGAGGCTGACACCAGACTGACCCCATCATGAGGCGAGGCTGACCCCATCACGAGGCGAGGCTGACATCAGACTGACACCATCACGAGGCAAGGCTGACACCAGACTGAACCCATCACAAGGCGAGGCTGACACCAGACTGACCCCATCACGAGGCGAGGCTGACACCAGACTGACCCCATCACAAGGCGAGGCTGACACCAGACTGACCCCATCATGAGGCGAGGCTGACACCAGACTGACCCCATCACGAGGCGAGGCTGACACAAGACTGACCCCATCACGAGGCGAGGCTGACACCAGACTGACACCATCACGATGTGAGGCTGACACGAGACTGACACCATCACGAGGCGAGGCTGACACCAGACTGACAGCATCACGAGACGAGACTGGCACCAGACTGACCCCAACAAGAGCCGAGGCTGACACCAGACTGACCCCATCACGAGGCGAGGCTGAAACCAGACTGAATCCATCACGAGGCAAGGCTGACACCAGACTGACCCAATCACAAGGCGAGGCTGAAACCAGACTGACACCATCACGAGGCAAGGCTGACACCAGACTGACCCCATCACGAGGCGAGACTGACACCGGACTGCCCCATCACGAGGCGAGGCTGACACCAGACTGACCCCATCACGAGGCGAAGCTGACACCAGACTGACACCATCACGAAGCGATGCTGACACCAGACTGCCCCCATCACTAGGCGAGGCTGACACCAGACTGACCCCTTCATGAAGTGAGGTTGACACCAGACTGACCCCATCACTAGGCGAGGCTGACACCAGACTGACCCCATCATGAGGCGAGGCTGACACCAGACTGACACCATCACGAGGCGAGGCTGACACCAGACTGACACCATCATGATGTGAGGCTGACACCAGACTGACCCCATCACGAGGCGAGGCTGACACCAGACTGACCCCATCATGAGGCGAGGCTGACACCAGACTGACACCATCATGATGTGAGGCTGACACCAGACTGACCCCATCACGAGGCGAGGCTGACACCAGACTGACACCATCATGATGTGAGGCTGACACCAGACTGACCTCATCACGAGGCGGGGCTGACACCAGACGGACACCATCATGATGTGAGGCTGACACCAGACTGACCTCATCACGAGGCGGGGCTGACACCAGACGGACACCATCACGAGGCGAGACTGAAACCAGACTGACACCATCACGAGGCGAGGCTGACACCAGACTGACCCCTTCACGAGGCGAGGCTGACACCAAACTGACCCCATAACGAGGCGAGGCTGACACCAGACTGACCTCATCACGAGGCGAGGCTGACACCAGACTGACCCCATCACGAGGCGAGGCTGAAACCAGACTGACACCATCACAAGGCGAAGCTGACACAAGATTGACACTATCATGATGTGATGCTGACACCAGACTGACCCCGTCACGGAGCGAGGCTGACACCAGACTGACCCCATCACGAGACGAGACTGACACCAGACTAACCCCATCAAGAGGCGAGGCTGACACGAGACTGACCCCATCACGAGGCGAGGCTGACACCAGACTGACCCCATCACGAGGCGAGGCTGACACCAGACTGACCCAATCACAAGGCGAGGCTGACACCAGACTGACACCATCACGAGGCGAGGCTGACACCAGACTGACCCCATCACTAGGCGAGACTGACACCGGACTGACCCCATCACGAGGCGAGGCTGACACCAGACTGACACCATCATGATGTGAGGCTGACACCAGACTGACCCCATCACGAGGTGAGGCTGACACCAGACAGACTCCATCACGAGGCGAGGCTGACACCAGACTGACCCCATCAAGAGGCGAGGCTGACATGAGACTGACCCCATCACGAGGCGAGGCTGACACCAGACTGACCCAATCACAAGGCGAGGCTGACACCAGACTGACACCATCATGATATGAGGCTAACACCAGACTGACCCCGTCACGGGGCGAGGCTGACACCAGACTGACCCCATGACGAGGCGAAGCTGACACCAGACTGACCCCATCATGAGGCGAGGCTGACACCAGACTGACCCCATCACGAGGCGAGGCTAACACCAGACTGACACCATCACGAGGCGAGGCTGACACCAGACTGACACCATCATGATGTGAGGCTGACACCAGACTGACCCCATCACGAGGCGAGACTGACACCAGACTGACCCCATCACGAGGCGAGACTGACACCAGACTGACCCCATCACGAGGCGAGGCTGACACCAGACTGACACCATGACGAGACGAGGCTGACACCAGACTGACACTATCATGATGTGAGGCTGACACCAGACTGACCCCATCACGAGGCGAGGCTGACACCAGACTGACCCCATCACGAGGCGAGGCTGACACCAGACTGAACCTATCACTAGGCGAGGCTGACATCAGACTGACACCATCACGAGGCGATGATGACACCAGACTGACACCATCACTAGGCGAGGCTGACACCAGACTGACCCCATCATGAGGCGAGGCTGACACCAGACTGACACCATCACAATGTGAGGCTGACACCAGACTGACCCTATCACTAGGCGAGGATGACACCAGACTGACCCCATCACGAGGCGAGGCTGACACCAGACTGACACCATCATGATGTGAGGCTGACACCAGACTGACCCCATCACGAGGTGAGGCTGACACCAGACAGACTCCATCACGAGGCGAGGCTGACACCAGACTGACCCCATCAAGAGGCGAGGCTGACATGAGACTGACCCCATCACGAGGCGAGGCTGACACCAGACTGACCCAATCACAAGGCGAGGCTGACACCAGACTGACACCATCATGATATGAGGCTAACACCAGACTGACCCCGTCACGGGGCGAGGCTGACACCAGACTGACCCCATGACGAGGCGAAGCTGACACCAGACTGACCCCATCACGAGGCGAGACTGACACCAGACTGACCCCATCACGAGGCGAGACTGACACCAGGCTGACCCCATCACGAGGCGAGGCTGACACCAGACTTACCCCATCACGAGGCGAGGCTGACACCAGACTGAACCCATCAATCACGAGGCGAGACTGACACCAGACTGACCCCATCACGAGGCGAGGCTGACACCAGACTGACCCCGTCACGGAGCGAGGCTGACACCAGACTGACCCCATCACGAGACGAGACTGACACCAGACTAACCCCATCAAGAGGCGAGGCTGACACGAGACTGACCCCATCACGAGGCGAGGCTGACACCAGACTGACCCCGTTACGAGGCGAGGCTGACACCAGACTGACCCAATCACAAGGCGAGGCTGACACCAGACTGACACCATCACGAGGCGAGGCTGACACCAGACTGACCCCATCACTAGGCGAGACTGACACCGGACTGACCCCATCACGAGGCGAGGCTGACACCAGACTGACACCATCATGATGTGAGGCTGACACCAGACTGACCCCATCACGAGGTGAGGCTGACACCAGACAGACTCCATCACGAGGCGAGGCTGACACCAGACTGACCCCATCAAGAGGCGAGGCTGACATGAGACTGACCCCATCACGAGGCGAGGCTGACACCAGACTGACCCAATCACAAGGCGAGGCTGACACCAGACTGACACCATCATGATATGAGGCTAACACCAGACTGACCCCGTCACGGGGCGAGGCTGACACCAGACTAACCCCATGACGAGGCGAAGCTGACACCAGACTGACCCCATCACGAGGCGAGACTGACACCAGACTGACCCCATCACGAGGCGAGACTGACACCAGGCTGACCCCATCACGAGGCGAGGCTGACACCAGACTGACCCCATCACGAGGCGAGGCTGACACCAGACTGACCCCATCAATCACGAGGCGAGACTGACACCAGACTGACCCCATCACGAGGCGAGGCTGACCCCAGTCTGACCCCATCACGAGGCGAGGCTGAGCCCAGACTGACTCCATCACGAGGCGAGACTGACACCAGACTGACCCCATCATTAGGCGAGGCTGACACCAGACTGACCCCATCACGAGGCGAGGCTGAGCCCAGACTGACTCCATCACGAGGCGAGACTGACACCAGACTGACCCCATCACTAGGCAAGGCTGACACCAGACTGACCCCATCACGAGGCAAGGCTGACACCAGACTGACCCCATCACGATGTGAGGCTGACACCAGACTGACCCCATCACGAGGCGAGGCTGACACCAGACTGACCCCATCACGAGGCGAGACTGACACCGGACTGACCCCATCACGAGGCGAGGCTGACACCAGACTGACACCATCATGATGTGAGGCTGACACCAGACTGACCACGTCACGGGGCGAGGCTGACACCAGACTGACCCCATCACGAGGTGTGGCTGACACCAGACTGACCCCATCACGAGGCGAGACTGACACCGGAATGACCCAATCACGAGGCGAGGCTGACACCAGACTGTCCCCATCACGAGGCGAGGCTGACACCAGACTGACACCATCACGAGGCGTGGCTGACACCAGACTGACCCCATCATGATGTGAGGCTGACACCAGATTGACCCCATCACGAGGCAATGCTGACACCAGACTGACCCCATCACGAGGCGAGACTGACACCAGACTGACACCATCATGATATGAGGCTGACACCAGACTGACCCCGTCACGGGGCGAGGCTGACACCAGACTGACCCCATCACGAGGCGAGGCTGACACCAGACTGACACCATCACGAGGCGTGGCTGACACCAGACTGACCCCATCATGATGTGAGGCTGACACCAGATTGACCCCATCACGAGGCGATGCTGACACCAGTCTGACCCCATCACGAGGCGAGACTGACACCAGACTGACACCATCATGATATTAGGCTGACACCAGACTGACCCCGTCACGGGGCGAGGCTGACACCAGACTGACCCCATCACGAGGCGAGGCTGACACCAGACTGACGCCATCACGAGGCGAGACTGACACCAGACTGACACCATCATGATATGAGGCTGACACCAGACTGACCCCGTCACGGGGCGAGGCTGACACCAGACTGACCCCATGACGAGGCGAAGCTGACACCAGACTGACCCCATCACGAGGCGAGACTGACACCAGACTGACCCCATCACGAGGCGAGACTGACACCAGGCTGACCCCATCACGAGGCGAGGCTGACACCAGACTGACCCCATCACGAGGCGAGGCTGACACCAGACTGACACCATCACTAGGCGAGGCTGACACCACACTGACCCCATCACGAGGCGAGGCTGACACCAGACTGACACCATCACGAGGCGAGGCTGACACCAGACTGACACCATCATAATGTGAGGATGACACCAGACTGACCCCATCACGAGGCGAGACTGACACCAGAATAACCCCATCACGAGGCGAGACTGACACCAGACTTAACCCATCATGATGTGAGGCTGACACCAGACTGACCCCATCACGAGGCGATGCTGACACCAGACTGACCCCATCACGAGGCGAGACTGACACCAGACTGACCCCTTCACGAGGCGAGACTAACACCAGACTGACCCCATCACGGGACGAGGCTGACACCAGTCTGACCCCATCACGAGGCGAGACTGACACCAGACTGACCCCATCATGAGGCGAGACTGACTCCAGACTGACCCCATCATGGTGTGAGGCTGACACCAGACTGACCCCATCACGAGGCGATGCTGACACCAGACTGACCCCATCGCGAGGCGAGGTTGACACCAGACTGACACCATCACGAGGCGAGGCTGACACCAGACTGACACCATCATAATGTGAAGATGACACCAGACTGACCCCATCACGAGGCAAGACTGACACCAGAATAACCCCATCACGAGGCGAGACTGACACCAGACTGACCCCATCACGAGGCGAGGCTGACACCAGACTGACCCCATCACGAGGCGAGGCTGACACCAGACTGACCCCATCACGAGGCGAGGCTGACACCAGACTGACACCATCACGAGGCGAGACTGACACCAGACTGACCCCATCACGAGGCGAGGCTGACTCCAGACTGACACCATCATGATGTGAGGCTGACACCAGACTGACCCCATCACGAGGCGAGGCTGACACCGGACTGACCCCATCACGAGGCGAGACTGACACAGGACTGACCCCACCACGAGGCGAGGCTGACACCAGACTGACACCATCATGATGTGAGGCTGACACCAGACTGACCCCATCACGAGGCGAGGCTGACACCAGACTGACCCTATCACTAGGCGAGGCTGACACCAGACTGACACCATCACGAGGCGAGGTTGACACGAGACTGACCCCATCACGAGGCGAGGCTGACACCAGACTGACACCATCACGATGTGAGGCTGACACCAGACTGACCCCATCACGAGGCGAGGCTGACACCAGACTGACACCATCATGATGTGAGGCTGACACCAGACTGACCATATCACGAGGCGAGGCTGACACCAGACTGACGCTATCACTAGGTGAGGCTGACACCAGACTGACACCATCTCGAGGCGAGGCTGACACCAGACTGACCCCATCACGAGGCGGGGCTGACACCAGACTGACCCCATCACGAGGCGAGGCTGACACCAGACTGACCCCATCACGAGGCGAGGCTGACACCAGACTGACCCCATCACGAGGCGAGGCTGACACCAGACTGACCCCATCACGAGGCGAGGCTGACACCAGACTGACACCATCACGATGTGAGGCTGACACCAGACTGGCCCCATCACGAGGCGAGACTGACACCGGACTGACCCCATCACGAGGCGAGACTGACACCGGACTGACCCCATCACGAGGCGAGGCTGACACCAGACTGACACCATCCAGAGGCGAGGCTGACACCACACTGACCCCATCACGAGGCGAGGCTGACACGTGACTGACACCATCATGATGTGAGGCTGACACCAGACTGACCCCATCACGAGGCGAGGCTGACACCGGACTGACCCCATCACGAGGCGAGACTGACACAGGACTGACCCCACCACGAGGCGAGGCTGACACCAGACTGACACCATCATGATGTGAGGCTGACACCAGACTGACCCCATCACGAGGCGAGGCTGACACCAGACTGACCCTATCACTAGGCGAGGCTGACACCAGACTGACACCATCACGAGGCGAGGCTGACACCAGACTGACACCATCACGAGGCGAGGTTGACACCAGACTGACCCCATCACGAGGCGAGGCTGACACCAGACTGACACCATCACGATGTGAGGCTGACACCAGACTGACCCCATCACGAGGCGAGGCTGACACCAGACTGACACCATCATGATGTGAGGCTGACACCAGACTGACCATATCACGAGGCGAGGCTGACACCAGACTGACGCTATCACTAGGTGAGGCTGACACCAGACTGACACCATCTCGAGGCGAGGCTGACACCAGACTGACCCCATCACGAGGCGGGGCTGACACCAGACTGACCCCATCACGAGGCGAGGCTGACACCAGACTGACCCCATCACGAGGCGAGGCTGACACCAGACTGACCCCATCACGAGGCGAGGCTGACACCAGACTGACCCCATCACGAGGCGAGGCTGACACCAGACTGACCCCATCACGAGGCGAGGCTGACTCCAGACTGACACCATCATGATGTGAGGCTGACACCAGACTGACCCCATCACGAGGCGAGGCTGACACCGGACTGACCCCATCACGAGGCGAGACTGACACAGGACTGACCCCACCACGAGGCGAGGCTGACACCAGACTGACACCATCATGATGTGAGGCTGACACCAGACTGACCCCATCACGAGGCGAGGCTGACACCAGACTGACCCTATCACTAGGCGAGGCTGACACCAGACTGACACCATTACGAGGCGAGGCTGACACCAGACTGACACCATCACGAGGCGAGGTTGACACCAGACTGACCCCATCACGAGGCGAGGCTGACACCAGACTGACACCATCACGATGTGAGGCTGACACCAGACTGACCCCATCACGAGGCGAGGCTGACACCAGACTGACACCATCATGATGTGAGGCTGACACCAGACTGACCATATCACGAGGCGAGGCTGACACCAGACTGACGCTATCACTAGGTGAGGCTGACACCAGACTGACACCATCTCGAGGCGAGGCTGACACCAGACTGACCCCATCACGAGGCGGGGCTGACACCAGACTGACCCCATCACGAGGCGAGGCTGACACCAGACTGACCCCATCACGAGGCGAGGCTGACACCAGACTGACCCCATCACGAGGCGAGGCTGACACCAGACTGACCCCATCACGAGGCGAGGCTGACACCAGACTGACACCATCACGATGTGAGGCTGACACCAGACTGGCCCCATCACGAGGCGAGACTGACACCGGACTGACCCCATCACGAGGCGAGACTGACACCGGACTGACCCCATCACGAGGCGAGGCTGACACCAGACTGACACCATCCAGAGGCGAGGCTGACACCAGACTGACACCATCACGAGGCGAGGCTGACACCACACTGACCCCATCACGAGGCGAGGCTGACACGTGACTGACACCATCATGATGTGAGGCTGACACCAGACTGACCCCATCACGAGGCGAGGCTGACACCGGACTGACCCCATCACGAGGCGAGACTGACACAGGACTGACCCCACCACGAGGCGAGGCTGACACCAGACTGACCCTATCACTAGGCGAGGCTGACACCAGACTGACACCATCACGAGGCGAGGCTGACACCAGACTGACACCATCACGAGGCGAGGTTGACACCAGACTGACCCCATCACGAGGCGAGGCTGACACCAGACTGACACCATCACGATGTGAGGCTGACACCAGACTGACCCCATCACGAGGCGAGGCTGACACCAGACTGACACCATCATGATGTGAGGCTGACACCAGACTGACCATATCACGAGGCGAGGCTGACACCAGACTGACGCTATCACTAGGTGAGGCTGACACCAGACTGACACCATCTCGAGGCGAGGCTGACACCAGACTGACCCCATCACGAGGCGGGGCTGACACCAGACTGACCCCATCACGAGGCGAGGCTGACACCAGACTGACCCCATCACGAGGCGAGGCTGACACCAGACTGACCCCATCACGAGGCGAGGCTGACACCAGACTGACCCCATCACGAGGCGAGGCTGACACCAGACTGACACCATCACGATGTGAGTCTGACACCAGACTGACCCCAGCACGAGGCGAGGCTGACACCAGACTGACCCCATCACGAGGCGAGGCTGACACCAGACTGACACCATCACGAGGCGAGGCTGACACCAGACTGACACCATCCAGAGGCGAGGCTGACACCAGACTGACACCATCACGAGGCGAGGCTGACACCACACTGACCCCATCACGAGGCGAGGCTGACACCAGACTGACACCATCACGATGTGAGGCTGACACCAGACTGACCCCATCACGAGGCGAGACTGACACCAGACTGACCCCATCACGAGGCGAGGCTGACACCAGACTGACACCATCATGATGTGAGGCTGACACCAGACTGACCATATCACGAGGCAAGGCTGACACCAGACTGACGCTATCACTAGGTGAGGCTGACACCAGACTGACACCATCTCGAGGCGAGGCTGACACCAGACTGACCCCATCACGAGGCAGGGCTGACACCAGACTGACCCCATCACGAGGCGAGGCTGACACCAGACTGACACCATCACGAGGCGAGGCTGACACCAGACTGACACCATCCAGAGGCGAGGCTGACACCAGACTGACACCATCACGAGGCGAGGCTGACACCACACTGACCCCATCACGAGGCGAGGCTGACACGTGACTGACACCATCATGATGTGAGGCTGACACCAGACTGACCCCATCACGAGGCGAGGCTGACACCAGACTGACCCTATCACTAGGCGAGGCTGACACCAGACTGACACCATCACGAGGCGAGGCTGACACCAGACTGACCCCATCACGAGGCGAGGCTGACACCAGACTAACCCCATCAAGAGGCGAGGCTGACACCAGACTGACCCCATCACGAGGCGAGGCTGACACCAGACTGACACAATAACGATGTGAGGCTGACACCAGACTGACCCCATCACGAGGCGAGGCTGAAACGAGACTGACACCATCACGAGGCGAGGCTGACACCAGACTGACACCATCACGAGGCGAGGCTGACACCAGACTGACCCCATCACGAGGCGAGGCTGACACCAGACTGACACCATCACGATGTGAGGCTGACACCAGACTGACCCCATCACGAGGCGAGGCTGACACCAGACTGACCCCATCACGAGGCGAGGCTGACACCAGACTGACACCATCATGATGTGAGGCTGACACCAGACTGACACCATCATAATGTGAAGATGACACCAGACTGACCCTATCACGAGGCGAGACTGACACCAGAATAACCCCATCACGAGGCGAGACTGACACCAGACTGACCCCATCATGATGTGAGGCTGACACCAGACTGACCCCATCACGAGGCAAGGCTGACACCAGACTGACCCCATCACGAGGCGAGGCTGACATCAGACTGACCCCATCACGAGGCGAGGCTGACACCAGACTGACCCCATCACGAGGCGAGGCTGACACCAGACTGACCTCATCACGAGGCGAGGCTGACACCAGACTGACCCCATCAAGAGGCGAGGCTGACACCAGACTGACCCCATCACGAGGCGAGACTGACACCAGACTGACCCAATCACGAGGCGAGGCTGACACCAGACTGACACCATCACGAGGCGAGGCTGACACCAGACTGACCCCATCACGAGGCGCGGCTGACACCGGACTGACACCATCATGATGTGAGGCTGACACCAGACTGACCCCATCACTAGGCGAGGCTGACACCAGACTGACCCCATCACGATGCGATGCTGACACCAGACTGACCCAATAACGAGGCGAGGCTGACACCAGACTGACCCCATCACGAGGCGAGGCTGACACCAGACTGACCCCATCACGAGGCGAGGCTGACACCAGACTGACCCCATCACGAGGCGAGACTGACACCAGACTGACCCTATCACTAGGCGAGGCTGACACCAGACTGACACCATCACGAGGCGAGGCTGACACCAGACTGACCCTATCACTAGGCGAGGCTGACACCAGACTGACCCCATCACGAGGCGAGACTGACACCAGACTGACCCAATCACGAGGCGAGGCTGACACCAGACTGACACCATCACGAGGCGAGGCTGACACCAGACTGACCCCATCACGAGGCGCGGCTGACACCGGACTGACACCATCATGATGTGAGGCTGACACCAGACTGACCCCATCACTAGGCGAGGCTGACACCAGACTGACCCCATCACGAGGCGAGACTGACACCAGACTGACCCCATCACTAGGCGAGGATGACACCAGACTGACCCCATCACGAGGCGAGACTGACACCAGACTGACCCCATCACGAAGCGAGGCTGACACCAGACTGACATCATCACGAGGCGAGGCTGACACCAGACTGACCCCATCACGAGGCGAGGCTGACACCAGACTGACACCATCATGATGTGAGGCTGACACCAGACTGACCCCATCACGAGGCGAGGCTGAAACCAGACTGACCCCATCACGAGGCGAGGCTGACACCAGACTGACCCCATCACGAGGCGAGGCTGACACCAGACTGACCCCATCACGAGCTGAGGCTGACACCAGACTGACCCCATCACGAGGCGAGGCTGACACCAGACTGACACCATCACAAGGCGAAGCTGACACCAGACTGACACCATCATGATGTGAGGCTGACACCAGACTGACCCCATCACTAGGCGAGGCTGACACCAGACTGACCCCATCACTAGCGAGGCTGACACCAGACTGACCCCATCACGAGGCGAGGCAGACACCAGACTGACCCCATCACGAGGCGATGCTGACACCAGACTGACCACATCACGAGGCGAGGCTGACACCAGACTGACCCCATCACGAGTCGAGGCTGACACCAGACTGACCCCATCACGAGGCGAGGCTGACACCAGACTGACACCATCACAAGGCGAAGCTGACACCAGACTGACACCATCATGATGTGAGGCTGACACCAGACTGACCCCATCACTAGGCGAGGCTGACACCAGACTGACCCCATCACGAGGCGAGGCTGACACCAGACTGACACCATCACGAGGCGAGGCTGACACCAGACTGACCCCATCACGAGGCGAGGCTGACACCAGACTGACCCCATCACGAGGCGAGGCTGACACCAGACTGACACCATCATGATGTGAGGCTGACACCAGACTGACCCCATCAAGAGGCGAGGCTGACACCAGACTGACCCCATCACGAGGCGAGGCTGACACCTGACTGACACCATCATGATGTGAGGCTGACACCAGACTGACCCCGTCACGAGGCCAGGCTGACACCAGACTGACCCCATCACGAGGCGAGGCTGACACCAGACTGACCCCATCACGAGGTGTGGCTGACACCAGACTGACCCCATCACGAGGCGAGGCTTACACCAGACTGACCCCATCACGAGGCGAGACTGACACCAGACTGACACCATCATGATGTGAGGCTGACACCAGACTGACCCCATCACGATGTGAGGCTGACACCAGACTGACACCATCACGAGGCGAGGCTGACACCAGACTGACACCATCATGATGTGAGGCTGACACCAGACTGACACCATCACGAGGCGAGGCTGACACCAGACTGACACCATCACGAGGCGAGGCTGACACCAGACTGACCCCATCACGAGGCGAGGCTGACACCAGACTGACACCATCACGAGGCGAGACTGACACCAGACTGACACCATCACGAGGCGAGGCTGACACCTGACTGAAACCATCATGATGTGAGGCTGACACCAGACTGACCACACGAGGCGAGGCTGACACCAGACTGACACCATCACGAGGCGAGGCTGACACCAGACTGACAACATCACGAGGAGAGGCTGACACCAGAGTGACACCATCATGATGTGAGGCTGACACCAGACTGACCCCATGAAGAGGTGAGGCTGACACCAGACTGACCCCATCACGAGGCGAGGCTGACACCAGACTGACCCCATCACTAGGCGAGGCTGACACCAGAGTGACACCATCATGATGTGAGGCTGACACCAGACTGACCCCATGAAGAGGTGAGGCTGACACCAGACTGACCCCATCACGAGGCGAGGCTGACACCAGACTGACCCCATCACGAGGCGAGGCTGACACCAGAATGACCCCATCACGAGGACGAGGCTTAAACCCGACTGACCCCATCACGACGCAAGGCTGACACCAGACTGACCCCATCACGACGCAAGGCTGACACCAGACTGACCCCATCACGAGGCGAGACTGACACCAGACTGGCCCCATCACGAGGCGAGGCTGACACCAGACTGACCCCATCACGAGGCGAGGCTGACACCAGACTGACCCCATCACGAGGCGAGGATGACATTAGACTGACCCCATCACGAGGCGAGACTGACACCAGACTGACCCCATCACGAAGCGAGGCTGACACCAGACTGACACCATCACGAGGCGAGGCTGACACCAGACTGACCCCATCACGAGGCGAGGCTGACACCAGACTGACACCATCATGATGTGAGGCTGACACCAGACTGACCCCATCACGAGGCGAGGCTGAAACCAGACTGACCCCATCACGAGGCGAGGCTGACACCAGACTGACCCCATCACGAGGCGAGGCTGACACCAGACTGACCCCATCACGAGCTGAGGCTGACACCAGACTGACCCCATCACGTGGCGAGGCTGACACCAGACTGACACCATCACAAGGCGAAGCTGACACCAGACTGACACCATCATGATGTGAGGCTGACACCAGACTGACCCCATCACTAGGCGAGGCTGACACCAGACTGACCCCATCACTAGCGAGGCTGACACCAGACTGACCCCATCACGAGGCGAGGCTGACACCAGACTGACCCCATCACGAGGCGAGGCTGACAAAAGACTGACACCATCACGAGGCGAGACTGACACCAGACTGACCCCATCACGAGGCGAGGCTGACCCCAGACTGACCCCATCACGAGGCGAGGCTGACCCCAGACTGACCCCATCACGAGGCGAGGCTGACACCAGACTGACCCCATCACGAGGCGAGGATGACAAAAGACTGACACCATCACGAGGCGAGACTGACACCAGACTGACACCATCACGAGGCGAGGCTGACACCAGACTGACCCCATCACGAGGCGAGGCTGACCCCAGACTGACCCCATCACGAGGCGAGGCTGACACCAGACTGACCCCATCACGAGGCGAGACTGACACCAGACTGACCCCATCACGAGGCGAGGCTGACACCAGACTGACCCCATCACGAGGCAAAGCTGACACCTGACTGACACCATCATGATGAGAGGCTGACACCAGATTGACCCCATCACGAGGCGATGCTGACACCAGACTGACACCATCACGAGGCGAGGCTGACACCAGACTGACACCATCATGATGTGAGGCTGACACCAGACTGACCCCATCACGAGGAGAGGCCGACACCGGACTGACCCCATCACAAGGCGAGGCTGACACCAGACTGACCCCATCACTAGGCGAGGCTGACACCAGACTGACCCCATCACGAGGCGAGACTGACACCAGACTGACCCCATCACTAGGCGAGGATGACACCAGACTAACCCCATCACGAGGCGAGACTGACACCAGACTGACCCCATCACGAAGCGAGGCTGACACCAGACTGACACCATCACGAGGCGAGGCTGACACCAGACTGAGCCCATCACGAGGCGAGGCTGACACCAGACTGACACCATCATGATGTGAGGCTGACACCAGACTGACCCCATCACGAGGCGAGGCTGAAACCAGACTGACCCCATCACGAGGCGAGGCTGACACCAGACTGACCCCATCACGAGGCGAGGCTGACACCAGACTGACCCCATCACGAGCTGAGGCTGACACCAGACTGACCCCATCACGAGGCGAGGCTGACACCAGACTGACACCATCACAAGGCGAAGCTGACACCAGACTGACACCATCATGATGTGAGGCTGACACCAGACTGACCCCATCACTAGGCGAGGCTGACACCAGACTGGCCCCATCACGAGGCGAGGCTGACACCAGACTGACACCATCACGAGGCGAGGCTAACACCAGACTGACCCCATCACGAGGCGAGGCTGACACCAGACTGACCCCATCACGAGGCGAGGCTGACACCAGACTGACACCATCATGATGTGAGGCTGACACCAGACTGACCCCATCAAGAGGCGAGGCTGACACCAGACTGACCCCATCACGAGGCGAGGCTGACACCTGACTGACACCATCATGATGTGAGGCTGACACCAGACTGACCCCATCACGAGGCCAGGCTGACACCAGACTGACCCCATCACGAGGCGAGGCTGACACCAGACTGACCCCATCACGAGGTGTGGCTGACACCAGACTGACCCCATCACGAGGCGAGGCTTACACCAGACTGACCCCATCACGAGGCGAGGCTGACACCAGACTGACACCATCATGATGTGAGGCTGACACCAGACTGACCCCATCACGATGTGAGGCTGACACCAGACTGAGACCATCACGAGGCGAGGCTGACACCAGACTGACACCATCATGATGTGAGGCTGACACCAGACTGACCCCATCACTAGGCAAGGCTGACACCAGACTGACACCATCACGAGACGAGGCTGACACCAGACTGACAACATCACGAGGAGAGGCTGACACCAGAGTGACACCATCACGAGGCGAGGCTGACACCAGAATGACCCCATCACGAGGACGAGGCTTAAACCCGACTGACCCCATCACGACGCAAGGCTGACACCAGACTGACACCATCACGAGGCGAGGCTGACACCAGACTGACCCCATCACGAGGCGAGGCTGACACCAGACTGACCCCATCATGAGGCGAGGCTGACACCAGACTGACCCCATCACGAGGCAAAGCTGACACCTGACTGACACCATCATGATGAGAGGCTGACACCAGATTGACCCCATCACGAGGCGAGGCTGACACCAGACTGACCCCATCACGAGTCGAGGCTGACACCAGACTGACCCCATCACGAGGTGAGGCTGACACCAGACTGACCCCAACACGAGGCGAGGCTGACACCAGACTGACCCCATCACGAGTCGAGGCTGACACCAGACTGACCCCATCACGAGGCGAGACTGACACCAGACTGACCCCATCACGAGGCGAGGCTGACAAAAGACTGACACCATCACGAGGCGAGACTGACACCAGACTGACACCATCACGAGGCGAGGCTGACACCAGACTGACCCCATCAAGAGGCGAGGCTGACACCAGACTGACCCCATCACGAGGCGAGGCTGACACCTGACTGACACCATCATGATGTGAGGCTGACACCAGACTGACCCCGTCACGAGGCGAGGCTGACACCAGACTGACCCCATCACGAGGCGAGGCTGACACCAGACTGACCCCATCACGAGGCGAGGCTGACCCCAGACTGACCCCATCACGAGGCGAGGCTGACCCCAGACTGACCCCATCACGAGGCGAGGATGACACCAGACTGACCCCATCACGAGGCGAGGCTGACAAAAGACTGACACCATCACGAGGCGAGACTGACACCAGACTGACACCATCACGAGGCGAGGCTGACACCAGACTGATCCCATCACGAGGCGAGGCTGACACCAGACTGACCCCATCACGAGGCGAGGCTGACACCAGACTGACACCATCATGATGTGAGGCTGACACCAGACTGACCCCATCACGAGGCGAGGCTGACACCAGACTATCCCCATCACGAGGCGAGACTGACACCAGACTGACCCCATCATGAGGCGAGACTGACACCAGACTGACCCCTTCACGAGGCGAGGCTGACACCAGACTGACCCCATCACGAGGCGAGGCTGACACCAGACTGACCTCATCACGAGGCGAGGCTGACACCAGACTGACCCCATCACGAGGCGAGGCTGACACCAGACTGACACCATCACAAGGCGAAGCTGACACAAGATTGACACCATCATGATGTGATGCTGACACCAGACTGACCCCGTCAAGGAGCGAGGCTGACACCAGACTGACCCCATCACGGGGCGAGGCTGACACCAGACTGACCCCATCACGAGACGAGACTGACACCAGACTAACCCCATCAAGAGGCGAGGCTGACACGAGACTGACCCCATCACGAGGCGAGGCTGACACCAGACTGACCCCGTTACGAGGCGAGGCTGACACCAGACTGACTCAATCACAAGGCGAGGCTGACACCAGACTGACACCATCACGAGGCGAGGCTGACACCAGACTGACCCCATCACGAGGCGAGACTGACACCGGACTGACCCCATCACGAGGCGAGGCTGACACCAGACTGACACCATCATGATGTGAGGCTGACACCAGACTGACCCCATCACGAGGTGAGGCTGACACCAGACAGACTCCATCACGAGGCAAGGCTGACACCAGACTGACCCCATCACGGGGCGAGGCTGACACCAGACTATCCCCATCACTAGGCGAGACTGACACCAGACTGAACCCATCACGAGGCGAGACTGACACCAGACTGACCCCATCATGATGTGAGGCTGACACCAGACTGACCCCATCACGAGGCGATGCTGACAACAGACTGACCCCATCACGAGGCGAGACTGACACCAGACTGACCCCATCACAAGGCGAGGCTGACACCAGACTGATCCCATCACGAGGCAAGGCTGACACCAGACTGACACCATCACGAGGCGAGGCTGACACCAGACTGACCCCATCACGGGGCGAGGCTGACACCAGACTGACCCCATCACGAGGCGAGGCTGACAACAGACTGACCCCATCACGAGGCGAGGCTGACACCAGACTGACACCATCACGAGGCGTGGCTGACACCAGACTGACCCCATCATGATGTGAGGCTGACACCAGACTGACCCCATCACTAGGCGAGGCTGACACCAGACTGACCCCATCACGAGGCGAGGCTGACACCAGACTGACACCATCACGAGGCTAGGCTGACACCAGACTGACACCATCATAATGTGAGGATGACACCAGACTGACCCCATCACGAGGCGAGACTGACACCAGAATAACCCCATCACGAGGCGAGACTGACACCAGACTGACCCCATCACGAGGCGAGGCTGACACCAGACTGACCCCATCACGAGGCGAGGCTGACACCAGACTGACCCCATCACGAGGCGAGGCTGACACCAGACTGACCCCATCACGAGGCGAGGCTGACACCAGACTGACCCCATCACGAGGTAAGGCTGACACCAGACTGACCCCATCACGAGGCGAGGCTGACACCAGACTGACCCCATCACGAGGCGAGGCTGACACCAGACTGACACCATCACAAGGCGAAGCTGACACAAGATTGACACCATCATGATGTGAGGCTGACACCAGACTGACCCCGTCACGGAGCGAGGCTGACACCAGACTGACCCCATCACGGGGCGAGGCTGACACCAGACTGACCCCATCACAAGACGAGACTGACACCAGACTGACCACATCAAGAGGCGAGGCTGACACGAGACTGACCCCATCACGAGGCGAGGCTGACACCAGACTGACCCAATCACAAGGCGAGGCTGACACCAGACTGACCCCATCACGAGGCGAGACTGACACCAGACTGACACCATCACGAGGCGTGGCTGACACCAGACTGACCCCATCATGATGTGAGGCTGACACCAGATTGACCCCATCACGAGACGAGGCTGAGCCCAGACTGACTCCATCACGAGGCGAGACTGACACCAGACTGACCCCATCACTAGGCGAGGCTGACACCAGACTGACCCCATCACGAGGCGAGGCTGACACCAGACTGACCCCATCACGAGGCGAGACTGACACAAGACTGACCCCATCACGAGGCGATGCTGACACCAGACTGACACCATCATGATTTGAGGCTGACACCAGACTGACCCCATCACTAGGCGAGACTGACACCAGACTGACCCCATCACGAGGCGAGGCTGACACCAGACTGACCCCATCACGAGGCGAGACTGACACAAGACTGACCCCATCACGAGGCGAGGCTGACACCAGACTGACACCATCACGATGTGAGGCTGACACCAGACTGACCGCATCACGGGACGAGGCTGACACCAGACTGACCCCATCACGAGGCGATACTGACACCAGACTGACACCATCACGAGGCGAGACTGACACCAGACTGACCCCATGACGAGGCGAGGCTGACACCAGACTGATCCCATCATGATTTGAGGCTGACACCAGACTGACCCCATCACTAGGCGAGGCTGACACCAGACTGACCCCATCACGAGGCGAGGCTGACACAAGACTGACACCATCACGAGGTGAGGCTGACACCAGACTGACCCCATCATGATGTGAGGCTGACACCAGATTGACCCCATCACGAGGCAATGCTGACACCAGACTGACCCCATCACGAGGCGAGACTGACACCAGACTGACACCATCATGATATGAGGCTGACACCAGACTGACCCCGTCACGGGGCGAGGCTGACACCAGACTGACCCCATGACGAGGCGAAGCTGACACCAGACTGACCCCATTACGAGGCGAGACTGACACCAGACTGACCCCATCACGAGGCGAGACTGACACCAGGCTGACCCCATCACGAGGCGAGGCTGACACCAGACTGACCCCATCACGAGGCGAGGCTGACACCAGACTGACCCCATCAATCACGAGGCGAGACTGACACCAGACTGACCCCATCACGAGGCGAGGCTGACACCAGACTGACCCCATCACGAGGCGAGGCTGACCCCAGACTGACCCCATCACGAGGCGAGGCTGAGCCCAGACTGACTCCATCACGAGGCGAGACTGACACCAGACTGACCCCATCACTAGGCGAGGCTGACACCAGATTGACCCCATCACGAGGCGAGGCTGAGCCCAGACTGACTCCATCACGAGGCGAGACTGACACCAGACTGACCCCATCACTAGGCGAGGCTGACACCAGACTGACCCCATCACGAGGCAAGGCTGACACCAGACTGACCTTATCATGATGTGAGGCTGACACAAGACTGACCCCATCACGAGGCAAGGCTGACACCAGACTGACCCCATCACGAGGCGAGACTGACACCAGACTCACCCCATCATGATGTGAGGCTGACACCAGACTGACCCCATCACGAGGCGAGGCTGACACCAGACTGACCCCATGACGAGGCGAAGCTGACACCAGACTGACCCCATCACAAGGTGAGACTGACACCAGACTGACCCCATCACGAGGCGAGACTGACACCAGGCTGACCCCATCACGAGGCGAGGCTGACACCAGACTGACCCCATCACGAGGCGAGGCTGACACCAGACTGACCCCATCACGAGGCAAGGCTGACACCAGACTGACCCCATCACGAGGCGAGGCTGACACCAGACTGACCCCATCATGATGTGAGGCTGACGCAAGACTGACCCCATCACGAGACAAGGCTGACACCAGACTGACCCCATCACGAGGCGAGACTGACACCAGACTCACCCCATCATGATGTGAGGCTGACACCAGACTGACCCCATCACGAGGCGAGGCTGACACCAGACTGACCCCATGACGAGGCGAGACTGACACCAGACTGACCCCATCACGAGGCGAGACTGACACCAGGCTGACCCCATCACGAGGCGAGGCTGACACCAGACTGACCCCATCACGAGGCGAGGCTGACACCAGACTGACCCCATCAATCACGAGGCGAGACTGACACCAGACTGACCCCATCACGAGGCGAGGCTGACACCAGACTGACCTCATCACGAGGCGAGGCTGACCCCAGACTGACCCCATCACGAGGCGAGGCTGAGCCCAGACTGACTCCATCACGAGGCGAGACTGACACCAGACTGACCCCATCACTAGGCGAGGCTGACACCAGACTGACCCCATCACGAGGCGAGGCTGAGCCCAGACTGACTCCATCACGAGGCGAGACTGACACCAGACTGACCCCATCACTAGGCGAGGCTGACACCAGACTGACCCCATCACGAGGCAAGGCTGACACCAGACTGACCCCATCACGAGGCGAGGCTGACACCAGACTGACCCCATCACGAGGCGAGACTGACACCAGACTGACCCCATCACTAGGCGAGGCTGACACCAGACTGACCCCATCACGAGGCGAGGCTGACACCAGACTGACCCCATCACGAGGCGAGGCTGACACCAGACTGACCCCATCACGAGGCGAGACTGACACCAGACTGACCCCATCATGATGTGAGGCGATGTGAGGCTGACACAAGACTGACCCCATCACGAGGCAAGGCTGACACCAGACTGACCCCATCACGAGGCGAGACTGACACCAGACTCACCCCATCATGATGTGAGGCTGACACCAGACTGACCCCATCACGAGGCGAGGCTGACACCAGACTGACACCATCACGAGGCGAGGCTGACACCAGACTGACCCCCTCATGAGGCGAGGCTGACATCAGCCTGACCCCATCACTAGGCGAGGCTGACACCAGACTGACACCATCACGAGGCGTGGCTGACACCAGACTGACCCCATCATGATGTGAGGCTGACACCAGACTGACCCCATCACGATGTGAGGCTGACACCAGACTGACACCATCACGAGGCGAGACTGACACCAGACTGACACCATCACGAGGCGAGACTGACACCAGACTGACACCATCACGAGGCGAGGCTGACACCAGACTGACCCCATCACGAGGCGAGGCTGACACCAGACTGATACCATCACGAGGCGAGACTGACACCAGACTGACACCATCACGAGGCGAGGCTGACACCAGACTGACCCCATCAAGAGGCGAGGCTGACACCAGACTGACCCCATCACGAGGCGAGGCTGACACCTGACTGACACCATCATGATGTGAGGCTGACACCAGACTGACCCCGTCACGAGGCGAGGCTGACACCAGACTGACCCCATCACGAGGCGAGACTGACACCAGACTGACACCATCACTAGGCGAGACTGACACCAGACTGACCCAGTCACGAGGCGAGGCTGACACTAGACTGACCCCATCACGAGGCGAGACTGACACCAGACTGACCCCATCATGATGTGAGGCTGACATTAGACTGAGCCCATCACGAGGCGAGGCTGACAGCAGACTGACCCCATCACTAGGCGAGGCTGACACCAGACTGACCCCATCACGAGACGAGACTGACACCAGACTGACCCCATCAAGAGGCGAGGCTGACACCAGACTGACCCCATCACGAGACGAGACTGACACCAGACTGACCCCATCACGAGGCGAGGCTGACACCAGACTGGCCCCATCACGAGGCGAGACTGACACCGGACTGACCCCATCACGGGGCGAAGCTGACACCAGACTGACCCCATCACGAGACGAGGCTGACACCAGACTGACACCATCACGAGGCGTGGCTGACACCAGACTGACCCCATCATGATGTGAGGCTGGCACCAGACTGACCCCATCACGGGGCGAGGCTGACACCAGACTGACCCCATCACAAGACGAGACTGACACCAGACTGACCACATCAAGAGGCGAGGCTGACACGAGACTGACCCCATCACGAGGCGAGGCTGACACCAGACTGACCCAATCACAAGGCGAGGCTGACACCAGACTGACCCCATCACGAGGCGAGACTGACACCAGACTGACACCATCACGAGGCGTGGCTGACACCAGACTGACCCCATCATGATGTGAGGCTGACACCAGATTGACCCCATCACGAGACGAGGCTGAGCCCAGACTGACTCCATCACGAGGCGAGACTGACACCAGACTGACCCCATCACTAGGCGAGGCTGACACCAGACTGACCCCATCACGAGGCGAGGCTGACACCAGACTGACCCCATCACGAGGCGAGACTGACACAAGACTGACCCCATCACGAGGCGATGCTGACACCAGACTGACACCATCATGATTTGAGGCTGACACCAGACTGACCCCATCACTAGGCGAGACTGACACCAGACTGACCCCATCACGAGGCGAGGCTGACACCAGACTGACCCCATCACGAGGCGAGACTGACACAAGACTGACCCCATCACGAGGCGAGGCTGACACCAGACTGACACCATCACGATGTGAGGCTGACACCAGACTGACCGCATCACGGGACGAGGCTGACACCAGACTGACCCCATCACGAGGCGATACTGACACCAGACTGACACCATCACGAGGCGAGACTGACACCAGACTGACCCCATGACGAGGCGAGGCTGACACCAGACTGATCCCATCATGATTTGAGGCTGACACCAGACTGACCCCATCACTAGGCGAGGCTGACACCAGACTGACCCCATCACGAGGCGAGGCTGACACAAGACTGACACCATCACGAGGTGAGGCTGACACCAGACTGACCCCATCATGATGTGAGGCTGACACCAGATTGACCCCATCACGAGGCAATGCTGACACCAGACTGACCCCATCACGAGGCGAGACTGACACCAGACTGACACCATCATGATATGAGGCTGACACCAGACTGACCCCGTCACGGGGCGAGGCTGACACCAGACTGACCCCATGACGAGGCGAAGCTGACACCAGACTGACCCCATTACGAGGCGAGACTGACACCAGACTGACCCCATCACGAGGCGAGACTGACACCAGGCTGACCCCATCACGAGGCGAGGCTGACACCAGACTGACCCCATCACGAGGCGAGGCTGACACCAGACTGACCCCATCAATCACGAGGCGAGACTGACACCAGACTGACCCCATCACGAGGCGAGGCTGACACCAGACTGACCCCATCACGAGGCGAGGCTGACCCCAGACTGACCCCATCACGAGGCGAGGCTGAGCCCAGACTGACTCCATCACGAGGCGAGACTGACACCAGACTGACCCCATCACTAGGCGAGGCTGACACCAGATTGACCCCATCACGAGGCGAGGCTGAGCCCAGACTGACTCCATCACGAGGCGAGACTGACACCAGACTGACCCCATCACTAGGCGAGGCTGACACCAGACTGACCCCATCACGAGGCAAGGCTGACACCAGACTGACCCCATCATGATGTGAGGCTGACACAAGACTGACCCCATCACGAGGCAAGGCTGACACCAGACTGACCCCATCACGAGGCGAGACTGACACCAGACTCACCCCATCATGATGTGAGGCTGACACCAGACTGACCCCATCACGAGGCGAGGCTGACACCAGACTGACCCCATGACGAGGCGAAGCTGACACCAGACTGACCCCATCACAAGGTGAGACTGACACCAGACTGACCCCATCACGAGGCGAGACTGACACCAGGCTGACCCCATCACGAGGCGAGGCTGACACCAGACTGACCCCATCACGAGGCGAGGCTGACACCAGACTGACCCCATCACGAGGCAAGGCTGACACCAGACTGACCCCATCACGAGGCGAGGCTGACACCAGACTGACCCCATCATGATGTGAGGCTGACGCAAGACTGACCCCATCACGAGACAAGGCTGACACCAGACTGACCCCATCACGAGGCGAGACTGACACCAGACTCACCCCATCATGATGTGAGGCTGACACCAGACTGACCCCATCACGAGGCGAGGCTGACACCAGACTGACCCCATGACGAGGCGAGACTGACACCAGACTGACCCCATCACGAGGCGAGACTGACACCAGGCTGACCCCATCACGAGGCGAGGCTGACACCAGACTGACCCCATCACGAGGCGAGGCTGACACCAGACTGACCCCATCAATCACGAGGCGAGACTGACACCAGACTGACCCCATCACGAGGCGAGGCTGACACCAGACTGACCTCATCACGAGGCGAGGCTGACCCCAGACTGACCCCATCACGAGGCGAGGCTGAGCCCAGACTGACTCCATCACGAGGCGAGACTGACACCAGACTGACCCCATCACTAGGCGAGGCTGACACCAGACTGACCCCATCACGAGGCGAGGCTGAGCCCAGACTGACTCCATCACGAGGCGAGACTGACACCAGACTGACCCCATCACTAGGCGAGGCTGACACCAGACTGACCCCATCACGAGGCAAGGCTGACACCAGACTGACCCCATCACGAGGCGAGGCTGACACCAGACTGACCCCATCACGAGGCGAGACTGACACCAGACTGACCCCATCATGATGTGAGGCTGACACAAGACTGACCCCATCACGAGGCAAGGCTGACACCAGACTGACCCCATCACGAGGCGAGACTGACACCAGACTCACCCCATCATGATGTGAGGCTGACACCAGACTGACCCCATCACGAGGCGAGGCTGACACCAGACTGACACCATCACGAGGCGAGGCTGACACCAGACTGACCCCCTCATGAGGCGAGGCTGACATCAGCCTGACCCCATCACTAGGCGAGGCTGACACCAGACTGACACCATCACGAGGCGTGGCTGACACCAGACTGACCCCATCATGATGTGAGGCTGACACCAGACTGACCCCATCACGATGTGAGGCTGACACCAGACTGACACCATCACGAGGCGAGACTGACACCAGACTGACACCATCACGAGGCGAGACTGACACCAGACTGACACCATCACGAGGCGAGGCTGACACCAGACTGACCCCATCACGAGGCGAGGCTGACACCAGACTGATACCATCACGAGGCGAGACTGACACCAGACTGACACCATCACGAGGCGAGGCTGACACCAGACTGACCCCATCAAGAGGCGAGGCTGACACCAGACTGACCCCATCACGAGGCGAGGCTGACACCTGACTGACACCATCATGATGTGAGGCTGACACCAGACTGACCCCGTCACGAGGCGAGGCTGACACCAGACTGACCCCATCACGAGGCGAGACTGACACCAGACTGACACCATCACTAGGCGAGACTGACACCAGACTGACCCAGTCACGAGGCGAGGCTGACACTAGACTGACCCCATCACGAGGCGAGACTGACACCAGACTGACCCCATCATGATGTGAGGCTGACATTAGACTGAGCCCATCACGAGGCGAGGCTGACAGCAGACTGACCCCATCACTAGGCGAGGCTGACACCAGACTGACCCCATCACGAGACGAGACTGACACCAGACTGACCCCATCAAGAGGCGAGGCTGACACCAGACTGACCCCATCACGAGACGAGACTGACACCAGACTGACCCCATCACGAGGCGAGGCTGACACCAGACTGGCCCCATCACGAGGCGAGACTGACACCGGACTGACCCCATCACGGGGCGAAGCTGACACCAGACTGACCCCATCACGAGACGAGGCTGACACCAGACTGACACCATCACGAGGCGTGGCTGACACCAGACTGACCCCATCATGATGTGAGGCTGGCACCAGACTGACCCCATCACGAAGTGAGGCTGACACCAGACTGACCCCATCACGAGGCGAGGCTGACACCAGACTGACCCCATCATGAGGCGAGGCTGACACCAGACTGACCCCATCATGATGTGAGGCTGACACCAGACTGACCCCATCGCGAGGCAAGGCTGACACCAGACTGACACCATCATGATGTGAGGCTGACACCAGACTGACCTCATCACGAGGCGAGGCTGACACCAGACTGACCCCATCACGAGGTGAGGCTGACACCAGACTGACCCCATCACGAGGCGAGGCTGACACCAGACTGACCCCATCACTAGGCGAGGCTGACACCAGACTGACCCCATCATGAGGCGACGCTGACACCAGACTGACACCATCACGAGGCGAGGCTGACACCAGACTGACACCATCATGATGTGAGGCTGACACCAGACTGACCCCATCACGAGGCGAGGCTGACACCAGACTGACCCCATCATGAGGCGAGGCTGACACCAGACTGACACCATCATGATGTGAGGCTGACACCAGACTGACCCCATCACGAGGCGAGGCTGACACCAGACTGACACCATCATGATGTGAGGCTGACACCAGACTGACCTCATCATGAGGCGGGGCTGACACCAGACGGACACCATAATGAGGCGAGACTGAAACCAGACTGACACCATCACGAGGCGAGGCTGACACCAGACTGACCCCATCACGAGGCGAGGCTGACACCAGACTGACACCATCATGAGGTGAGGCTGACACCAGACTGAACCCATCACGAGGCGAGACTGACACCAGACTGACCCCATCTCGAGGCGAGGCTGACACCAGACTGACACCATCATGATGTGAGGCTGACACCAGACTGACCTCATCACGAGGCGAGGCTGACACCAGACTGACACCATCACGAGGCGAGGCTGACACCAGACTGACAACATCATGATGTGAGGCTGACACCATACTGACCCCATCACGAGGCGAGGGTGACACCAGACTGACCCTATCACGAGGCGAGGCTTACACCAGACTGACCCCATCACGAGGCGAGGCTGACACCAGACTGACCCCATCACGAGGAGAGGCTGACACCAGCCTGACACCATCATTATGTGAGGCTGACACCAGACTGACCCCATCACGTGTGAGGCTGACACCAGACTGACCCCATCACGAGGCGAGGCTGACACCAGACTGACCCCATCACGAGGCGAGGCTGACACCAGACTGACCCCATCACGAGGCGAGGCTGACACCAGACTGACCCCATCACGAGGCGAGGCTGACACCAGACTGACACCATCATGATGTGAGGCTGACACCAGACTGACCTCATCACGAGGCGAGGCTGACACCAGACTGACCCCATCACGAGGCGAGGCTGACACCAGACTGACCCCATCATGAGGTGAGGCTGACACCAGACTGACACCATCATGATGTGAGGCTGACACCAGACTGACCCCATCACGAGGTGAGGCTGACACCAGACTGACACCATCACGAGGCGAGGCTGACACCAGACTGACACCATCACGAGGCAAGGCTGACGCCAGACTGACCCCATCGCGAGGCGAGGCTGACACCTGACTGACACCATCACGATGTGAGGCTGACACCAGACTGACCCCATCACGAGGCGAGGCTGACACCAGACTGACATTATCACGAGGCGATGCTGACACCAGACTTACCCCATCACTAGGCGAGGCTGACACCAGACTGACCCCATCACGAGGCGGGGCTGACACCAGACTGACCCCATCACGAGGCGATGCTGACACCAGACTTACCCCATCACTAGGCGAGGCTGACACCAGACTGACCCCATCACGAGGCGGGGCTGACACCAGACTGACCCCATCACGAGGCGAGGCTGACACCAGACTGACCCCATCACTAGGCGAGGCTGACACCAGACTGACCCCATCACGAGGCGAGGCTGACACCAGACTGACCCCATCACGAGGCGAGGCTGACACCAGACTGACCCCATCACGAGGCGAGACTGACACCGGACTGACCCCATCACGAGGTGAGTCTGACACCAGACTGACACCATCATGATGTGAGGCTGACACCAGACTGACCCCATCGCGAGGCGAGGCTGACACCAGACTGACACCATCATGATGTGAGGCTGACACCAGACTGACCTCATCATGAGGCGAGGCTGAAACCAGACTGACCCCATCACGAGGTGAGGCTGACACCAGACTGACACCATCACGAGGCGATGCTGACACCAGACTGACCCCATCACTAGGCGTGGCTGACACCTGACTGACACCATCATGATGTGAGGCTGACACCAGACTGACCCCATCACGAGGAGAGACTGACACCAGACTGACCCCATCACGAGGCGAGACTGACACCAGACTGACCCCATCACGAGGCGAGACTGACACCAGACTGACACCATCACGAGGCGAGACTGACACCAGACTGACCCCCTCACGAGGCGAGGCTGACACCAGACTGACCCCATTACGAGGCGAGGCTGACACCAGACTGACCCCATTACGAGGCGGGGCTGACACCAGACTGACCCCATCACGAGGCGAGGCTGACACCAGACTGACACCATCAGGAGGCGAGGCTGACACCAGACTGACCCCATCACGAGGCGAGGCTGACACCAGACTGACCCCATCACGAGGCGAGGCTGACACCAGACTGACACCATCACGAGGCGAGGCTGACACCAGACTGACACCATCATGATGTGAGGCTGACATCAGACTGACCCCATCACGAGGCGAGACTGACACCAGACTGACCCCATCACGAGGCGAGGCTGACACCAGACTGACACCATCATGATGTGAGGCTGACACCAGACTGACCCCATCACGAGGTGAGGCTGACACCAGACTGACCCCATCACGAGGCGAGGCTGACACCAGACTGACCCCATCTCGAGGCGAGGCTGACACCAGACTGACACCATCATGATGTGAGGCTGACACCAGACTGACCTCATCACGAGGCGAGGCTGACACCAGACTGACACCATCACGAGGCGAGGCTGACACCAGACTGACACCATCATGATGTGAGGCTGACACCATACTGACCCCATCACGAGGCGAGGGTGACACCAGACTGACCCTATCACGAGGCGAGGCTTACACCAGACTGACCCCATCACGAGGCGAGGCTGACACCAGACTGACCCCATCACGAGGAGAGGCTGACACCAGCCTGACACCATCATTATGTGAGGCTGACACCAGACTGACCCCATCACGTGTGAGGCTGACACCAGACTGACCCCATCACGAGGCGAGGCTGACACCAGACTGACCCCATCACGAGGCGAGGCTGACACCAGACTGACCCCATCACGAGGCGAGGCTGACACCAGACTGACACCATCATGATGTGAGGCTGACACCAGACTGACCTCATCACGAGGCGAGGCTGACACCAGACTGACCCCATCACGAGGCGAGGCTGACACCAGACTGACCCCATCATGAGGTGAGGCTGACACCAGACTGACACCATCATGATGTGAGGCTGACACCAGACTGACCCCATCACGAGGTGAGGCTGACACCAGACTGACACCATCACGAGGCGAGGCTGACACCAGACTGACACCATCACGAGGCAAGGCTGACGCCAGACTGACCCCATCGCGAGGCGAGGCTGACACCTGACTGACACCATCACGATGTGAGGCTGACACCAGACTGACCCCATCACGAGGCGAGGCTGACACCAGACTGACACCATCACGAGGCGATGCTGACACCAGACTTACCCCATCACTAGGCGAGGCTGACACCAGACTGACCCCATCACGAGGCGGGGCTGACACCAGACTGACCCCATCACGAGGCGAGGCTGACACCAGACTGACCCCATCACTAGGCGAGGCTGACACCAGACTGACCCCATCAAGATGCGAGGCTGACACCAGACTGACCCCATCACGAGGCGAGGCTGACACCAGACTGACCCCATCACGAGGCGAGACTGACACCGGACTGACCCCATCACGAGGTGAGGCTGACACCAGACTGACACCATCATGATGTGAGGCTGACACCAGACTGACCCCATCGCGAGGCGAGGCTGACACCAGACTGACACCATCATGATGTGAGGCTGACACCAGACTGACCCCATCACGAGGTGAGGCTGACACCAGACTGACCCCATCACGAGGCGAGGCTGACACCAGACTGACCCCATCTCGAGGCGAGGCTGACACCAGACTGACACCATCATGATGTGAGGCTGACACCAGACTGACCTCATCACGAGGCGAGGCTGACACCAGACTGACACCATCACGAGGCGAGGCTGACACCAGACTGACACCATCATGATGTGAGGCTGACACCATACTGACCCCATCACGAGGCGAGGGTGACACCAGACTGACCCTATCACGAGGCGAGGCTTACACCAGACTGACCCCATCACGAGGCGAGGCTGACACCAGACTGACCCCATCACGAGGAGAGGCTGACACCAGCCTGACACCATCATTATGTGAGGCTGACACCAGACTGACCCCATCACGTGTGAGGCTGACACCAGACTGACCCCATCACGAGGCGAGGCTGACACCAGACTGACCCCATCGCGAGGCGAGGCTGACACCAGACTGACCCCATCACGAGGCGAGGCTGACACCAGACTGACACCATCATGATGTGAGGCTGACACCAGACTGACCTCATCACGAGGCGAGGCTGACACCAGACTGACCCCATCACGAGGCGAGGCTGACACCAGACTGACCCCATCATGAGGTGAGGCTGACACCAGACTGACACCATCATGATGTGAGGCTGACACCAGACTGACCCCATCACGAGGTGAGGCTGACACCAGACTGACACCATCACGAGGCGAGGCTGACACCAGACTGACACCATCACGAGGCAAGGCTGACGCCAGACTGACCCCATCGCGAGGCGAGGCTGACACCTGACTGACACCATCACGATGTGAGGCTGACACCAGACTGACCCCATCACGAGGCGAGGCTGACACCAGACTGACACCATCACGAGGCGATGCTGACACCAGACTTACCCCATCACTAGGCGAGGCTGACACCAGACTGACCCCATCACGAGGCGGGGCTGACACCAGACTGACCCCATCACGAGGCGAGGCTGACACCAGACTGACCCCATCACTAGGCGAGGCTGACACCAGACTGACCCCATCAAGATGCGAGGCTGACACCAGACTGACCCCATCACGAGGCGAGGCTGACACCAGACTGACCCCATCACGAGGCGAGACTGACACCGGACTGACCCCATCACGAGGTGAGGCTGACACCAGACTGACACCATCATGATGTGAGGCTGACACCAGACTGACCCCATCGCGAGGCGAGGCTGACACCAGACTGACACCATCATGATGTGAGGCTGACACCAGACTGACCTCATCACGAGGCGAGGCTGAAACCAGACTGACCCCATCACGAGGTGAGGCTGACACCAGACTGACACCATCACGAGGCGATGCTGACACCAGACTGACCCCATCACTAGGCGTGGCTGACACCTGACTGACACCATCATGATGTGAGGCTGACACCAGACTGACCCCATCACGAGGAGAGACTGACACCAGACTGACCCCATCACGAGGCGAGACTGACACCAGACTGACCCCATCACGAGGCGAGACTGACACCAGACTGACACCATCACGAGGCGAGACTGACACCAGACTGACCCCCTCACGAGGCGAGGCTGACACCAGACTGACCCCATTACGAGGCGAGGCTGACACCAGACTGACCCCATTACGAGGCGGGGCTGACACCAGACTGACCCCATCACGAGGCGAGGCTGACACCAGACTGACACCATCAGGAGGCGAGGCTGACACCAGACTGACCCCATCACGAGGCGAGGCTGACACCAGACTGACCCCATCACGAGGCGAGGCTGACACCAGACTGACACCATCACGAGGCGAGGCTGACACCAGACTGACACCATCATGATGTGAGGCTGACATCAGACTGACCCCATCACGAGGCGAGACTGACACCAGACTGACACCATCATGATGTGAGGCTGACACCAGACTGACCCCATCACGAGGTGAGGCTGACACCAGACTGACCCCATCACGAGGCGAGGCTGACACCAGACTGACCCCATCATGAGGCGAGGCTGACACCAGACTGACCCCATCAAGATGCGAGGCTGACACCAGACTGACCCCATCACGAGGCGAGGCTGACACCAGACTGACCCCATCACGAGGCGAGACTGACACCGGACTGACCCCATCACGAGGTGAGTCTGACACCAGACTGACACCATCATGATGTGAGGCTGACACCAGACTGACCCCATCGCGAGGCGAGGCTGACACCAGACTGACACCATCATGATGTGAGGCTGACACCAGACTGACCTCATCATGAGGCGAGGCTGAAACCAGACTGACCCCATCACGAGGTGAGGCTGACACCAGACTGACACCATCACGAGGCGATGCTGACACCAGACTGACCCCATCACTAGGCGTGGCTGACACCTGACTGACACCATCATGATGTGAGGCTGACACCAGACTGACCCCATCACGAGGAGAGACTGACACCAGACTGACCCCATCACGAGGCGAGACTGACACCAGACTGACCCCATCACGAGGCGAGACTGACACCAGACTGACACCATCACGAGGCGAGACTGACACCAGACTGACCCCCTCACGAGGCGAGGCTGACACCAGACTGACCCCATTACGAGGCGAGGCTGACACCAGACTGACCCCATTACGAGGCGGGGCTGACACCAGACTGACCCCATCACGAGGCGAGGCTGACACCAGACTGACACCATCAGGAGGCGAGGCTGACACCAGACTGACCCCATCACGAGGCGAGGCTGACACCAGACTGACCCCATCACGAGGCGAGGCTGACACCAGACTGACACCATCACGAGGCGAGGCTGACACCAGACTGACACCATCATGATGTGAGGCTGACATCAGACTGACCCCATCACGAGGCGAGACTGACACCAGACTGACCCCATCACGAGGCGAGGCTGACACCAGACTGACACCATCATGATGTGAGGCTGACACCAGACTGACCCCATCACGAGGTGAGGCTGACACCAGACTGACCCCATCACGAGGCGAGGCTGACACCAGACTGACCCCATCTCGAGGCGAGGCTGACACCAGACTGACACCATCATGATGTGAGGCTGACACCAGACTGACCTCATCACGAGGCGAGGCTGACACCAGACTGACACCATCACGAGGCGAGGCTGACACCAGACTGACACCATCATGATGTGAGGCTGACACCATACTGACCCCATCACGAGGCGAGGGTGACACCAGACTGACCCTATCACGAGGCGAGGCTTACACCAGACTGACCCCATCACGAGGCGAGGCTGACACCAGACTGACCCCATCACGAGGAGAGGCTGACACCAGCCTGACACCATCATTATGTTAGGCTGACACCAGACTGACCCCATCACGTGTGTGGCTGACACCAGACTGACCCCATCACGAGGCGAGGCTGACACCAGACTGACCCCATCACGAGGCGAGGCTGACACCAGACTGACCCCATCACGAGGCGAGGCTGACACCAGACTGACACCATCATGATGTGAGGCTGACACCAGACTGACCTCATCACGAGGCGAGGCTGACACCAGACTGACCCCATCACGAGGCGAGGCTGACACCAGACTGACCCCATCATGAGGTGAGGCTGACACCAGACTGACACCATCATGATGTGAGGCTGACACCAGACTGACCCCATCACGAGGTGAGGCTGACACCAGACTGACACCATCACGAGGCGAGGCTGACACCAGACTGACACCATCACGAGGCAAGGCTGACGCCAGACTGACCCCATCGCGAGGCGAGGCTGACACCTGACTGACACCATCACGATGTGAGGCTGACACCAGACTGACCCCATCACGAGGCGAGGCTGACACCAGACTGACACCATCACGAGGCGATGCTGACACCAGACTTACCCCATCACTAGGCGAGGCTGACACCAGACTGACCCCATCACGAGGCGGGGCTGACACCAGACTGACCCCATCACGAGGCGAGGCTGACACCAGACTGACCCCATCACTAGGCGAGGCTGACACCAGACTGACCCCATCAAGATGCGAGGCTGACACCAGACTGACCCCATCACGAGGCGAGGCTGACACCAGACTGACCCCATCACGAGGCGAGACTGACACCGGACTGACCCCATCACGAGGTGAGGCTGACACCAGACTGACACCATCATGATGTGAGGCTGACACCAGACTGACCCCATCGCGAGGCGAGGCTGACACCAGACTGACACCATCATGATGTGAGGCTGACACCAGACTGACCTCATCACGAGGCGAGGCTGAAACCAGACTGACCCCATCACGAGGTGAGGCTGACACCAGACTGACACCATCACGAGGCGATGCTGACACCAGACTGACCCCATCACTAGGCGTGGCTGACACCTGACTGACACCATCATGATGTGAGGCTGACACCAGACTGACCCCATCACGAGGAGAGACTGACACCAGACTGACCCCATCACGAGGCGAGACTGACACCAGACTGACCCCATCACGAGGCGAGACTGACACCAGACTGACACCATCACGAGGCGAGACTGACACCAGACTGACCCCCTCACGAGGCGAGGCTGACACCAGACTGACCCCATTACGAGGCGAGGCTGACACCAGACTGACCCCATTACGAGGCGGGGCTGACACCAGACTGACCCCATCACGAGGCGAGGCTGACACCAGACTGACACCATCAGGAGGCGAGGCTGACACCAGACTGACCCCATCACGAGGCGAGGCTGACACCAGACTGACCCCATCACGAGGCGAGGCTGACACCAGACTGACACCATCACGAGGCGAGGCTGACACCAGACTGACACCATCATGATGTGAGGCTGACATCAGACTGACCCCATCACGAGGCGAGACTGACACCAGACTGACCCCATCACGAGGCGAGGCTGACACCAGACTGACACCATCATGATGTGAGGCTGACACCAGACTGACCCCATCACGAGGTGAGGCTGACACCAGACTGACCCCATCACGAGGCGAGGCTGACACCAGACTGACCCCATCATGAGGCGAGGCTGACACCAGACTGACACCATCATGATGTGAGACTGACACCAGACTGACCCCATCCTGAGGCGATGCTGACACCAGACTGACACCATCATGATGTGAGGCTGAATCCAGACTGACCTCATCACGAGGCGAGACTGACACCAGACTGACCCCATCACGAGGCGAGACTGACACCAGACTGACCTCATCACGAGGCGAGACTGACACCAGACTGACCCCATCACGAGGCGAGACTGACACCAGACTGACCCCATATCGAGGCGAGGCTGACACCAGACTGACCCCATCACGAGGCGAGGCTGACACCAGACTGACACCATAACGAGGCGAGGCTGACACCAGACTGACACCATCATGATGTGAGGCTGACACCAGACTGACCCCATCACCCATCACGAGTCGAGACTGACACCAGACTGACCCCATCACGAGGCGAGACTGACACCAGACTGACCCCATCACGAGGCGAGGCTGACACCAGACTGACCCCATCACGGGGCGAGGCTGACACCAGACTGACCCCAGTACGAGGCGAGACTGACACCAGACTGACCCCATCATGAGGCGAGACTGACACCAGACTGACCCCATCACGAGGCGAGACTGAAACCAGACTGACCCCATGATGATGTGAGGCTGACACCAGACTGACCCCATCACGTTGCGAGGCTGACACCAGACTGACCCCATCACGAGGCGAGACTGACACCAGACTGACCCCATCACGAGGCGAGACTGACACCAGACTGACCCCATCATGATGTGAGGCTGACACCAGACTGACCCCATCACGAGTCGAGGCTGACACCTGACTGACACCATCATGATGTGAGGCTGACACCAGACTGACCCCATTACGAGGCGAGGCTGACACCAGACTGACCCCATCACGAGGCGAGGCTGACACCAGACTGACCCCATCACGAGGTGAGGCTGACACCAGACTGCCCCCATCACTAGGCGAGGCTGACACCAGACTGACCCCTTCATGATGTGAGGCTGACACCAGACTGACACCATCACGAGGCGATGCTGACACCAGACTGCCCCCATCACTAGGCGAGGCTGACACCAGACTGACCCCTTCATGATGTGAGGCTGACACCAGACTGACACCATCACGAGGCGATGCTGACACCAGACTTACCCCATCACTAGGCGAGGCTGACACCAGACTGACCCCATCACGAGGCGGGGCTGACACCAGACTGACCCCATCACGAGGCGAGGCTGACACCAGACTGACCCCATCACTAGGCGAGGCTGACACCAGACTGACCCCATCAAGATGCGAGGCTGACACCAGACTGACCCCATCACGAGGCGAGGCTGACACCAGACTGACCCCATTACGAGGCGGGGCTGACACCAGACTGACCCCATCACGAGGCGAGGCTGACACCAGACTGACACCATCAGGAGGCGAGGCTGACACCAGACTGACCCCATCACGAGGCGAGGCTGACACCAGACTGACCCCATCACGAGGCGAGGCTGACACCAGACTGACACCATCACGAGGCGAGGCTGACACCAGACTGACACCATCATGATGTGAGGCTGACATCAGACTGACCCCATCACGAGGCGAGACTGACACCAGACTGACCCCATCACGAGGCGAGGCTGACACCAGACTGACACCATCATGATGTGAGGCTGACACCAGACTGACCCCATCACGAGGTGAGGCTGACACCAGACTGACCCCATCACGAGGCGAGGCTGACACCAGACTGACCCCATCTCGAGGCGAGGCTGACACCAGACTGACACCATCATGATGTGAGGCTGACACCAGACTGACCTCATCACGAGGCGAGGCTGACACCAGACTGACACCATCACGAGGCGAGGCTGACACCAGACTGACACCATCATGATGTGAGGCTGACACCATACTGACCCCATCACGAGGCGAGGGTGACACCAGACTGACCCTATCACGAGGCGAGGCTTACACCAGACTGACCCCATCACGAGGCGAGGCTGACACCAGACTGACCCCATCACGAGGAGAGGCTGACACCAGCCTGACACCATCATTATGTTAGGCTGACACCAGACTGACCCCATCACGTGTGAGGCTGACACCAGACTGACCCCATCACGAGGCGAGGCTGACACCAGACTGACCCCATCACGAGGCGAGGCTGACACCAGACTGACCCCATCACGAGGCGAGGCTGACACCAGACTGACACCATCATGATGTGAGGCTGACACCAGACTGACCTCATCACGAGGCGAGGCTGACACCAGACTGACCCCATCACGAGGCGAGGCTGACACCAGACTGACCCCATCATGAGGTGAGGCTGACACCAGACTGACACCATCATGATGTGAGGCTGACACCAGACTGACCCCATCACGAGGTGAGGCTGACACCTGACTGACACCATCACAATGTGAGGCTGACACCAGACTGACCCCATCACGAGGCGAGGCTGACACCAGACTGACACCATCACGAGGCGATGCTGACACCAGACTTACCCCATCACTAGGCGAGGCTGACACCAGACTGACCCCATCACGAGGCGGGGCTGACACCAGACTGACCCCATCACGAGGCGAGGCTGACACCAGACTGACCCCATCACTAGGCGAGGCTGACACCAGACTGACCCCATCAAGATGCGAGGCTGACACCAGACTGACCCCATCACAAGGCGAGGCTGACACCAGACTGACCCCATCACGAGGCGAGACTGACACCGGACTGACCCCATCACGAGGTGAGGCTGACACCAGACTGACACCATCATGATGTGAGGCTGACACCAGACTGACCCCATCGCGAGGCGAGGCTGACACCAGACTGACACCATCATGATGTGAGGCTGACACCAGACTGACCTCATCACGAGGCGAGGCTGAAACCAGACTGACCCCATCACGAGGTGAGGCTGACACCAGACTGACCCCATCACGAGGCGAGGCTGACACCAGACTGACACCATCACGAGGCGAGGCTGACACCAGACTGACACCATCATGATGTGAGGCTGACATCAGACTGACCCCATCACGAGGCGAGACTGACACCAGACTGACCCCATCACGAGGCGAGGCTGACACCAGACTGACACCATCATGATGTGAGGCTGACACCAGACTGACCCCATCACGAGGTGAGGCTGACACCAGACTGACCCCATCACGAGGCGAGGCTGACACCAGACTGACCCCATCATGAGGCGAGGCTGACACCAGACTGACCCCATCAAGATGCGAGGCTGACACCAGACTGACCCCATCACGAGGCGAGGCTGACACCAGACTGACCCCATCACGAGGCGAGACTGACACCGGACTGACCCCATCACGAGGTGAGTCTGACACCAGACTGACACCATCATGATGTGAGGCTGACACCAGACTGACCCCATCGCGAGGCGAGGCTGACACCAGACTGACACCATCATGATGTGAGGCTGACACCAGACTGACCTCATCATGAGGCGAGGCTGAAACCAGACTGACCCCATCACGAGGTGAGGCTGACACCAGACTGACACCATCACGAGGCGATGCTGACACCAGACTGACCCCATCACTAGGCGTGGCTGACACCTGACTGACACCATCATGATGTGAGGCTGACACCAGACTGACCCCATCACGAGGAGAGACTGACACCAGACTGACCCCATCACGAGGCGAGACTGACACCAGACTGACCCCATCACGAGGCGAGACTGACACCAGACTGACACCATCACGAGGCGAGACTGACACCAGACTGACCCCCTCACGAGGCGAGGCTGACACCAGACTGACCCCATTACGAGGCGAGGCTGACACCAGACTGATCCCATTACGAGGCGGGGCTGACACCAGACTGACCCCATCACGAGGCGAGGCTGACACCAGACTGACACCATCAGGAGGCGAGGCTGACACCAGACTGACCCCATCACGAGGCGAGGCTGACACCAGACTGACCCCATCACGAGGCGAGGCTGACACCAGACTGACACCATCACGAGGCGAGGCTGACACCAGACTGACACCATCATGATGTGAGGCTGACATCAGACTGACCCCATCACGAGGCGAGACTGACACCAGACTGACCCCATCACGAGGCGAGGCTGACACCAGACTGACACCATCATGATGTGAGGCTGACACCAGACTGACCCCATCACGAGGTGAGGCTGACACCAGACTGACCCCATCACGAGGCGAGGCTGACACCAGACTGACCCCATCTCGAGGCGAGGCTGACACCAGACTGACACCATCATGATGTGAGGCTGACACCAGACTGACCTCATCACGAGGCGAGGCTGACACCAGACTGACACCATCACGAGGCGAGGCTGACACCAGACTGACACCATCATGATGTGAGGCTGACACCATACTGACCCCATCACGAGGCGAGGGTGACACCAGACTGACCCTATCACGAGGCGAGGCTTACACCAGACTGACCCCATCACGAGGCGAGGCTGACACCAGACTGACCCCATCACGAGGAGAGGCTGACACCAGCCTGACACCATCATTATGTTAGGCTGACACCAGACTGACCCCATCACGTGTGAGGCTGACACCAGACTGACCCCATCACGAGGCGAGGCTGACACCAGACTGACCCCATCACGAGGCGAGGCTGACACCAGACTGACCCCATCACGAGGCGAGGCTGACACCAGACTGACACCATCATGATGTGAGGCTGACACCAGACTGACCTCATCACGAGGCGAGGCTGACACCAGACTGACCCCATCACGAGGCGAGGCTGACACCAGACTGACCCCATCATGAGGTGAGGCTGACACCAGACTGACACCATCATGATGTGAGGCTGACACCAGACTGACCCCATCACGAGGTGAGGCTGACACCAGACTGACACCATCACGAGGCGAGGCTGACACCAGACTGACACCATCACGAGGCAAGGCTGACGCCAGACTGACCCCATCGCGAGGCGAGGCTGACACCTGACTGACACCATCACGATGTGAGGCTGACACCAGACTGACCCCATCACGAGGCGAGGCTGACACCAGACTGACACCATCACGAGGCGATGCTGACACCAGACTTACTCCATCACTAGGCGAGGCTGACACCAGACTGACCCCATCACGAGGCGGGGCTGACACCAGACTGACCCCATCACGAGGCGAGGCTGACACCAGACTGACCCCATCACTAGGCGAGGCTGACACCAGACTGACCCCATCAAGATGCGAGGCTGACACCAGACTGACCCCATCACGAGGCGAGGCTGACACCAGACTGACCCCATCACGAGGCGAGGCTGACACCAGACTGACCCCATCACGAGGCGAGGCTGACACCAGACTGACACCATCATGATGTGAGGCTGACACCAGACTGACCTCATCACGAGGCGAGGCTGACACCAGACTGACCCCATCACGAGGCGAGGCTGACACCAGACTGACCCCATCATGAGGTGAGGCTGACACCAGACTGACACCATCATGATGTGAGGCTGACACCAGACTGACCCCATCACGAGGTGAGGCTGACACCAGACTGACACCATCACGAGGCGAGGCTGACACCAGACTGACACCATCACGAGGCAAGGCTGACGCCAGACTGACCCCATCGCGAGGCGAGGCTGACACCTGACTGACACCATCACGATGTGAGGCTGACACCAGACTGACCCCATCACGAGGCGAGGCTGACACCAGACTGACACCATCACGAGGCGATGCTGACACCAGACTTACCCCATCACTAGGCGAGGCTGACACCAGACTGACCCCATCACGAGGCGGGGCTGACACCAGACTGACCCCATCACGAGGCGAGGCTGACACCAGACTGACCCCATCACTAGGCGAGGCTGACACCAGACTGACCCCATCAAGATGCGAGGCTGACACCAGACTGACCCCATCACGAGGCGAGGCTGACACCAGACTGACCCCATCACGAGGCGAGACTGACACCGGACTGACCCCATCACGAGGTGAGGCTGACACCAGACTGACACCATCATGATGTGAGGCTGACACCAGACTGACCCCATCGCGAGGCGAGGCTGACACCAGACTGACACCATCATGATGTGAGGCTGACACCAGACTGACCTCATCACGAGGCGAGGCTGAAACCAGACTGACCCCATCACGAGGTGAGGCTGACACCAGACTGACACCATCACGAGGCGATGCTGACACCAGACTGACCCCATCACTAGGCGTGGCTGACACCTGACTGACACCATCATGATGTGAGGCTGACACCAGACTGACCCCATCACGAGGAGAGACTGACACCAGACTGACCCCATCACGAGGCGAGACTGACACCAGACTGACCCCATCACGAGGCGAGACTGACACCAGACTGACACCATCACGAGGCGAGACTGACACCAGACTGACCCCCTCACGAGGCGAGGCTGACACCAGACTGACCCCATTACGAGGCGAGGCTGACACCAGACTGACCCCATTACGAGGCGGGGCTGACACCAGACTGACCCCATCACGAGGCGAGGCTGACACCAGACTGACACCATCAGGAGGCGAGGCTGACACCAGACTGACCCCATCACGAGGCGAGGCTGACACCAGACTGACCCCATCACGAGGCGAGGCTGACACCAGACTGACACCATCACGAGGCGAGGCTGACACCAGACTGACACCATCATGATGTGAGGCTGACATCAGACTGACCCCATCACGAGGCGAGACTGACACCAGACTGACCCCATCACGAGGCGAGGCTGACACCAGACTGACACCATCATGATGTGAGGCTGACACCAGACTGACCCCATCACGAGGTGAGGCTGACACCAGACTGACCCCATCACGAGGCGAGGCTGACACCAGACTGACCCCATCATGAGGCGAGGCTGACACCAGACTGACACCATCATGATGTGAGACTGACACCAGACTGACCCCATCCTGAGGCGATGCTGACACCAGACTGACACCATCATGATGTGAGGCTGAATCCAGACTGACCTCATCACGAGGCGAGACTGACACCAGACTGACCCCATCACGAGGCGAGACTGACACCAGACTGACCTCATCACGAGGCGAGACTGACACCAGACTGACCCCATCACGAGGCGAGACTGACACCAGACTGACCCCATATCGAGGCGAGGCTGACACCAGACTGACCCCATCACGAGGCGAGGCTGACACCAGACTGACACCATAACGAGGCGAGGCTGACACCAGACTGACACCATCATGATGTGAGGCTGACACCAGACTGACCCCATCACCCATCACGAGTCGAGACTGACACCAGACTGACCCCATCACGAGGCGAGACTGACACCAGACTGACCCCATCACGAGGCGAGGCTGACACCAGACTGACCCCATCACGGGGCGAGGCTGACACCAGACTGACCCCAGTACGAGGCGAGACTGACACCAGACTGACCCCATCATGAGGCGAGACTGACACCAGACTGACCCCATCACGAGGCGAGACTGAAACCAGACTGACCCCATGATGATGTGAGGCTGACACCAGACTGACCCCATCACGTTGCGAGGCTGACACCAGACTGACCCCATCACGAGGCGAGACTGACACCAGACTGACCCCATCACGAGGCGAGACTGACACCAGACTGACCCCATCATGATGTGAGGCTGACACCAGACTGACCCCATCACGAGTCGAGGCTGACACCTGACTGACACCATCATGATGTGAGGCTGACACCAGACTGACCCCATTACGAGGCGAGGCTGACACCAGACTGACCCCATCACGAGGCGAGGCTGACACCAGACTGACCCCATCACGAGGTGAGGCTGACACCAGACTGCCCCCATCACTAGGCGAGGCTGACACCAGACTGACCCCTTCATGATGTGAGGCTGACACCAGACTGACACCATCACGAGGCGATGCTGACACCAGACTGCCCCCATCACTAGGCGAGGCTGACACCAGACTGACCCCTTCATGATGTGAGGCTGACACCAGACTGACACCATCACGAGGCGATGCTGACACCAGACTTACCCCATCACTAGGCGAGGCTGACACCAGACTGACCCCATCACGAGGCGGGGCTGACACCAGACTGACCCCATCACGAGGCGAGGCTGACACCAGACTGACCCCATCACTAGGCGAGGCTGACACCAGACTGACCCCATCAAGATGCGAGGCTGACACCAGACTGACCCCATCACGAGGCGAGGCTGACACCAGACTGACCCCATTACGAGGCGGGGCTGACACCAGACTGACCCCATCACGAGGCGAGGCTGACACCAGACTGACACCATCAGGAGGCGAGGCTGACACCAGACTGACCCCATCACGAGGCGAGGCTGACACCAGACTGACCCCATCACGAGGCGAGGCTGACACCAGACTGACACCATCACGAGGCGAGGCTGACACCAGACTGACACCATCATGATGTGAGGCTGACATCAGACTGACCCCATCACGAGGCGAGACTGACACCAGACTGACCCCATCACGAGGCGAGGCTGACACCAGACTGACACCATCATGATGTGAGGCTGACACCAGACTGACCCCATCACGAGGTGAGGCTGACACCAGACTGACCCCATCACGAGGCGAGGCTGACACCAGACTGACCCCATCTCGAGGCGAGGCTGACACCAGACTGACACCATCATGATGTGAGGCTGACACCAGACTGACCTCATCACGAGGCGAGGCTGACACCAGACTGACACCATCACGAGGCGAGGCTGACACCAGACTGACACCATCATGATGTGAGGCTGACACCATACTGACCCCATCACGAGGCGAGGGTGACACCAGACTGACCCTATCACGAGGCGAGGCTTACACCAGACTGACCCCATCACGAGGCGAGGCTGACACCAGACTGACCCCATCACGAGGAGAGGCTGACACCAGCCTGACACCATCATTATGTTAGGCTGACACCAGACTGACCCCATCACGTGTGAGGCTGACACCAGACTGACCCCATCACGAGGCGAGGCTGACACCAGACTGACCCCATCACGAGGCGAGGCTGACACCAGACTGACCCCATCACGAGGCGAGGCTGACACCAGACTGACACCATCATGATGTGAGGCTGACACCAGACTGACCTCATCACGAGGCGAGGCTGACACCAGACTGACCCCATCACGAGGCGAGGCTGACACCAGACTGACCCCATCATGAGGTGAGGCTGACACCAGACTGACACCATCATGATGTGAGGCTGACACCAGACTGACCCCATCACGAGGTGAGGCTGACACCTGACTGACACCATCACGATGTGAGGCTGACACCAGACTGACCCCATCACGAGGCGAGGCTGACACCAGACTGACACCATCACGAGGCGATGCTGACACCAGACTTACCCCATCACTAGGCGAGGCTGACACCAGACTGACCCCATCACGAGGCGGGGCTGACACCAGACTGACCCCATCACGAGGCGAGGCTGACACCAGACTGACCCCATCACTAGGCGAGGCTGACACCAGACTGACCCCATCAAGATGCGAGGCTGACACCAGACTGACCCCATCACAAGGCGAGGCTGACACCAGACTGACCCCATCACGAGGCGAGACTGACACCGGACTGACCCCATCACGAGGTGAGGCTGACACCAGACTGACACCATCATGATGTGAGGCTGACACCAGACTGACCCCATCGCGAGGCGAGGCTGACACCAGACTGACACCATCATGATGTGAGGCTGACACCAGACTGACCTCATCACGAGGCGAGGCTGAAACCAGACTGACCCCATCACGAGGTGAGGCTGACACCAGACTGACACCATCACGAGGCGATGCTGACACCAGACTGACCCCATCACTAGGCGTGGCTGACACCTGACTGACACCATCATGATGTGAGGCTGACACCAGACTGACCCCATCACGAGGAGAGACTGACACCAGACTGACCCCATCACGAGGCGAGGCTGACACCAGACTGACCCCATCACGAGGCGAGGCTGACACCAGACTGACCCCATCACGAGGCGAGGCTGACACCAGACTGACCCCATCATGAGGCGAGGCTGACACCAGACTGACACCATCATGATGTGAGACTGACACCAGACTGACCCCATCCTGAGGCGATGCTGACACCAGACTGACACCATCATGATGTGAGGCTGAATCCAGACTGACCTCATCACGAGGCGAGACTGACACCAGACTGACCCCATCACGAGGCGAGACTGACACCAGACTGACCTCATCACGAGGCGAGACTGACACCAGACTGACCCCATCACGAGGCGAGACTGACACCAGACTGACCCCATATCGAGGCGAGGCTGACACCAGACTGACCCCATCACGAGGCGAGGCTGACACCAGACTGACACCATAACGAGGCGAGGCTGACACCAGACTGACCCCAGTACGAGGCGAGACTGACACCAGACTGACCCCATCATGAGGCGAGACTGACACCAGACTGACCCCATCACGAGGCGAGACTGAAACCAGACTGACCCCATGATGATGTGAGGCTGACACCAGACTGACCCCATCACGTTGCGAGGCTGACACCAGACTGACCCCATCACGAGGCGAGACTGACACCAGACTGACCCCATCACGAGGCGAGACTGACACCAGACTGACCCCATCATGATGTGAGGCTGACACCAGACTGACCCCATCACGAGTCGAGGCTGACACCTGACTGACACCATCATGATGTGAGGCTGACACCAGACTGACCCCATCACGAGGCGAGGCTGACACCAGACTGACCCCATCACGAGGCGAGGCTGACACCAGACTGACCCCATCACGAGGTGAGGCTGACACCAGACTGCCCCCATCACTAGGCGAGGCTGACACCAGACTGACCCCTTCATGATGTGAGGCTGACACCAGACTGACACCATCACGAGGCGATGCTGACACCAGACTGCCCCCATCACTAGGCGAGGCTGACACCAGACTGACCCCTTCATGATGTGAGGCTGACACCAGACTGACCCCATCGCGAGGCGAGGCTGACACCAGACTGACACCATCATGATGTGAGGCTGACACCAGACTGACCTCATCACGAGGCGAGGCTGAAACCAGACTGACCCCATCACGAGGTGAGGCTGACACCAGACTGACACCATCACGAGGCGATGCTGACACCAGACTGACCCCATCACTAGGCGTGGCTGACACCTGACTGACACCATCATGATGTGAGGCTGACACCAAACTGACCCCATCACGAGGAGAGACTGACACCAGACTGACCCCCTCACGAGGCGAGGCTGACACCAGACTGACCCCATTACGAGGCGAGGCTGACACCAGACTGACCCCATTACGAGGCGGGGCTGACACCAGACTGACCCCATCACGAGGCGAGGCTGACACCAGACTGACACCATCAGGAGGCGAGGCTGACACCAGACTGACCCCATCACGAGGCGAGGCTGACACCAGACTGACCCCATCACGAGGCGAGGCTGACACCAGACTGACACCATCACGAGGCGAGGCTGACACCAGACTGACACCATCATGATGTGAGGCTGACATCAGACTGACCCCATCACGAGGCGAGACTGACACCAGACTGACCCCATCACGAGGCGAGGCTGACACCAGACTGACACCATCATGATGTGAGGCTGACACCAGACTGACCCCATCACGAGGTGAGGCTGACACCAGACTGACCCCATCACGAGGCGAGGCTGACACCAGACTGACCCCATCATGAGGCGAGGCTGACACCAGACTGACACCATCATGATGTGAGACTGACACCAGACTGACCCCATCCTGAGGCGATGCTGACACCAGACTGACACCATCATGATGTGAGGCTGAATCCAGACTGACCTCATCACGAGGCGAGACTGACACCAGACTGACCCCATCACGAGGCGAGACTGACACCAGACTGACCTCATCACGAGGCGAGACTGACACCAGACTGACCTCATCACGAGGCGAGACTGACACCAGACTGACCCCATATCGAGGCGAGGCTGACACCAGACTGACCCCATCACGAGGCGAGGCTGACACCAGACTGACACCATAACGAGGCGAGGCTGACACCAGACTGACACCATCATGATGTGAGGCTGACACCAGACTGACCCCATCACCCATCACGAGTCGAGACTGACACCAGACTGACCCCATCACGAGGCGAGACTGACACCAGACTGACCCCATCACGAGGCGAGGCTGACACCAGACTGACCCCATCACGGGGCGAGGCTGACACCAGACTGACCCCAGTACGAGGCGAGACTGACACCAGACTGACCCCATCATGAGGCGAGACTGACACCAGACTGACCCCATCACGAGGCGAGACTGAAACCAGACTGACCCCATGATGATGTGAGGCTGACACCAGACTGACCCCATCACGTTGCGAGGCTGACACCAGACTGACCCCATCACGAGGCGAGACTGACACCAGACTGACCCCATCACGAGGCGAGACTGACACCAGACTGACCCCATCATGATGTGAGGCTGACACCAGACTGACCCCATCACGAGTCGAGGCTGACACCTGACTGACACCATCATGATGTGAGGCTGACACCAGACTGACCCCATCACGAGGCGAGGCTGACACCAGACTGACCCCATCACGAGGCGAGGCTGACACCAGACTGACCCCATCACGAGGTGAGGCTGACACCAGACTGCCCCCATCACTAGGCGAGGCTGACACCAGACTGACCCCTTCATGATGTGAGGCTGACACCAGACTGACACCATCACGAGGCGATGCTGACACCAGACTGCCCCCATCACTAGGCGAGGCTGACACCAGACTGACCCCTTCATGATGTGAGGTTGACACCAGACTGACCCCATCACTAGGCGAGGCTGACACCAGACTGACCCCATCATGAGGCGAGGCTGACACCAGACTGACACCATCATGATGTGAGGCTGAATCCAGACTGACCTCATCACGAGGCGAGACTGACACCAGACTGACCCCATCACGAGGCGAGACTGACACCAGACTGACCTCATCACGAGGCGAGACTGACACCAGACTGACCCCATCACGAGGCGAGACTGACACCAGACTGACCCCATATCGAGGCGAGGCTGACACCAGACTGACCCCATCACGAGGCGAGGCTGACACCAGACTGACACCATAACGAGGCGAGGCTGACACCAGACTGACACCATCATGATGTGAGGCTGACACCAGACTGACCCCATCACCCATCACGAGTCGAGACTGACACCAGACTGACCCCATCACGAGGCGAGACTGACACCAGACTGACCCCATCACGAGGCGAGGCTGACACCAGACTGACCCCATCACGAGGCGAGACTGACACCAGACTGACCCCATCATGAGGCGAGACTGACACCAGACTGACCCCATCACGAGGCGAGACTGAAACCAGACTGACCCCATGATGATGTGAGGCTGACACCAGACTGACCCCATCACGTTGCGAGGCTGACACCAGACTGACCCCATCACGAGGCGAGACTGACACCAGACTGACCCCATCACGAGGCGAGACTGACACCAGACTGACCCCATCATGATGTGAGGCTGACACCAGACTGACCCCATCACGAGTCGAGGCTGACACCTGACTGACACCATCATGATGTGAGGCTGACACCAGACTGACCCCATCACGAGGCGAGGCTGACACCAGACTGACCCCATCACGAGGCGAGGCTGACACCAGACTGACCCCATCACGAGGTGAGGCTGACACCAGACTGCCCCCATCACTAGGCGAGGCTGACACCAGACTGACCCCTTCATGATGTGAGGTTGACACCAGACTGACCCCATCACTAGGCGAGGCTGACACCAGACTGACCCCATCATGAGGCGAGGCTGACACCAGACTGACACCATCACGAGGCGAGGCTGACACCAGACTGACACCATCATGATGTGAGGCTGACACCAGACTGACCCCATCACGAGGCGAGGCTGACACCAGACTGACCCCATCATGACGCGAGGCTGACACCAGACTGACACCATCATGATGTGAGGCTGACACCAGACTGACCCCATCACGAGGCGAGGCTGACACCAGACTGACACCATCATGATGTGAGGCTGACACCAGACTGACTTCATCACGAGGCGGGGCTGACACCAGACGGACACCATCACAACGCGAGACTGAAACCAGACGGACACAATCACGAGGCGAGGCTGACACCAGACTGACCCTATCACGAGGCGAGGCTTACACCAGACTGACCCCATCTCGATGCGAGGCTGACACCAGACTGACACCATTACGATGTGAGGCTGACACCAGACTGACACCATCACGAGGCGAGGCTGACACCAGACTGACACCATCACGAGGCAAGGCTGACGCCAGACTGACCCCATCGCGAGGCGAGGCTGACACCTGACTGACACCATCACGATGTGAGGCTGACACCAGACTGACCCCATCACGAGGCGAGGCTGACACCAGACTGACCCCATCACGAGGCGAGGCTGACACCAGACTGACCCCATCACGAGGCAAAGGTGACACCAGACTGACCCCATCACGAGGCGAGGCTGACACCAGACTGACCCCATCACGAGGCGAGGCTGATACCAGACTGACACCATTATGATGTGAGACTGACACCAGACTGACAACATCATGAGGCGAGGCTGACACCAGACTGACACCATAATGATGTGAGGCTGACACCAGACTGACCCCATCACGTGGTGAGGCTGACACCAGACTGACCCCATCACGAGGCAAGGCTGACACCAGACTGACCCCATCACGAGGCGAGGCTGACACCAGACTGACCCCATCACGAGGCGAGGCTGACACCAGACTGACCCCATCACGAGGCGAGGCTGACACCAGACTGACCCCATCACGAGGCGAGGCTGACACCAGACTGACACCATCACGAGGCGAGGCTGACACCAGACTGACACCATCATGATGTGAGGCTGACACCAGACTGACTTCATCACGAGGCGGGGCTGACACCAGACGGACACCATCACGACGCGAGACTGAAACCAGACGGACACCATCACGATGTGAGGCTGACACCAGACTGACCCCATCACGAGGCGAGGCTGACACCAGACTGACACCATCACGAGGCGAGGCTGACACCAGACTGACACCATCACGAGGCAAGGCTGACGCCAGACTGACCCCGTCGCGAGGCGAGGCTGACACCTGACTGACACCATCACGATGTGAGGCTGACACCAGACTGACCCCATCACGAGGCGAGGCTGACACCAGACTGACCCCATCACGAGGCGAGGCTGACACCAGACTGACCCCATCACGAGGCAAAGGTGACACCAGACTGACCCCATCACGAGGCGAGGCTGACACCAGACTGACCCCATCACGAGGCGAGGCTGATACCAGACTGACACCATCATGATGTGAGACTGACACCAGACTGACAACATCATGAGGCGAGGCTGACACCAGACTGACACCATAATGATGTGAGGCTGACACCAGACTGACCCCATCACGTGGTGAGGCTGACACCAGACTGACCCCATCACGAGGCGAGGCTGACACCAGACTGACCCCATCACGAGGCGAGGCTGACACCAGACTGACCCCATCACGAGGCGAGGCTGACACCAGACTGACCCCATCACGAGGCGAGGCTGACACCAGACTGACCCCATCACGAGGCGAGGCTGACACCAGACTGACACCATCACGAGTCGAGACTGACACCAGACTGACACCATCATGATGTGAGGCTGACACCAGACTGACCTCATCACGAGGCGAGGCTGACACCAGACTGACACCATCACGAGGCGAGGCTGACACCAGACTGTCACCATCATGATGTGAGGCTGACACCAGACTGACCCCATCACGAGGCGAGACTGACACCAGACTGACCCCATCACGAGGCGAGGCTGACAACAGACTGACCCCATCACGAGGCGAGGCTGACACCAGACTGACCCCATCACGAGTTGAGGCTGACACCAGACTGACCCCATCACGAGGCGAGGCTGACACCAGACTGACCCCATCACGAGGCGAGGCTGACATCAGACTGACACCATCACGAGGCGAGGCTGACACCAGACTGACACCATCACGAGTCGAGACTGACACCAGACTGACCCCATCATGATGTGAGGCTGACACTAGACTGACACCATCACTAGGCGAGGCTGACACCAGACTGACACCATCATGATGTGAGGCTGACACCAGATTGACCCCATCACGAGGCGAGGGTGACACCAGACTGACCCTTTCACTAGGCGAGGCTGACACCAGACTGACACCATCACGAGGCGAGGCTGACACCAGACTGACCCCATCACGAGGCGAGGCTGACACCAGACTGACCCCATCAGGAGGCAAGGCTAACACCAGACTGACCCCATCACGAGGCGAGTTTGACACCAGACTGACCCAATCACAAGGCGAGGCTGACACCAGACTGACACCATCACGAGGCGAGGCTGACACCAGACTGACCCCATCACGAGGCGAGGCTGACACCAGACTGACAGCATCACGAGGCGAGGCTGACACCAGACTGACCCCATCACGAGACGAGGCTGACACCAGACTGACCCCATCACGAGGCGAGGCTGACACCAGACTGACCCCATCACGAGGCGAGGCTGACACCAGACTGACCCTATCACGAGGCGAGGCTGACACCAGACTGACACCATCACGATGTGAGGCTTACACCAGACTGACACCATCACGAGGCGAGGCTGACACCAGACTGACCCCATCACGAGGCGAGGCTGACACCGGACTGACCCCACCACGAGGCGAGGCTGACACCAGACTGACACCATCATGATGTGAGGCTGACACCAGACTGACCCCATCACGAGGCGAGGCTGACACCAGACTGACCCTATCACTAGGCGAGGCTTATACCAGACTGACACCATCTCGAGGCGAGGCTGACACCAGACTGACCACATAACGAGGCGAGGCTGACACCAGACTGACCCCATCATGATGTGAGGCTGACACCAGTCTGACCCCATCACAAGGCGAGGCTGACACCAGACTGACCCCATCACGAGGCGAGGCTGACACCAGACTGACCCCATCACGAGGCTGACACCAGACTGACCCCGTCACGGGGCGAGGCTAACACCAGACTGACCCCATCACGAGGCGAGGCTGACACCAGACTGACGCCATCACGAGGCGAGACTGACACAGGACTGACCCCATCACGGGGCGAGGCTGACACCAGACTGACCCCATCACGAGGCGAGGCTGACACCAGACTGACACCATCACGAGACGTGGCTGACACCAGACTGACCCCATCATGATGTGAGGCTGACACCAGACTGACCCCATCACTAGGCGAGGCTGACACCAGACTGACCCCATCACGAGGCGAGGCTGACACCAGACTGACACCATCACGAGGCGAGGCTGACACCAGACTGACACCATCATAATGTGAGGCTGACACCAGACTGACCCCATCACGAGGCGAGGCTGACACCAGACTGACACCATCACGAGGCGAGGCTGACACCAGACTGACACCATCATAATGTGAGGCTGACACCAGAATGACCCCATCATGAGGCGAGACTTACACCAGACTGACCCCATCACGAGGCGAGACTGACACCAGACTGACCCCATCACGAGGCGAGACTGACACCAGACTGACCCCATCACGAGGCGACGCTGACACCAGACTGACCCCATCACGAGGCGAGACTGACACCAGACTGACCCCATCACGAGGCGAGACTGACACCAGACTGACACCATCATGATGTGAGGCTGACACCAGACTGACCCCATCATGAGGCGAGACTGACACCAGACGGACACCATCACGAGGTGAGGCTGACACCAGACTGACACCATCACGAGGCGAGGCTGACACCAGACTGACACCATCATGATGTGAGGCTGACACCAGACTGACCCCATCATGAGGCGAGACTGACACCAGACTGACCCCATCACGAGGCGAGGCTGACACCAGACTGACCCCATCACGAGGCGAGGCTGACACCAGACTGACCCCATTACGAGGCGAGACTGACACCAGACTGACCCCATCACGAGGCGAGGCTGACACCAGACTGACACCATCATGATGTGAGGCTGACACCAGACTGACCCCATCACGAGGCGAGGCTGACACCAGACTGACCCCATCACGAGGCGAGGCTGACACCAGACTGACACCATCACGAGACGTGGCTGACACCAGACTGACCCCATCATGATGTGAGGCTGACACCAGACTGACCCCATCACTAGGCGAGGCTGACACCAGACTGACCCCATCACGAGGCGAGGCTGACACCAGACTGACCCCATCACTAGGCGAGGCTGACACCAGACTGACCCCATCACGAGGCGAGGCTGACACCAGACTGACCCCATCACGAGGCGAGGCTGACACCAGACTGACCACATCACGAGGCGAGGCTGACACCAGACTGACCCCATCACGAAGCGAGGCTGACACCAGACTGACACCATCACAAGGCGAAGCTGACACAAGATTGACACCATCATGATGTGAGGCTGACACCAGACTGACCCCGTCACGGGGCGAGGCTGACACCAGACTGACCCCATCACGGGGCGAGGCTGACACCAGACTGACCCCATCACGAGACGAGACTGACACCAGACTGACCCCATCAAGAGCCGAGGCTGACACCAGACTGACCCCATCACGAGGCGAGGCTGAAACCAGACTGAACCCGTCACGAGGCAAGGCTGACACCAGACTGACCCAATCACAAGGCGAGGCTGAAACCAGACTGACACCATCACGAGGCGAGGCTGACACCAGACTGACCCCATTACGAGGCGAGGCTGACACCAGACTGACAGCATCACGATGTGAGGCTGAAACCAGACTGACCCCATCAAGAGGCGAGACTGACACCAGACTGACCCCATCACGAGGCGAGGCTGACACCAGACTGAACCCATCACGAGGCGAGGCTGACACCAGACTGACCCCATCACGAGGCGAGGCTGACACCAGACTGACCCCATCACGAGGCGAGGCTGACACCAGACTGACCCCATCACGAGGCGAGGCTGACACCAGACTGACACCATCACGAGTCGAGACTGACACCAGACTGACACCATCATGATGTGAGGCTGACACCAGACTGACCTCATCACGAGGCGAGGCTGACACCAGACTGACACCATCACGAGGCGAGGCTGACACCAGACTGTCACCATCATGATGTGAGGCTGACACCAGACTGACCCCATCACGAGGCGAGACTGACACCAGACTGACCCCATCACGAGGCGAGGCTGACAACAGACTGACCCCATCACGAGGCGAGGCTGAAACCAGACTGAACCCGTCACGAGGCAAGGCTGACACCAGACTGACCCAATCACAAGGCGAGGCTGAAACCAGACTGACACCATCACGAGGCGAGGCTGACACCAGACTGACCCCATTACGAGGCGAGGCTGACACCAGACTGACAGCATCACGATGTGAGGCTGAAACCAGACTGACGCCATCAAGAGGCGAGACTGACAACAGACTGACCCCATCACGAGGCGAGGCTGACACCAGACTGAACCCATCACGAGGCGAGGCTGACACCAGACTGACCCCATCACGAGGCGAGGCTGACACCAGACTGACTCCATCACGAGGCGAGGCTGACACCAGACTGACCCCATCACGAGGCGAGGCTGACACCAGACTGACCCCATCACGAGGCGAGGCTGACACCAGACTGACACCATCACGATGTGAGGCTTACACCAGACTGACACCATCACGAGGCGAGGCTTACACCAGACTGACCCCATCAAGAGGCGAGACTGACACCAGACTGACCCCATCACAAGGCGAGGCTGACACCAGACTGACCCAATCACAAGGCGAGGCTGAAACCAGACTGACACCATCACGAGGCGAGGCTGACACCAGACTGACCCCATTACGAGGCGAGGCTGACACCAGACTGACAGCATCACGATGTGAGGCTGAAACCAGACTGACCCCATCAAGAGGCGAGACTGACACCAGACTGACCCCATCACGAGGCGAGGCTGACACCAGACTGAACCCATCACGAGGCGAGGCTGACACCAGACTGACCCCATCACGAGGCGAGGCTGACACCAGACTGACCCCATCACGAGGCGAGGCTGACACCAGACTGACCCCATCACGAGGCGAGGCTGACACCAGACTGACACCATCACGATGTGAGGCTTACACCAGACTGACACCATCACGAGGCGAGGCTTACACCAGACTGACCCCATCAAGAGGCGAGACTGACACCAGACTGACCCCATCACAAGGCGAGGCTGACACCAGACTGAACCCATCACGAGGCGAGGCTGACACCAGACTGACCCCATCACGAGGCGAGGCTGACACCAGACTGACCCCATCACGAGGCGAGGCTGACACCAGACTGACCCCATCACGAGGCGAGGCTGACACCAGACTGACCCCACCACGAGGCAAGGCTGACACCAGACTGACACCATCATGATGTGAGGCTGACACTAGACTGACCCCATCACGAGTTGAGGCTGACACCAGACTGACCCTATCACTAGGCGAGGCTTAAACCAGACTGACACCATCTCGAGGCGAGGCTGACACCAGACTGACCACATAACGAGGCGAGGCTGACACCAGACTGACCCCATCATGATGTGAGGCTGACACCAGTCTGACCCCATCACGAGGCGAGGCTGACACCAGACTGACACCATCACGAGACGTGGCTGACACCAGACTGACACCATCACGATGTGAGGCTTACACCAGACTGACACCATCACGAGGCGAGACTGACACCAGACTGACCCCATCACGAGGCGAGGCTGACACCAGACTGACCCCATCACGAGGCGAGGCTGACACCAGACTGACACCATCACGAGTCGAGACTGACACCAGACTGACACCATCATGATGTGAGGCTGACACCAGACTGACCTCATCACGAGGCGAGGCTGACACCAGACTGACACCATCACGAGGCGAGGCTGACACCAGACTGTCACCATCATGATGTGAGGCTGACACCAGACTGACCCCATCACGAGGCGAGACTGACACCAGACTGACCCCATCACGAGGCGAGGCTGACAACAGACTGACCCCATCACGAGGCGAGGCTGACACCAGACGGACCCCATCACGAGTTGAGGCTGACACCAGACTGACCCCATCACGAGGCGAGGCTGACACCAGACTGACCCCATCACGAGGCGAGGCTGACATCAGACTGACACCATCACGAGGCGAGGCTGACACCAGACTGACACCATCACGAGTCGAGACTGACACCAGACTGACCCCATCATGATGTGAGGCTGACACTAGACTGACACCATCACTAGGCGAGGCTGACACCAGACTGACACCATCATGATGTGAGGCTGACACCAGATTGACCCCATCACGAGGCGAGGGTGACACCAGACTGACCCTATCACTAGGCGAGGCTGACACCAGACTGACACCATCACGAGGCGAGGCTGACACCAGACTGACCCCATCACGAGGCGAGGCTGACACCAGACTGACCCCATCACGAGGCGAGGCTGACACCAGACTGACCCCATCACGAGGCGAGGCTGACACCAGACTGACCCCATCACGAGGCAAGGCTAACACCAGACTGACCCCATCACGAGGCGAGTTTGACACCAGACTGACCCAATCACAAGGCGAGGCTGACACCAGACTGACACCATCACGAGTTGAGGCTGACACCAGACTGACCCCATCATGATGTGAGGCTGACACCAGACTGACCCCATCACTAGGCGAGGCTGACACCAGACTGACCCCATCATGATTTGAGGCTGACACCAGACTGACCCCATCACTAGGCGAGGCTGACACCAGACTGACCCCATCACGAGGCGAGGCTGACACCAGACTGACACCATCACGAGGCGAGACTGACACCAGACTGACCCCATCACGAGGCGAGACTGACACCAGACTGACCCCATCACGAGGCGAGGCTGACACCAGACTGACACCATCACGAGGCGAGACTGACACCAGACTGACCCCATCACGAGGCGAGACTGACACCAGACTGACCCCATCACGAGGCGAGACTGACACCAGACTGACCCCATCACGAGGCGAGACTGACACCAGACTGACCCCATCACGAGGCGAGACTGACACCAGACTGACCCCATCACGAGGCGAGGCTGACACCAGACTGACCCCATCACTAGGCGAGGCTGACACCAGACTGACCCCATCACGAGGCGAGGCTGACACCAGACGGACACCATCACGAGGTGAGGCTGACACCAGACTGACACCATCAGGAGGCGAGGCTGACACCAGACTGACACCATCATGATGTGAGGCTGACACCAGACTGACCCCATCATGAGGCGAGACTGACACCAGACGGACACCATCACGAGGTGAGGCTGACACCAGACTGACACCATCATGATGTGAGGCTGACACCAGACTGACCCCATCACGAGGCGAGGCTGACACCAGACGGACACCATCACGAGGTGAGGCTGACACCAGACTGACACCATCAGGAGGCGAGGCTGACACCAGACTGACACCATCATGATGTGAGGCTGACACCAGACTGACCCCATCATGAGGCGAGACTGACACCAGACGGACACCATCACGAGGTGAGGCTGACACCAGACTGACACCATCATGATGTGAGGCTGACACCAGACTGACCCCATCATGAGGCGAGACTGACACCAGACTGACCCCATCACGAGGCGAGGCTGACACGAGACTGACCCCATCACGAGGCGAGGCTGACACCAGACTGACCCCATTACGAGGCGAGGCTGACACCAGACTGACACCATCACGAGGCGAGGCTGACACCAGACTGACACCATCACGAGGCGAGGCTGACACCAGACTGACCCCATCACGAGGCAAGGCTGACACCAGACTGACACCAACATGATGTGAGACTGACACAAGACTGACCCCATCACGAGGCGAGGCAGACACCAGACTGATCCAATCACGAGGCGAGGCTGACACCAGACTGACCCCATCACGAGGTGAGGCTGACACCAGACTGACACCATCATGATGTGAGGCTGACACCAGACTGACCCCATCACGAGGCGAGGCTGACACCAGACGGACACCATCACGAGGTGAGGCTGACACCAGACTGACACCATCAGGAGGCGAGGCTGACACCAGACTGACACCATCATGATGTGAGGCTGACACCAGACTGACCCCATCATGAGGCGAGACTGACACCAGACGGACACCATCACGAGGTGAGGCTGACACCAGACTGACACCATCATGATGTGAGGCTGACACCAGACTGACCCCATCACTAGGCAAGGCTGACACCAGACTGACCCCATCACGAGGCAAGGCTGACACCAGACTGACCCCATCACGAGGCGAGGCTGACACCAGACTGACCCCATCACGAGGCAAGGCTGACACCAGACTGACCCCATCACGAGGCGAGGCTGACACCAGACTGACACCATCATGATGTGAGACTGACACCAGACAGATCCCATCACGAGGTGAGGCTGACACAAGACTGACACCATCATGAGGCGAGGCTGACACCAGACTGACACCATCACGAGGCGAGGCTGACACCAGACTGACCCCATCACGAGGCGAGGCTGACACCAGACTGACACCATCATGATGTGAGGCTGACACCAGACTGACCCCATCACGAGGCGAGGCTGACACCAGACTGACCCTATCACTAGGCGAGGCTGATACCAGACTGACACCATCTCGAGGCGAGGCTGACACCAGACTGACCACATAACGAGGCGAGGCTGACACCAGACTGACCCCATCATGATGTGAGGCTGACACCAGTCTGACCCCATCACGAGGCGAAGCTAACACCAGACTGACCCCATCACGAGGCGAGGCTGACACCAGACTGACCCAATCACGAGGCGAGGCTGACACCAGACTGACCCCATCACGAGGCGAGGCTGACACCAGACTGACCCCATCACGAGGCGAGGCTGACACCAGACTGACCCCATCACGAGGCGAGGCTGACACCAGACTGACCCCATCACGAGGCGAGGCTGACACCAGACTGACCCTATCACTAGGCGAGGCTGACACCAGACTGACACCATCACGAGGCAAGGCTGACACCAGACTGAACCCATCACGAGGCGAGGCTGACACCAGACTGACCCCATCACGAGGCGAGGCTGACACCAGACTGACCCCATCACGAGGCGAGGCTGACACCAGACTGACCCCATCACGAGGCGAGGCTGACACCAGACTGACCCCATCACGAGGCGAGGCTGACACCAGACTGACCCCATCAGGAGGCGAGGCTGACACCAGACTGACACCATCACGATGTGAGGCTGACACGAGACTGACACCATCACGAGGCGAGGCTGACACCAGACTGACACCATCACGAGGCGAGGCTGACACCAGACTGACCCCATCACGAGGCGAGGCTGACCCCAGACTGACACCATCATGATGTGAGGCTGACACCAGACTGACCCCATCACGAGGCGAGGCTGACACCGGACTGACCCTATCACAAGGCGAGGCTTATACCAGACTGACACCATCTCGAGGCGAGGCTGACACCAGACTGACCACATAACGAGGCGAGGCTGACACCAGACTGACCCCATCATGATGTGAGGCTGACACCAGTCTGACCCCATCACGAGGCGAGGCTGACACCAGACTGACCCCATCACGAGGCGAGGCTGACACCAGACTGACCCCATCACGAGGCGAGGCTGACACCAGACTGACCCCATCACGGGGCGAGGCTAACACCAGACTGACCCCATCACGAGGCGAGGCTGACACCAGACTGACGCCATCACGAGGCGAGACTGACACAGGACTGACCCCATCACGGGGCGAGGCTGACACCAGACTGACCCCATCACGAGACGAGGCTGACACCAGACTGACACCATCACGAGACATGGCTGACACCAGACTGACCCCATCATGATGTGAGGCTGACACCAGACTGACCCCATCACTAGGCAAGGCTGACACCAGACTGACCCCATCAGGAGGCGAGGCTGTCACCAGACTGACCCCATCAGGAGGCGAGGCTGACACCAGACTGACACCATAACGATGTGAGGCTGACACGAGACTGACACCATCACGAGGCGAGGCTGACACCAGACTGACCCCATTACGAGGCGAGTCTGACACCAGACTGACCCCATCACGAGGCGAGGCTGACACCAGACTGACCCCATCACGAGGCGAGGCTGACACCAGACTGAACCCATCACGAGGCGAGGCTGACACCAGACTGACCCCATCACGAGGCGAGGCTGACACCAGACTGACCCCATCACGAGGCGAGGCTGACACCAGACTGACCCCATCACGGGGCGAGGCTAACACCAGACTGACCCCATCACGAGGCGAGGCTGACACCAGACTGACCCCATCACGAGACGAGGCTGACACCAGACTGACACCATCACGAGACATGGCTGACACCAGACTGACCCCATCATGATGTGAGGCTGACACCAGACTGACCCCATCACTAGGCAAGGCTGACACCAGACTGACCCCATCAGGAGGCGAGGCTGTCACCAGACTGACCCCATCAGGAGGCGAGGCTGACACCAGACTGACACCATAACGATGTGAGGCTGACACGAGACTGACACCATCACGAGGCGAGGCTGACACCAGACTGACCCCATTACGAGGCGAGTCTGACACCAGACTGACCCCATCACGAGGCGAGGCTGACACCAGACTGACCCCATCACGAGGCGAGGCTGACACCAGACTGAACCCATCACGAGGCGAGGCTGACACCAGACTGACCCCATCACGAGGCGAGGCTGACACCAGACTGACCCCATCACGAGGCGAGGCTGACACCAGACTGACCCCATCACGGGGCGAGGCTAACACCAGACTGACCCCATCACGAGGCGAGGCTGACACCAGACTGACCCCATCACGAGACGAGGCTGACACCAGACTGACACCATCACGAGACATGGCTGACACCAGACTGACCCCATCATGATGTGAGGCTGACACCAGACTGACCCCATCACAAGGCAAGGCTGACACCAGACTGACCCCATCAGGAGGCGAGGCTGTCACCAGACTGACCCCATCAGGAGGCGAGGCTGACACCAGACTGACACCATAACGATGTGAGGCTGACACGAGACTGACACCATCACGAGGCGAGGCTGACACCAGACTGACCCCATTACGAGGCGAGTCTGACACCAGACTGACCCCATCACGAGGCGAGGCTGACACCAGACTGACCCCATCACGAGGCGAGGCTGACACCAGACTGAACCCATCACGAGGCGAGGCTGACACCAGACTGACCCCATCACGAGGCGAGGCTGACACCAGACTGACCCCATCACGAGGCGAGGCTGACACCAGACTGACCCCATCACGAGGCGAGGCTGACACCAGACTGACCCCATCACGAGGCGAGGCTGACACCAGACTGACCCCATCACGAGGCGAGGCTGACACCAGACTGACCCCATCACGAGGCGAGGCTGACACCAGACTGACCCCATCAGGAGGCGAGGCTGACACCAGACTGACACCATCACGATGTGAGGCTGACACCAGACTGACACCATCACGAGGCGAGGCTGACACCAGACTGACACCATCACGAGGCGAGGCTGACACCAGACTGACCCCATCACGAGGCGAGGCTGACCCCAGACTGACACCATCATGATGTGAGGCTGACACCAGACTGACCCCATCACGAGGCGAGGCTGACACCGGACTGACCCTATCACTAGGCGAGGCTTATACCAGACTGACACCATCTCGAGGCGAGGCTGACACCAGACTGACCACATAACGAGGCGAGGCTGACACCAGACTGACCCCATCATGATGTGAGGCTGACACCAGTCTGACCCCATCACGAGGCGAGGCTGACACCAGACTGACCCCATCACGAGGCGAGGCTGACACCAGACTGACCCCATCACGAGGCGAGGCTGACACCAGACTGACCCCATCACGGGGCGAGGCTAACACCAGACTGACCCCATCACGAGGCGAGGCTGACACCAGACTGACGCCATCACGAGGCGAGACTGACACAGGACTGACCCCATCACGGGGCGAGGCTGACACCAGACTGACCCCATCACGAGACGAGGCTGACACCAGACTGACACCATCACGAGACATGGCTGACACCAGACTGACCCCATCATGATGTGAGGCTGACACCAGACTGACCCCATCACTAGGCAAGGCTGACACCAGACTGACCCCATCAGGAGGCGAGGCTGTCACCAGACTGACCCCATCAGGAGGCGAGGCTGACACCAGACTGACACCATAACGATGTGAGGCTGACACGAGACTGACACCATCACGAGGCGAGGCTGACACCAGACTGACCCCATTACGAGGCGAGTCTGACACCAGACTGACCCCATCACGAGGCGAGGCTGACACCAGACTGACCCCATCACGAGGCGAGGCTGACACCAGACTGAACCCATCACGAGGCGAGGCTGACACCAGACTGACCCCATCACGAGGCGAGGCTGACACCAGACTGACCCCATCACGAGGCGAGGCTGACACCAGACTGACCCCATCACGAGGCGAAGCTGACACCAGACTGACCCCATCACGAGGCGAGGCTGACACCAGACTGACACCATCATGATGTGAGGCTGACACCAGACTGACCCCATCACGAGGCGAGGCTGACACCAGACTGACCCTATCACTAGGCGAGGCTTATACCAGACTGACACCATCTCGAGGCGAGGCTGACACCAGACTGACCACATAACGAGGCGAGGCTGACACCAGACTGACCCCATCATGATGTGAGGCTGACACCAGTCTGACCCCATCACGAGGCGAGGCTGACACCAGACTGACCCCATCACGAGGCGAGGCTGACACCAGACTGACCCCATCATGAGGCGAGGCTGACACCAGACTGACCCCGTCACGGGGCGAGGCTGACACCAGACTGACCCCATCACGAGGCGAGGCTGACACCAGACTGACGCCATCACGAGGCGAGACTGACACAGGACTGACCCCATCACGGGGCTAGGCTAACACCAGACTGACCCCATCACGAGGCGAGGCTGACACCAGACTGACACCATCACGAGACGTGGCTGACACCAGACTGACACCATCATGATGTGAGGCTGACACCAGACTGACCCCATCACTAGGCGAGGCTGACACCAAACTGACCCCATCACGAGGCGAGGCTGACACCAGACTGACACCATCACGAGGCGAGGCTGACACCAGACTGACACCATCATAATGTGAGGCTGACACCAGACTGACCCCATCACGAGGCGAGACTGACACCAGACTGACCCCATCACGAGGCGAGACTGACACCAGACTGACCCCATCACGAGGCGAGACTGACACCAGACTGACCCCATCACGAGGCGAGGCTGACACCAGACTGACCCAATCACTAGGCGAGGCTGACACCAGACTGACCCCATCACGAGGCGAGGCTGACACCAGACTGACCCCATCACGAGGCGAGGCTGACACCAGACTGTCACCTTCATGATGTGAGGCTGACACCAGACTGACCCCATCACGAGGTGAGGCTGACACCAGACTGACTCCATCACGAAGCGAGGCTGACACCAGACTGACCCCATCACGGGGCGAGGCTGACACCAGACTAACCCCATCACGAGGCGAGGCTGACACCTGACTGACACCATCATGATGTGAGGCTGACACCAGACTGACCCCATCACTAGGCGAGGCTGACACCAGACTGACACCATCATGATGTGAGGCTGACACCAGACTGACCCCATCACGAGGCAAGGCTGACAGCAGACTGACCCTATCACTAGGCGAGGCTGACACCAGACTGACACCATCACGAGGCGAGGCTGACACCAGACTGACCCCATCACGAGGCGAGGCTGACATCAGACTGACACCATCACGAGGCAAGGCTAACACCAGACTGAACCCATCACGAGGCGAGGCTGACACCAGACTGACCCCATCACGAGGCGAGGCTGACACCAGACTGACCCCATCACGAGGTGAGGCTGACACCAGACTGACCCCATCACGAGGCGAGGTTGACACCAGACTGACCCCATCACGAGGCGAGGCTGACACCAGACTGACCCCATCAGGAGGCGAGGCTGACACCAGACTGACACCATCACGATGTGAGGCTGACACGAGACTGACACCATCACGAGGCGAGGCTGACACCAGACTGACCCCATCACGAGGCGAGGCTGACACCAGACTGACCCCATCACGAGGCGAGACTGACACAGGACTGACCCCATCACGGGGCGAGGCTGACACCAGACTGACCCCATCACGAGGCGAGGCTGACACCAGACTGACCCCATCACGAGGCGAGGCTGACACCAGACTGACCCCATCAGGAGGCGAGGCTGACACCAGACTGACACCATCACGATGTGAGGCTGACACGAGACTGACACCATCATGAGGCGAGGCTGACACCAGACTGACCCCATTACGAGGCAAGGCTGACACCAGACGGACAGCATCACGATGTGAGGCTGAACCAGACTGACCCCATCAAGAGGCGAGACTGACACCAGACTGACCCCATCACGAGGCGAGGCTGACACCAGACTGACCCCATCACGAGGCGAGGCTGACACAAGACTGACCCCATCACGAGGCGAGGCTGACACCAGACTGACCCCATCACGAGGCGAGGCTGACACCAGACTGACCCCATCACGAGGCGAGGCTGACACCAGACTGACACCATCACGATGTGAGGCTTACACCAGACTGACACCATCACGAGGCGAGGCTGACACCAGACTGACCCTATCACTAGGCGAGGCTTATACCAGACTGACACCATCTCGAGCCGAGGCTGACACCAGACTGACCACATAACGAGGCGAGGCTGACACCAGACTGACCCCATCATGATGTGAGGCTGACACCAGTCTGACCCCATCACGAGGCGAGGCTGACACCAGACTGACCCCATCACGAGGCGAGGCTGACACCAGACTGACCCCATCACGAGGCGAGGCTGACACCAGACTGACCCTGTCACGGGGCGAGGCTGACACCAGACTGACCCCATCACGAGGCGAGGCTGACACCAGACTGACGCCATCACGAGGCGAGACTGACACAGGACTGACCCCATCACGGGGCGAGGCTGACACCAGACTGACCCCATCACGAGGCGAGGCTGACACCAGACTGACACCATCACGAGACGTGGCAGACACCAGACTGACCCCATCATGATGTGAGGCTGACACCAGACTGACCCCATCACTAGGCGAGGCTGACACCAGACTGACCCCATCACGAGGCGAGGCTGACACCAGACTGACACCATCACGAGGCGAGGCTGACACCAGACTGACACCATCATAATGTGAGGCTGACACCAGACTGACCCCATCACGAGGCGAGACTGACACCAGACTGACCCCATCACGAGGCGAGACTGACACCAGACTGACCCCATCACGAGACGAGACTGACACCAGACTGACCCCATCAAGAGCCGAGGCTGACACCAGACTGACCCCATCACGAGGCGAGGCTGAAACCAGACTGAACCCGTCACGAGGCAAGGTTGACACCAGACTGACCCAATCACAAGGCGAGGCTGAAACCAGACTGACACCATCACGAGGCGAGGCTCACACCAGACTGACCCCATCACGAGGCGAGACTGACACCGGACTGACCCCATCACGAGGCGAGGCTGACACCAGACTGACACCATCATGATGTGAGGCTGACATCAGACTGACCCCATCACGAGGTGAGGCTGACACCAGACTGACTCCATCACGAAGCGAGGCTGACACCAGACTGACCCCATCACGGGGCGAGGCTGACACCAGACTAACCCCATCACGAGGCGAGACTGACACCAGACTGACCCCATCACGAGGCGAGACTGACACCAGACTGACCCCATCATGATGTGAGGCTGACACCAGACTGACCCCATCACGAGGCGAGGCTGACACCAGACTGACCCCATCACGAGGCGAGACTGACACCAGACTGACCCCATCACGAGGCGAGACTGACACCAGACTGACCCCATCACGAGGCGAGGCTGACACCAGACTGACCCCATCATGAGGCGAGGCTGACACCAGACTGACACGATCACGAGGCGAGGCTGACACCAGACTGACCCCATCACTAGGCAAGGCTGACACCAGACTGACCCCATCACGAGGCGAGGCTGACACCAGACTGATCCCATCACGAGGCGAGGCTGACACCAGACTGACCCCATCACTAGGCAAGGCTGACACCAGACTGACCCCATCATGAGGCGAGGCTGACACCAGACTGACACGATCACGAGGCGAGGCTGACACCAGACTGACACCATCATGATGTGAGGCTGACACCAGACTGACCCCATGATGAGGCGAGACTGACTCCAGACTGACCCCATCATGTTGTGAGGCTGACACCAGACTGACCCCATCACGAGGCGAGACTGACACCAGACTGACACCATCACGAGGCGAGACTGACACCAGACTGACCCCATCACGATGTGAGGCTGACACCAGACTGACCCCATCACGAGGCGATGCTGACACCAGACTGACCCCATCACGAGGCGAGGCTGACACCAGACTGAACCCTTCATGAGGCGAGACTGACACCGGACTGACCCCATCACGAGGCGAGGCTGACACCAGACTGACACCATCATGATGTGAGGCTGACATCAGACTGACCCCATCACGAGGTGAGGCTGACACCAGACTGACTCCATCACGAAGCGAGGCTGACACCAGACTGACCCCATCACGGGGCGAGGCTGACACCAGACTAACCCCATCACGAGGCGAGACTGACACCAGACTGACCCCATCACGAGGCGAGACTGACACCAGACTGACCCCATCATGATGTGAGGCTGACACCAGACTGACCCCATCACGAGGCGAGGCTGACACCAGACTGACCCCATCACGAGGCGAGACTGACACCAGACTGACCCCATCACGAGGCGAGACTGACACCAGACTGACCCCATCACGAGGCGAGGCTGACACCAGACTGACCCCATCATGAGGCGAGGCTGACACCAGACTGACACGATCACGAGGCGAGGCTGACACCAGACTGACCCCATCACTAGGCAAGGCTGACACCAGACTGACCCCATCACGAGGCGAGGCTGACACCAGACTGATCCCATCACGAGGCGAGGCTGACACCAGACTGACCCCATCACTAGGCAAGGCTGACACCAGACTGACCCCATCATGAGGCGAGGCTGACACCAGACTGACACGATCACGAGGCGAGGCTGACACCAGACTGACACCATCATGATGTGAGGCTGACACCAGACTGACCCCATGATGAGGCGAGACTGACTCCAGACTGACCCCATCACGATGTGAGGCTGACACCAGACTGACCCCATCACGAGGCGATGCTGACACCAGACTGACCCCATCACGAGGCGAGGCTGACACCAGACTGACCCCTTCATGAGGCGAGACTGACACCAGACTGACCCCATCACGGGACGAGGCTGACAAAAGTCTGACCCCATCACGAGGCGAGACTGACACCAGACTGACACCATCACGAGGCGAGGCTGACACCAGACTGACCCCATCACGAGGCGAGGCTGACACCAGACTGACACCATCACGAGGCGAGGTTGACACCAGACTGACCCCATCACGAGGCGAGACTGACACCAGACTGACCCCATCACGAGGCGAGGCTGACAACAGACTGACCCCATCACGAGGCGAGGCTGACACCAGTCTGACCCCATCACGAGGCGAGGCTGACACCAGACTGACCCCATCACTAGGCGAGGCTGACGCCAGACTGACCCCATCATGAGGCGAGGCTGACACCAGACTGACACGATAACGAGGCGAGGCTGACACCAGACTGACCCCATCACGAGGCGAGACTGACACCAGACTGACCCCATCACGAGGCGAGACTGACACCAGACTGACACCATCACGAGGCGAGGCTGACACCGGACTGATCCCATCACGAGGCGAGGCTGACACCAGACTGACCCCATCACTAGGCAAGGCTGACACCAGACTGACCCCATCATGAGGCGAGGCTGACACCAGACTGACACGATCACGAGGCGAGGCTGACACCAGACTGACCCCATCACTAGGCGAGGCTGACACCAGACTGACCCCATGACGAGGCGAGACTGACACCAGACTGACCCCATCATGTTGTGAGACTGACACCAGACTGACCCCATCACGAGGCGAGGCTGACACCAGACTGATCCCATCACGAGGCGAGGCTGACACCAGACTGACCCCATCACTAGGCGAGGCTGACACCAGACTGACGCCATCACGAGGCGAGACTGACACCAGACTGACGCCATCATGAGGCGAGACTGACACCAGACTGACCCCATCACGGGACGAGGCTGACACCAGACTGACCCCATCACGAGGCGAGACTGACACCAGACTGACACCATCACGAGGCGAGACTGACTCCAGACTGACCCCATCATGATGTGAGGCTGACACCAGACTGACCCCATCACGAGGCGATGCTGACACCAGACTGACCCCATCACGAGGCGAGGCTGACACCAGACTGACCCCATCACGAGGCGAGACTGACACCGGACTGATACCATCACGAGGCGAGGCTGACACCAGAATGACACCATCATGATGTGAGGCTGACACCAGACTGACCCCATCACGAGACGAGACTGACACCAGACTGACCCCATCACGAGGCGAGGCTGACACCACACTGACCCCATCACTAGCGAGGCTGACACCAGACTGACACCATCACGAGGCGAGGCTGACACCAGACTGACCCCATCACTAGCGAGGCTGACACCAGACTGACCCCATCACGAGGCGAGGCTGACACCAGACTGACCCCATCACGAGGCGAGGCTGACACCGGACTGACACCATCACGATGTGAGGCTGACACCAGACTGACCCCATGACGAGGCGAGACTGACACCGGACTGACCCCATCACGAGGCGAGTCTGACACCAGAATGACCCCATCACGAGGCGAGGCTGACACCAGACTGACCCCATCACGAGGCGAGGCTGACACTAGACTGACCCCATCACGAGGCGAGGCTGATACTAGACTGACCCCATCAAGAGGTGAGGCTGACACCAGACTGACACCATCACGATGTGAGGCTGACACCAGACTGACCCCATCATGAGGCGAAGCTGACACCAGACTGACACCATCACGAGGCAAGGCTGACACCAGTCTGACCCCATCACGAGGCGAGACTGACACCAGACTGACCCCATCACGAGGCGATGCTGACACCAGACTGACCCCATCGCGAGGCGAGGCTGACACCAGACTGACCCCATCACGAGGCGAGACTGACACCGGACTGACCCCATCACGAGGTGAGGCTGACACCAGACTGACTCCATTACGAAGCGAGGCTGACACCAGACTGACCCCATCACGAGGCGAGGCTGACACCAGACTGACTCCATCGCGAAGCGAGGCTGACACCAGACTGACCCCATCACGAGGCGAGGCTTACACCAGACTGACCCCATCACGGGGCGAGGCTGACACCAGACTGACCCGATCACGAGGCGAGGCTGACGCCAGACTGACATCATCACGAGGCAAGACTGACACCAGACTGACCACATCATGATGTGAGGCTGACACCAGACTGACCCCATCACTAGGCGAGGCTGACACCAGACAGACCCCATCACGAGGCGAGGCTGACACCAGACTGACACCATCACGAGGCGAGGCTGACACCAGACTGACCCCATCACGATGCGAGGCTGGCACCAGACTGACACCATCACGAGGCGAGACAGACACCAGACTGATCCCATCATGATGTGAGGCTGACACCAGACTGACCCCATCACGAGGCCAGGCTGACACCAGACTGACCCCATCACGAGGCGAGGCTGACACCAGACTGACACCATCACGATCTGAGGCTGACACCAGATTGACCCCATCACGAGGTCAGGCTGACACCAGACTGACCCCATCACGAGGCCAGGCTGACACCAGACTGACCCCATCACGAGGCAAGGCTGACACCAGACTGACACCATCATGATGTGAGGCTAACACCAAACTGACCCCATCACTAGGCGAGGCTGACACCAGACTGACCCCATCACGAGGCGAGACTGACACCGGACTGACCCCATCACGAGGCAAGGCTGACACCAGACTGACAACATCACAAGGCGAGGCTGACACCAGACTGACCCCATCACGAGCCAAGACTGACACCAGACTGACCCCATCATGATGTGAGGCTGACACCAGACTGACCCCATCACGAGGCGATGCTGACACCAGACTGACCCCATCACGAGGCGAGGCTGACACCAGACTGACCCCATCACGAGGCGAGACTGACACCGGACTGATACCATCACGAGGCGAGGCTGACACCAGAATGACACCATCATGATGTGAGGCTGACACCAGACTGACCCCATCACGAGACGAGACTGACACCAGACTGACCCCATCACGAGGCGAGGCTGACACCACACTGACCCCATCACTAGCGAGGCTGACACCAGACTGACACCATCACGAGGCGAGGCTGACACCAGACTGACCCCATCACTAGCGAGGCTGACACCAGACTGACCCCATCACGAGGCGAGGCTGACACCAGACTGACCCCATCACGAGGCGAGGCTGACACCGGACTGACACCATCACGATGTGAGGCTGACACCAGACTGACCCCATGACGAGGCGAGACTGACACCGGACTGACCCCATCACGAGGCGAGTCTGACACCAGAATGACCCCATCACGAGGCGAGGCTGACACCAGACTGACCCCATCACGAGGCGAGGCTGACACTAGACTGACCCCATCACGAGGCGAGGCTGATACTAGACTGACCCCATCAAGAGGTGAGGCTGACACCAGACTGACACCATCACGATGTGAGGCTGACACCAGACTGACCCCATCATGAGGCGAAGCTGACACCAGACTGACACCATCACGAGGCAAGGCTGACACCAGTCTGACCCCATCACGAGGCGAGACTGACACCAGACTGACCCCATCACGAGGCGATGCTGACACCAGACTGACCCCATCGCGAGGCGAGGCTGACACCAGACTGACCCCATCACGAGGCGAGACTGACACCGGACTGACCCCATCACGAGGTGAGGCTGACACCAGACTGACTCCATTACGAAGCGAGGCTGACACCAGACTGACCCCATCACGAGGCGAGGCTGACACCAGACTGACTCCATCGCGAAGCGAGGCTGACACCAGACTGACCCCATCACGAGGCGAGGCTTACACCAGACTGACCCCATCACGGGGCGAGGCTGACACCAGACTGACCCGATCACGAGGCGAGGCTGACGCCAGACTGACATCATCACGAGGCAAGACTGACACCAGACTGACCACATCATGATGTGAGGCTGACACCAGACTGACCCCATCACTAGGCGAGGCTGACACCAGACAGACCCCATCACGAGGCGAGGCTGACACCAGACTGACACCATCACGAGGCGAGGCTGACACCAGACTGACCCCATCACGATGCGAGGCTGGCACCAGACTGACACCATCACGAGGCGAGACAGACACCAGACTGATCCCATCATGATGTGAGGCTGACACCAGACTGACCCCATCACGAGGCCAGGCTGACACCAGACTGACCCCATCACGAGGCGAGGCTGACACCAGACTGACACCATCACGATCTGAGGCTGACACCAGATTGACCCCATCACGAGGTCAGGCTGACACCAGACTGACCCCATCACGAGGCCAGGCTGACACCAGACTGACCCCATCACGAGGCAAGGCTGACACCAGACTGACACCATCATGATGTGAGGCTAACACCAAACTGACCCCATCACTAGGCGAGGCTGACACCAGACTGACCCCATCACGAGGCGAGACTGACACCGGACTGACCCCATCACGAGGCAAGGCTGACACCAGACTGACAACATCACAAGGCGAGGCTGACACCAGACTGACCCCATCACGAGCCAAGACTGACACCAGACTGACCCCATCATGAGGCGAAGCTGACACCAGACTGACACCATCACGAGGCGAGACTGACACCAGACTGACCCCATCACGAGGCTAAGCTGACACCAGACTGACCCCATCACGAGGCGAGGCTGACACCAGACTGACACCATCACGAAACGAGGCTGACACCAGACTGACCCCATCACGAGGCGAGGCTGACACCAGACTGACCCCATCACGAGGCGGGGCTGACACCAGACTGACCCCATCACGAGGCGAGGCTGACACCAGACTGACCCCATCACGAGGCGAGGCTTACACCAGACTGACCCCATCACGAGGCGAGGCTGACACCAGACCGACCCCATCACGAGGCGAGGCTGACACTAGACTGACCCCATCACGAGGCGAGGCTGATACTAGACTGACCCCATCAAGAGGTGAGGCTGACACCAGACTGACACCATCACGATGTGAGGCTGACACCAGACTGACCCCATCATGAGGCGAAGCTGACACCAGACTGACACCATCACGAGGCAAGGCTGACACCAGTCTGACCCCATCACGAGGCGAGGCTTACACCAGACTGACCCCATCACGGGGCGAGGCTGACACCAGACTGACCCGATCACGAGGCGAGGCTGACGCCAGACTGACATCATCACGAGGCAAGACTGACACCAGACTGACCACATCATGATGTGAGGCTGACACCAGACTGACCCCATCACTAGGCGAGGCTGACACCAGACAGACCCCATCACGAGGCGAGGCTGACACCAGACTGACACCATCACGAGGCGAGGCTGACACCAGACTGACCCCATCACGATGCGAGGCTGGCACCAGACTGACACCATCACGAGGCGAGACAGACACCAGACTGATCCCATCATGATGTGAGGCTGACACCAGACTGACCCCATCACGAGGCCAGGCTGACACCAGACTGACCCCATCACGAGGCGAGGCTGACACCAGACTGACACCATCACGATCTGAGGCTGACACCAGATTGACCCCATCACGAGGTCAGGCTGACACCAGACTGACCCCATCACGAGGCCAGGCTGACACCAGACTGACCCCATCACGAGGCAAGGCTGACACCAGACTGACACCATCATGATGTGAGGCTAACACCAAACTGACCCCATCACTAGGCGAGGCTGACACCAGACTGACCCCATCACGAGGCGAGACTGACACCGGACTGACCCCATCACGAGGCAAGGCTGACACCAGACTGACAACATCACAAGGCGAGGCTGACACCAGACTGACCCCATCACGAGCCAAGACTGACACCAGACTGACCCCATCATGAGGCGAAGCTGACACCAGACTGACACCATCACGAGGCGAGACTGACACCAGACTGACCCCATCACGAGGCGAAGCTGACACCAGACTGACCCCATCACGAGGCGAGGCTGACACCAGACTGACACCATGACGAAACGAGGCTGACACCAGACTGACCCCATCACGAGGCGAGGCTGACACCAGACTGACCCCATCACGAGGCGGGGCTGACACCAGACTGACCCCATCACGGGGCGAGGCTGACACCAGACTGACCCGATCACGAGGCGAGGCTGACGCCAGACTGACATCATCACGAGGCAAGACTGACACCAGACTGACCACATCATGATGTGAGGCTGACACCAGACTGACCCCATCACTAGGCGAGGCTGACACCAGACAGACCCCATCACGAGGCGAGGCTGACACCAGACTGACACCATCACGAGGCGAGGCTGACACCAGACTGACCCCATCACGATGCGAGGCTGGCACCAGACTGACACCATCACGAGGCGAGACAGACACCAGACTGATCCCATCATGATGTGAGGCTGACACCAGACTGACCCCATCACGAGGCCAGGCTGACACCAGACTGACCCCATCACGAGGCGAGGCTGACACCAGACTGACACCATCACGATCTGAGGCTGACACCAGATTGACCCCATCACGAGGTCAGGCTGACACCAGACTGACCCCATCACGAGGCCAGGCTGACACCAGACTGACCCCATCACGAGGCAAGGCTGACACCAGACTGACACCATCATGATGTGAGGCTAACACCAAACTGACCCCATCACTAGGCGAGGCTGACACCAGACTGACCCCATCACGAGGCGAGACTGACACCGGACTGACCCCATCACGAGGCAAGGCTGACACCAGACTGACAACATCACAAGGCGAGGCTGACACCAGACTGACCCCATCACGAGCCAAGACTGACACCAGACTGACCCCATCATGAGGCGAAGCTGACACCAGACTGACACCATCACGAGGCGAGACTGACACCAGACTGACCCCATCACGAGGCGAAGCTGACACCAGACTGACCCCATCACGAGGCGAGGCTGACACCAGACTGACACCATCACGAAACGAGGCTGACACCAGACTGACCCCATCACGAGGCGAGGCTGACACCAGACTGACCCCATCACGAGGCGGGGCTGACACCAGACTGACCCCATCACGAGGCGAGGCTGACACCAGACTGACCCCATCACGAGGCGAGGCTTACACCAGACTGACCCCATCACGAGGCGAGGCTGACACCAGACCGACCCCATCACGAGGCGAGGCTGACACTAGACTGACCCCATCACGAGGCGAGGCTGATACTAGACTGACCCCATCAAGAGGTGAGGCTGACACCAGACTGACACCATCACGATGTGAGGCTGACACCAGACTGACCCCATCATGAGGCGAAGCTGACACCAGACTGACACCATCACGAGGCAAGGCTGACACCAGTCTGACCCCATCACGAGGCGAGGCTTACACCAGACTGACCCCATCACGGGGCGAGGCTGACACCAGACTGACCCGATCACGAGGCGAGGCTGACGCCAGACTGACATCATCACGAGGCAAGACTGACACCAGACTGACCACATCATGATGTGAGGCTGACACCAGACTGACCCCATCACTAGGCGAGGCTGACACCAGACAGACCCCATCACGAGGCGAGGCTGACAACAGACTGACACCATCACGAGGCGAGGCTGACACCAGACTGACCCCATCACGATGCGAGGCTGGCACCAGACTGACACCATCACGAGGCGAGACAGACACCAGACTGATCCCATCATGATGTGAGGCTGACACCAGACTGACCCCATCACGAGGCCAGGCTGACACCAGACTGACCCCATCACGAGGCGAGGCTGACACCAGACTGACACCATCACGATCTGAGGCTGACACCAGATTGACCCCATCACGAGGTCAGGCTGACACCAGACTGACCCCATCACGAGGCCAGGCTGACACCAGACTGACCCCATCACGAGGCAAGGCTGACACCAGACTGACACCATCATGATGTGAGGCTAACACCAAACTGACCCCATCACTAGGCGAGGCTGACACCAGACTGACCCCATCACGAGGCGAGACTGACACCGGACTGACCCCATCACGAGGCAAGGCTGACACCAGACTGACAACATCACAAGGCGAGGCTGACACCAGACTGACCCCATCACGAGCCAAGACTGACACCAGACTGACCCCATCATGAGGCGAAGCTGACACCAGACTGACACCATCACGAGGCGAGACTGACACCAGACTGACCCCATCACGAGGCGAAGCTGACACCAGACTGACCCCATCACGAGGCGAGGCTGACACCAGACTGACACCATCACGAAACGAGGCTGACACCAGACTGACCCCATCACGAGGCGAGGCTGACACCAGACTGACCCCATCACGAGGCGGGGCTGACACCAGACTGACCCCATCACGAGGCGAGGCTGACACCAGACTGACCCCATCACGAGGCGAGGCTTACACCAGACTGACCCCATCACGAGGCGAGGCTGACACCAGACTGACCCCATCACGAGGCGGGGCTGACACCAGACTGACCCCATCACAAGGCGAGGCTGACACCAGACTGACCCCATCACGAGGAAAGGCTTACACCAGACTGACCCCATCACGGGGCGAGGCTGACACATGACTGACCCGATCACGAGGCGAGGCTGACACCAGACTGACACCATCACGAGGCGAGACTGACACCAGACTGATCCCATCATGATGTGAGGCTGACACCAGACTGACCCCATCACGAGGCCAGGCTGACACCAGACTGACCCCATCACGAGGCGAGGCTGACACCAGACTGACACCATCACGATCTGAGGCTGACACCAGACTGACCCCATCACGAGGCGAGGCTGACACCAGACTGACACCATCACGATCTGAGGCTGACACCAGACTGACCCCATCACGAGGCGAGGCTGACACCAGACTGACATCATCACAAGGCGATGCTGACACCAGACTGACCCCATCACGAGCCGAGACTGACACCAGACTGACCCCATCATGAGGCGAAGCTGACACCAGACTGACACCATCACGAGGCGAGACTGACACCAGACTGACCCCATCACGAGGCGAAGCTGACACCAGACTGACCCCATCACGAGGCGAAGCTGACACCAGACTTACCCCATCACGAGGCGAGGCTGACACCAGACTGACACCATCACGAGGCGAGGCTGACACCAGACTGACCCCATCACGAGGCGAGGATGACACCAGACTGACCCCATCACGAGGCGGGGCTGACACCAGACTGACCACATCACGAGGCGAGGCTGACACCAGACTGACCCCATCACGAGGCGAGGCTTACACCAGACTGACCCCATCACGGGGCGAGGCTGACACATGACTGACCCGATCACGAGGCGAGGCTGACACCAGACTGACACCATCACGAGGCGAGACTGACACCAGACTGACCCCATCATGATGTGAGGCTGACACCAGACTGACCCCATCACGAGGCGAGACTGACACCAGACTGACCCCATCACGAGGCGAAGCTGACACCAGACTGACCCCATCACGAGGCGAGGCTGACACCAGACTGACCAAATCACGAGGCGAGACTGACACCAGACTGACCCCATCACGAGGCGAGGCTGACACCAGACTGACCCCATCACGAGGCGGGGCTGACACCAGACTGACCAAATCACGAGGCGAGACTGACACCAGACTGACCCCATCACGAGGCGAAGCTGACACCAGACTGACCCCATCACGAGGCGAGACTGACACCAGACTGACCCCATCACGAGGCGAGGCTGATGCCAGACTGACACCATCACGAGGCAAGACTGACACCAGACTGACCCCATCATGATGTGAGGCTGACACCAGACTGACCCCATCACGAGGCGAGACTGACACCAGACTGACCCCATCACGAGGCGAAGCTGACACCAGACTGACCCCATCACGAGGCGAGGCTGACACCAGACTGACCAAATCACGAGGCGAGACTGACACCAGACTGACCCCATCACGAGGCGAGGCTGACACCAGACTGACCCCATCACGAGGCGGGGCTGACACCAGACTGACCAAATCACGAGGCGAGACTGACACCAGACTGACCCCATCACGAGGCGAAGCTGACACCAGACTGACCCCATCACGAGGCGAGACTGACACCAGACTGACCCCATCACGAGGCGAGGCTGATGCCAGACTGACACCATCACGAGGCAAGACTGACACCAGACTGACCCCATCATGATGTGAGGCTGACACCAGACTGACCCCATCACTAGGCGAGGCTGACACCAGACAGACCCCATCACGAGGCGAGGCTGACACCAGACTGACACCATCACGAGGCAAGGCTGACACCAGACTGACCCCATCACGAGGCGGGGCTGACACCAGACTGACCCCATCACGAGGCGGGGCTGACACCAGACTGACCCCATCACGAGGCGAGGCTGACACCAGACTAACCCCATCACGAGGCGAGGCTGACACCAGACTGACCCCATCACGAGGCGAGGCTGACACCAGACTGACCCCATCACGAGGCGAGGCTGACACCAGACTGACACCATCACGATGTGAGGCTGACACCAGACTGACCCCATCACGAGGCGAGGCTGACACCAGACTGACACCATCACGATGTGAGGCTGACACCAGACTGAACCCATCACGAGGCGAGGCTGACACCAGACTGACACCATCACGAGGCGAGGCTGACACCAGACTGACACCATCCAGAGGCGAGGCTGACACCAGACTGACACCATCACGAGGCAAGGCTGACACCACACTGACCCCATCACGAGGCGAGGCTGACACGTGACTGACACCATCATGATGTGAGGCTGACACCAGACTGACCCCATCACGAGGCGAGGCTGAAACCAGACTGACCCCATCACGAGGCGAGGCTGACACCAGACTGACACCATCACGAGGCGAGGCTGACACCAGACTGACCCCATCACGAGGCGAGGTTGACACCAGACTGACCCCATCACGAGGCGAGGCTGACACCAGACTGACCCCATCACGAGTCGAGGCTGACACCAGACTGACACCATCACGAGGCGAGGCTGACACCAGACTGACCCCATTACGAGGCGAGACTGACACCAGACTGACCCTATCACGAGGCGAGGCTGACACCAGACTGACCCCATCATGAGGCGAGGCTGACACCAGACTGACACCATCATGATGTGAGGCTGACACAAGACTGACCCCATCACGAGGCGAGGCTGACACCAGACTGACCCCATTGCGAGGCGAGGCTGACACCAGACTGACCCCATCACGAGGCGAGGCTGACACCAGACTGACCCCATCACGAGGCGAGGCTGACACCAGACTGACACCATCATGATGTGAGGCTGAAACCAGACTGACCCCATCACGAGGCGAGACTGACACCAGACTGACCCCATCACGAGGCGAGGCTGACACCAGACTGAAACCATCATGATGTGAGGCTTACACCAGACTGAACCCATCACGAGGCGAGGCTGACACCAGACTGACCCTATCACTAGGCGAGGCTGACACCAGACTGACACCATCACTAGGCGAGGCTGACACCAGACTGACCCCATCACGATGCGATGCTGACACCAGACTGACCCTATCACTAGGTGAGGCTGACACCAGACTGACACCATCGCGAGGCGAGGCTGACACCAGACTGACCCCATCACGAGGCGAGGCTGACACCAGACTGACCCCATCACGAGGCGAGGCTGACACCAGACTGACACCATCACGATGTGAGGCTGACACCAGACTGACCCCATCACGAGGCGAGGCTGACACCAGACTGAACCCATCACGAGGCGAGGCTGACACCAGACTGACACCATCACGAGGCGAGGCTGACACCAGACTGACACCATCCAGAGGCGAGGCTGACACCAGACTGACACCATCACGAGGCGAGGCTGACACCACACTGACTCCATCACGAGGCGAGGCTGACACGTGACTGACACCATCATGATGTGAGGCTGACACCAGACTGACCCCATCACAAGGCGAGGCTGACACCAGACTGACCCTATCACTAGGCGAGGCTGACACCAGACTGACACTATCACGAGGCGAGGCTGAAACCAGACTGACCCCATCACGAGGCGAGGCTGACACCAGACTGACACCATCACGAGGCGAGGCTGACACCAGACTGACCCCATCACGAGGCGAGGCTGACACCAGACTGACCCCATCACGAGTCGAGGCTGACACCAGACTGACACCATCACGAGGCGAGGCTGACACCAGACTGACCCCATTACGAGGCGAGACTGACACTAGACTGACCCTATCACGAGGCGAGGCTGACACCAGACTGACCCCATCACGAGGCGAGGCTGACACCAGACTGACACCATCATGATGTGAGGCTGACACAAGACTGACCCCATCACGAGGCGAGGCTGACACCAGACTGACCCCATTGCGAGGCGAGGCTGACACCAGACTGACCCCATCACGAGGCGAGGCTGACACCAGACTGACCCCATCACGAGGCGAGGCTGACACCAGACTGACACCATCATGATGTGAGGCTGAAACCAGACTGACCCCATCACGAGGCGAGACTGACACCAGACTGACCCCATCACGAGGCGAGGCTGACACCAGACTGAAACCATCATGATGTGAGGCTTACACCAGACTGAACCCATCACGAGGCGAGGCTGACACCAGACTGACCCTATCACTAGGCGAGGCTGACACCAGACTGACACCATCATGATGTGAGGCTGACACAAGACTGACCCCATCACGAGGCGAGGCTGACACCAGACTGACCCCATTGCGAGGCGAGGCTGACACCAGACTGACCCCATCACGAGGAGAGGCTGACACCAGACTGACCCCATCACGAGGCGAGGCTGACACCAGACTGAACCCGTCACGGAGCGAGGCTGACACCAGACTGACCCCATCACGAGGCGAGACTGACACCAGACTGACACGATCACTAGGCGAGACTGACACCAGACTTACCCCATCACGAGGCAAGGCTGACACCAGACTGACACCATCATGATGTGAGTCTGACACCAGACTGACCCTATCACTAGGCGAGGCTGACACCAGACTAACACCATCACGAGACGAGGCTGACACCAGACTGACCCCATCACGAGGCGAGGCTGACACCAGACTGATCCCATCATGAGGCGAGGCTGACACCAGACTGACCCCGTCACGGAGCGTGGCTGACACCAGACTGACCCCATCACGAGGCGAGACTGACACCAGACTGACACGATCACTAGGCGAGACTGACACCAGACTGACCCAATCACGAGGCGAGGCTGACACTAGACTGACGCCATCACGAGGCGAGACTGACACCAGACTGAGCCCATCATGAGGCGAGGCTGACAGCAGACTGACCCCATCACTAGGCGAGGCTGACACCAGACTAACCCCATCACGAGGCGAGGCTGACACCAGACTGACCCCATCACGAGGCGAGGCTGACACCAGACTGACCCCATCACGAGGCGAGACTGACACCAGACTTACCCCATCACGAGGCAAGTCTGACACCAGATTGACACCATCATGATGTGAGGCTGACACCAGACGGACCTCATCACGGGACGAGGCTGACACCAGACTGACTCCATCACGAGGCGACACTGACACCAGACTGACACCATCACGAGGCGAGACTGACACCAGACTGACCCCACGACGAGGCGAGGCTGACACCAGACTGACCCCATCATGATGTGAGGCTGACACCAGACTGACCCCATCACTAGGCGAGGCTGACACCAGACTGACCCCATCACGAGGCGAGGCTGACACCAGACTGACACCATCACGAGGCGAGGCTGACACCAGACTGGCCCCATCACGAGGCGAGACTGACACCGGACTGACCCCATCACTAGGCGAGGCTGACAGCAGACTGACCCCATCATTAGGCGAGGCTGACACCAGACTGACCCCATCACGAGGCGAGGCTGACACCAGACTGACACCATCATGATGTGAGGCTGACACCAGACTGACCCCATCACGAGGCGAGGCTGACACCACACTGACACCATCACGAGGCGATGCTGACACCAGACTGACACCATCATGATGTGAGGCTGACACCAGACTGACCCCATCACGAGGTGAGGCTGACACCAGACTGACCCCATCACGAGGCGAGGCTGACACCAGACTGACACCATCATGATGTGAGGCTGACACCAGACTGACCCCATCACGAGGCGAAGCTGACACCAGACTGACCCCATCACGAGGCGAGGCTGACACCAGACTGACCAAATCACGAGGCGAGACTGACACCAGGCTGACCCCATCAAAAGCGAGGCTGACACCAGACTGACACCATCACGAGGCGAGGCTGACACCAGACTGACACCATCACGATCTGAGGCTGACACCAGACTGACCCCATCACGAGGCCAGGCTGACACCAGACTGACCCCATCACGAGGCCAGGCTGACACCAGACTGACCCCATCACGAGGCCAGGCTGACACCAGACTGACCCCATCACGAGGCCTGGCTGACACCAGACTGACACCATCATGATGTGAGGCTAACACCAAATTGACCCCATCACTAGGCGAGGCTGACACCAGACTGACCCCATCACGAGGCGAGACTGACACCGGACTGACCCCATCACGAGGCAAGGCTGACACCAGACTGACACCATCACAAGGCGAGGCTGACACCAGACTGACCCCATCACGAGCCGAGAGTGACACCAGACTGACCCCATCATGAGGCGAAGCTGACACCAGACTGGCACCATCACGAGGCGAGGCTGACACCAGACTGACACCATCATGATGTGAGGCTGACACCAGACTGACCCCATCACTAGGCGAGGCTGACACCAGACTGACCCCATCACGAGGCGAGACTGACACATGACTGACCCCATCACGAGGCGAGGCTGACACCAGACTGACCCCATCACGAGGCGAGGCTGACACCAGACTGACCCCATCACGAGGCAGGGCTGACACCAGACTGACCCCATCACGAGGCGAGGCTGACACCAGACTGACCCCATCACGAGGCGAGGCTTACACCAGACTGACCCCATCACAGGGCGAGGCTGACACATGACTGATCCGATCACGAGGCGAGGCTGACACCAGACTGACACCATCACGAGGCGAGGCTGACACCAGACTGACCCCATCATGATGTGAGGCTGACACCAGACTGACCCCATCACTAGGCGAGGCTGACACCAGACTGACACCATCATGATGAGAGGCTGACACCAGACTGACCTCATCACGAGGCGAGGCTGACACCAGACTGACCCCATCACTAGGAGTGGCTGACACCAGACTGACACCATCATGATGTGAGGCTGACACCAGACTGACCCCATCACGAGGCGAGACTGACACCAGACTGACCCCATCACGAGGCGAGACTGACACCAGACTGACCCCATCACGAGGCGAGACTGACACCAGACTGACACCGTCACGAGGCGAGACTGACACCAGACTGACCCCCTCACGAGACGAGGCTGACACCACACTGACCCCATTACGAGGCGAGGCTGACACCAGACTGACCCCATCACGAGGCGGGGCTGACACCAGACTGACCCCATCACGAGGCGAGGCTGACACCAGACTGACACCATCACGAGGCGAGGCTGACACCAGACTGACACCATCATGATGTGAGGCTGACATCAGACTGACCCCATCACGAGGCGAGACTGACACCGGACTGACCCCATCACGAGGTGAGGCTGACACCAGACTGACACCATCATAATGTGAGGCTGACACCAGACTGACCCCATCACGAGGCGAGGCTGACAGCAGACTGACCCCATCATGAGGCGAGGCTGACACCAGACTGACACCATCATGATGTGAGGCTGACACCAGACTGACCCCATCCTGAGGCGAGGCTGACACCAGACTGACACCATCATGATGTGAGGCTGAATCCAGACTGACCTCATCACGAGGCGAGACTGACACCAGACTGACCCCATCACGAGGCGAGACTGACACCAGACTGACCCCATCATGAGGCGAGGCTGACACCAGACTGACACCGTCACGAGGCGAGACTGACACAAGACTGACCCCATCACGAGGCGAGGCTGACACCAGACTGACAACATAACGAGGCGAGGCTGACACCAGACTGACACCATCATGATGTGAGGCTGACACCAGACTGACCCCATCACGAGTCGAGGCTGACACCTGACGGACACCATCACGAGGCGAGACTGAAACGAGACTGACACCATCACGATGCGAGGCTGACACCAGACTGAACCCATCACGAGGCGAGGCTGACACCAGACTGACACCATCATGATGTGAGACTGACACCAGACTGACCCCATCACGCATCACGAGGCGAGACTGACACCAGACTGACCCCATCTCGAGGCGAGGCTGACACCAGACTGACACCATCATGATGTGAGGCTGACACCAGACTGACCCCATCACGAGTCGAGGCTGACACCTGACGGACACCATCACGAGGCGAGACTGAAACCAGACTGACACCATCACGAGGCGAGGCTGACACCAGACTGAACCCATCACGAGGCGAGGCTGACACCAGACTGACACCATCATGATGTGAGACTGACACCAGACTGACCCCATCACGCATCACGAGGCGAGACTGACACCAGACTGACCCCATCACGAGGCGAGGCTGACACCAGACTGACCCCATCACGGGGCGAGGCTGACACCAGACTGACCCCATCACGAGGCGAGACTGACACCAGACTGACCCCATCAGGAGGCGAGACTAACACCAGACTGACCCCATCACGAGGCGAGACTGACACCAGACTGACCCCATGATGATGTGAGGCTGACACCAGACTGACCCCATCACGGGGCGAGGCTGACACCAGACTGACCCCATCACTAGGAGTGGCTGACACCAGACTGACACCATCATGATGTGAGGCTGACACCAGACTGACCCCATCACGAGGCGAGGCTGACACCTGACTGACACCATCATGATGTGAGGCTGACACCAGACTGACCCCATCACTAGGCGAGGCTGACACCAGACTGACGCCATCACGAGGCGAGGCTGACACCAGACTGACCCCATCACGAGGCGAGGCTGACACCAGACTGACCCCATCACGAGGCGAAGCTGACACCAGACTGACAGCATCACGATGTGAGGCTGAAACCAGACTGACCCCATCAAGAGGCGAGACTGACACCAGACTGACCCCATCACGAGGCGAGGCTGACACCAGACTGAACCCATCACGAGGCGAGGCTGAAACCAGACTGACCCCATCACGAGGCGAGGCTGACACCAGACTGACCCCATCACGAGGCGAGGCTGACACCAGACTGACCCCATCACGAGGCGAGGCTGACACCAGACTGACCCCATCACGAGGCGAGGCTGACACCATACTGTCACCATCACGATGTGAGGCTTACACCAGACTGACACCATCATGATGTGAGGCTGACACCAGACTGACACCATCTCGAGGCGAGGCTGACACCAGACTGACCACATAACGAGGCGAGGCTGACACCAGACTGACCCCATCATGATGTGAGGCTGACACCAGTCTGACCCCATCACGAGGAGAGGCTGACACCAGACTGACCCCATCACGAGGCGAGGCTGACACCAGACTGACCCCATCACAAGGCGAGGCTGACACCAGACTGACCCCGTCACGGGGAGAGGCAAACACCAGACTGACCCCATCACGAGGCGAGGCTGACACCAGACTGACGCCATCACGAGGCGAGACTGACACAGGACTGACCCCATCACGGGGCGAGGCTGACACCAGACTGACCCCATCATGATGTGAGGCTGACACCAGACTGACCCCATCACTAGGCGAGGCTGACACCAGACTGACCCCATCACGAGGCGAGGCTGACACCAGACTGACACCATCACGAGGCGAGGCTGACACCAGACTGACACCATCATAATGTGAGGCTGACACCAGACTGACCCCATCACGAGGCGAGACTGACACCAGACTGACCCCATCACGAGGCGAGACTGACACCAGACTGACCCCATCACGAGGCGAGACTGACACCAGACTGACCCCATCACGAGGCGAGGCTGACACCAGACTGACCCCATCACGAGGCGAGGCTGACACCAGACTGAACCCATCACGAGGCGAGGCTGACACCAGACTGACCCCATCACGAGGCGAGGCTGACACCAGACTGACCCCATCACGAGGCGAGGCTGACACCAGACTGACCACATCACGAGGCGAGGCTGACACCAGACTGACCCCATCACGAGGCGAGGCTGACACCAGACTGACCCCATCACGATGTGAGGCTTACACCAGACTGACACCATCACTAGGCAAGGCTGACACCAGACTGACCCCATCACGAGGCAAGGCTGACACCAGACTGACCCCATCACGAGGCGAGGCTGACACCAGACTGACACCATCATGATGTGAGGCTGACACCAGACTGACCCCATCACGAGGCGAGGCTGACACCAGACTGACCCTATCACTAGGCGAGGCTGATACCAGACTGACACCATCTCGAGGCGAGGCTGACACCAGACTGACCACATAACGAGGCGAGGCTGACACCAGACTGACCCCATCATGATGTGAGGCTGACACCAGTCTGACCCCATCACGAGGCGAAGCTGACACCAGACTGACCCAATCACGAGGCGAGGCTGACACCAGACTGACCCAATCACGAGGCGAGGCTGACACCAGACTGACCCCATCACGAGGCGAGGCTGACACCAGACTGACCCCATCACGAGGCGAGGCTGACACCAGACTGACCCCATCACGAGGCGAGGCTGACACCAGACTGACCCCATCACGAGGCGAGGCTGACACCAGACTGACCCCATCACGAGGCGAGGCTGACACCTGACTGACACCATCATGATGTGAGGCTGACACCAGACTGACCCCATCACTAGGCGAGGCTGACACCAGACTGACGCCATCACGAGGCGAGGCTGACACCAGACTGACCCCATCACGAGGCGAGGCTGACACCAGACTGACCCCATCACGAGGCGAGACTGACACCGGACTGACCCCATCACGAGGCGAGTCTGACACCGGACTGACCCCATCACGAGGTGAGGCTGACACCAGACTGACCCCATCACGAGGCGAGACTGACACCGGACTGACCCCATCACGAGGCGAGGCTGACACCAGACTGACACCATCACGATGTGAGGCTGACACGAGACTGACACCATCACGAGGCGAGGCTGACACCAGACTGACCCCATTACGAGGCGAGGCTGGCACCAGACTGACAGCATCACGATGTGAGGCTGAAACCAGACTGACCCCATCAAGAGGCGAGACTGACACCAGACTGACCCCATCAAGAGGCGAGGCTGACACCAGACTGAACCCACCACGAGGCGAGGCTGACACCAGACTGACCCCATCACGAGGCGAGGCTGACACCAGACTGACCCCATCACGAGGCGAGGCTGACACCAGACTGACCCCATCACGAGGCGTGGCTGACACCAGACTGACCCCATCACGAGGCGAGGCTGACACCAGACTGACACCATCACGATGTGAGGCTTACACAAGACTGACCCCATCACGAGGCGAGGCTGACACCAGACTGACCCCATCACGAGGCGAGGCTGACACCAGACTGACACCATCATGATGTGAGGCTGACACCAGACTGACCCCATCACGAGGCGAGGCTGACACCAGACTGACCCTATCACTAGGCGAGGCTTATACCAGACTGACACCATCTCGAGGCGAGGCTGACACCAGACTGACCACATAACGAGGCAAGGCTGACACCAGACTGACCCCATCATGATGTGAGGCTGACACCAGTCTGACCCCATCACGAGGCGAGGCTGACACCAGACTGACCCCATCACGAGGCGAGGCTGACACCAGACTGACCCCATCACGAGGCGAGGCTGACACCAGACTGACCCCGTCACGGGGCGAGGCTGACACCAGACTGAACCCATCACGAGGCGAGGCTGACACCAGACTGACGCCATCACGAGGCGAGACTGACACAGGACTGACCCCATCAGGGGCGAGGCTGACACCAGACTGACCCCATCACGAGGCGAGGCTGACACCAGACTGACACCATCACGAGACATGGCTGACACTAGACTGACCCCATCATGATGTGAGGCTGACACCAGACTGACCCCATCACTAGGCGAGGCTGACACCAGACTGACCCCATCACGAGGCGAGGCTGACACCAGACTGACACCATCACGAGGGGAGGCTGACACCAGACTGACACCATCATAATGTGAGGCTGACACCAGACTGACCCCATCACGAGGCGAGACTGACACCAGACTGACCCCATCACGAGGCGAGACTGACACCAGACTGACCCCATCACGAGGCGAGACTGACACCAGACTGACCCCATCACGAGGCGAGGCTGACACCAGACTGACCCCATCACTAGGCGAGGCTGACACCAGACTGACCCCATCACGAGGCGAGGCTGACACCAGACTGACCCCATCACGAGGCGAGGCTGACACCAGACTGACCCCATCACGAGGCGAGGCTGACACCAGACTGACCCCATCACGAAGCGAGGCTGACACCAGACTGACACCATCACAAGGCGAAGCTGACACAAGATTGACACCATCATGATGTGAGGCTGACACCAGACAGACCCTGTCACGGGGCGAGGCTGACACCAGACTGACTCCATCACGGGGCGAGGCTGACACCAGACTGACCCCATCACGAGGCGAGGCTGACACCAGACTGACCCCATCACGAGGCGAGGCTGACACCAGACTGACCCCATCACGAAGCGAGGCTGACACCAGACTGACACCATCACAAGGCGAAGCTGACACAAGATTGACACCATCATGATGTGAGGCTGACACCAGACAGACCCTGTCACGGGGCGAGGCTGACACCAGACTGACTCCATCACGGGGCGAGGCTGACACCAGACTGACCCCATCACGAGACGAGACTGACACCAGACTGACCCCATCACTAGGCGAGGCTGACACCAGACTGACCCCATCATGAGGCGAGGCTGACACCAGACTGACACGATCACGAGGCGAGGCTGACACCAGACTGACACCATCATGATGTGAGGCTGACACCAGACTGACCCCATCACTAGGCGAGGCTGACACCAGACTGACCCCATCACGAGGCGAGGCTGACACCAGACTGACCCCATCACGAGGCGAGGCTGACACCAGACTGACCCCATCATGATGTGAGACTGACACCAGACTGACCCCATCACGCATCACGAGGCGAGGCTGACACCAGACTGACCCCATCACGAGGCGAGGCTGACACCAGACTGACCCCATCACGAAGCGAGGCTGACACCAGACTGACACCATCACAAGGCGAAGCTGACACAAGATTGACACCATCATGATGTGAGGCTGACACCAGACTGCCCCGTCACGGGGCGAGGCTGACACCAGACTGACCCCATCACGTGGCGAGGCTGACACCAGACTGACCCCATCACGAGACGAGACTGACACCAGACTGACCCCATCAAGAGCCGAGGCTGACACCAGACTGACCCCATCACGAGGCGAGGCTGAAACCAGACTGAACCCGTCACGAGGCAAGGCTGACACCAGACTGACAGAATCACAAGGCGAGGCTGAAACCAGACTGACACCATCACGAGGCGAGGCTGACACCAGACTGACCCCATTACGAGGCGAGGCTGACACCAGACTGACAGCATCACGATGTGAGGCTGAAACCAGACTGACCCCATCAAGAGGCGAGACTGACACCAGACTGACCCCATCACGAGGCGAGGCTGACACCAGACTGAACCCATCACGAGGCGAGGCTGACACCAGACTGACCCCATCACGAGGCGAGGCTGACACCAGACTGACCCCATCACGAGGCGAGGCTGACATCAGACTGACCCCATCACGAGGCGAGGCTGACACCAGACTGACCCCATCACGAGGCGAGGCTGACACCGGACTGACCCCACCACGAGGCGAGGCTGACACCAGACTGACACCATCATGATGTGAGGCTGACACCAGACTGACCCCATCACGAGGCGAGGCTGACACCAGACTGACCCTATCACTAGGCAAGGCTTATACCAGACTGACACCATCTCGAGGCGAGGCTGACACCAGACTGACCCCATCACGAGGCGAGGCTGACACCAGACTGACCCCATCACAAGGCGAGGCTGACACCAGACTGACCCCGACACGGGGCGAGGCTAACACCAGACTGACCCCATCACGAGCCGAGGCTGACACCAGACTGACGCCATCACGAGGCGAGACTGACACAGGACTGACCCCATCACGAGACGTGGCTGACACCAGACTGACCCCATCATGATGTGAGGCTGACACCAGACTGACCCCATCACTAGGCGAGGCTGACACCAGACTGACCCCATCACGAGGCGAGGCTGACACCAGACTGACCCCATCACGAGGCGAGGCTGACACCAGACTGACACCATCACGAGGCGAGGCTGACACCAGACTGACACCATCATAATGTGAGGCTGACACCAGACTGACCCCATCACGAGGCGAGACTGACACCAGACTGACCCCATCACGAGGCGAGACTGACACCAGACTGACCCCATCACGAGGCGAGGCTGACACCAGACTGACCCCATCACGAGGCGAGGCTGATACCAGACTGACCCCATCACGAGGCGAGGCTGACACCAGACGGACACCATCACGAGGTGAGGCTGACACCAGACTGACACCATCACGAGGCGAGGCTGACACCAGACTGACACCATCATGATGTGAGGCTGACACCAGACTGACCCCATCATGAGGCGAGACTGACACCAGACGGACACCATCACGAGGTGAGGCTGACACCAGACTGACACCATCACGAGGCGAGGCTGACACCAGACTGACACCATCATGATGTGAGGCTGACACCAGACTGACCCCATCATGAGGCGAGACTGACACCAGACTGACCCCATCACGAGGCGAGGCTGACACCAGACTGACAGCATCACGATGTGAGGCTGAAACCAGACTGACCCCATCAAGAGGCGAGACTGACACCAGACTAACCCCATCACGAGGCAAGGCTGACACCAGACTGACACCATCACGATGTGAGGCTGACACCAGACTGACAGCATCACGAGGCGAGGCTGACACCAGACTGACCCCATTACGAGGCGAGGCTGACACCAGACTGACAGCATCACGATGTGAGGCTGAAACCAGACTGACCCCATCAAGAGGCGAGACTGACACCAGACTGACCCTATCACGAGGCAAGGCTGACACCAGACTGACACCATCACGATGTGAGGCTGACACGAGACTGACACCATCACGAGGCGAGGCTGACACCAGACTGACCCCATTACGAGGCGAGGCTGACACCAGACTGACAGCATCACGATGTGAGGCTGAAACCAGACTGACCCCATCAAGAGGCGAGACTGACACCAGACTGACACCATCACGAGGCGAGGCTGACACCAGACTGACCCCATTACGAGGCGAGGCTGACACCAGACTGACAGCATCACGATGTGAGGCTGAAACCAGACTGACCCCATCAAGAGGCGAGACTGACACCAGACTGACCCCATCATGAGGCGAGGCTGACACCAGACTGAACCCATCACGAGGCGAGGCTGACACCAGACTGACCCCATCACGAGGCGAGGCTGACACCAGACTGACCCCATCACGAGGCGAGGCTGACACCAGACTGACCCCATCACGAGGCGAGGCTGACACCAGACTGACCCCATCACGAGGCAAGGCTGACACCAGAATGACACCATCACGATGTGAGGCTTACACCAGACTGACCCCATCACGAAGCGAGGCTGACACCAGACTGACCCCATCACTAGGCGAGGCTGACACCTGACTGACACCATCATGATGTGAGGCTGACACCAGACTGACCCCATCACTAGGCGAGGCTGACACCAGACTGACGCCATCACGAGGCGAGGCTGACACCAGACTGACCCCATCACGAGGCGAGGCTGACACCAGACTGACCCCATCACGAGGCGAGACTGACACCGGACTGACCCCATCACGAGGCGAGGCTGACACCGGACTGACCCCAACACGAGGTGAGGCTGACACCAGACTGACCCCATCACGAGGCGAGACTGACACCGGACTGACCCCATCACGAGGCGAGGCTGACACCAGACTGACACCATCACGATGTGAGGCTGACACGAGACTGACACCATCACGAGGCGAGGCTGACACCAGACTGACCCCATTACGAGGCGAGGCTGACACCAGACTGACAGCATCACGATGTGAGGCTGAAACCAGACTGACCCCATCAAGAGGCGAGACTGACACCAGACTGACCCCATCATGAGGCGAGGCTGACACCAGACTGAACCCATCACGAGGCGAGGCTGACACCAGACTGACCCCATCACGAGGCGAGGCTGACACCAGACTGACCCCATCACGAGGCGAGGCTGACACCAGACTGACCCCATCACGAGGCGAGGCTGACACAAGACTGACCCCATCACGAGGCGAGGCTGACACCAGACTGACCACATAACGAGGCGAGGCTGACACCAGACTGACCCCATCATGATGTGAGGCTGACACCAGTCTGACCCCATCACGAGGCGAGGCTGACACCAGACTGACCCCATCACGAGGCGAGGCTGACACAAGACTGACCCCATCACGAGGCGAGGCTGACACCAGACTGACCCCGTCACGGGGCGAGGCTGACACCAGACTGACCCCATCACGAGGCGAGGCTGACACCAGACTGACGCCATCACGAGGCGAGACTGACACAGGACTAACCCCATCACGGGGCGAGGCTGACACCAGACTGACCCCATCACGAGGCGAGGCTGACACCAGACTGACAACATCACGAGACATGGCTGACACCAGACTGACCCCATCATGATGTGAGGCTGACACCAGACTGACCCCATCACTAGGCGAGGCTGACACCAGACTGACCCCATCACGAGGCGAGGCTGACACCAGACTGACACCATCACGAGGCGAGGCTGACACCAGACTGACACCATCATAATGTGAGGCTGACACCAGACTGACCACATAACGAGGCGAGGCTGACACCAGACTGACCCCATCATGATGTGAGGCTGACACCAGTCTGACCCCATCACGAGGCGAAGCTAACACCAGACTGACCCCATCACGAGGCGAGGCTGACACCAGACTGACCCAATCACGAGGCGAGGCTGACACCAGACTGACCCCATCACGATGCGAGGCTGACACCAGACTGACCCCATCACGAGGCGAGGCTGACACCAGACTGACCCCATCACGAGGCGAGGCTGACACCAGACTGACCCCATCACGAGGCGAGGCTGACACCAGACTGACCCCATCACGAGGCGAGGCTGACACCTGACTGACACCATCATGATGTGAGGCTGACACCAGACTGACCCCATCACTAGGCGAGGCTGACACCAGACTGACGCCATCACGAGGCGAGGCTGACACCAGACTGACCCCATCACGAGGCGAGGCTGACACCAGACTGACCCCATCACGAGGCGAGACTGACACCGGACTGACCCCATCACGAGGCGAGGCTGACACCGGACTGACCCCATCACGAGGTGAGGCTGACACCAGACTGACCCCATCACGAGGCGAGACTGACACCGGACTGACCCCATCACGAGGCGAGGCTGACACCAGACTGACACCATCACGATGTGAGGCTGACACGAGACTGACACCATCACGAGGCGAGGCTGACACCAGACTGACAGCATCACGATGTGAGGCTGAAACCAGACTGACCCCATCAAGAGGCGAGACTGACACCAGACTGACCCCATCACGAGGCGAGGCTGACAGCAGACTGACCCCATCACGAGGCGAGGCTGACACCAGACTGACCCCATCACGAGGCGAGGCTGACACCAGACTGACCCCATCACGAGGCAAGGCTGACACCAGACTGACACCATCACAATGTGAGGCTGACACGAGACTGACACCGTCACGAGGCGAGGCTGACACCAGACTGACCCCATTACGAGGCGAGGCTGACACCAGACTGACAGCATCACGATGTGAGGCTGAAACCAGACTGACCCCATCAAGAGGCGAGACTGACACCAGACTGACCCCATCATGAGGCGAGGCTGACACCAGACTGAACCCATCACGAGGCGAGGCTGACACCAGACTGACCCCATCACGAGGCGAGGCTGACACCAGACTGACCCCATCACGAGGCGAGGCTGACACCAGACTGACCCCATCACGAGGCGAGGCTGACACCAGACTGACCCCATCACGAGGCAAGGCTGACACCAGACTGACACCATCACGATGTGAGGCTTACACCAGACTGACCCCATCACGAGGCGAGGCTGACACCAGACTGACCCCATCACGAGGCGAGGCTGACACCTGACTGACACCATCATGATGTGAGGCTGACACCAGACTGACCCCATCACTAGGCGAGGCTAACACCAGACTGACGCCATCACGAGGCGAGGCTGACACCAGACTAACCCCATCACGAGGCGAGGCTGACACCAGACTGACCCCATCACGAGGCGAGACTGACACCGGACTGACCCCATCACGAGGCGAGGCTGACACCGGACTGACCCCATCACGAGGTGAGGCTGACACCAGACTGACCCCATCACGAGGCGAGACTGACACCGGACTGACCCCATCACGAGGCGAGGCTGACACCAGACTGACACCATCACGATGTGAGGCTGACACGAGACTGACACCATCACGAGGCGAGGCTGACACCAGACTGACCCCATTACGAGGCGAGGCTGACACCAGACTGACAGCATCACGATGTGAGGCTGAAACCAGACTGACCCCATCAAGAGGCGAGACTGACACCAGACTGACCCCATCATGAGGCGAGGCTGACACCAGACTGAACCCATCACGAGGCGAGGCTGACACCAGACTGACCCCATCACGAGGCGAGGCTGACACCAGGCTGACCCCATCACGAGGCGAGGCTGACACCAGACTGACCCCATCACGAGGCGAGGCTGACACCAGACTGACCCCATCACGAGGCGAGGCTGACACCAGACTGACCCCATCACGAGGCAAGGCTGACACCAGACTGACACCATCACGATGTGAGGCTTACACCAGACTGACCCCATCACGAGGCGAGGCTGACACCAGACTGACCCCATCACGAGGCGAGGCTGACACCAGACTGACACCATCATGATGTGAGGCTGACACCAGACTGACCTCATCACGAGGCGAGGCTGACACCAGACTGACCCTATCACTAGGCGAGGCTTATACCAGACTGACACCATCTCGAGGCGAGGCTGACACCAGACTGACCACATAAAGAGGCGAGGCTGACACCAGACTGACCCCATCATGATGTGAGGCTGACACCAGTCTGACCCCATCACGAGGCGAGGCTGACACCAGACTGACCCCATCACGGGGAGAGGCTAACACCAGACTGACCCCATCACGAGGCGAGGCTGACACCAGACTGACGCCATCATGAGGCGAGACTGACACAGGACTGACCCCATCACGGGGCGAGGCTGACACCAGACTGACCCCATCACGAGGCGAGGCTGACACCAGACTGACACCATCACGAGATGTGGCTGACACCAGACTGACCCCATCATGATGTGAGGCTGACACCAGACTGACCCCATCATGAGGCGAGGCTGACACCAGACTGACCCCATCACGAGGCGAGGCTGACACCAGACTGACACCATCACGAGGCGAGGCTGACACCAGACTGACACCATCATAATGTGAGGCTGACACCAGACTGACCCCATCACGAGGCGAGACTGACACCAGACTGACCCCATCACGAGGCGAGACTGACACCAGACTGACCCCATCACGAGGCGAGACTGACACCAGACTGACCCCATCACGAGGCGAGGCTGACACCAGACTGACCCCATCACTAGGCGAGGCTGACACCAGACTGACCCCATCACGAGGCGAGGCTGACACCAGACTGACACCATCATGATGTGAGGCTGACACCAGACTGACCCCATCACGAGGCGAGGCTGACACCAGACTGACCCCATCACGAGGCGAGGCTGACACCAGACTGACCCCATCACGAGGCGAGGCTGACACCAGACTGACCCCATCACGAGGCAAGGCTGACACCAGAATGACACCATCACGATGTGAGGCTTACACCAGACTGACCCCATCACGAAGCGAGGCTGACACCAGACTGACCCCATCACTAGGCAAGGCTGACACCTGACTGACACCATCATGATGTGAGGCTGACACCAGACTGACCCCATCACTAGGCGAGGCTGACACCAGACTGACGCCATCACGAGGCGAGGCTGACACCAGACTGACCCCATCACGAGGCGAGGCTGACACCAGACTGACCCCATCACGAGGCGAGACTGACACCGGACTGACCCCATCACGAGGCGAGGCTGACACCGGACTGACCCCAACACGAGGTGAGGCTGACACCAGACTGACCCCATCACGAGGCGAGACTGACACCGGACTGACCCCATCACGAGGCGAGGCTGACACCAGACTGACACCATCACGATGTGAGGCTGACACGAGACTGACACCATCACGAGGCGAGGCTGACACCAGACTGACCCCATTACGAGGCGAGGCTGACACCAGACTGACAGCATCACGATGTGAGGCTGAAACCAGACTGACCCCATCAAGAGGCGAGACTGACACCAGACTGACCCCATCATGAGGCGAGGCTGACACCAGACTGAACCCATCACGAGGCGAGGCTGACACCAGACTGACCCCATCACGAGGCGAGGCTGACACCAGACTGACCCCATCACGAGGCGAGGCTGACACCAGACTGACCCCATCACGAGGCGAGGCTGACACAAGACTGACCCCATCACGAGGCGAGGCTGACACCAGACTGACCACATAACGAGGCGAGGCTGACACCAGACTGACCCCATCATGATGTGAGGCTGACACCAGTCTGACCCCATCACGAGGCGAGGCTGACACCAGACTGACCCCATCACGAGGCGAGGCTGACACAAGACTGACCCCATCACGAGGCGAGGCTGACACCAGACTGACCCCGTCACGGGGCGAGGCTGACACCAGACTGACCCCATCACGAGGCGAGGCTGACACCAGACTGACGCCATCACGAGGCGAGACTGACACAGGACTAACCCCATCACGGGGCGAGGCTGACACCAGACTGACCCCATCACGAGGCGAGGCTGACACCAGACTGACAACATCACGAGACATGGCTGACACCAGACTGACCCCATCATGATGTGAGGCTGACACCAGACTGACCCCATCACTAGGCGAGGCTGACACCAGACTGACCCCATCACGAGGCGAGGCTGACACCAGACTGACACCATCACGAGGCGAGGCTGACACCAGACTGACACCATCATAATGTGAGGCTGACACCAGACTGACCCCATCACGAGGCGAGACTGACACCAGACTGACCCCATCACGAGGCGAGACTGACACCAGACTGACCCCATCATGAGGCGAGGCTGACACCAGACTGACACCATCATGATGTGAGGCTGACACCAGACAGATCCCATCACGAGGTGAGGCTGACACAAGACTGACACCATCACGAGGCGAGGCTGACACCAGACTGACACCATCACGAGGCGAGGCTGACACCAGACTGACCCCATCACGAGGCGAGGCTGACACCAGACTGACACCATCATGATGTGAGGCTGACACCAGACTGACCCCATCACGAGGCGAGGCTGAAACCAGACTGACCCTATCACTAGGCGAGGCTGATACCAGACTGACACCATCTCGAGGCGAGGCTGACACCAGACTGACCACATAACGAGGCGAGGTTGACACCAGACTGACCCCATCATGATGTGAGGCTGACACCAGTCTGACCCCATCACGAGGCGAAGCTAACACCAGACTGACCCCATCACGAGGCGAGGCTGACACCAGACTGACCCAATCACGAGGCGAGGCTGACACCAGACTGACCCCATCACGATGCGAGGCTGACACCAGACTGACCCCATCACGAGGCGAGGCTGACACCAGACTGACCCCATCACGAGGCGAGGCTGACACCAGACTGACCCCATCACGAGGCGAGGCTGACACCAGACTGACCCCATCACGAGGCGAGGCTGACACCTGACTGACACCATCATGATGTGAGGCTGACACCAGACTGACCCCATCACTAGGCGAGGCTGACACCAGACTGACGCCATCACGAGGCGAGGCTGACACCAGACTGACCCCATCACGAGGCGAGGCTGACACCAGACTGACCCCATCACGAGGCGAGACTGACACCGGACTGACCCCATCACGAGGCGAGGCTGACACCGGACTGACCCCATCACGAGGTGAGGCTGACACCAGACTGACCCCATCACGAGGCGAGACTGACACCGGACTGACCCCATCACGAGGCGAGGCTGACACCAGACTGACACCATCACGATGTGAGGCTGACACGAGACTGACACCATCACGAGGCGAGGCTGACACCAGACTGACAGCATCACGATGTGAGGCTGAAACCAGACTGACCCCATCAAGAGGCGAGACTGACACCAGACTGACCCCATCACGAGGCGAGGCTGACACCAGACTGACCCCATCACGAGGCGAGGCTGACACCAGACTGACCCCATCACGAGGCGAGGCTGACACCAGACTGACCCCATCACGAGGCAAGGCTGACACCAGAATGACACCATCACAATGTGAGGCTGACACGAGACTGACACCGTCACGAGGCGAGGCTGACACCAGACTGACCCCATTACGAGGCGAGGCTGACACCAGACTGACAGCATCACGATGTGAGGCTGAAACCAGACTGACCCCATCAAGAGGCGAGACTGACACCAGACTGACCCCATCATGAGGCGAGGCTGACACCAGACTGAACCCATCACGAGGCGAGGCTGACACCAGACTGACCCCATCACGAGGCGAGGCTGACACCAGACTGACCCCATCACGAGGCGAGGCTGACACCAGACTGACCCCATCACGAGGCGAGGCTGACACCAGACTGACCCCATCACGAGGCAAGGCTGACACCAGACTGACACCATCACGATGTGAGGCTTACACCAGACTGACCCCATCACGAGGCGAGGCTGACACCAGACTGACCCCATCACGAGGCGAGGCTGACACCTGACTGACACCATCATGATGTGAGGCTGACACCAGACTGACCCCATCACTAGGCGAGGCTAACACCAGACTGACGCCATCACGAGGCGAGGCTGACACCAGACTAACCCCATCACGAGGCGAGGCTGACACCAGACTGACCCCATCACGAGGCGAGACTGACACCGGACTGACCCCATCACGAGGCGAGGCTGACACCGGACTGACCCCATCACGAGGTGAGGCTGACACCAGACTGACCCCATCACGAGGCGAGACTGACACCGGACTGACCCCATCACGAGGCGAGGCTGACACCAGACTGACACCATCACGATGTGAGGCTGACACGAGACTGACACCATCACGAGGCGAGGCTGACACCAGACTGACCCCATTACGAGGCGAGGCTGACACCAGACTGACAGCATCACGATGTGAGGCTGAAACCAGACTGACCCCATCAAGAGGCGAGACTGACACCAGACTGACCCCATCATGAGGCGAGGCTGACACCAGACTGAACCCATCACGAGGCGAGGCTGACACCAGACTGACCCCATCACGAGGCGAGGCTGACACCAGGCTGACCCCATCACGAGGCGAGGCTGACACCAGACTGACCCCATCACGAGGCGAGGCTGACACCAGACTGACCCCATCACGAGGCGAGGCTGACACCAGACTGACCCCATCACGAGGCAAGGCTGACACCAGACTGACACCATCACGATGTGAGGCTTACACCAGACTGACCCCATCACGAGGCGAGGCTGACACCAGACTGACCCCATCACGAGGCGAGGCTGACACCAGACTGACACCATCATGATGTGAGGCTGACACCAGACTGACCCCATCACGAGGCGAGGCTGACACCAGACTGACCCTATCACTAGGCGAGGCTTATACCAGACTGACACCATCTCGAGGCGAGGCTGACACCAGACTGACCACATAAAGAGGCGAGGCTGACACCAGACTGACCCCATCATGATGTGAGGCTGACACCAGTCTGACCCCATCACGAGGCGAGGCTGACACCAGACTGACCCCATCACGGGGAGAGGCTAACACCAGACTGACCCCATCACGAGGCGAGGCTGACACCAGACTGACGCCATCATGAGGCGAGACTGACACAGGACTGACCCCATCACGGGGCGAGGCTGACACCAGACTGACCCCATCACGAGGCGAGGCTGACACCAGACTGACACCATCACGAGATGTGGCTGACACCAGACTGACCCCATCATGATGTGAGGCTGACACCAGACTGACCCCATCATGAGGCGAGGCTGACACCAGACTGACCCCATCACGAGGCGAGGCTGACACCAGACTGACACCATCACGAGGCGAGGCTGACACCAGACTGACACCATCATAATGTGAGGCTGACACCAGACTGACCCCATCACGAGGCGAGACTGACACCAGACTGACCCCATCACGAGGCGAGACTGACACCAGACTGACCCCATCACGAGGCGAGACTGACACCAGACTGACCCCATCACGAGGCGAGGCTGACACCAGACTGACCCCATCACTAGGCGAGGCTGACACCAGACTGACCCCATCACGAGGCGAGGCTGACACCAGACTGACACCATCATGATGTGAGGCTGACACCAGACTGACCCCATCACGAGGCGAGGCTGACACCAGACTGACCCTATCACTAGGCGAGGCTGATACCAGACTGACACCATCTCGAGGCAAGGCTGACACCAGACTGACCACATAACGAGGCGAGGCTGACACCAGACTGACCCCATCATGATGTGAGGCTGACACCAGTCTGACCCCATCACGAGGCGAAGCTAACACCAGACTGACCCCATCACGAGGCGAGGCTGACACCAGACTGACCCAATCACGAGGCGAGGCTGACACCAGACTGACCCCATCACGAGGCGAGGCTGACACCAGACTGACCCCATCACGAGGCGAGGCTGACACCAGACTGACCCCATCACGAGGCGAGGCTGACACCAGACTGACCCCATCACGAGGCGAGGCTGACACCAGACTGACACCATCATGATGTGAGGCTGACACCAGACTGACCCCATCACTAGGCGAGGCTGACACCAGACTGACGCCATCACGAGGAGAGGCTGACACCAGACTGTCCCCATCACGAGGCGAGGCTGACACCAGACTGACCCCATCACGAGGCGAGACTGACACCGGACTGACCCCATCACGAGGCGAGTCTGACACCGGACTGACCCCATCACGAGGTGAGGCTGACACCAGACTGACCCCATCACGAGGCGAGACTGACACCAGACTGACCCCATCATGAGGCAAGGCTGACACCAGACTGACACCATCATGATGTGAGGCTGACACCAGACTGACCCCATCACTAGGCGAGGCTGACACCAGACTGACCCCATGACGAGGCGAGACTGACTCCATACTGACCCCATCATGTTGTGAGACTGACACCAGACTGACCCCATCACGAGGCGAGGCTGACACCAGACTGATCCCATCACGAGGCGAGGCTGACACCAGACTGACCCCATCACTAGGCGAGGCTGACACCAGACTGACCCCATCATGAGGCGAGGCTGACACCAGACTGACACGATCACGAGGCGAGGCTGACACCAGACTGACACCATCATGATGTGAGGCTGACACCAGACTGACCCCATCACTAGGCGAGGCTGACACCAGACTGACCCCATGACGAAGCGAGACTGACTCCAGACTGACCCCATCATGTTGTGAGGCTGACACCAGACTGACCCCATCACGAGGCGATGCTGACACCAGACTGACGCCATCACGAGGCGAGACTGACACCAGACTGACCCCATCACGAGGCGAGACTGACACCAGACTGACCCCATCACGGGACGAGGCTGACACCAGACTGACCCCATCACGAGGCGAGACTGACACCAGACTGACACCATCACGAGGCGAGACTGACACCAGACTGACCCCAACATGATGTGAGGCTGACACCAGACTGACCCCATCACGAGGCGATGCTGACACCAGACTGACCCCATCACGAGGCGAGGCTGACACCAGACTGAACCCATCACGAGGCGAGGCTGACACCAGACTGACCCCATCACGAGGCGAGGCTGACACCAGACTGACCCCATCACGAGGCGAGGCTGACACCAGACTGACCCCATCACGAGGCGAGGCTGACACCTGACTGACACCATCATGATGTGAGGCTGACACCAGACTGACCCCATCACTAGGCGAGGCTAACACCAGACTGACGCCATCACGAGGCGAAGCTGACACCAGACTGACCCCATCACGAGGCGAGGCTGACACCAGACTGACCCCATCACGGGGTGAGGCTGACACCAGACTGACCCCAACACGAGGCGAGGCTGACACCAGACTGACCCCATCACGAGGCGAGGCTGACACCAGACTGACCCCATCACGAGGCGAGGCTGACACCATACTGACCCCATCACGAGGCGAAGATGACACCAGACTGACCCCATCACGAGGCGAGGCTGACACCAGACTGACACCATCATGATGTGAGGCTGACACCAGACTGACCCCATCACGAGGTGAGGCTGACACCAGACTGACACCATCACGAGGCGAGGCTGACACCAGACTGAAACCATCACGAGGCGAGGCTGAAACCAGACTGACCCCATCACAAGGCGAGGCTGACACCAGACTGACACCATCATGATGTGAGGCTGACACCAGACTGACCCCATCACGAGGCGAGACTGACACCAGACTGACCCAATCACGAGGCGAGGCTGAGACCAGACTGACACCATCACTAGGCGAGGCTGACAGCAGACTGACCCCATCACGAGTCGAGGCTGACACCAGACTGACACCATCATGATGTGAGGCTGACACCAGACTGACCACATCACTAGGCGAGGCTGACACCAGACTGACCCCATCATGAGGCGAGACTGACACCAGACTGACCCCATCACGGGCCGATTCTGACACCAGACTGACCCCATCATGAGGCGAGACTGACACCAGACTGACCCCATCACGAGGCGAGACTGACACCAGACTGACCCCATCACGGAGCAAGGCTGACACCAGACTGACCCCATCACGAGGCGAGGCTGACACCAGACTGACCCCATCACGAGGCGAGACTGACACCAGACTTACCCCATCACGGCGCAAGACTGACACCAGACTGACCCCATCACGAGGCGAGACTGACACCAGACTGACCCCATCACTAGGCGAGGCTGACACCAGACTGACCCCATCACTAGGCGAGGCTGACAACAGACTGACCCCATCACGAGGCGAGGCTGACACCAGACTGACACCATCATGATGTGAGGCTGACACCAGACTGACCCCATCACTAGGCGAGACTGACCCCAGACTGACCCCATCACGAGGCGAGACTGACACCAGACTGACCCCATCACGAGGCGAGGCTGACACAAGACTGACCCCATCACGAGGCGAGGCTGACACCAGACTGACACCATCACAAGGCGAGGCTGACACCAGACTGACCCCATCACGAGTCGAGGCTGACACCAGACTGACACCATCATGATGTGAGGCTGACACCAGACTGACCCCATCACTAGCGAGGCTGACACCACAATGACACCATCACGAGGCGAGGCTGACACCAGACTGACCCCATCACGAGTCGAGGCTGACACCAGACTGACACCATCATGATGTGAGGCTGACACCAGACTGACCCCATCATTAGCGAGGCTGACACCACAATGACACCATCACGAGGCGAGGCTGACACCAGACTGACCCCATAACGAGGCGATGCTGACACCAGACTGACCCCACCACGAGGCGAGGCTGACACCAGACTGACCCCATCACGAGGCGAGACTGACACCAGACTGACCCCATCACGGGGCGAGGCTGAATCCAGATTGACCCCATCACGAGGTGAGACTGACACCAGACTGACCCCATCACGAGGCGAGAATGACACCAGACTGAAACCATCACGAGGCGAGGCTGACACCAGACTGACCCCATCACAAGGCGAGGCTGACAACAGACTGACACCATCACTAGCGAGGCTGACACCAGACTGACACCATCACGAGGCAAGGCTGACACCAGACTGACCCCATCACGAGGCGAGGCTGACACCAGACTGACCCCATCACGAGGCGAGGTTGACACCAGATTGACCCCATCACGGGGTGAGGCTGACACCAGACTGACCCCATCACGAGGCGAGGCTGACACCAGACTGACCCCATCACGAGGCGAGGCTGACACCAGACTGACCCCATCACGAGGCGAGGCTGACACCATACTGACCCCATCACGAGGCGAGGCTGACACCAGACTGACCCCATCACGAGGCGAGACTGACACCGGACTGACCCCATCACGAGGCGAGGCTGACACCAGACTGACCCCATTACGAGGCGAGGCTGACACCAGACTGACACCATCATGATGTGAGGCTGACACCAGACTGACCCCATCATGATGTGAGGCTTTCACCAGACTGACCCCATCACGAGGCGAGGCTTACAGCAGACTGACACCATCACGAGGCGAGGCTGACACCAGACTGATCCCATCACGATGTGAGGCTGACACCAGACTGACCCCATCACGAGGCGAGGCTGACACCAGACTGACCCCATCACGAGGCGAGGCTGACACCAGACTGACCCCATCACTAGCGAGGCTGACACCACAATGACACCATCACGAGGCGAGGCTGACACCAGACTGACCCCATAACGAGGCGATGCTGACACCAGACTGACCCCACCACGAGGCGAGGCTGACACCAGACTGACCCCATCACGAGGCGAGACTGACACCAGACTGACCCCATCACGGGGCGAGGCTGAATCCAGATTGACCCCATCACGAGGTGAGACTGACACCAGACTGACCCCATCACGAGGCGAGGCTGACACCAGACTGACCCCATCACAAGGCGAGGCTGACACCAGACTGACACCATCACTAGCGAGGCTGACACCAGACTGACCCCATCACGAGGCGAGGCTGACACCAGACTGACCCCATCATGAGGCGAGGCTGACACCAGACTGACCCCATCACGAGGCGAGGCTGACACCAGACTGACCCCATCACGAGGCGAGGCTGACACCTGACTGACACCATCATGATGTGAGGCTGACACCAGACTGACCCCATCACGAGGCGAGGCTGACACCAGACTGACACCATCACGAGGCGTTGCTGACACCAGACTGTCCCCATCATGAGGCGAGGCTGACACCAGACTGACCCCATCACGAGGCGAGACTGACACCAAACTGACCCCATCACGAGGCAAGGCTGAAACCTGACTGACACCATCATGAGGCGAGGCTGACACCAGACTGACACCATCATGATGTGAGGCTGACACCAGACTGACCCCATCACTAGGCGAGACTGACACCAGACTGACCCCATCACGAGGCGAGGCTGACACCAGACTGACCCCATCACGAGGCGAGACTGACACCAGACTGACCCCATCACTAGGCGAGGCTGACACCAGACTGACCCCATCACTAGGCGAGGCTGACAACAGACTGACCCCATCACGAGGCGAGGCTGACACCAGACTGACACCATCATGATGTGAGGCTGACACCAGACTGACCCCATCACTAGGCGAGACTGACCCCAGACTGACCCCATCACGAGGCGAGACTGACACCAGACTGACCCCATCACGAGGCGAGGCTGACACAAGACTGACCCCATCACGAGGCGAGGCTGACACCAGACTGACACCATCACAAGGCGAGGCTGACACCAGACTGACCCCATCACGAGTCGAGGCTGACACCAGACTGACACCATCATGATGTGAGGCTGACACCAGACTGACCCCATCACTAGCGAGGCTGACACCACAATGACACCATCACGAGGCGAGGCTGACACCAGACTGACCCCATCACGAGTCGAGGCTGACACCAGACTGTCACCATCATGATGTGAGGCTGACACCAGACTGACCCCATCACTAGCGAGGCTGACACCACAATGACACCATCACGAGGCGAGGCTGACACCAGACTGACCCCATAACGAGGCTATGCTGACACCAGACTGACCCCACCACGAGGCGAGGCTGACACCAGACTGACCCCATCACGAGGCGAGACTGACACCAGACTGACCCCATCACGGGGCGAGGCTGAATCCAGATTGACCCCATCACGAGGTGAGACTGACACCAGACTGACCCCATCACGAGGCGAGAATGACACCAGACTGAAACCATCACGAGGCGAGGCTGACACCAGACTGACCCCATCACAAGGTGAGGCTGACACCAGACTGACACCATCACTAGCGAGGCTGACACCAGACTGACACCATCACGAGGCAAGGCTGACACCAGACTGACCCCATCACGAGGCGAGGCTGACACCAGACTGACCCCATCACGAGGCGAGGTTGACACCAGACTGACCCCATCACGGGGTGAGGCTGACACCAGACTGACCCCATCACGAGGCGAGGCTGACACCAGACTGACCCCATCACGAGGCGAGGCTGATACCAGACTGACCCCATCACGAGGCGAGGCTGACACCATACTGACCCCATCACGAGGCGAGGCTGACACCAGACTGACCCCATCACGAGGCGAGACTGACACCGGACTGACCCCATCACGAGGCGAGGCTGACACCAGACTGACCCCATTACGAGGCGAGGCTGACACCAGACTGACACCATCATGATGTGAGGCTGACACCAGACTGACCCCATCATGATGTGAGGCTTTCACCAGACTGACCCCATCACGAGGCGAGGCTTACACCAGACTGACACCATCACGAGGCGAGGCTGACACCAGACTGATCCCATCACGATGTGAGGCTGACACCAGACTGACCCCATCACGAGGCGAGGCTGACACCAGACTGACCCCATCACGAGGCGAGGCTGACACCAGACTGACCCCATCACTAGCGAGGCTGACACCACAATGACACCATCACGAGGCGAGGCTGACACCAGACTGACCCCATAACGAGGCGATGCTGACACCAGACTGACCCCACCACGAGGCGAGGCTGACACCAGACTGACCCCATCACGAGGCGAGACTGACACCAGACTGACCCCATCACGGGGCGAGGCTGAATCCAGATTGACCCCATCACGAGGTGAGACTGACACCAGACTGACCCCATCACGAGGCGAGGCTGACACCAGACTGACCCCACCACGAGGCGAGGCTGACACCAGACTGACCCCATCACGAGGCGAGACTGACACCAGACTGACCCCATCACGGGGCGAGGCTGAATCCAGATTGACCCCATCACGAGGTGAGACTGACACCAGACTGACCCCATCACGAGGCGAGAATGACACCAGACTGAAACCATCACGAGGCGAGGCTGACACCAGACTGACCCCATCACAAGGCGAGGCTGACACCAGACTGACACCATCACTAGCGAGGCTGACACCAGACTGACACCATCACGAGGCAAGGCTGACACCAGACTGACCCCATCACGAGGCGAGGCTGACACCAGACTGACCCCATCACGAGGCGAGGTTGACACCAGACTGACCCCATCACGGGGTGAGGCTGACACCAGACTGACCCCATCACGAGGCGAGGCTGACACCAGACTGACCCCATCACGATGCGAGACTGACACCAGACTGACCCCATCACGAGGCGAGGCTGACACCATACTGACCCCATCACGAGGCGAGGCTGACACCAGACTGACCCCATCACGAGGCGAGACTGACACCGAACTGACCCCATCACGAGGCGAGGCTGACACCAGACTGACCCCATTACGAGGCGAGGCTGACACCAGACTGACACCATCATGATGTGAGGCTGACACCAGACTGACCCCATCATGATGTGAGGCTTTCACCAGACTGACCCCATCACGAGGCGAGGCTTACACCAGACTGACACCATCACGAGGCGAGGCTGACACCAGACTGATCCCATCACGATGTGAGGCTGACACCAGACTGACCCCATCACGAGGCGAGGCTGACACCAGACTGACCCCATCACGAGGCGAGGCTGACACCAGACTGACCCCATCACTAGCGAGGCTGACACCACAATGACACCATCACGAGGCGAGGCTGACACCAGACTGACCCCATAACGAGGCGATGCTGACACCAGACTGACCCCACCACGAGGCGAGGCTGACACCAGACTGACCCCATCACGAGGCGAGACTGACACCAGACTGACCCCATCACGGGGCGAGGCTGAATCCAGATTGACCCCATCACGAGGTGAGACTGACACCAGACTGACCCCATCACGAGGCGAGGCTGACACCAGACTGACCCCATCACAAGGCGAGGCTGACACCAGACTGACACCATCACTAGCGAGGCTGACACCAGACTGACACCATCACGAGGCGAGGCTGACACCAGACTGACCCCATCACGAGGCGAGGCTGACACCAGACTGACCCCATCACGAGGCGAGGCTGACACCAGACTGACCCCATCACGAGGCGAGGCTGACACCAGACTGACCCCATCACGAGGCGAGGCTGACACCAGACTGACCCCATCACGAGGCGAGGCTGACACCTGACTGACACCATCACGATGTGAGGCTGACACGAGACTGACACCATCACGAGGCGAGGCTGACACCAGACTGACCCCATTACGAGGCGAGGCTGACACCAGACTGACAGCATCACGATGTGAGGCTGAAACCAGACTGACCCCATCAAGAGGCGAGACTGACACCAGACTGACCCCATCATGAGGCGAGGCTGACACCAGACTGAACCCATCACGAGGCGAGGCTGACACCAGACTGACCCCATCACGAGGCGAGGCTGACACCAGGCTGACCCCATCACGAGGCGAGGCTGACACCAGACTGACCCCATCACGAGGCGAGGCTGACACCAGGCTGACCCCATCACGAGGCGAGGCTGACACCAGACTGACCCCATCACGAGGCGAGGCTGACACCAGACTGACCCCATCACGAGGCGAGGCTGACACCAGACTGACCCCATCACGAGGCGAGGCTGACACCAGACTGACACCATCACGATGTGAGGCTTACACCAGACTGACCCCATCACGAGGCGAGGCTGACACCAGACTGACCCCATCATGAGGCGAGGCTGACACCAGACTGACACCATCATGATGTGAGGCTGACACCAGACTGACCCCATCACGAGGCGAGGCTGACACCAGACTGACCCTATCACTAGGCGAGGCTTATACCAGACTGACACCATCTCGAGGCGAGGCTGACACCAGACTGACCACATAAAGAGGCGAGGCTGACACCAGACTGACCCCATCATGATGTGAGGCTGACACCAGTCTGACCCCATCACGAGGCGAGGCTGACACCAGACTGACCCCATCACGAGGCGAGGCTGACACAAGACTGACCCCATCACGAGGCGAGGCTGACACCAGACTGACCCCGTCACGGGGCGAGGCTGACACCAGACTGACCCCATCACGAGGCGAGGCTGACACCAGACTGACGCCATCACGAGGCGAGACTGACACAGGACTGACCCCATCACGGGGCGAGGCTGACACCAGACTGACCCCATCACGAGGCGAGGCTGACACCAGACTGACACCATCACGAGACATGGCTGACACCAGACTGCCCCATCATGATGTGAGGCTGACACCAGACTCACCCCATCACTAGGCGAGGCTGACACCAGACTGACCCCATCACTAGGCGAGGCTGACACCAGACTGAACCCATCATGAGGCGAGGCTGACACCAGACTGACACGATCACGAGGCGAGGCTGACACCAGACTGACCCCATCACGAGGCGAGACTGACACCAGACTGACCCCATCACGAGGCGAGACTGACACCAGACTGACCCCATCACGAGGCGAGGCTGACACCAGACTGACCCCATCACTAGGCAAGGCTGACACCAGACTGACCCCATCATGAGGCGAGGCTGACACCAGACTGACACGATAACGAGGCGAGGCTGACACCAGACTGACACCATCATGATGTGAGGCTGACACCAGACTGACCCCATCACTAGGCGAGGCTGACACCAGACTGACCCCATGACGAGGCGAGACTGACTCCATACTGACCCCATCATGTTGTGAGACTGACACCAGACTGACCCCATCACGAGGCGAGGCTGACACCAGACTGATCCCATCACGAGGCGAGGCTGACACCAGACTGACCCCATCACTAGGCGAGGCTGACACCAGACTGACCCCATCATGAGGCGAGGCTGACACCAGACTGACACGATCACGAGGCGAGGCTGACACCAGACTGACACCATCATGATGTGAGGCTGACACCAGACTGACCCCATCACTAGGCGAGGCTGACACCAGACTGACCCCATGACGAAGCGAGACTGACTCCAGACTGACCCCATCATGTTGTGAGGCTGACACCAGACTGACCCCATCACGAGGCGATGCTGACACCAGACTGACGCCATCACGAGGCGAGACTGACACCAGACTGACCCCATCACGAGGCGAGACTGACACCAGACTGACCCCATCACGGGACGAGGCTGACACCAGACTGACCCCATCACGAGGCGAGACTGACACCAGACTGACACCATCACGAGGCGAGACTGACACCAGACTGACCCCAACATGATGTGAGGCTGACACCAGACTGACCCCATCACGAGGCGATGCTGACACCAGACTGACCCCATCACGAGGCGAGGCTGACACCAGACTGACCCCATCACTAGGCGAGGCTGACACCAGACTGACCCCATCACGAGGCGAGGCTGACACCAGACTGACCCCATCACGAGGCGAGGCTGACACCAGACTGACCCCATCACGAGGCGAGGCTGACACCAGACTGACCCCATCACGAAACGAGGCTGACACCAGACTGACCCCATCACGAGGCGAGGCTGACACCAGACTGACCCCATCACGAGGCGAGGCTGACACCAGACTGACACCATCACGAGACGTGGCTGACACCAGACTGACCCCATCATGATGTGAGGCTGACACCAGACTTACCCCATCACTAGGCGAGGCTGACACCAGACTGACCCCATCACGAGGCGAGGCTGACACCAGACTGACCCCATCACTAGGCGAGGCTGACACCAGACTGACCCCATCACGAGGCGAGGCTGACACCAGACTGACCCCATCACGAGGCGAGGCTGACACCAGACTGACCCCATCACGAGGCGAGGCTGACACCAGACTGACCCCATCACGAAGCGAGGCTGACACCAGACTGACACCATCACAAGGCGAAGCTGACACAAGATTGACACCATCATGATGTGAGGCTGACACCAGACTGACCCCGTCACGGGGCGAGGCTGACACCAGACTGACCCCATCACGGGGCGAGGCTGACACCAGACTGACCCCATCACGAGACGAGACTGACACCAGACTGACCCCATCAAGAGCCGAGGCTGACACCAGACTGACCCCATCACGAGGCGAGGCTGAAACCAGACTGAACCCGTCACGAGGCAAGGCTGACACCAGACTGACCCAATCACAAGGCGAGGCTGAAACCAGACTGACACCATCACGAGGCGAGGCTGACACCAGACTGACCCCATCACGAGGTGAGGCTGACACCAGACTGACTCCATCACGAAGCGAGGCTGACACCAGACTGACCCCATCACGGGGCGAGGCTGACACCAGACTAACCCCATCATGAGGCGAGACTGACACCAGACTGACCCCATCACGAGGCGAGACTGACACCAGACTGACCCCATCATGATGTGAGGCTGACACCAGACTGACCCCATCACGAGGCGAGGCTGACACCAGACTGACCCCATCACGAGGCGAGACTGACACCAGACTGACCCCATCACTAGGCGAGGCTGACACCAGACTGACCCTATCATGAGGCGAGGCTGACACCAGACTGACACGATCACGAGGCGAGGCTGACACCAGACTGACACCATCATGATGTGAGGCTGACACCAGACTGACCCCATCACTAGGCGAGGCTGACACCAGACTGACCCCATGACGAGGCGAGACTGACTCCAGACTGACCCCATCATGTTGTGAGGCTGACACCAGACTGACCCCATCACGAGGCGATGCTGACACCAGACTGACCCCATCACGAGGCGAGATTGACACCAGACTGACCCCATCACGGGACGAGGCTGACACCAGACTGACCCCATCACGAGGCGAGACTGACACCAGACTGACACCATCACGAGGCGAGACTGACACCAGACTGACCCCATCATGATGTGAGGCTGACACCAGACTGACCGCATCATGAGGCGATGCTGACACCAGACTGACCCCATCACGAGGCGAGGCTGACACCAGACTGACACCATCACGAGGCGAGGCTGACACCAGACTGACACCATCATAATGTGAGGCTGACACCAGACTGACCCCATCACGAGGCGAGACTGACACCAGACTGACCCCATCACGAGGCGAGGCTGACACCAGACTGACCCCATCACGAGGCGAGGCTGACACCAGACTGACACCATCATGATGTGAGGCTGACACCAGACTGACCCCATCACGAGGCGAGGCTGACACCAGACTGACCCTATCACTAGGCGAGGCTTATACCAGACTGACACCATCTCGAGGCGAGGCTGACACCAGACTGACCACATAACGAGGCGAGGCTGACACCAGACTGACCCCATCATGATGTGAGGCTGACACCAGTCTGACCCCATCACGAGGCGAGGCTGACACCAGACTGACCCCGTCACGGGGCGAGGCTGACACCAGACTGACCCCATCACGAGGCGAGGCTGACACCAGACTGACGCCATCACGAGGCGAGGCTGACACCAGACTGACCCCATCACGAGGCGAGGCTGACACCAGACTGACCCCATCACGAGGCGAGGCTGACACCAGACTGACCCCATCAGGAGGCGAGGCTGACACCAGACTGACACCATCACGATGTGAGGCTGACACGAGACTGACACCATCACGAGGCGAGGCTGACACCAGACTGACCCCATTACGAGGCGAGGCTGACACCAGACTGACAGCATCACGATGTGAGGCTGAAACCAGACTGACCCCATCAAGAGGCGAGACTGACACCAGACTGACCCCATCACGAGGCGAGGCTGACACCAGACTGAACCCATCACGAGGCGAGGCTGACACCAGACTGACCCCATCACGAGGCGAGGCTGACACCAGACTGACACCATCATGATGTGAGGCTGACACCAGACTGACCCCATCACGAGGCGAGGCTGACACCAGACTGACCCTATCACTAGGCGAGGCTTATACCAGACTGACACCATCTCGAGGCGAGGCTGACACCATACTGACCACATAACGAGGCGAGGCTGACACCAGACTGACCCCATCATGATGTGAGGCTGACACCAGTCTGACCCCATCACGAGGCGAGGCTGACACCAGACTGACCCCATCACGAGGCGAGGCTGACACCAGACTGACCCTATCACTAGGCGAGGCTTATACCAGACTGACACCATCTCGAGGCGAGGCTGACACCAGACTGACCACATAACGAGGCGAGGCTGACACCAGACTGACCCCATCATGATGTGAGGCTGACACCAGTCTGACCCCATCACGAGGCGAGGCTGACACCAGACTGACCCCATCACGAGGCGAGGCTGACACCAGACTGACCCCATCACGATTCGAGGCTGACACCAGACTGACCCCGTCACGGGGCGAGGCTGACACCAGACTGACCCCATCACGAGGCGAGACTGACACAGGACTGACCCCATCACGGGGCGAGGCTGACACCAGACTGACCCCATCACGAGGCGAGGCTGACACCAGACTGACACCATCACGAGATGTGGCTGACACCAGACTGACCCCATCATGATGTGAGGCTGACACCAGACTGACCCCATCACGAGGCGAGACTGACACCAGACTGACCCCATCACGAGGCGAGACTGACACCAGACTGACCCCATCACGATGCGAGGCTGACACCAGACTGACCCCATCACTAGGCGAGGCTGACACCAGACTGACCCCATCACGAGGCGAGGCTGACACCAGACTGACCCCATCACGAGGCGAGGCTGACACCAGACTGACCCCATCACGAGGCGAGGCTGACACCAGACTGACCCCATCACGAAGCGAGGCTGACACCAGACTGACACCATCACGAAGCGAGGCTGACACCAGACTGACACCATCACAAGGCGAAGCTGATACCAGACTGACCCCGTCACGGGGCGAGGCTGACACCAGACTGACCCCATCACGAGGCGAGGCTGACACCAGACTGACCCCATCACAAGACGAGACTGACACCAGACTGACCCCATCAAGAGCCAAGGCTGACACCAGACTGACCCCATCACGAGGCGAGGCTGAAACCAGACTGAACCCGTCACGAGGCAAGGCTGACACCAGACTGACCCAATCACAAGGCGAGGCTGAATCCAGACTGACACCATCACGAGGCGAGGCTGACACCAGACTGACCCCATCACGAGGCGAGACTGACACCGGACTGACCCCATCACGAGGCGAGGCTGACACCAGACTGACCCCATCATGGGGCGAGGCTGACACCAGACTAACCCCATCACGAGGCGAGGCTGACACCTGACTGACACCATCATGATGTGAGGCTGACACCAGACTGACCCCATCACTAGGCGAGGCTGACACCAGAGTGACACCATCATGATGTGAGGCTGACACCAGACTGACCCCATCACGAGGCAAGGCTGACACCAGACTGACCCTATCACTAGGCGAGGCTGACACCAGACTGACACCATCACGAGGCGAGGCTGACACCAGACTGACCCCATCACGAGGCGAGGCTGACATCAGACTGACACCATCACGAGGCAAGGCTGACACCAGACTGAACCCATCACGAGGCGAGGCTGACACCAGACTGACCCCATCACGAGGCGAGGCTGACACCAGACTGACCCCATCACGAGGCGAGGCTGACACCAGACTGACCCCATCACGAGGCGAGGCTGACACCAGACTGACCCCATCACGAGGCGAGGCTGACACCAGACTGACCCCATCACGAGGCGAGGCTGACACCAGACTGACACCATCACGATGTGAGGCTGACACGAGACTGACACCATCACGAGGCGAGGCTGACACCAGACTGACCCCATTACGAGGCGAGGCTGACACCAGACTGACAGCATCACGATGTGAGGCTGAAACCAGACTGACCCCATCAAGAGGCGAGACTGACACCAGACTGACCCCATCACGAGGCGAGGCTGACACCAGACTGAACCCATCACGAGGCGAGGCTGACACCAGACTGACCCCATCACGAGGCGAGGCTGACACCAGACTGACCCCATCACGAGGCGAGGCTGACACCAGACTGACCCTATCACTAGGCGAGGCTTATACCAGACTGACACCATCTCGAGGCGAGGCTGACACCAGACTGACCACATAACGAGGCGAGGCTGACACCAGACTGACCCCATCATGATGTGAGGCTGACACCAGTCTGACCCCATCACGAGGCGAGACTGACACCAGACTGACACCATCACGAGGCGAGACTGACTCCAGACTGACCCCATCATGATGTGAGGCTGACACCAGACTGACCCCATCACGAGGCGATGCTGACACCAGACTGACCCCATCACGAGGCGAGGCTGACACCAGACTGACCCCATCACGAGGCGAGACTGACACCGGACTGACCCAATCACGAGGCGAGGCTGACACCGGACTGACCCCATCACGAGGTGAGGCTGACACCACACTGACCCCATCACTAGCGAGGCTGACACCAGACTGACCCCATCACGAGGCGAGGCTGACACCAGACTGACCCCATCACTAGCGAGGCTGACACTAGACTGACCCCATCACGAGGCGAGGCTGACACCAGACTGACCCCATCACGAGGCGAGGCTGACACCAGACTGACCCCATCACGGGGCGAGGCTGACACCAGACTGTCCCCATCACGAGGCGAGGCTGACACCGGACTGACCCCATCACGAGGCGAGGCTGACAGCGGACTGACCCCATTACGAGGCGAGGCTGACACCGGACTGACACCATCACGAGGCGAGGCTGACACCAGACTGACCCCATCATGAGGCGAGGCTGACACCAGACTGACACGATCACGAGGCGAGGCTGACACCAGACTGACACCATCATGATGTGAGGCTGACACCAGACTGACCCCATCACTAGGCGAGGCTGACTCCAGACTGACCCCATGACGAGGCGAGACTGACTCCAGACTGACCCCATCATGTTGTGAGGCTGACACCAGACTGACCCCATCACGAGGCGAGACTGACACCAGACTGACCCCATCACGAGGCGAGGCTGACACCAGACTGACCCCTTCATGAGGCGAGACTGACACCAGACTGACCCCATCACGGGACGAGGCTGACAAAAGTCTGACCCCATCACGAGGCGAGACTGACACCAGAGTGACACCATCACGAGGCGAGGCTGACACCAGACTGACCCCATCACGAGGCGAGGTTGACACCAGACTGACCCCATCACGAGGCGAGGCTGACACCAGACTGACACCATCACGAGGCGAGGTTGACACCAGACTGACCCCATCACGAGGCGAGACTGACACCAGACTGACCCCATCACGAGGCGAGGCTGACAACAGACTGACCCCATCACGAGGCGAGGCTGACACCAGACTGACCCCATCACGAGGCGAGGCTGACACCAGACTGACCCCATCACTAGGCGAGGCTGACACCAGACTGACCCCATCATGAGGCGAGGCTGACACCAGACTGACACGATCACGAGGCGAGGCTGACACCAGACTGACCCCATCACGAGGCGAGACTGACACCAGACTGACCCCATCACGAGGCGAGACTGACACCAGACTGACCCCATCACGAGGCGAGGCTGACACCAGACTGATCCCATCACGAGGCGAGGCTGACACCAGACTGACCCCATCACTAGGCAAGGCTGACACCAGACTGACCCCATCATGAGGCGAGGCTGACACCAGACTGACCCCATCATGAGGCGAGGCTGACACCAGACTGACACGATCACGAGGCGAGGCTGACACCAGACTGACCCCATCATGATGTGAGGCTGACACCAGACTGACCCCATCACTAGGCGAGGCTGACACCAGACTGACCCCATGACGAGGCGAGACTGACACCAGACTGACCCCATCATGTTGTGAGACTGACACCAGACTGACCCCATCACGAGGCGAGGCTGACACCAGACTGACCCCATCACGGGGCGAGGCTGACACCAGACTGTCCCCATCACGAGGCGAGGCTGACACCGGACTGACCCCATCACTAGCGAGGCTGACACTAGACTGACCCCATCACGAGGCGAGGCTGACACCAGACTGACCCCATCACGAGGCGAGGCTGACACCGGACTGACCCCATCACGAGGCGAGGCTGACAGCGGACTGACCCCATTACGAGGCGAGGCTGACACCGGACTGACACCATCACGAGGCGAGGCTGACACCGGACTGACACCATCACTAGGCGAGGCTGACACCGGACTGACACCATCACGAGGCGAGGCTGACAGCAGACTGACCCCATGATGAGGCGAGACTGACACCGGACTGACCCCATCACGAGGCGAGGCTGACACCAGACTGACCCCATCACGAGGCGAGGCTGACACTAAACTGACCCCATCACGAGGCGAGGCTGATACTAGACTGACCCCATCATGAGGTGAGGCTGACACCAGACTGACCCCATCACGGGACGAGGCTGACAAAAGTCTGACCCCATCACGAGGCGAGACTGACACCAGAGTGACACCATCACGAGGCGAGGCTGACACCAGACTGACCCCATCACGAGGCGAGGTTGACACCAGACTGACCCCATCACGAGGCGAGGCTGACACCAGACTGACACCATCACGAGGCGAGGTTGACACCAGACTGACCCCATCACGAGGCGAGACTGACACCAGACTGACCCCATCACGTGGCGAGGCTGACAACAGACTGACCCCATCACGAGGCGAGGCTGACACCAGACTGACCCCATCACGAGGCGAGGCTGACACCAGACTGACCCCATCACTAGGCGAGGCTGACACCAGACTGACCCCATCATGAGGCGAGGCTGACACCAGACTGACACGATCACGAGGCGAGGCTGACACCAGACTGACCCCATCACGAGGCGAGACTGACACCAGACTGACCCCATCACGAGGCGAGACTGACACCAGACTGACCCCATCACGAGGCGAGGCTGACACCAGACTGATCCCATCACGAGGCGAGGCTGACACCAGACTGACCCCATCACTAGGCAAGGCTGACACCAGACTGACCCCATCATGAGGCGAGGCTGACACCAGACTGACACGATCACGAGGCGAGGCTGACACCAGACTGACCCCATCATGATGTGAGGCTGACACCAGACTGACCCCATCACTAGGCGAGGCTGACACCAGACTGACCCCATGACGAGGCGAGACTGACACCAGACTGACCCCATCATGTTGTGAGACTGACACCAGACTGACCCCATCACGAGGCGAGGCTGACACCAGACTGATCCCATCACGAGGCGAGGCTGACACCAGACTGACCCCATCACTAGGCGAGGCTGACACCAGACTGACCCCATCATGAGGCGAGGCTGACACCAGACTGACACGATCATGAGGCGAGGCTGACACCAGACTGACACCTTCATGATGTGAGGCTGACACCAGACTGACCCCATCACTAGGCGAGGCTGACACCAGACTGACCCCATGACGAGGCGAGACTGACTCCAGACTGACCCCATCATGTTGTGAGGCTCACACCAGACTGACCCCATCACGAGGCGATGCTGACACCAGACTGACGCCATCACGAGGCGAGACTGACACCATACTGACCCCATCACGAGGCGAGACTGACACCAGACTGACCCCATCACGGGACGAGGCTGACACCAGACTGACCCCATCACGAGGCGAGACTGACACCGGACTGACCCCATCACGAGGCGAGATTGACACCGGACTGATACCATCACGAGGCGAGACTGACACCAGACTGAACCCATCAAAAGGCGATGCTGACACCAGACTGACCCCATCACTAGGCGAGACTGACACCAGACTTACCCCATCACGAGGCGAGGCTGACACCAGACTGACCCCATCACGAGGCGAGACTGACACCGGACTGATACCATCACGAGGCGAGGCTGACACCAGACTGACACCATCATGATGTTAGGCTGACACCAGACTGACCCCATCACGAGGCGAGGCTGACACCAGACTGACCCCATCACGGGGCGAGGCTGACACCAGACTGTCCCCATCACGAGGCGAGGCTGACACCGGACTGACCCCATCACGAGGCGAGGCTGACAGCGGACTGACCCCATTACGAGGCGAGGCTGACACCGGACTGACACCATCACGAGGCGAGGCTGACACCGGACTGACACCATCACGAGGCGAGGCTGACACCGGACTGACACCATCACGATGTGAGGCTGACACCAGACTGACCCCATGATGAGGCGAGACTGACACCGGACTGACCCCATCACGAGGCGAGGCTGACACCAGACTGACCCCATCACGAGGCGAGGCTGACACTAGACTGACCCCATCACGAGGCGAGGCTGATACTAGACTGACCCCATCATGAGGTGAGGCTGACACCAGACTGACACCATCACGATGTGAGGCTGACACCAGACTGACCCCATCATGAGGCGAGGCTGACACCAGACTGACACCATCACGAGGCAAGGCTGACACCAGACTGACCCCATCATGAGGCGAGACTGACACCGGACTGACTCTATCACTAGGCGAGGCTGACACCAGACTGACACCATCACAAGGCGAGGCTGACACCAGACTGACCCCATCAGGTGGCGAGGCTGACATCAGACTGACCCCATCACGAGGCGAGGCTGACACCAGACTGACACCATCATGATGTGAGGCTGATACCATACTGACCCCATCATGAGGCGAGGCTGACACCAGACTGACCCCATTACGAGGCGAGACTGACTCCAGACTGACCCCATCATGATGTGAGGCTAACAAAAGACTGACCCCATCACGAGACGATGCTGACACCAGACTGACCCCATCGCGAGGCGAGGCTGACACCAGACTGACACCAACGCGAGGCGAGGCTGACACCAGACTGACCCCATCACGAGGCGAGGCTGACACTAGACTGACCCCATCACGAGGCGAGGCTTACACCAGACTGACCCCATCACGAGGCGAGACTGACACCGGACTGACCCCATCAGAGGTGAGGCTGACACCAGACTGACACCAACGCGAGGCGAGGCTGACACCAGACTGACTCCATCGCGAAGCGAGGCTGACACCAGACTGACCCCATCACGAGGCGAGGCTTACACCAGACTGACCCCATCATGGGGCGAGGCTGACACCAGACTGACCCGATCACGAGGTGAGGCTGACGCCAGACTGACACCATCACGAGGCAAGACTGACACTAGACTGACCCCATCATGATGTGAGGCTGACACCAGACTGACCCCATCACTAGGCGAGGCTGACACCAGACAGACCCCATCACGAGGCGAGGCTGACACCAGACTGACACCATCACGAGGCGAGGCTGACACCAGACTGACCCCATCACGAGGCGAGGCTGACACCAGACTGACCCCATCACGAGGCGAGGCTTACACCAGACTGACCCCATCACGAGGCGAGACTGACACCGGACTGACCCCATCAGAGGTGAGGCTGACACCAGACTGACTCCATCACGAAGCGAGGCTGACACCAGACTGACCCCATCACGAGGCGAGGCTGACACCAGACTGACTCCATCGCGAAGCGAGGCTGACACCAGACTGACCCCATCACGAGGCGAGGCTTACACCAGACTGACCCCATCACGGGGCGAGGCTGACACCAGACTGACCCGATCACGAGGCGAGGCTGACGCCAGACTGACACCATCACGAGGCAAGACTGACACCAGACTGACCCCATAATGATGTGAGGCTGACACCAGACTGACCCCATCACTAGGCGAGGCTGACACCAGACAGACCCCATCACGAGGCGAGGCTGACACCAGACTGACACCATCACGAGGCGAGGCTGACACCAGACTGACCCCATCACGATGCGAGGCTGGCACCAGACTGACACCATCACGAGGCGAGACTGACACCAGACTGATCCCATCATGATGTGAGGCTGACACCAAACTGACCCCATCACGAGGCCAGGCTGACACCAGACTGACCCCATCACGAGGCGAGGCTGACACCAGACTTACACCATCACGATCTGAGGCTGACACCAGACTGACCCCATCACAAGGCCAGGCTGACACCAGACTGACCCCATCACGAGGCCAGGCTGACACCAGACTGACCCCATCACGAGGCAAGGCTGACACCAGACTGACACCATCATGATGTGAGGCTAACACCAAACTGACCCCATCACTAGGCGAGGCTGACACCAGACTGACCCCATCACGAGGCGAGACTGACACCGGACTGACCCCATCACGAGGCAAGGCTGACACCAGACAGACACCATCACAAGGCGAGGCTGACACCAGACTGACCCCATCACGAGCCGAGACTGACACCAGACTGACCCCATCATGAGGCGAAGCTGACACCAGACTGACCCCATCACGAGCCGAGACTGACACCAGACTGACCCCATCACGAGGCGAAGCTGACACCAGACTGACCCCATCACGAGGCGAGGCTGACACCAGACTGACACCATCACGAGGCGAGGCTGACACCAGACTGACCCCATCACGAGGCGAGGCTGACACCAGACTGACCCCATCACGAGGCGGGGCTGACACCAGACTGACCCCATCACGAGGCGAGGCTGACACCAGACTGACCCCATCACGAGGCGAGGCTTACACCAGACTGACCCCATCACGAGGCGAGGCTGACACCAGACTGACACCATCACGATCTGAGGCTGACACCAGACTAACCCCATCACGAGGCCAGGCTGACACCAGACTGACCCCATTACGAGGCCAGGCTGACACCAGACTGACCCCATTACGAGGCGAGGCTGACACCAGACTGACCCCATCACGAGGCGGGGCTGACACCAGACTGACCCCATCACGAGGCGAGGCTGACACCAGACTGACCCCATCATGAGGCGAGGCTTACACCAGACTGACCCCATCACGGGGCGAGGCTGACACATGACTGACCCGATCACGAGGCGAGGCTGACACCAGACTGACACCATCACGAGGCGAGACTGACACCAGACTGACCCCATCATGATGTGAGGCTGACACCAGACTGACCCCATCACGAGGCGAGACTGACACCAGACTGACCCAATCACGAGGCTAAGCTGACACCAGACTGACCCCATCACGAGGCGAGGCTGACACCAGACTGACCAAATCACGAGGCGAGACTGACACCAGACTGACCCCATCACGAGGCGAGGCTGACACCAGGCTGACCCCATCAAAAGCAAGGCTGACACCAGACTGACACCATCACGAGGCGAGGCTGACACCAGACTGACCCCATCACGAGGAGAGACTGACACCAGACTGACCCCATCATGAGGCGAAGCTGACACCAGACTGACCCCATCACGAGGCGAGACTGACACCAGACTGACCCCATCACGAGGCGAGGCTGATGCCAGACTGACACCATCACGAGGCCAGACTGACACCAGACTGACCCCATCATGATGTGAGGCTGACACCAGACTGACCCCATCACTAGGCGAGGCTGACACCAGACAGACCCCATCACGAGGAGAGGCTGACACCAGACTGACACCATCACGAGGCGAGGCTGACACCAGACTGACCCCATCACGATGCGAGGCTGACACCAGACTGACACCATCACGAGGCGAGACTGACACCAGACTGATCCCATCATGATGTGAGGCTGACACCAGACTGACCCCATCACGAGGCCAGGCTGACACCAGACTGACCCCATCACGAGGCGAGGCTGACACCAGACTGACACCATCACGATCTGAGGCTGACACCAGACTGACCCCATCACGAGGCGAGGCTGACACCAGACTGACACCATCACGATCTGAGGCTGACACCAGACTGACCCCATCACGAGGCGAGTCTGACACCAGACTGACACCATCACAAGGCGAGGCTGACACCAGACTGACCCCATCACGAGCCGAGACTGACACCAGACTGACCCCATCATGAGGCGAAGCTGACACCAGACTGACACCATCACGAGGCGAGACTGACACCAGTCTGACCCCATCACGAGGCGAAGCTGACACCAGACTGACCCCATCACGAGGCGAGGCTGACACCAGACTGACCCCATCACGAGGCGGGGCTGACACCAGACTGACCACATCACGAGGCGAGGCTGACACCAGACTGACCCCATCACGAGGCGAGGCTTACACCAGACTGACCCCATCACGGGGCGAGGCTGACACATGACTGACCCGATCACGAGGCGAGGCTGACACCAGACTGACACCATCACGAGGCGAGACTGACACCAGACTGACCCCATCATGATGTGAGGCTGACACCAGACTGACCCCATCACGAGGCGAGACTGACACCAGACTGACCCCATCACGAGGCTAAGCTGACACCAGACTGACCCCATCACGAGGCGAGGCTGACACCAGACTGACCAAATCACGAGGCGAGACTGACACCAGACTGACCCCATCACGAGGCGAGGCTGACACCAGGCTGACCCCATCAAAAGCGAGGCTGACACCAGACTGACACCATCACGAGGCGAGGCTGACACCAGACTGACCCCATCACGAGGCGAGACTGACACCAGACTGACCCCATCACGAGGCGAAGCTGACACCAGACTGACCCCATCACGAGGCGAGACTGACACCAGACTGACCCCATCACGAGGCGAGGCTGATGCCAGACTGACACCATCACGAGGCAAGACTGACACCAGACTGACCCCATTATGATGTGAGGCTGACACCAGACTGACCCCATCACTAGGCGAGGCTGACACCAGACAGACCCCATCACGAGGCGAGGCTGACACCAGACTGACACCATCACGAGGCGAGACTGACACCAGACTGACCCCATCACGATGCGAGGCTGACACCAGACTGACACCATCACGAGGCGAGACTGACACCAGACTGATCCCATCATGATGTGAGGCTGACACCAGACTGACCCCATCACGAGGCCAGGCTGACACCAGACTGACCCCATCACGAGGCGAGGCTGACACCAGACTGACACCATCACGATCTGAGGCTGACACCAGACTGACCCCATCACGAGGCGAGGCTGACACCAGACTGACACCATCACGAGGCGAAGCTGACACCAGACTGACCCCATCACGAGGCGAGGCTGACACCAGACTGACACCATCACGAGGCGAGGCTGACACCAGACTGACCCCATCACGAGGCGAGGCTGACACCAGACTGACCCCATCACGAGGCGGGGCTGACACCAGACTGACCACATCACGAGGCGAGGCTGACACCAGACTGACCCCATCACGAGGCGAGGCTTACACCAGACTGACCCCATCACGAGGCGAGGCTGACACCCGACTGACCCCATCATGATGTGAGGCTGACACCAGACTGACCCCATCACGAGGCGAGACTGACACCAGACTGACCCCATCACGAGGCGAGGCTGACACCAGACTGACCCCATCACGGGGCGAGGCTGACACCAGACTGACCTCATCACGAGGCGAGACTGACACCAGACTGACCCCATCATGAGGCGAGACTGACACCAGACTGACCCCATCACGAGGCGAGACTGACACCAGACTGACCCCATGATGATGTGAGGCTGACACCAGACTGACCCCATCACGGGGCGAGGCTGACACCAGACTGACCCCATCACGAGGCGAGACTGACACCAGACTGACCCCATCACGAGGCGATACTGACACCAGACTGACCCCATCACGAGGCGAGGCTGACACCAGACTGACCCCATCATGAGGTGAGGCTGACACCAGACTGACACCATCATGATGTGAGGCTGACACCAGACTGACCCCATCACGAGGCGAGGCTAACACCAGACTGACACCATCACGAGGCAAGGCTGACACCAGACTGACACCATCATGATGTGAGGCTGACACCAGACTGACCCCATCACGAGGCGAGACTGAAACCAGACTGACCCCATCACGAGGCGAGGCTGACACCAGACTGACACCATCACGAGGCGATGCTGACACCAGACTGACCCCATCACTAGGCGAGGCTGACACCAGACTGACACCATCACGAGGCGAGGCTGACACCAGACTGACCCCATCACGAGGCGAGGCTGACACCAGACTGACCCCATCACGGGGCGAGGCTGACACCAGACTGACCCCATCACGAGGCGAGGCTGACACCAGACTGACCCCATCACGAGGCGAGGCTAACACCAGACTGACACCATCACGAGGCAAGGCTGACACCAGACTGACACCATCAGGATGTGAGGCTGACACCAGACTGACCCCATCACGAGGCGAGACTGACACCAGACTGACCCCATCACGAGGCGAGACTGACACCAGACTGACCCCATCACGAGGCGAGGCTGACACCAGACTGACTCCATCACGGGGAGAGGCTGATACCAGACTGACCCCATCACGAAGCGAGACTGACACCAGACTGACCCCATCACGAGGCGAGACTGACACCAGACTGACCCCATCATGATGTGAGGCTGACACCAGACTGACCCCATCACGAGGCGAGGCTGACACCTGACTGACACCATCACGAGGCGATGCTGACACCAGACTGACACCATCATGATGTGAGGCTGACACCAGACTGACCCCATCACGAGGCGAGGCTGACACCAGACTGACACCATCATGATGTGAGGCTGACACCAGACTGACCCCATCACGAGGCGAGACTGACACCAGACTGACCCCATCATGATGTGAGGCTGACACCAGACTGACCCCATCACGAGGCGAGGCTGACACCAGACTGACCCCATCACGAGGTGAGGCTGACACCAGACTGACACCATCACGAGGCGAAGCTGACACCAGACTGACACCATCACGAGGCGATGCTGACACCAGACTGCCCCCATCACTAGGCTAGGCTGACACCAGACAGACCCCTTCATGATGTGAGGTTGACACCAGACTGACCCCATCACTAGGCGAGGCTGACACCAGACTGACCCCATCATGAGGCGAGGCTGACACCAGACTGACACCATCACTTGGCGAGGCTGACACCAGACTGACACCATCATGATGTGAGGCTGACACCAGACTGACCCCATCACGAGGCGAGGCTGACACCAGACTGACCCCATCATGAGGCGAGGCTGACACCAGACTGACACCATCATGATGTGAGGCTGACACCAGACTGACCCTATCACTAGGCGAGGCTGATACCAGACTGACACCATCTCGAGGCGAGGCTGACACCAGACTGACCACATAACGAGGCGAGGCTGACACCAGACTGACCCCATCATGATGTGAGGCTGACACCAGTCTGACCCCATCACGAGGCGAGGCTAACACCAGACTGACCCCATCACGAGGCGAGGCTGACACCAGACTGACCCCATCACGAGGCGAGGCTGACACCAGACTGACCCCATCACGATGTGAGGCTGACACCAGTCTGACCCCATCACGAGGCGAGGCTAACACCAGACTGACCCCATCACGAGGCGAGGCTGACACCAGACTGACCCCATCACGATGTGAGGCTGACACCAGTCTGACCCCATCACGAGGCGAGGCTGACACCAGACTGACGCCATCATGATGTGAGGCTGACACCAGACTGACCCCATCACGAGACGAGACTGACACCAGACTTACCCCATCACGAGGCGAGGCTGACACCACACTGACACCATCATGATGTGAGGCTGACACCAGACTGACCCCATCACGAGGCGAGGCTGACACCAGAATGACCCCATTACGAGGTGAGGCTGACACCAGACTGACACCATCACGAGGCGAGGCTGACACCAGACTGACACCATCACGAGGCGAGGCTGACACTAGACTGACCCCATAACGAGGCGAGGCTGACACCAGACTGACACCATCATGATGTGAGACTGTCAACAGACTGACCCCATCACGAGGCGAGGCTGACACCAGACTGACACCATCACGAGGCGAGGCTGACACCAGACTGACACCATCACGAGGCGAGGCTGACACCAGACTGACCCCATCACGAGGCGAGGCTGACACCAGACTGACACCATCATGATGTGAGGCTGACACCAGACTGACCTCATCACGAGGCGAGGCTGACACCAGACTGACCCCATCACGAGGTGAGGCTGACACCAGACTGACACCATCACGAGGCGAGGCTGACACCAGACTGACACCATCACGAGGCGATGCTGAAACCAGACTGACCCCATCACTAGGCGAGGCTGACACCAGACTGACCCCATCACGAGGCGAGGCTGACACCAGACTGACACCATCACGAGGCGAGGCTGACACTAGACTGACCCCATCACGAGGCGAGGCTGACACCAGACTGACACCATCATGATGTTGAGACTGACAACAGACTGACCCCATCACGAGGCGAGGCTGACACCAGACTGACACCATCACGAGGCGAGGCTGACACCAGACTGACACCATCACGAGGCGAGGCTGACACCAGACTGACCCCATCACGAGGCGAGGCTGACACCAGACTGACACCATCATGATGTGAGGCTGACACCAGACTGACCTCATCACGAGGCGAGGCTGACACCAGACTGACCCCATCACGAGGTGAGGCTGACACCAGACTGACACCATCACGAGGCGAGGCTGACACCAGACTGACCCCATCACGAGGCGATGCTGACACCAGACTGACCCCATCACTAGGCGAGGCTGACACCAGACTAACACCATCACGAGGCGAGGCTGACACCAGACTGACCCCATCACGAGGCGAGGCTGACACCAGACTGACCCCATCACGGGGCGAGGCTGACACCAGACTGACCCCATCACGAGGCGAGGCTGACACCAGACTGACCCCATCACGAGGCGAGGCTAACACCAGACTGACACCATCACGAGGCAAGGCTGACACCAGACTGACACCATCATGATGTGAGGCTGACACCAGACTGACCCCATCACGAGGCGAGACTGAAACCAGACTGACCCCATCACGAGGCGAGGCTGACACCAGACTGACACCATCACGAGGCGATGCTGACACCAGACTGACCCCATCACTAGGCGAGGCTGACACCAGACTGACACCATCACGAGGCGAGGCTGACACCAGACTGACCCCATCACGAGGCGAGGCTGACACCAGACTGACCCCATCACGGGGCGAGGCTGACACCAGACTGACCCCATCACGAGGCGAGGCTGACACCAGACTGACCCCATCACGAGGCGAGGCTAACACCAGACTGACACCATCACGAGGCAAGGCTGACACCAGACTGACACCATCAGGATGTGAGGCTGACACCAGACTGACCCCATCACGAGGCGAGACTGACACCAGACTGACCCCATCACGAGGCGAGACTGACACCAGACTGACCCCATCACGAGGCGAGGCTGACACCAGACTGACTCCATCACGGGGAGAGGCTGATACCAGACTGACCCCATCACGAAGCGAGACTGACACCAGACTGACCCCATCACGAGGCGAGACTGACACCAGACTGACCCCATCATGATGTGAGGCTGACACCAGACTGACCCCATCACGAGGCGAGGCTGACACCTGACTGACACCATCACGAGGCGATGCTGACACCAGACTGACACCATCATGATGTGAGGCTGACACCAGACTGACCCCATCACGAGGCGAGGCTGACACCAGACTGACACCATCATGATGTGAGGCTGACACCAGACTGACCCCATCACGAGGCGAGACTGACACCAGACTGACCCCATCATGATGTGAGGCTGACACCAGACTGACCCCATCACGAGGCGAGGCTGACACCAGACTGACCCCATCACGAGGTGAGGCTGACACCAGACTGACACCATCACGAGGCGAAGCTGACACCAGACTGACACCATCACGAGGCGATGCTGACACCAGACTGCCCCCATCACTAGGCTAGGCTGACACCAGACAGACCCCTTCATGATGTGAGGTTGACACCAGACTGACCCCATCACTAGGCGAGGCTGACACCAGACTGACCCCATCATGAGGCGAGGCTGACACCAGACTGACACCATCACTTGGCGAGGCTGACACCAGACTGACACCATCATGATGTGAGGCTGACACCAGACTGACCCCATCACGAGGCGAGGCTGACACCAGACTGACCCCATCATGAGGCGAGGCTGACACCAGACTGACACCATCATGATGTGAGGCTGACACCAGACTGACCCTATCACTAGGCGAGGCTGATACCAGACTGACACCATCTCGAGGCGAGGCTGACACCAGACTGACCACATAACGAGGCGAGGCTGACACCAGACTGACCCCATCATGATGTGAGGCTGACACCAGTCTGACCCCATCACGAGGCGAGGCTAACACCAGACTGACCCCATCACGAGGCGAGGCTGACACCAGACTGACCCCATCACGAGGCGAGGCTGACACCAGACTGACCCCATCACGATGTGAGGCTGACACCAGTCTGACCCCATCACGAGGCGAGGCTAACACCAGACTGACCCCATCACGAGGCGAGGCTGACACCAGACTGACCCCATCACGAGGCGAGGCTGACACCAGACTGACCCCATCATGAGGCGAGGCTGACACCAGACTGACCCCATCACGAGGCGAGGCTGACACCAGACTGACCCCATCACGAGGCGAGGCTGACACCAGACTGACCCCATCACGAAGCGAGGCTGACACCAGACTGACCCCATCACGAGGCGAGGCTGACACCTGACTGAAACCATCATGATGTGAGGCTGACACCAGACAGACCCCTTCATGATGTGAGGTTGACACCAGACTGACCCCATCACTAGGCGAGGCTGACACCAGACTGACCCCATCATGAGGCGAGGCTGACACCAGACTGACACCATCACTTGGCGAGGCTGACACCAGACTGACACCATCATGATGTGAGGCTGACACCAGACTGACCCCATCACGAGGCGAGGCTGACACCAGACTGACACCATCATGATGTGAGGCTGACACCAGACTGACCCTATCACTAGGCGAGGCAGATACCAGACTGACACCATCTCGAGGCGAGGCTGACACCAGACTGACCACATAACGAGGCGAGGCTGACACCAGACTGACCCCATCATGATGTGAGGCTGACACCAGTCTGACCCCATCACGAGGCGAGGCTAACACCAGACTGACCCCATCACGAGGCGAGGCTGACACCAGACTGACCCCATCACGAGGCGAGGCTGACACCAGACTGACCCCATCATGAGGCGAGGCTGACACCAGACTGACCCCATCACGAGACGAGGCTGACACCAGACTGACCCCATCACGAGGCGAGGCTGACACCAGACTGACCCCATCACGAAGGCGAGGCTGACACCAGACTGACCCCATCACGAGGCGAGGCTGACACCAGACTGACCCCATCACGAGGCGAGACTGACACCGGACTGACCCCATCACAAGGCGAGGCTGACACCGGACTGACCCCATCACGAGGTGAGGCTGACACCAGACTGACCCCATCACGAGGCGAGACTGACACCGGACTGACCCCATCACGAGGCGAGGCTGACACCAGACTGACACCATCATGATGTGAGGCTGACACCAGACTGACCCCATCACGAGGCAAGGCTGACACCAGACTGACCCTATCACTAGGCGAGGCTGACACCAGACTGACACCATCACGAGGCGAGGCTGACACCAGACAGACCCCATCACGAGGCGAGGTTGACATCAGACTGACACCATCACGAGGCAAGGCTGACACCAGACTGAACCCATCACGAGGCGAGGCTGACACCAGACTGACCCCATCACGAGGCGAGGTGGACACCAGACTGACCCCATCACGAGGCGAGGCTGACACAAGACTGACCCCATCATGAGGCGAGGCTGACACCAGACTGACCCCATCACGAGGCGAGGCTGACACCAGACTGACCCCATCACGAGGCGAGGCTGACACCAGACTGACACCATCACGATGTGAGGCTGACACGAGACTGACACCATCACGAGGCGAGGCTGACACCAGACTGACAGCATCACGATGTGAGGCTGAAACCAGACTGACCCCATCAAGAGGCGAGACTGACACCAGACTGACCCCATCACGAGGCGAGGCTGACACCAGACTGAACCCATCACGAGGCGAGGCTGACACCAGACTGACCCTATCACTAGGCGAGGCTTATACCAGACTGACACCATCTCTAGGCGAGGCTGACACCAGACTGACCACATAACGAGGCGAGGCTGACACCAGACTGACCCCATCATGATGTGAGGCTGACACCAGTCTGACCCCATCACGAGGCGAGGCTGACACCAGACTGACCCCATCACGAGGCGAGGCTGACACCAGACTGACCCCATCACGAGGCGAGGCTGACACCAGACTGTCCCCATCACGAGGCGAGGCTGACACCAGACTGACACCATCACGAGACGTGGCTGACACCAGACTGACCCCATCATGATGTGAGGCTGACACCAGATTGACCCCATCACTAGGCGAGGCTGACACCAGACTGACCCCATCACGAGGCGAGGCTGACACCAGACTGACCCCATCACGAGGCGAGGCTGACACCTGACTGACACCATCACGAGGCGATGCTGACACCAGACTGACACCATCATGATGTGAGGCTGACACCAGACTGACCCCATCACGAGGCGAGGCTGACACCAGACTGACACCATCATGATGTGAGGCTGACACCAGACTGACCCCATCACGAGGCGAGACTGACACCAGACTGACCCATCATGATGTGAGGCTGACACCAGACTGACCCCATCACGAGGCGAGGCTGACACCAGACTGACACCATCACGAGGTGAGGCTGACACCAGACTGACACCATCACGAGGCGAAGCTGACACCAGACTGACACCATCACGAGGCGATGCTGACACCAGACTGCCCCCATCACTAGGCTAGGCTGACACCAGACAGACCCCTTCATGATGTGAGGTTGACACCAGACTGACCCCATCACTAGGCGAGGCTGACACCAGACTGACCCCATCATGAGGCGAGGCTGACACCAGACTGACACCATCACTTGGCGAGGCTGACACCAGACTGACACCATCATGATGTGAGGCTGACACCAGACTGACCCCATCACGAGGCGAGGCTGACACCAGACAGACCCCTTCATGATGTGAGGTTGACACCAGACTGACCCCATCACTAGGCGAGGCTGACACCAGACTGACCCCATCATGAGGCGAGGCTGACACCAGACTGACACCATCACTTGGCGAGGCTGACACCAGACTGACACCATCATGATGTGAGGCTGACACCAGACTGACCCCATCACGAGGCGAGGCTGACACCAGACTGACCCCATCATGAGGCGAGGCTGACACCAGACTGACACCATCATGATGTGAGGCTGACACCAGACTGACCCTATCACTAGGCGAGGCTGATACCAGACTGACACCATCTCGAGGCGAGGCTGACACGAGACTGACCACATAACGAGGCGAGGCTGACACCAGACTGACCCCATCATGATGTGAGGCTGACACCAGTCTGACCCCATCACGAGGCGAGGCTAACACCAGACTGACCCCATCACGAGGCGAGGCTGACACCAGACTGACCCCATCACGAGGCGAGGCTGACACCAGACTGACCCCATCACGATGTGAGGCTGACACCAGTCTGACCCCATCACGAGGCGAGGCTAACACCAGACTGACCCCATCACGAGGCGAGGCTGACACCAGACTGACCCCATCACGAGGCGAGGCTGACACCAGACTGACCCCATCATGAGGCGAGGCTGACACCAGACTGACACCATCTCGAGGCGAGGCTGACACCAGACTGACCACATAACGAGGCGAGGCTGACACCAGACTGACCCCATCACGATGTGAGGCTGACACCAGTCTGACCCCATCACGAGGCGAGGCTAACACCAGACTGACCCCATCACGAGGCGAGGCTGACACCAGACTGACCCCATCACGAGGCGAGGCTGACACCAGACTGACCCCATCACGAGGCGAGGCTGACACCAGACTGACCCCATCATGAGGCGAGGCTGACACCAGACTGACCCCATCACGAGACGAGGCTGACACCAGACTGACCCCATCACGAGGCGAGGCTGACACCAGACTGACCCCATCACGAAGCGAGGCTGACACCAGACTGACCCCATCACGAGGCGAGGCTGACACCTGACTGAAACCATCATGATGTGAGGCTGACACCAGACTGACCCCATCACTAGGCGAGGCTGACACCAGACTGACGCCATCACGAGGCGAGGCTGACACCAGACTGACCCCATCACGAGGCGAGGCTGACACCAGACTGACCCCATCACGAGGCGAGACTGACACCGGACTGACCCCATCACAAGGCGAGGCTGACACCGGACTGACCCCATCACGAGGTGAGGCTGACACCAGACTGACCCCATCACGAGGCGAGACTGACACCGGACTGACCCCATCACGAGGCGAGGCTGACACCAGACTGACACCATCATGATGTGAGGCTGACACCAGACTGACCCCATCACGAGGCAAGGCTGACACCAGACTGACCCTATCACTAGGCGAGGCTGACACCAGACTGACACCATCACGAGGCGAGGCTGACACCAGACAGACCCCATCACGAGGCGAGGTTGACATCAGACTGACACCATCACGAGGCAAGGCTGACACCAGACTGAACCCATCACGAGGCGAGGCTGACACCAGACTGACCCCATCACGAGGCGAGGTGGACACCAGACTGACCCCATCACGAGGCGAGGCTGACACAAGACTGACCCCATCATGAGGCGAGGCTGACACCAGACTGACCCCATCACGAGGCGAGGCTGACACCAGACTGACCCCATCACGAGGCGAGGCTGACACCAGACTGACACCATCACGATGTGAGGCTGACACGAGACTGACACCATCACGAGGCGAGGCTGACACCAGACTGACAGCATCACGATGTGAGGCTGAAACCAGACTGACCCCATCAAGAGGCGAGACTGACACCAGACTGACCCCATCACGAGGCGAGGCTGACACCAGACTGAACCCATCACGAGGCGAGGCTGACACCAGACTGACCCTATCACTAGGCGAGGCTTATACCAGACTGACACCATCTCTAGGCGAGGCTGACACCAGACTGACCACATAACGAGGCGAGGCTGACACCAGACTGACCCCATCATGATGTGAGGCTGACACCAGTCTGACCCCATCACGAGGCGAGGCTGACACCAGACTGACCCCATCACGAGGCGAGGCTGACACCAGACTGACCCCATCACGAGGCGAGGCTGACACCAGACTGTCCCCATCACGAGGCGAGGCTGACACCAGACTGACACCATCACGAGACGTGGCTGACACCAGACTGACCCCATCATGATGTGAGGCTGACACCAGATTGACCCCATCACTAGGCGAGGCTGACACCAGACTGACCCCATCACGAGGCGAGGCTGACACCAGACTGACCCCATCACGAGGCGAGGCTGACACCTGACTGACACCATCACGAGGCGATGCTGACACCAGACTGACACCATCATGATGTGAGGCTGACACCAGACTGACCCCATCACGAGGCGAGGCTGACACCAGACTGACACCATCATGATGTGAGGCTGACACCAGACTGACCCCATCACGAGGCGAGACTGACACTAGACTGACCCCATCATGATGTGAGGCTGACACCAGACTGACCCCATCACGAGGCGAGGCTGACACCAGACTGACCCCATCACGAGGTGAGGCTGACACCAGACTGACACCATCACGAGGCGAAGCTGACACCAGACTGACACCATCACGAGGCGATGCTGACACCAGACTGCCCCCATCACTAGGCTAGGCTGACACCTGACAGACCCCTTCATGATGTGAGGTTGACACCAGACTGACCCCATCACTAGGCGAGGCTGACACCAGACTGACCCCATCATGAGGCGAGGCTGACACCAGACTGACACCATCACTTGGCGAGGCTGACACCAGACTGACACCATCATGATGTGAGGCTGACACCAGACTGACCCCATCACGAGGCGAGGCTGACACCAGACTGACCCCATCATGAGGCGACGCTGACACCAGACTGACACCATCATGATGTGAGGCTGACACCAGACTGACCCTATCACTAGGCGAGGCTGATACCAGACTGACACCATCTCGAGGCGAGGCTGACACCAGACTGACCACATAACGAGGCGAGGCTGACACCAGACTGACCCCATCATGATGTGAGGCTGACACCAGTCTGACCCCATCACGAGGCGAGGCTAACACCAGACTGACCCCATCACGAGGCGAGGCTGACACCAGACTGACCCCATCACGAGGCGAGGCTGACACCAGACTGACCCCATCATGAGGCGAGGCTGACACCAGACTGACCCCATCACGAGGCGAGGCTGACACCAGACTGACCCCATCACGAGGCGAGGCTGACACCAGACTGACCCCATCACGAAGCGAGGCTGACACCAGACTGACCCCATCACGAGGCGAGGCTGACACCTGACTGAAACCATCATGATGTGAGGCTGACACCAGACTGACCCCATCACTAGGCGAGGCTGACACCAGACTGACGCCATCACGAGGCGAGGCTGACACCAGACTGACCCCATCACGAGGCGAGGCTGACACCAGACTAACCCCATCACGAGGCGAGACTGACACCGGACTGACCCCATCACGAGGCGAGGCTGACACCGGACTGACCCCATCACGAGGTGAGGCTGACACCAGACTGACCCCATCACGAGGCGAGACTGACACCGGACTGACCCCATCACGAGGCGAGGCTGACACCAGACTGACACCATCATGATGTGAGGCTGACACCAGACTGACACCATCACGAGGCAAGGCTGACACCAGACTGAACCCATCACGAGGCGAGGCTGACACCAGACTGACCCCATCACGAGGCGAGGCTGACACCAGACTGACCCCATCACGAGGCGAGGCTGACACAAGACTGACCCCATCTTGAGGCGAGGCTGACACCAGACTGACCCCATCACGAGGCGAGGCTGACACCAGACTGACCCCATCACGAGGCGAGGCTGACACCAGACTGACACCATCACGATGTGAGGCTGACACGAGACTGACACCATCACGAGGCGAGGCTGACACCAGACTGACAGCATCACGATGTGAGGCTGAAACCAGACTGACCCCATCAAGAGGCGAGACTGACACCAGACTGACCCCATCACGAGGCGAGGCTGACACCAGACTGAACCCATCACGAGGCGAGGCTGACACCAGACTGACCCTATCACTAGGCGAGGCTTATACCAGACTGACACCATCTCTAGGCGAGGCTGACACCAGACTGACCACATAACGAGGCGAGGCTGACACCAGACTGACCCCATCATGATGTGATTCTGACACCAGTCTGACCCCATCACGAGGCGAGGCTGACACCAGACTGACCCCATCACGAGGCGAGGCTGACACCAGACTGACCCCATCACGAGGCGAGGCTGACACCAGACTGTCCCCATCACGAGGCGAGGCTGACACCAGACTGACACCATCACGAGACGTGGCTGACACCAGACTGACCCCATCATGATGTGAGGCTGACACCAGATTGACCCCATCACTAGGCGAGGCTGACACCAGACTGACCCCATCACGAGGCGAGGCTGACACCAGACTGACACCATCACGAGGCGAGGCTGACACCAGACTGACACCATCATAATGTGAGGCTGACACCAGACTGACCCCATCACGAGGCGAGACTGACACCAGACTGACCCCATCACGAGGCGAGGCGAGACTGACACCAGACTGACCCCATCACGAGGCGAGACTGACACCAGACTGACCCCATCATGAGGCGAGACTGACACCAGACTGACCCCATCACTAGGCGAGGCTGACACCAGACTGACCCCATCACGAGGCGAGGCTGACACCAGACTGACCCCATCACGAGGCGAGGCTGACACCAGACTGACCCCATCACGAAGCGAGGCTGACACCAGACTGACACCATCACAAGGCGAAGCTGACACAAGATTGACACCATCATGATGTGAGGCTGACACCAGACTGACCCCGTCACGGGGCGAGGCTGACACCAGACTGACCCCATCACGGGGCGAGGCTGACACCAGACTGACCCCATCACGAGACGAGACTGACACCAGACTGACCCCATCAAGAGCCGAGGCTGACACCAGACTGACCCCATCACGAGGCGAGGCTGAAACCAGACTGAACCCGTCACGAGGCAAGGCTGACACCAGACTGACCCAATCACAAGGCGAGGCTGAAACCAGACTGACACCATCACGAGGCAAGGCTGACACCAGACTGACCCCATCACGAGGCGAGGCTGACACCTGACTGACACCATCACGAGGCGATGCTGACACCTGACTGACACCATCACGAGGCGATGCTGACACCAGACTGACACCATCATGATGTGAGGCTGACACCAGACTGACCCCATCACGAGGCGAGGCTGACACCAGACTGACACCATCATGATGTGAGGCTGACACCAGACTGACCCCATCACGAGGCGAGGCTGACACCAGACTGACACCATCATGATGTGAGGCTGACACCAGACTGACCCCATCACGAGGCGAGACTGACACCAGACTGACCCCATCATGATGTGAGGCTGACACCAGACTGACCCCATCACGAGGCGAGGCTGACACCAGACTGACCCCATCACGAGGTGAGGCTGACACCAGACTGACACCATCACGAGGCGAAGCTGACACCAGACTGACACCATCACGAGGCGATGCTGACACCAGACTGCCCCCATCACTAGGCTAGGCTGACACCAGACAGACCCCTTCATGATGTGAGGTTGACACCAGACTGACCCCATCACTAGGCGAGGCTGACACCAGACTGACCCCATCACGAGGCGAGGCTGACACCAGACAGACCCCATCACGAGGCGAGGCTGACATCAGACTGACACCATCACGAGGCAAGGCTGACACCAGACTGAACCCATCATGAGGCGAGGCTGACACCAGACTGACCCCATCACGAGGCGAGGCTGACACCAGACTGACCCCATCACGAGGCGAGGCTGACACAAGACTGACCCCATCTTGAGGCGAGGCTGACACCAGACTGACCCCATCACGAGGCGAGGCTGACACCAGACTGACCCCATCACGAGGCGAGGCTGACACCAGACTGACACCATCACGATGTGAGGCTGACACGAGACTGATACCATCACGAGGCGAGGCTGACACCAGACTGACAGCATCACGATGTGAGGCTGAAACCAGACTGACCCCATCAAGAGGCGAGACTGACACCAGACTGACCCCATCACGAGGCGAGGCTGACACCAGACTGAACCCATCACGAGGCGAGGCTGACACCAGACTGACCCTATCACTAGGCGAGGCTTATACCAGACTGACCCCATCTTGAGGCGAGGCTGACACCAGACTGACCCCATCACGAGGCGAGGCTGACACCAGACTGACCCCATCACGAGGCGAGGCTGACACCAGACTGACACCATCACGATGTGAGGCTGACACCAGACTGACCCCATCACGAGGCGAGGCTGACACCAGACTGACCCCATCACGAGGCGAGGCTGACACCAGACTGTCCCCATCACGAGGCGAGGCTGACACCAGACTGACACCATCACGAGACGTGGCTGACACCAGACTGACCCCATCATGATGCTGACACCAGACTGACACCATCACGAGGCGAGGCTGACACCAGACTGACACCATCATAATGTGAGGCTGACACCAGACTGACCCCATCACGAGGCGAGACTGACACCAGACTGACCCCATCACGAGGCGAGACTGACACCAGACTGACCCCATCACGAGGCGAGACTGACACCAGACTGACCCCATCATGAGGCGAGGCTGACATCAGACTGACACCATCACGAGGCAAGGCTGACACCAGACTGAACCCATCATGAGGCGAGGCTGACACCAGACTGACCCCATCACGAGGCGAGGCTGACACCAGACTGACCCCATCACGAGGCGAGGCTGACACAAGACTGACCCCATCTTGAGGCGAGGCTGACACCAGACTGACCCCATCACGAGGCGAGGCTGACACCAGACTGACCCCATCACGAGGCGAGGCTGACACCAGACTGACACCATCACGATGTGAGGCTGACACGAGACTGATACCATCACGAGGCGAGGCTGACACCAGACTGACAGCATCACGATGTGAGGCTGAAACCAGACTGACCCCATCAAGAGGCGAGACTGACACCAGACTGACCCCATCACGAGGCGAGGCTGACACCAGACTGAACCCATCACGAGGCGAGGCTGACACCAGACTGACCCTATCACTAGGCGAGGCTTATACCAGACTGACCCCATCTTGAGGCGAGGCTGACACCAGACTGACCCCATCACGAGGCGAGGCTGACACCAGACTGACCCCATCACGAGGCGAGGCTGACACCAGACTGACACCATCACGATGTGAGGCTGACACCAGACTGACCCCATCACGAGGCGAGGCTGACACCAGACTGACCCCATCACGAGGCGAGGCTGACACCAGACTGTCCCCATCACGAGGCGAGGCTGACACCAGACTGACACCATCACGAGACGTGGCTGACACCAGACTGACCCCATCATGATGCTGACACCAGACTGACACCATCACGAGGCGAGGCTGACACCAGACTGACACCATCATAATGTGAGGCTGACACCAGACTGACCCCATCACGAGGCGAGACTGACACCAGACTGACCCCATCACGAGGCGAGACTGACACCAGACTGACCCCATCACGAGGCGAGACTGACACCAGACTGACCCCATCATGAGGCGAGGCTGACACCAGACTGACCCCATCACTAGGCGAGGCTGACACCAGACTGACCCCCATCACGAGGCGAGGCTGACACCAGACTGACCCCATCACGAGACGAGGCTGACACCAGACTGACCCCATCACGAGGCGAGGCTGACACCAGACTGACCCCATCACGAAGCGAGGCTGACACCAGACTGACACCATCACAAGGCGAAGCTGACACAAGATTGACACCATCATGATGTGAGGCTGACACCAGACTGACCCCGTCACGGGGCGAGGCTGACACCAGACTGACCCCATCACGGGGCGAGGCTGACACCAGACTGACCCCATCACGAGACGAGACTGACACCAGACTGACCCCATCAAGAGCCGAGGCTGACACCAGACTGACCCCATCACGAGGCGAGGCTGAAACCAGACTGAACCCGTCACGAGGCAAGGCTGACACCAGACTGACCCAATTACAAGGCGAGGCTGAAACCAGACTGACACCATCACGAGGCAAGGCTGACACCAGACTCACCCCATCACGAGGCGAGACTGACACCGGACTGACCCCATCACGAGGCAAGACTGACACCAGACTGACCCCATCACGAGGCGAGGCTGACACCAGACTGACACCATCATAATGTGAGGCTGACACCAGACTGACCCCATCACGAGGCGAGACTGACACCAGACTGACCCCATCACGAGGCGAGACTGACACCAGACTGACCCCATCACGAGGCGAGGCTGACACCAGACTGACCCCATCACTAGGCGAGGCTGACACCAGACTGACCCCATCACGAGGCGGAGGCTGACACCAGACTGACCCCATCACGAGGCGAGGCTGACACCAGACTGACCCCATCACGAGGCGAGGCTGACACCAGACTGACACCATCACAAGGCGAAGCTGACACAAGATTGACACCATCATGATGTGAGGCTGACACCAGACTGACCCCGTCACGGGGCGAGGCTGACACCAGACTGACCCCATCACGGGGCGAGGCTGACACCAGATTGACCTCATCACGAGACGAGACTGACACCAGACTGACCCCATCAAGAGGCGAGGCTGACACCAGACTGACCCCATCACGAGGCGAGGCTGACACCAGACTGACCCCGTCACGAGGCAAGGCTGACACCAGACTGACCCCGTCACGAGGCAAGGCTGACACCAGACTGACCCAATCACAAGGCGAGGCTGACACCAGACTGACACCATCAAGAGCCGAGGCTGACACCAGACTGACCCCATCACGAGGCGAGGCTGAAACCAGACTGAACCCGTCACGAGGCAAGGCTGACACCAGACTGACCCAATCACAAGGCGAGGCTGAAACCAGACTGACACCATCACGAGGCAAGGCTGACACCAGACTGACCCCATCACGAGGCGAGACTGACACCGGACTGACCCCATCACGAGGCGAGGCTGACACCAGACTGACACCATCATGATGTGAGGCTGACACCAGACTGACACCATCACGAGGCGAGGCTGACACCAGACTGACCCCATCACGAGGCGAGACTGACACCAGACTGACCCCATCACGAGGCTAGGCTGACACCAGACTGACACCATCATAATGTGAGGCTGACACCAGACTGACCCCATCACGAGGCGAGACTGACACCAGACTGACCCCATCACGAGGCGAGACTGACACCAGACTGACCCCATCATGAGGTGAGACTGACACCAGACTGACCCCATCACGAGGCGAGGCTGACACCAGACTGACCCCATCACTAGGCGAGGCTGACACCAGACTGACCCCATCACGAGGCGAGGCTGACACCAGACTGACCCCATCACGAGGCGAGGCTGACACCAGACTGACCCCATCACGAGGCGAGGCTGACACCAGACTGACACCATCACAAGGCGAAGCTGACACAAGATTGACACCATCATGATGTGAGGCTGACACCAGACTGACCCCGTCACGGGGCGAGGCTGACACCAGACTGACCCCATCACGGGGCGAGGCTGACACCAGACTGACCTCATCACGAGACGAGACTGACAGCAGACTGACCCCATCAAGAGGCGATGCTGACACCAGACTGACCCCATCACGAGGCGAGGCTGACACCAGACTGACCCCGTCACGAGGCAAGGCTGACACCAGACTGACCCAATCACAAGGCGAGGCTGACAAAAGACTGACCCCATCACGAGGCGAGGCTGACACCAGACTGACCCCATCATGATGTGAGGCTGACACCAGACTGACCCCATCACGAGGTGAGGCTGACACCAGACTGACTCCATCACGAGGCGAGGCTGACACCAGACTGACCCCATCACGGGGCGAGGCTGACACCAGACTAACCCCATCACGAGGCGAGACTGCCACCAGACTGACCCCATCACGAGGCGAGACTGACACCAGACTGACCCCATCATGATGTGAGGCTGACACCAGACTGACCCCATCACTAGGCGATGCTGACACCAGACTGACCCCATCACGAGGCGAGACTGACACCAGACTGACCCCATCACGAGGCGAGGCTGACACCAGACTGACCCCATCACGAGGCAAGGCTGACACCAGACTGACCCCATCACGAGGCGAGACTGACACCAGACTGACCCCATCACGAGGCGAGACTGACCCCATCACGAGGCGAGACTGACACCAGACTGACACCATCACGAGGCGAGACTGACACCAGACTGACCCCATCACGATGTGAGGCTGACACCAGACTGACCCCATCACGAGGCGATGCTGACACCAGACTGACCCCATCACGAGGCGAGACTGACACCAGACTGACCCCTTCACGAGGCGAGACTGACACCAGACTGACCCCATCACGGGACGAGGCTGACACCAGACTGACCCCATCACGAGGCGAGACTGACACCAGACTGACACCATCACGAGGCGAGACTGACACCAGACTGACCCCATCACGAGGCGAGGCTGACACCAGACTGACCCCATCACGAGGCGAGGCTGACACCAGACTGACCCCATCACGAGGCGAGGCTGACACCAGACTGACACCATCACGAGACGAGGCTGACACCAGACTGACACCATCATGATGTGAGGCTGACACCAGACTGACCCTATCACGAGGCGAGACTGACACCAGACTGACAGCATCACGAGGCGAGGCTGACACCAGACTGACCCCATCACGAAGCGAGACTGACACCAGGACTGACCCCATCACGAGGCGAGACTGACACCAGACTGACCCCATCACGAGGCGAGACTGACACCAGACTGACCCCAATCACGAAGCGAGGCTGACACCAGACTGACCCCATCACGAGGCGAGGCTGACACCAGACTGACACCATCACGAGGCGAGGCTGACACCAGACTGACCCCCTCACGAGGCGAGTCTGACACCAGACTGACCCCGTCACGAGGCGGGGCTGACACCAGACTGACCCCATCACGGGGCGAGGCTGACACTAGTCTGACCCCATCACGAGGCGATGCTGACACCAGACTGACCACATCGCGAGGCGAGGCTGACACCAGACTGACCCCATCACGAGGCGAGGCTGACACCAGCCTGACCCCATCACGAGGCTGACACCAGACTGACCCCATCACGAGGCAAGACTGACACCAGACTTACCCCATCACGAGGCGAGGCTGACACCAGACTGACACCATCACAAGGCGAAGCTGACACCAGACTGACACCATCATGATGTGAGGCTGACACCAGACTGACCCCGTCACGGGGCGAGGCTGACACCAGACTGACCCCATCACGAGGCGAGGCAGACACCAGACTGACGCCATCACGAGGCGAGACTGACACAGGACTGACCCCATCACGGGGCGAGGCTGACACCAGACTTACCCCATCACGAGGCGAGGCTGACACCAGACTGACACCATCACGAGGCGTGGCTGACACCAGACTGACCCCATCATGATGTGAGGCTGACACCAGACTGACCCCATCACTAGGCGAGGCTGACACCAGACTGACCCCATCACGAGGCGAGGCTGACACCAGACTGACACCATCACGAGGCGAGGCTGACTCCAGACTGACACCATCATAATGTGAGGATGACACCAGACTGACCCCATCACGAGGCGAGACTGACACCAGAATAACTCCATCACGAGGCGAGACTGACACCAGAATAACCCCATCATGAGGCGAGACTGACACCAGACTGACCCCATCACGAAGTGAGGCTGACACCAGACTGACTCCATCACGAGGCGAGGCTGACACCAGACTGACCCCATCACGGGGCGAGGCTGACACCAGACTGCCCCCATCACGAGGCGAGGCTGACACCAGACTGACCCCATCACGAGGCGAGGCTGACACCAGACTGACCCCATCACGAGGCGAGGCTGACACCAGACTGACCCCATCACGAGGCGAGGCTGACACCAGACTGACCCCATCACGAGGCGAGGCTGACACCAGACTGACACCATCACGAGACGAGGCTGACACCAGACTGACACCATCATGATGTGAGGCTGACACCAGACTGACCCCATCACGAGGCGAGACTGACACCAGACTGACAGCATCACGAGGCGAGGCTGACACCAGACTGACACCATCACGAGTCGAGGCTGACACCAGACTGACACCATCATGATGTGAGGCTGACACCAGACTGACCCCATCACTAGGCGAGACTGACACCAGACTGACCCCATCACGAGGCGAGACTGACTCCAGACTGACCCCATCATGATGTGAGGCTGACACCAGACTGACCCCATCACGAGGCGATGCTGACACCAGACTGACCCCATCGCGAGGCGAGGCTGACACCAGACTGACCCCATCACGGGGCGAGGCTGACACTAGTCTGACCCCATCACGAGGCGAGACTGACACCAGACTGACCCCATCACGAGGCGAGACTGACTCCAGACTGACCCCATCATGATGTGAGGCTGACACCAGACTGACACCATCACGAGGCGATGCTGACACCAGACTGACCCCATCGCGAGGCGAGGCTGACACCAGACTGACCCCATCACGAGGCGAGGCTGACACCAGCCTGACCCCATCACGAGGCGAGGCTGACACCAGACTGACCCCATCACGAGGCAAGACTGACACCAGACTTACCCCATCACGAGGCAAGGCTGACACCAGACTGACACCATCACAAGGCGAAGCTGACACCAGACTTACACCATCATGATGTGAGGCTGACACCAGACTGACCCTGTCACGGGGCGAGGCTGACACCAGACTGACCCCATCACGAGGCGTGGCTGACACCAGACTGACCCCATCATGATGTGAGGCTGACACCAGACTGACCCCATCACTAGGCGAGGCTGACACCAGACTGACCCCATCACGAGGCGAGGCTGACACCAGACTGACACCATCACGAGGCGAGGCTGACTCCAGACTGACACCATCATAATGTGAGGATGACACCAGACTGACCCCATCACGAGGCGAGACTGACACCAGAATAACTCCATCACGAGGCGAGACTGACACCAGAATAACCCCATCATGAGGCGAGACTGACACCAGACTGACCCCATCATGATGTGAGGCTGACACCAGACTGACCCCATCACGAAGTGAGGCTGACACCAGACTGACTCCATCACGAGGCGAGGCTGACACCAGACTGACCCCATCACGGGGCGAGGCTGACACCAGTCTAACCCCATCACTACTCGAGGCTGACACCAGACTGACTCCGTCACGAGGCGAGACTGACACCAGACTGACCCCATCATGATGTGAGGCTGACACCAGACTGACCCCATCACGAGGCAAGGCTGACACCAGACTGCCCCCATCACGAGGCGAGGCTGACACCAGACTGACCCCATCACGAGGCGAGGCTGACACCAGACTGACCCCATCACGAGGCGAGGCTGACACCAGACTGACCCCATCACGAGGCGAGGCTGACACCAGACTGACCCCATCACGAGGCGTGGCTGACACCAGACTGACACCATCACGAGACGAGGCTGACACCAGACTGACACCATCATGATGTGAGGCTGACACCAGACTGACCCCATCACGAGGCGAGACTGACACCAGACTGACAGCATCACGAGGCGAGGCTGACACCAGACTGACACCATCACGAGTCGAGGCTGACACCAGACTGACACCATCATGATGTGAGGCTGACACCAGACTGACCCCATCACTAGGCGAGACTGACACCAGACTGACCCCATCACGAGGCGAGACTGACTCCAGACTGACCCCATCATGATGTGAGGCTGACACCAGACTGACCCCATCACGAGGCGATGCTGACACCAGACTGACCCCATCGCGAGGCGAGGCTGACACCAGACTGACCCCATCACGGGGCGAGGCTGACACTAGTCTGACCCCATCACGAGGCGAGACTGACACCAGACTGACCCCATCACGAGGCGAGACTGACTCCAGACTGACCCCATCATGATGTGAGGCTGACACCAGACTGACACCATCACGAGGCGATGCTGACACCAGACTGACCCCATCGCGAGGCGAGGCTGACACCAGACTGACCCCATCACGAGGCGAGGCTGACACCAGCCTGACCCCATCACGAGGCGAGGCTGACACCAGACTGACCCCATCACGAGGCAAGACTGACACCAGACTTACCCCATCACGAGGCAAGGCTGACACCAGACTGACACCATCACAAGGCGAAGCTGACACCAGACTTACACCATCATGATGTGAGGCTGACACCAGACTGACCCCGTCACGGGGCGAGGCTGACACCAGACTGACCCCATCACGAGGCGAGGCAGACACCAGACTGACGCCATCACGAGGCGAGACTGACACAGGACTGACCCCATCACGGGGCGAGGCTGACACCAGACTTACCCCATCACGAGGCGAGGCTGACACCAGACTGACACCATCACGAGGCGTGGCTGACACCAGACTGACCCCATCATGATGTGAGGCTGACACCAGACTGACCCCATCACTAGGCGAGGCTGACACCAGACTGACCCCATCACGAGGCGAGGCTGACACCAGACTGACACCATCACGAGGCGAGGCTGACTCCAGACTGACACCATCATAATGTGATTATGACACCAGACTGACCCCATCACGAGGCGAGACTGACACCAGAATAACCCCATCACGAGGCGAGACTGACACCAGAATAACCCCATCATGAGGCGAGACTAACACCAGACTGACCACATCATGATGTGAGGCTGACACCAGACTGACCCCATCACGAAGTGAGGCTGACACCAGACTGACTCCATCACGAGGCGAGGCTGACACCAGACTGACCCCATCACGGGGCGAGGCTGACACCAGTCTAACCCCATCACTACTCGAGGCTGACACCAGACTGACTCCGTCACGAGGCGAGACTGACACCAGACTGACCCCATCATGATGTGAGGCTGACACCAGACTGACCCCATCACGAGGCAAGGCTGACACCAGACTGCCCCCATCACGAGGCGAGGCTGACACCAGACTGACCCCCATCACGAGGCGAGGCTGACACCAGACTGACCCCATCACGAGGCGAGGCTGACACCAGACTGACCCCATCACGAGGCGAGGCTGACACCAGACTGACCCCATCACGTGGCGAGGCTGACACCAGACTGACCCATCACGAGGCGAGGCTGACACCAGCCTGAAACCATCACAAGGCGAAGCTGACACAAGATTGACACCATCATGATGTGAGGCTGACACCAGACTGCCCTCATCACGGGGCGAGGCTGACACCAGACTGACCCCATCACGAGACGAGACTGACACCAGACTGACCCCATCAAGAGGCGAGGCTGACACGAGACTGACCCCATCACGAGGCGAGGCTGACACCAGACTGACCCCATCATGAGGCGAGGCTGACACCAGACTGACACCATCACGAGGCGAGACTGACACCAGACTTACACCATCACTAGACAAGGCTGACACCAGACTGACCCCATCACGATGTGAGGCTGACACCAGACTGACACCATCACGAGGCGAGGCTGACACCAGACTGACCCCATCACGAGGCGAGGCTGACACCAGACTGACACCATCACGAGGCGAGACTGACACCAGACTGACACCATCACGAGGCGAGGCTGACCCCAGACTGACACCATCATGATGTGAGGCTGACACCAGACTGACCCCATCACGAGGCGAGGCTGACAACAGACTGACCCCATCACGAGGCGAGGCTGACACCAGACTGACACCATCATGATGTGAGGCTGACACCAGACTGACCCCATCACGAGGCGAGACTGACACCAGACTGACACCATCACGAGGCGAGGCTGACACCAGACTGACCCCATCACGAGGCGAGGCTGACACCAGACTGACCCCATCACGAGGCGAGGCTGACACCAGACTGACACCATCACAAGGCGAGGCTGACACCAGACTGACCCCATCACGAGGCGAGGCTGACACCAGACTGACACCATCACGAGGCGAGGTTGACACCAGACGGACACCATCACGATGTGAGACTGACACCAGACTGACCCCATCACAAGGAGAGACTGACACCAGACTGACCCCATCACGAGGAGAGGCTGACACCAGACGGACACCATCACGATGTGAGACTGACACCAGACTGACCCCATCACAAGGAGAGACTGACACCAGACTGACCCCATCACGGGGCGAGGCTGACACCAGACTGACCCCATCACGAGGCGAGACTGACACCAGACTGACCCCATCACGAGGGGAGGCTGACACCAGACTGACCCCATCACGAGGCGAGGCTGACACCAGACTGACCCCATCACGAGGCGAGGCTGACACCAGACTGACCCCATCATGATGTGAGGCTGACACCAGACTGACCCCATCACGAGGCGAGGCTGACACCAGACTGACACCATCATGATGTGAGGCTGACACCAGACTGACCTCATCACGAGGCGGGGCTGACACCAGACTGACACCATTACGATGTGAGGCTGACACCAGACTGACCCCATCACGAGGCGAGGCTGACACCAGACTGACACCATCACGAGGCAAGGCTGACGCCAGACTGACCCATCGCGAGGCGAGGCTGACACCTGACTGACACCATCACGATGTGAGGCTGACACCAGACTGACCCCATCACGAGGCGAGGCTGACACCAGACTGACCCCATCACGAGGCGAGGCTGACACCAGACTGACCCCATCACGAGGCAAGGGTGACACCAGACTGACCCCATCACAAGGCGAGGCTGACACCAGACTGACCCCATCACGAGGCGAGGCTGATACCAGACTGACACCATCATGATGTGAGACTGACACCAGACTGACCCCATCTCGAGGCGAGGCTGACACCAGACTGACACCATAATGATGTGAGGCTGACACCAGACTGACCCCATCACGTGGTGAGGCTGACACCAGACTGACCCCATCACGAGGTGAGGCTGACACCAGACTGACCCCATCACGAGGCGAGGCTGACACCAGACTGACACCATCACGAGTCGAGACTGACACCAGACTGACAACATCAAGATGTGAGGCTGACACCAGACTGACACCATTACGATGTGAGGCTGACGCCATACTGACCCCATCACAAGGCGAGGCTGACACCAGACTGACCCCATCACGAGGCGAGGCTGACACCAGACTGACACCATCACGAGGCGAGGTTGACACCAGACGGACACCATCACGATGTGAGACTGACACCAGACTGACCCCATCACAAGGAGAGACTGACACCAGACTGACCCCATCACGAGGAGAGGCTGACACCAGACGGACACCATCACGATGTGAGACTGACACCAGACTGACCCCATCACAAGGAGAGACTGACACCAGACTGACCCCATCACGGGGCGAGGCTGACACCAGACTGACCCCATCACGAGGCGAGACTGACACCAGACTGACCCCATCACGAGGGGAGGCTGACACCAGACTGACCCCATCACGAGGCGAGGCTGACACCAGACTGACCCCATCACGAGGCGAGGCTGACACCAGACTGACCCCATCATGATGTGAGGCTGACACCAGACTGACCCCATCACGAGGCGAGGCTGACACCAGACTGACACCATCATGATGTGAGGCTGACACCAGACTGACCTCATCACGAGGCGGGGCTGACACCAGACTGACACCATTACGATGTGAGGCTGACACCAGACTGACCCCATCACGAGGCGAGGCTGACACCAGACTGACACCATCACGAGGCAAGGCTGACGCCAGACTGACCCCATCGCGAGGCGAGGCTGACACCTGACTGACACCATCACGATGTGAGGCTGACACCAGACTGACCCCATCACGAGGCGAGGCTGACACCAGACTGACCCCATCACGAGGCGAGGCTGACACCAGACTGACCCCATCACGAGGCAAGGGTGACACCAGACTGACCCCATCACAAGGCGAGGCTGACACCAGACTGACCCCATCACGAGGCGAGGCTGATACCAGACTGACACCATCATGATGTGAGACTGACACCAGACTGACCCCATCTCGAGGCGAGGCTGACACCAGACTGACACCATAATGATGTGAGGCTGACACCAGACTGACCCCATCACGTGGTGAGGCTGACACCAGACTGACCCCATCACGAGGTGAGGCTGACACCAGACTGACCCCATCACGAGGCGAGGCTGACACCAGACTGACACCATCACGAGTCGAGACTGACACCAGACTGACAACATCAAGATGTGAGGCTGACACCAGACTGACACCATTACGATGTGAGGCTGACGCCATACTGACCCCATCACGAGGCGAGGCTGACACCAGACTGACACCATCACGAGGCGAGGCTGACACCAGACTGTCACCATCATGATGTGAGGCTGACACCAGACTGACCCCATCACGAGGCGAGACTGACACCAGACTGACACCATCATGATGTGAGACTGACACCAGACTGACCCCATCTCGAGGCGAGGCTGACACCAGACTGACACCATAATGATGTGAGGCTGACACCAGACTGACACCATCATGATGTGAGGCTGACACCAGACTGACACCATCATGATGTGAGGCTGACACCAGACTGACCTCATCACGAGGCGGGGCTGACACCAGACTGACACCATTACGATGTGAGGCTGACACCAGACTGACCCCATCACGAGGCGAGGCTGACACCAGACTGACACCATCACGAGGCGAGGCTGACACCAGACTGACACCATCACGAGGCAAGGCTGACGCCAGACTGACCCCATCGCGAGGCGAGGCTGACACCTGACTGACACCATCACGATGTGAGGCTGACACCAGACTGACCCCATCACGAGGCGAGGCTGACACCAGACTGACCCCATCACGAGGCGAGGCTGACACCAGACTGACCCCATCACGAGGCAAGGGTGACATCAAACTGACCCCATCACGAGGCGAGGCTGACACCAGACTGACCCCATCACGAGGCGAGGCTGATACCAGACTGACACCATCATGATGTGAGACTGACACCAGACTGACCCCATCACGAGGCGAGGCTGACACCAGACTGACACCATAATGATGTGAGGCTGACACCAGACTGACCCCATCACAAGGCGAGGCTGACACCAGACTGACACCATCACGAGGCGAGGCTGACACCAGACTGTCACCATCATGATGTGAGGCTGACACCAGACTGACCCCATCACGAGGCAAGACTGACACCAGACTGACCCCATCACGAGGCGAGGCTGACAACAGACTGACCCCATCACGAGGCGAGGCTGACACCAGACTGACCCTATCACGAGTCGAGGCTGACACCAGACTGACCCCATCACGAGGCGAGGCTGACACCAGACTGACCCCATCACGAGGTGAGGCTGACATCAGACTGACACCATCACGAGGCAAGGCTGACACCAGACTGACCCCATCATGATGTGAGGCTAACACTAGACTGACACCATCACTAGGCGAGACTGACACCAGACTGACCCCATCACGAGGCGAGGCTGACACCAGACTGACATCATCATGATGTGAGGCTGACACCAGACTGACCCCATCACGAGGCGAGGCTGACACCAGACTGACCCTATCACTAGGCGAGGCTTATACCAGACTGACACCATCTCGAGGCGAGGCTGACACCAGACTGACCACATAACGAGGCGAGGCTGACAACAGACTGACCCCATCATGATGTGAGGCTGACACCAGTCTGACCCCATCACGAGGCGAGGCTGACACCAGACTGACCCCGTCACGGGGCGAGGCTGACACCAGACTGACCCCATCACGAGGCGAGGCTGACACCAGACTGACCCCATCACGAGGCGAGACTGACACCAGACTGACCCCTTCACGAGGCGAGGCTGACACCAGACTGACCCCATCACGAGGCGAGACTGACACCAGACTGACCCCTTCACGAGGCGAGGCTGACAACAGACTGACCCCATCACGAGGCGAGCCTGACACCAGACTGACCCCATCACGAGTCGAGGCTGACACCAGACTGACCCCATCACGAGGCGAGGCTGACATCAGACTGACCCCATCACGAGGCGAGGCTGACATCAGACTGACACCATCACGAGGCAAGGCTGACACCAGACTGACCCCATTATGATGTGAGGCTGACACTAGACTGACACCATCACTAGGCGAGACTGACACCAGACTGACCCCATCACGAGGCGAGGCTGACACCAGACTGACACCATCATGATGTGAGGCTGACACCAGACTGACCCCATCACGAGGCGAGGCTGACACCAGACTGACCCTATCACTAGGCGAGGCTTATACCAGACTGACACCATCTCGAGGCGAGGCTGACACCAGACTGACCACATAACGAGGCGAGGCTGACACCAGACTGACCCCATCATGATGTGAGGCTGACACCAGTCTGACCCCATCACGAGGCGAGGCTGACACCAGAATGACCCCATCACGAGGCGAGGCTGACACCAGACTGACACCATCACGAGGCGAGGCTGACACCAGACTGACCCCGTCACGGGGCGAGGCTGACACCAGACTGACCCCATCACGAGGCGAGGCTGACACCAGACTGACGCCATCAGGAGGCGAGACTGACACAGGACTGACCCCATCACGGGGCGAGGCTGACACCAGACTGACACCATCACGAGACGTGGCTGACACCAGACTGACCCCATCATGATGTGAGGCTGACACCAGACTGACCCCATCACTAGGCGAGGCTGACACCAGACTGAACCCATCACGAGGCGAGGCTGACACCAGACTGACCCCATCACGAGGCGAGGCTGACACCAGACTGACACCATCATAATGTGAGGCTGACACCAGACTGACCCCATCACGAGGCGAGACTGACACCAGACTGACCCCATCACGAGGCAAGGCTGACACCAGACTGACCCCATCACTAGGCGAGGCTGACACCAGACTGACCCCATCACGAGGCGAGGCTGACACCAGACTGACCCCATCACGAGGCGAGGCTGACACCAGACTGACACCATCACGAGTCGAGACTGACACCAGACTGACAACATCATGATGTTAGGCTGACACCAGACTGACACCATTACGATGTGAGGCTGACGCCAGACTGACCCCATCAAGAGGCGAGGCTGACACCAGACTGACACCATCACGAGGCGAGGCTGACACCAGACTGTCACCATCATGATGTGAGGCTGACACCAGACTGACCCCATCACGAGGCGAGACTGACACCAGACTGACCCCATCACGAGGCGAGGCTGACAACAGACTGACCCCATCACGAGGCGAGGCTGACACCAGACTGACCCCATCACGAGTCGAGGCTGACACCAGACTGACCCCATCACGAGGCGAGGCTGACACCAGACTGACCCCATCACGAGGCGAGGCTGACATAAGACTGACACCATCACTAGGCAAGGCTGACACCAGACTGACCCCATCATGATGTGAGGCTGACACTAGACTGACACCATCACTAGGCGAGACTGACACCAGACTGACCCCATCACGAGGCGAGGCTGACACCAGACTGACACCATCATGATGTGAGGCTGACACCAGACTGACCCCATCACGAGGCGAGGCTGACACCAGACTGACCCTATCACTAGGCGAGGCTTATACCAGACTGACACCATCTCGAGGCGAGGCTGACACCAGACTGACCCCATCATGATGTGAGGCTGACACCAGTCTGACCCCATCACGAGGCGAGGCTGACACCAGACTGACCCCATCACGAGGCGAGGCTGACACCAGACTGACCCCGTCACGGGGCGAGGCTGACACCAGACTGACCCCATCACGAGGCGAGGCTGACACCAGACTGACGCCATCACAAGGCGAGACTGACACAGGACTGACCCCATCATGGGGCGAGGCTGACACCAGACTGACCCCATCACGAGGCGAGGCTGACACCAGACTGACACCATCACGAGACGTGGCTGACACCAGACTGACCCCATCATGATGTGAGGCTGACACCAGACTGACCCCATCACGAGGCGAGGCTGACACCAGACTGACCCATCATGAGGCGAGGCTGACACCAGACTGACCCCATCACGAGGCGAGGCTGACACCAGACTGACCCCATCACAAGGCGAGGCTGACACCAGACTGACCCCATCACGAAGCGAGGCTGACACCAGACTGACCCCATCACTAGGCGAGGCTGACACCAGACTGACCCCATTACGAGGCGAGGCTGACACCAGACTGACCCCACCACGAGGCGAGGCTGACACCAGACTGACCCCATCACGAGGCGAGGCTGACACCAGACTGACCCCATCACGAAGCGAGGCTGACACCAGACTGACACCATCACAAGGCGAAGCTGACACAAGATTGACACCATCATGATGTGAGGCTGACACCAGACTGACCCCGTCACGGGGCGAGGCTGACACCAGACTGACCCCATCACGGGGTGAGGCTGACACCAGACTGACCCTATCACGAGACGAGACTGACACCAGACTGACCCCATCAAGAGCCGAGGCTGACACCAGACTGACCCCATCACGAGGCGAGGCTGAAACCAGACTGAACCCGTCACGAGGCAAGGCTGACACCAGACTGACCCCATCAAGAGCCGAGGCTGACACCAGACTGACCCCATCACGAGGCGAGGCTGAAACCAGACTGAACCCGTCACGAGGCAAGGCTGACACCAGACTGACCCAATCACAAGGCGAGGCTGAAACCAGACTGACACCATCACGAGGCGAGGCTGACACCAGACTGACCCCATCACGAGGCGAGACTGACACCAGACTGACCCCATCACGAGGCGAGACTGACACCAGACTGACCCCATCACGAGGCGAGGCTGACACCAGACTGATCCCATCACGAGGCGAGGCTGACACCAGACTGACCCCATCACTAGGCAAGGCTGACACCAGACTGACCCCATCATGAGGCGAGGCTGACACCAGACTGACCCCATCAAGAGGCGAGGCTGACACCAGACTGACACCATCATGATGTGAGGCTGACACCAGACTGACCCCATCGCTAGGCGAGGCTGACACCAGACTGACCCCATGACGAGGCGAGACTGACTCCAGACTGACCCCATCATGTTGTGAGACTGACACCAGACTGACCCCATCACGAGGCGAGGCTGACACCAGACTGATCCCATCACGAGGCGAGGCTGACACCAGACTGACCCCATCACTAGGCGAGGCTGACACCAGACTGACCCCATCATGAGGCGAGGCTGACACCAGACTGACACGATCACGAGGCGAGGCTGACACCAGACTGACACCATCATGATGTGAGGCTGACACCAGACTGACCCCATCACTAGGCGAGGCTGACACCAGACTGACCCCATGACGAGGCGAGACTGACTCCAGACTGACCCCATCATGTTGTGAGGCTGACCCCATCACGAGGCGATGCTGACACCAGACTGACGCCATCACGAGGCGAGACTGACACCAGACTGACCCCATCACGGGACGAGGCTGACACCAGACTGACCCCATCACGGGACGAGGCTGACACCAGACTGACCCCATCACGAGGCGAGACTGACACCAGACTGACACCATCACGAGGCGAGGCTGACACCAGACTGGCCCCATCACGAGGCGAGGCTGACACCAGACTGACCCCATCATGATGTGAGGCTGACACCAGACTGACCCCATCACGAGGCGAGGCTGACACCAGACTGACCCCATCATGAGGCGAGGCTGACACCAGACTGACCCCATCACGAGGCGAGGCTGACACCAGACTGACCCCATCACAAGGCGAGGCTGACACCAGACTGACCCCATCACGAAGCGAGGCTGACACCAGACTGACCCCATCACTAGGCGAGGCTGACACCAGACTGACCCCATCACGAGGCGAGGCTGACACCAGACTGACCCCACCACGAGGCGAGGCTGACACCAGACTGACCCCATCACGAGGCGAGGCTGACACCAGACTGACCCCATCACGAAGCGAGGCTGACACCAGACTGACACCATCACAAGGCGAAGCTGACACAAGATTGACACCATCATGATGTGAGGCTGACACCAGACTGACCCCGTCACGGGGCGAGGCTGACACCAGACTGACCCCATCACGGGGTGAGGCTGACACCAGACTGACCCTATCACGAGACGAGACTGACACCAGACTGACCCCATCAAGAGCCGAGGCTGACACCAGACTGACCCCATCACGAGGCGAGGCTGAAACCAGACTGAACCCGTCACGAGGCAAGGCTGACACCAGACTGACCCCATCAAGAGCCGAGGCTGACACCAGACTGACCCCATCACGAGGCGAGGCTGAAACCAGACTGAACCCGTCACGAGGCAAGGCTGACACCAGACTGACCCAATCACAAGGCGAGGCTGAAACCAGACTGACACCATCACGAGGCGAGGCTGACACCAGACTGACCCCATCACGAGGCGAGACTGACACCAGACTGACCCCATCACGAGGCGAGACTGACACCAGACTGACCCCATCACGAGGCGAGGCTGACACCAGACTGATCCCATCAAGAGGCGAGGCTGACACCAGACTGACCCCATCACTAGGCAAGGCTGACACCAGACTGACCCCATCATGATGTGAGGCTGACACCAGACTGACCCCATCGCTAGGCGTGGCTGACACCAGACTGACCCCATGACGAGGCGAGACTGACTCCAGACTGACCCCATCATGTTGTGAGACTGACACCAGACTGACCCCATCACGAGGCGAGGCTGACACCAGACTGATCCCATCACGAGGCGAGGCTGACACCAGACTGACCCCATCACTAGGCGAGGCTGACACCAGACTGACCCCATCATGAGGCGAGGCTGACACCAGACTGACACGATCACGAGGCGAGGCTGACACCAGACTGACACCATCATGATGTGAGGCTGACACCAGACTGACCCCATCACTAGGTGAGGCTGACACCAGACTGACCCCATGACGAGGCGAGACTGACTCCAGACTGACCCCATCATGTTGTGAGGCTGACCCCATCACGAGGCGATGCTGACACCAGACTGACGCCATCACGAGGCGAGACTGACACCAGACTGACCCCATCACGGGACGAGGCTGACACCAGACTGACCCCATCACGGGACGAGGCTGACACCAGACTGACCCCATCACGAGGCGAGACTGACACCAGACTGACACCATCACGAGGCGAGGCTGACACCAGACTGGCCCCATCACGAGGCGAGGCTGACACCAGACTGACCCCATCACGAGGCAAGGCTGACACCAGACTGACGCCATCACGAGGCGAGACTGACACAGGACTGACCCCATCACGGGGCGAGGCTGACACCAGACTGACCCCATCACGAGGCGAGGCTGACACCAGACTGACACCATCACGAGACGTGGCTGACACCAGACTGACCATATCATGATGTGAGGCTGACACCAGACTGACCCCATCACTAGGCGAGGCTGACACCAGACTGACCCCATCACGAGGCAAGGCTGACACCAGACTGACACCATCACGAGGCGAGGCTGACACCAGACTGACACCATCATAATGTGAGGCTGACACCAGACTGACCCCATCACGAGGCGAGACTGACACCAGACTGACCCCATCACGAGGCGAGACTGACACCAGACTGACCCCATCACGAGGCGAGGCTGACACCAGACTGACCCCATCACTAGGCGAGGCTGACACCAGACTGACCCCATCACGAGGCGAGGCTGACACCAGACTGACCCCATCACGAGGCGAGGCTGACACCAGACTGACCCCATCACGAGGCGAGGCTGACACCAGACTGACCCCATCACGAAGTGAGGCTGACACCAGACTGACACCATCACAAGGCGAAGCTGACACAAGATTGACACCATCATGATGTGAGGCTGACACCAGACTGACCCCGTCACGGGGCGAGGCTGACACCAGACTGACCCCATCACGGGGCGAGGCTGACACTAGACTGACCCCATCACGAGACGAGACTGACACCAGACTGACCCCATCAAGAGCCGAGGCTGACACCAGACTGACCCCATCACGAGGCGAGGCTGAAACCAGACTGAACCCGTCACGAGGCGAGGCTGACACCAGACTGACCCAATCACAAGGCGAGGCTGAATCCAGACTGACACCATCACGAGGCGAGGCTGACACCAGACTGACCCCATCACGAGGCGAGACTGACACCGGACTGACCCCATCACGAGGCGAGGCTGACACCAGACTGACACCATCATGATGTGAGGCTGACACCAGACTGACCCCATCACGAGGTGAGGCTGACACCAGACTGACTCCATCACGAAGCGAGGCTGACACCAGACTGACCCCATCACGGGGCGAGGCTGACACCAGACTAACCCCATCACGAGGCGAGACTGACACCAGACTGACCCCATCACGAGGCGAGACTGACACCAGACTGACCCCATCATGATGTGAGGCTGACACCAGACTGACCCCATCACGGGACGAGGCTGACACCAGACTGACCCCATCACGAGGCGAGACTGACACCAGACTGACACCATCACGAGGCGAGACTGACACCAGACTGACCCCATCATGATGTGAGGCTGACACCAGACTGACCCCATCACGAGGCGATGCTGACACCAGACTGACCCCATCACGAGGCGAGGCTGACACCAGACTGACCCCTTCATGAGGCGAGACTGACAACAGACTGACCCCATCACGGGACGAGGCTGACACCAGACTGACCCCATCACGAGGCGAGACTGACACCAGACTGACACCATCACGAGGCGAGGCTGACACCAGACTGACCCCATCATGATGTGAGGCTGACACTAGACTGACACCATCACTAGGCGAGACTGACACCAGACTGACCCCATCACGAGGCGAGGCTGACACCAGACTGACCCCATCACGAGGCGAGGCTGACACCAGACTGACACCATCACGAGACGTGGCTGACACCAGACTGACCCCATCATGATATGAGGCTGACACCAGACTGACCCCATCACTAGGCGAGGCTGACACCAGACTGACCCCATCACGAGGCGAGGCTGACACCATACTGACACCATCACGAGGCGAGGCTGACACCAGACTGACACCATCATAATGTGAGGCTGACACCAGACTGACCCCATCACGAGGCGAGACTGACACCAGACTGACCCCACCAAGAGCCGAGGCTGACACCAGACTGACCCCATCGCGAGGCGAGGCTGACACCTGACTGACACCATCACGATGTAAGGCTGACACCAGACTGACCCCATCACGAGGCGAGGCTGACACCAGACTGACCCCATCACGAGGCGAGGCTGACACCAGACTGACCCCATCACGAGGCAAGGGTGACACCAGACTGACCCCATCACGAGGCGAGGCTGACACCAGACTGACCCCATCACGAGGCGAGGCTGATACCAGACTGACACCATCATGATGTGAGACTGACACCAGACTGACCCCATCACGAGGCGAGGCTGACACCAGACTGACACCATAATGATGTGAGGCTGACACCAGACTGACCCCATCACGTGGTGAGGCTGACACCAGACTGACCCCATCACGAGGCGAGGCTGACACCAGACTGACCCCATCACGAGGGGAGGCTGACACCAGACTGACCCCATCACGAGGCGAGGCTGACACCAGACTGACCCCATCACGAGGCGAGGCTGACACCAGACTGACTCCATCACGAGTCGAGACTGACACCAGACTGACAACATCATGATGTGAGGCTGACACCAGACTGACACCATTACGATGTGAGGCTGACGCCAGACTGACCCCATCACGAGGCGAGGCTGACACCAGACTGACACCATCACGAGGCGAGGCTGACACCAGACTGTCACCATCATGATGTGAGGCTGACACCAGACTGACCCCATCACGAGGCGAGACTGACACCAGACTGACCCCATCATGAGGCGAGGCTGACACCAGACTGACACCATCACGAGGCGAGGCTGACACCAGACTGACACCATCATGATGTGAGGCTGACACCAGACTGACCTCATCACGAGGCGGGGCTGACTCCAGACGGACACCATCATGATGTGAGGCTGACACCAGACTGACACCATCATGATGTGAGGCTGACACCAGACTGACCCCATCACGAGGCGAGACTGACACCAGACTGACCCCATCACGAGGCGAGACTGACACCAGACTGACCCCATCAAGAGGCGAGACTGACACCAGACTGACCCCATCACGAGGCGAGACTGACACCAGACTGACCCCATGATGATGTGAGGCTGACACCAGACTGACCCCATCACGGGGCGAGGCTGACACCAGACTGACCCCATCACGAGGCGAGACTGACACCAGACTGACCCCATCAAGAGGCGAGACTGACACCAGACTGACCCCATCACGAGGCGAGACTGACACCAGACTGACCCCATGATGATGTGAGGCTGACACCAGACTGACCCCATCACGAGGCGAGGCTGACACCAGACTGACCCCATCACGGGGCGAGGCTGACACCAGACTGACCCCATCACGAGGCGAGACTGACACCAGACTGACCCCATCATGAGGTGAGACTGACACCAGACTGACCCCATCATGAGGCGAGGCTGACACCAGACTGACACCATCATGATGTGAGGCTGACACCAGACTGACCTCATCACGAGGCGGGGCTGACACCAGACTGACACCATTACGATGTGAGGCTGACACCAGACTGACACCATCACGAGGCAAGGCTGACGCCAGACTGACCCCATCGCGAGGCGAGGCTGACACCAGACTGACACCATCACGAGGCAAGGCTGACGCCAGACTGACCCCATCGCGAGGCGAGGCTGACACCTGACTGACACCATCACGATGTGAGGCTGACACCAGACTGACCCCATCACGAGGCGAGGCTGACACCAGACTGACCCCATCACGAGGCGAGGCTGACACCAGACTGACCCCATCACGAGGCAAGGGTGACACCAGACTGACCCCATCACGAGGCGAGGCTGACACCAGACTGACCCCATCACGAGGCGAGGCTGATACCAGACTGACACCATCATGATGTGAGACTGACACCAGACTGACCCCATCACGAGGCGAGGCTGACACCAGACTGACACCATAATGATGTGAGGCTGACACCAGACTGACCCCATCACGTGGTGAGGCTGACACCAGACTGACCCCATCACGAGGCGTGGCTGACACCAGACTGACCCCATCACGAGGCGAGGCTGACACCAGACTGACCCCATCACGAGGGGAGGCTGACACCAGACTGACCCCATCACGAGGCGAGGCTGACACCAGACTGACCCCATCACGAGGCGAGGCTGACACCAGACTGACTCCATCACGAGTCGAGACTGACACCAGACTGACAACATCATGATGTGAGGCTGACACCAGACTGACACCATTACGATGTGAGGCTGACGCCAGACTGACCCCATCACGAGGCGAGGCTGACACCAGACTGACACCATCACGAGGCGAGGCTGACACCAGACTGTCACCATCATGATGTGAGGCTGACACCAGACTGACCCCATCACGAGGCGAGACTGACACCAGACTGACCCCTTCACGAGGTGAGGCTGACAACAGACTGACCCCATCACGAGGCGAGGCTGACACCAGACAGACCCCATCACGAGTCGAGGCTGACACCAGACTGACCCCATCACGAGGCGAGGCTGACATCAGACTGACACCATCACGAGGCAAGGCTGACACCAGACTGACCCCATTATGATGTGAGGCTGACACTAGACTGACACCATCACTAGGCGAGACTGACACCAGACTGACCCCATCACGAGGCGAGGCTGACACCAGACTGACACCATCATGATGTGAGGCTGACACCAGACTGACCCCATCACGAGGCGAGGCTGACACCAGACTGACCCTATCACTAGGCGAGGCTTATACCAGACTGACACCATCTCGAGGCGAGGCTGACACCAGACTGACCACATAACGAGGCGAGGCTGACACCAGACTGACCCCATCATGATGTGAGGCTGACACCAGTCTGACCCCATCACGAGGCGAGGCTGACACCAGAATGACCCCATCACGAGGCGAGGCTGACACCAGACTGACCCCGTCACGGGGCGAGGCTGACACCAGACTGACCCCATCACGAGGCGAGGCTGACACCAGACTGACGCCATCACGAGGCGAGACTGACACAGGACTGACCCCATCACGGGGCGAGGCTGACACCAGACTGACACCATCACGAGACGTGGCTGACACCAGACTGACCCCATCATGATGTGAGGCTGACACCAGACTGACCCCATCACTAGGCGAGGCTGACACCAGACTGAACCCATCACGAGGCGAGGCTGACACCAGACTGACCCCATCACGAGGCGAGGCTGACACCAGACTGACACCATCATAATGTGAGGCTGACACCAGACTGACCCCATCACGAGGCGAGACTGACACCAGACTGACCCCATCACGAGGCGAGACTGACACCAGACTGACCCCATCACGAGGCGAGACTGACACCAGACTGACCCCATCACGAGGCAAGGCTGACACCAGACTGACCCCATCACTAGGCAAGGCTGACACCAGACTGACCCCATCACGAGGCGAGGCTGACACCAGACTGACCCCATCACGAGGCGAGGCTGACACCAGACTGACACCATCACGAGTCGAGACTGACACCAGACTGACAACATCATGATGTGAGGCTGACACCAGACTGACACCATTACGATGTGAGGCTGACGCCAGACTGACCCCATCAAGAGGCGAGGCTGACACCAGACTGACACCATCACGAGGCGAGGCTGACACCAGACTGTCACCATCATGATGTGAGGCTGACACCAGACTGACCCCATCACGAGGCGAGACTGACACCAGACTGACCCCATCACGAGGCGAGGCTGACAACAGACTGACCCCATCACGAGGCGAGGCTGACACCAGACTGACCCCATCACGAGTCGAGGCTGACACCAGACTGACCCCATCACGAGGCGAGGCTGACACCAGACTGACCCCATCACGAGGCGAGGCTGACATCAGACTGACACCATAACGAGGCAAGGCTGACACCAGACTGACCCCATCATGATGTGAGGCTGACACTAGACTGACACCATCACTAGGCGAGACTGACACCAGACTGACCCCATCACGAGGCGAGGCTGACACCAGACTGACACCATCATGATGTGAGGCTGACACCAGACTGACCCCATCACGAGGCGAGGCTGACACCAGACTGACCCTATCACTAGGCGAGGCTTATACCAGACTGACACCATCTCGAGGCGAGGCTGACACCAGACTGACCGCATAACGAGGCGAGGCTGACACCAGACTGACCCCATCATGATGTGAGGCTGACACCAGTCTGACCCCATCACGAGGCGAGGCTGACACCAGACTGACCCCATCACGAGTCGAGGCTGACACCAGACTGACCCCGTCACGGGGCGAGGCTGACACCAGACTGACCCCATCACGAGGCGAGGCTGACACCAGACTGACGCCATCACGAGGCGAGACTGACACAGGACTGACCCCATCACGGGGCGAGGCTGACACCAGACTGACCCCATCACGAGGCGAGGCTGACACCAGACTGACACCATCACGAGACGTGGCTGACACCAGACTGACCCCATCATGATGTGAGGCTGACACCAGACTGACCCCATCACGAGGCGAGGCTGACACCAGACTGACCCCATCACGAGGCGAGGCTGACACCAGACTGACCCCATCACGAGGCGAGGCTGACACCAGACTGACCCCATCACAAGGCGAGGCTGACACCAGACTGACCCCATCACGAAGCGAGGCTGACACCAGACTGACCCCATCACTAGGCGAGGCTGACACCAGACTGACCCCATCACGAGGCGAGGCTGACACCAGACTGACCCCATCACGAGGCGAGGCTGACACCAGACTGACCCCATCACGAGGCGAGGCTGACACCAGACTGACCCCATCACGAAGCGAGGCTGACACCAGACTGACACCATCACAAGGCGAAGCTGACACAAGATTGACACCATCATGATGTGAGGCTGACACCAGACTGACCCCGTCACGGGGCGAGGCTGACACCAGTCTGACCCCATCACGGGGTGAGGCTGACACCAGACTGACCCCATCACGAGACGAGACTGACACCAGACTGACCCCATCAAGAGCCGAGGCTGACACCAGACTGACCCCATCAGGAGGCGAGGCTGAAACCAGACTGAACCCGTCACGAGGCAAGGCTGACACCAGACTGACCCAATCACAAGGCGAGGCTGAAACCAGACTGACACCATCACGAGGCGAGGCTGACACCAGACTGACCCCATCACGAGGCGAGACTGACACCAGACTGACCCCATCACGAGGCGAGACTGACACCAGACTGACCCCATCACGAGGCGAGGCTGACACCAGACTGATCCCATCACGAGGCGAGGCTGACACCAGACTGACCCCATCACTAGGCAAGGCTGACACCAGACTGACCCCATCATGAGGCGAGGCTGACACCAGACTGACCCCATCAAGAGGCGAGGCTGACACCAGACTGACACCATCATGATGTGAGGCTGACACCAGACTGACCCCATCGCTAGGCGAGGCTGACACCAGACTGACCCCATGACGAGGCGAGACTGACTCCAGACTGACCCCATCATGTTGTGAGACTGACACCAGACTGACCCCATCACGAGGCGAGGCTGACACCAGACTGATCCCATCACGAGGCGAGGCTGACACCAGACTGACCCCATCACTAGGCGAGGCTGACACCAGACTGACCCCATCATGAGGCGAGGCTGACACCAGACTGACACGATCACGAGGCGAGGCTGACACCAGACTGACACCATCATGATGTGAGGCTGACACCAGACTGACCCCATCACTAGGCGAGGCTGACACCAGACTGACCCCATGACGAGGCGAGACTGACTCCAGACTGACCCCATCATGTTGTGAGGCTGACCCCATCACGAGGCGATGCTGACACCAGACTGACGCCATCACGAGGCGAGACTGACACCAGACTGACCCCATCACGGGACGAGGCTGACACCAGACTGACCCCATCACGGGACGAGGCTGACACCAGACTGACCCCATCAGGAGGCGAGACTGACACCAGACTGACACCATCACGAGGCGAGGCTGACACCAGACTGGCCCCATCACGAGGCGAGGCTGACACCAGACTGACCCCGTCACGGGGCGAGGCTGACACCAGACTGACCCCATCACGAGGCAAGGCTGACACCAGACTGACGCCATCACGAGGCGAGACTGACACAGGACTGACCCCATCACGGGGCGAGGCTGACACCAGACTGACCCCATCACGAGGCGAGGCTGACACCAGACTGACACCATCACGAGACGTGGCTGACACCAGACTGACCATATCATGATGTGAGGCTGACACCAGACTGACCCCATCACTAGGCGAGGCTGACACCAGACTGACCCCATCACGAGGCGAGGCTGACACCAGACTGACACCATCACGAGGCGAGGCTGACACCAGACTGACACCATCATAATGTGAGGCTGACACCAGACTGACCCCATCACGAGGCGAGACTGACACCAGACTGACCCCATCACGAGGCGAGACTGACACCAGACTGACCCCATCACGAGGCGAGACTAACACCAGACTGACCCCATCACGAGGCGAGGCTGACACCAGACTGACCCCATCACTAGGCGAGGCTGACACCAGACTGACCCCATCAAGAGGCGAGGCTGACACCAGACTGACACCATCACGAGGCGAGGCTGACACCAGACTGTCACCATCATGATGTGAGGCTGACACCAGACTGACCCCATCACGAGGCGAGACTGACACCAGACTGACCCCATCACGAGGCGAGGCTGACAACAGACTGACCCCATCACGAGGCGAGGCTGACACCAGACTGACCCCATCACGAGTCGAGGCTGACACCAGACTGACCCCATCACGAGGCGAGGCTGACACCAGACTGACCCCATCACGAGGCGAGGCTGACATCAGACTGACACCATAACGAGGCAAGGCTGACACCAGACTGACCCCATCATGATGTGAGGCTGACACTAGACTGACACCATCACTAGGCGAGACTGACACCAGACTGACCCCATCACGAGGCGAGGCTGACACCAGACTGACACCATCATGATGTGAGGCTGACACCAGACTGACCCCATCACGAGGCGAGGCTGACACCAGACTGACCCTATCACTAGGCGAGGCTTATACCAGACTGACACCATCTCGAGGCGAGGCTGACACCAGACTGACCGCATAACGAGGCGAGGCTGACACCAGACTGACCCCATCATGATGTGAGGCTGACACCAGTCTGACCCCATCACGAGGCGAGGCTGACACCAGACTGACCCCATCACGAGTCGAGGCTGACACCAGACTGACCCCGTCACGGGGCGAGGCTGACACCAGACTGACCCCATCACGAGGCGAGGCTGACACCAGACTGACGCCATCACGAGGCGAGACTGACACAGGACTGACCCCATCACGGGGCGAGGCTGACACCAGACTGACCCCATCACGAGGCGAGGCTGACACCAGACTGACACCATCACGAGACGTGGCTGACACCAGACTGACCCCATCATGATGTGAGGCTGACACCAGACTGACCCCATCACGAGGCGAGGCTGACACCAGACTGACCCCATCACGAGGCGAGGCTGACACCAGACTGACCCCATCACGAGGCGAGGCTGACACCAGACTGACCCCATCACAAGGCGAGGCTGACACCAGACTGACCCCATCACGAAGCGAGGCTGACACCAGACTGACCCCATCACTAGGCGAGGCTGACACCAGACTGACCCCATCACGAGGCGAGGCTGACACCAGACTGACCCCATCACGAGGCGAGGCTGACACCAGACTGACCCCATCACGAGGCGAGGCTGACACCAGACTGACCCCATCACGAAGCGAGGCTGACACCAGACTGACACCATCACAAGGCGAAGCTGACACAAGATTGACACCATCATGATGTGAGGCTGACACCAGACTGACCCCGTCACGGGGCGAGGCTGACACCAGACTGACCCCATCACGGGGTGAGGCTGACACCAGACTGACCCCATCACGAGGCGAGACTGACACCAGACTGACCCCATCACGAGGCGAGACTGACACCAGACTGACCCCATCACGAGGCGAGGCTGACACCAGACTGATCCCATCACGAGGCGAGGCTGACACCAGACTGACCCCATCACTAGGCAAGGCTGACACCAGACTGACCCCATCATGAGGCGAGGCTGACACCAGACTGACCCCATCAAGAGGCGAGGCTGACACCAGACTGACACCATCATGATGTGAGGCTGACACCAGACTGACCCCATCGCTAGGCGAGGCTGACACCAGACTGACCCCATGACGAGGCGAGACTGACTCCAGACTGACCCCATCATGTTGTGAGACTGACACCAGACTGACCCCATCACGAGGCGAGGCTGACACCAGACTGATCCCATCACGAGGCGAGGCTGACACCAGACTGACCCCATCACTAGGCGAGGCTGACACCAGACTGACCCCATCATGAGGCGAGGCTGACACCAGACTGACACGATCACGAGGCGAGGCTGACACCAGACTGACACCATCATGATGTGAGGCTGACACCAGACTGACCCCATCACTAGGCGAGGCTGACACCAGACTGACCCCATGACGAGGCGAGACTGACTCCAGACTGACCCCATCATGTTGTGAGGCTGACCCCATCACGAGGCGATGCTGACACCAGACTGACGCCATCACGAGGCGAGACTGACACCAGACTGACCCCATCACGGGACGAGGCTGACACCAGACTGACCCCATCACGGGACGAGGCTGACACCAGACTGACCCCATCAGGAGGCGAGACTGACACCAGACTGACACCATCACGAGGCGAGGCTGACACCAGACTGGCCCCATCACGAGGCGAGGCTGACACCAGACTGACCCCGTCACGGGGCGAGGCTGACACCAGACTGACCCCATCACGAGGCAAGGCTGACACCAGACTGACGCCATCACGAGGCGAGACTGACACAGGACTGACCCCATCACGGGGCGAGGCTGACACCAGACTGACCCCATCACGAGGCGAGGCTGACACCAGACTGACACCATCACGAGACGTGGCTGACACCAGACTGACCATATCATGATGTGAGGCTGACACCAGACTGACCCCATCACTAGGCGAGGCTGACACCAGACTGACCCCATCACGAGGCGAGGCTGACACCAGACTGACACCATCACGAGGCGAGGCTGACACCAGACTGACACCATCATAATGTGAGGCTGACACCAGACTGACCCCATCACGAGGCGAGACTGACACCAGACTGACCCCATCACGAGGCGAGACTGACACCAGACTGACCCCATCACGAGGCGAGACTAACACCAGACTGACCCCATCACGAGGCGAGGCTGACACCAGACTGACCCCATCACTAGGCGAGGCTGACACCAGACTGACCCCATCACGAGGCGAGGCTGACACCAGACTGACCCCATCACGAGGCGAGGCTGACACCAGACTGACCCCATCACGAAGTGAGGCTGACACCAGACTGACACCATCACAAGGCGAAGCTGACACAAGATTGACACCATCATGATGTGAGGCTGACACCAGACTGACCCCGTCACGGGGCGAGACTGACACCAGACTGACCCCATCACGAGGCGAGACTGACACCAGACTGACCCCATCACGAGGCAAGGCTGACACCAGACTGACCCCATCACTAGGCGAGGCTGACACCAGACTGACCCCATCACGAGGCGAGGCTGACACCAGACTGACCCCATCACGAGGCGAGGCTGACACCAGACTGACACCATCACGAGTCGAGACTGACACCAGACTGACAACATCATGATGTGAGGCTGACACCAGACTGACACCATTACGATGTGAGGCTGACGCCAGACTGACCCCATCAAGAGGCGAGGCTGACACCAGACTGACACCATCACGAGGCGAGGCTGACACCAGACTGTCACCATCATGATGTGAGGCTGACACCAGACTGACCCCATCACGAGGCGAGACTGACACCAGACTGACCCCATCACGAGGCGAGGCTGACAACAGACTGACCCCATCACGAGGCGAGGCTGACACCAGACTGACCCCATCACGAGTCGAGGCTGACACCAGACTGACCCCATCACGAGGCGAGGCTGACACCAGACTGACCCCATCACGAGGCGAGGCTGACATCAGACTGACACCATAACGAGGCAAGGCTGACACCAGACTGACCCCATCATGATGTGAGGCTGACACTAGACTGACACCATCACTAGGCGAGACTGACACCAGACTGACCCCATCACGAGGCGAGGCTGACACCAGACTGACACCATCATGATGTGAGGCTGACACCAGACTGACCCCATCACGAGGCGAGGCTGACACCAGACTGACCCTATCACTAGGCGAGGCTTATACCAGACTGACACCATCTCGAGGCGAGGCTGACACCAGACTGACCGCATAACGAGGCGAGGCTGACACCAGACTGACCCCATCATGATGTGAGGCTGACACCAGTCTGACCCCATCACGAGGCGAGGCTGACACCAGACTGACCCCATCACGAGTCGAGGCTGACACCAGACTGACCCCGTCACGGGGCGAGGCTGACACCAGACTGACCCCATCACGAGGCGAGGCTGACACCAGACTGACGCCATCACGAGGCGAGACTGACACAGGACTGACCCCATCACGGGGCGAGGCTGACACCAGACTGACCCCATCACGAGGCGAGGCTGACACCAGACTGACACCATCACGAGACGTGGCTGACACCAGACTGACCCCATCATGATGTGAGGCTGACACCAGACTGACCCCATCACGAGGCGAGGCTGACACCAGACTGACCCCATCACGAGGCGAGGCTGACACCAGACTGACCCCATCACGAGGCGAGGCTGACACCAGACTGACCCCATCACAAGGCGAGGCTGACACCAGACTGACCCCATCACGAAGCGAGGCTGACACCAGACTGACCCCATCACTAGGCGAGGCTGACACCAGACTGACCCCATCACGAGGCGAGGCTGACACCAGACTGACCCCATCACGAGGCGAGGCTGACACCAGACTGACCCCATCACGAGGCGAGGCTGACACCAGACTGACCCCATCACGAAGCGAGGCTGACACCAGACTGACACCATCACAAGGCGAAGCTGACACAAGATTGACACCATCATGATGTGAGGCTGACACCAGACTGACCCCGTCACGGGGCGAGGCTGACACCAGACTGACCCCATCACGGGGTGAGGCTGACACCAGACTGACCCCATCACGAGGCGAGACTGACACCAGACTGACCCCATCACGAGGCGAGACTGACACCAGACTGACCCCATCACGAGGCGAGGCTGACACCAGACTGATCCCATCACGAGGCGAGGCTGACACCAGACTGACCCCATCACTAGGCAAGGCTGACACCAGACTGACCCCATCATGAGGCGAGGCTGACACCAGACTGACCCCATCAAGAGGCGAGGCTGACACCAGACTGACACCATCATGATGTGAGGCTGACACCAGACTGACCCCATCGCTAGGCGAGGCTGACACCAGACTGACCCCATGACGAGGCGAGACTGACTCCAGACTGACCCCATCATGTTGTGAGACTGACACCAGACTGACCCCATCACGAGGCGAGGCTGACACCAGACTGATCCCATCACGAGGCGAGGCTGACACCAGACTGACCCCATCACTAGGCGAGGCTGACACCAGACTGACCCCATCATGAGGCGAGGCTGACACCAGACTGACACGATCACGAGGCGAGGCTGACACCAGACTGACACCATCATGATGTGAGGCTGACACCAGACTGACCCCATCACTAGGCGAGGCTGACACCAGACTGACCCCATGACGAGGCGAGACTGACTCCAGACTGACCCCATCATGTTGTGAGGCTGACCCCATCACGAGGCGATGCTGACACCAGACTGACGCCATCACGAGGCGAGACTGACACCAGACTGACCCCATCACGGGACGAGGCTGACACCAGACTGACCCCATCACGGGACGAGGCTGACACCAGACTGACCCCATCAGGAGGCGAGACTGACACCAGACTGACACCATCACGAGGCGAGGCTGACACCAGACTGGCCCCATCACGAGGCGAGGCTGACACCAGACTGACCCCGTCACGGGGCGAGGCTGACACCAGACTGACCCCATCACGAGGCAAGGCTGACACCAGACTGACGCCATCACGAGGCGAGACTGACACAGGACTGACCCCATCACGGGGCGAGGCTGACACCAGACTGACCCCATCACGAGGCGAGGCTGACACCAGACTGACACCATCACGAGACGTGGCTGACACCAGACTGACCATATCATGATGTGAGGCTGACACCAGACTGACCCCATCACTAGGCGAGGCTGACACCAGACTGACCCCATCACGAGGCGAGGCTGACACCAGACTGACACCATCACGAGGCGAGGCTGACACCAGACTGACACCATCATAATGTGAGGCTGACACCAGACTGACCCCATCACGAGGCGAGACTGACACCAGACTGACCCCATCACGAGGCGAGACTGACACCAGACTGACCCCATCACGAGGCGAGACTAACACCAGACTGACCCCATCACGAGGCGAGGCTGACACCAGACTGACCCCATCACTAGGCGAGGCTGACACCAGACTGACCCCATCACGAGGCGAGGCTGACACCAGACTGACCCCATCACGAGGCGAGGCTGACACCAGACTGACCCCATCACGAAGTGAGGCTGACACCAGACTGACACCATCACAAGGCGAAGCTGACACAAGATTGACACCATCATGATGTGAGGCTGACACCAGACTGACCCCGTCACGGGGCGAGGCTGACACCAGACTGACCCCATCACGGGGCGAGGCTGACACTAGACTGACCCCATCACGAGACGAGACTGACACCAGACTGACCCCATCAAGAGCCGAGGCTGACACCAGACTGACCCCATCACGAGGCGAGGCTGAAACCAGACTGAACCCGTCACGAGGCGAGGCTGACACCAGACTGACCCAATCACAAGGCGAGGCTGAATCCAGACTGACACCATCACGAGGCGAGGCTGACACCAGACTGACCCCATCACGAGGCGAGACTGACACCAGACTGACACCATCATGATGTGAGGCTGACACCAGACTGACCCCATCACGAGGTGAGGCTGACACCAGACTGACTCCATCACGAAGCGAGGCTGACACCAGACTGACCCCATCACGGGGCGAGGCTGACACCAGACTAACCCCATCACGAGGCGAGACTGACACCAGACTGACCCCATCACGAGGAGAGACTGACACCAGACTGACCCCATCATGATGTGAGGCTGACACCAGACTGACCCCATCACGAGGCGAGGCTGACACCAGACTGACCACATCACGAGGCGAGACTGACACCAGACTGACCCCATCACGAGGCGAGACTGACACCAGACTGACCCCATCACGAGGCGAGGCTGACACCAGACTGATCCCATCACGAGGCGAGGCTGACACCAGACTGACCCCATCACTAGGCGAGGCTGACACCAGACTGACCATATCATGTTGTGAGACTGACGCCAGACTGACCCCATCACGAGGCGAGACTGACACCAGACTGACACCATCACGAGGCGAGGCTGACACCAGACTGACCCCATCATAATGTGAGGCTGACACTAGACTGACACCATCACTAGGCGAGACTGACACCAGACTGACCCCATCACGAGGCGAGGCTGACACCAGACTGACCCCATCACGAGGCGAGGCTGACACCAGACTGACACCATCACGAGACGTGGCTGACACCAGACTGACCCCATCATGATATGAGGCTGACACCAGACTGACCCCATCACTAGGCGAGGCTGACACCAGACTGACCCCATCACGAGGCGAGGCTGACACCAGACTGACCCCATCACGAGGCGAGGCTGACACCAGACTGATCCCATCACGAGGCGAGACTGACACCAGACTGACCCCATCACGAGGCGAGACTGACCCCATCACGAGGCGAGACTGACACCAGACTGACCCCATCACGAGGCGAGGCTGACACCAGACTGACCCCATCACTAGGCGAGGCTGACACCAGACTGAGCCCATCACGAGGCGAGGCTGACACCAGACTGACCCCATCACGAGGCGAGGCTGACACCAGACTGACCCCATCACGATGCGAGGCTGACACCAGACTGACCCCATCACGAAGCGAGGCTGACACCAGACTGACACCATCACAAGGCGAAGCTGACACAAGATTGACACCATCATGATGTGAGGCTGACACCAGACTGACCGCGTCACGGGGCGAGGCTGACACCAGACTGACCCCATCACGGGGCGAGGCTGACACCAGACTGACCCCATCACGAGACGAGACTGACACCAGACTGACCCCACCAAGAGCCGAGGCTGACACCAGACTGACCCCATCACGAGGCGAGGCTGAAACCAGACTGAACCCGTCACGAGGCAAGGCTGACACCAGACTGACCCAATCACAAGGCGAGGCTGAAACCAGACTGACACCATCACGAGGCGAGGCTGACACCAGACTGACCCCATCACGAGGCGAGGCTGACACCAGACTGACACCATCATGATGTGAGGCTGACACCAGACTGACCCCATCACGAGGTGAGGCTGACACCAGACTGACTCCATCACGAAGCGAGGCTGACACCAGACTGACCCCATCACGGGGCGAGGCTGACACCAGACTAACCCCATCACGAGGCGAGACTGACACCAGACTGACCCCATCACGAGGCGAGACTGACACCAGACTGACCCCATCACGAGGCGAGACTGACACCAGACTGACCCCATCACGAGGCGAGGCTGACACCAGACTGATCCCATCACGAAGCGAGGCTGACACCAGACTGACCCCATCACTAGGCGAGGCTGACACCAGACTGACCCCATCATGAGGCGAGGCTGACACCAGACTGACACGATCACGAGGCGAGGCTGACACCAGACTGACCCCATCACGAGGCGAGACTGACACCAGACTGACCCCATCACGAGGCGAGACTGACACCAGACTGACCCCATCACGAGGCGAGGCTGACACCAGACTGATCCCATCATGAGGCGAGGCTGACACCAGACTGACCCCATGACGAGGCGAGACTGACTCCAGACTGACCCCATCATGTTGTGAGACTGACACCAGACTGACCCCATCACGAGGCGAGGCTGACTCCAGACTGATCCCATCACGAGGCGAGGCTGACACCAGACTGACCCCATCACTAGGCGAGGCTGACACCAGACTGACCCCATCATGAGGCGAGGCTGACACCAGACTGACACGATCACGAGGCGAGGCTGACACCAGACTGACACCATCATGATGTGAGGCTGACACCAGACTGACCCCATCACTAGGCGAGGCTGACACCAGACTGACCCCATGACGAGGCGAGACTGACTCCAGACTGACCCCATCATGTTGTGAGGCTGACACCAGACTGACCCCATCACGAGGCGATGCTGACACCAGACTGACGCCATCACGAGGCGAGACTGACACCAGACTGACCCCATCACGAGGCGGGGCTGACACCAGACTGATCCCATCACGAGGCGAGGCTGACAAAAGACTGACCCCATCACTAGGCAAGGCTGACACCAGACTGACCCCATCATGAGGCGAGGCTGACACCAGACTGACACGATCACGAGGCAAGGCTGACACCAGACTGACACCATCATGATGTGAGGCTGACACCAGACTGACCCCATCACTAGGCGAGGCTGACACCAGACTGACCCCATGACGAGGCGAGACTGACTCCAGACTGACCCCATCATGTTGTGAGACTGACACCAGACTGACCCCATCACGAGGCGAGGCTGACACCAGACTGATCCCATCACGAGGCGAGGCTGACACCAGACTGACCCCATCACTAGGCGAGGCTGACACCAGACTGACCCCATCATGAGGCGAGGCTGACACCAGACTGACATGATCACGAGGCGAGGCTGACACCAGACTGACACCATCATGATGTGAGGCTGACACCAGACTGACCCCATCACTAGGCGAGGCTGACACCAGACTGACCCCATGACGAGGCGAGACTGACTCCAGACTGACCCCATCATGTTGTGAGGCTGACACCAGACTGACCCCATCACGAGGCGATGCTGACACCAGACTGACGCCATCACGAGGCGAGACTGACACCAGACTGACCCCATCACGAGGCGGGGCTGACACCAGACTGACCCCATCACGAGGCGAGGCTGACACCAGACTGACACCATCATGATGTGAGGCTGACACCAGACTGACCCCATCACAAGGCGAGGCTGACACCAGACTGACCCTATCACTAGGCGAGGCTGATACCAGACTGACACCATCTCGAGGCGAGGCTGACACCAGACTGACCACATAACGAGGCGAGGCTGACACCAGACTGACCCCATCATGATGTGAGGCTGACACCAGTCTGACCCCATCACGAGGCGAAGCTAACACCAGACTGACCCCATCACGAGGCGAGGCTGACACCAGACTGACCCCATTACGAGGCGAGGCTGACACCAGGCTGACCCCATCACGAGGCGAGGCTGACACCAGACTGACCCCATCACGAGGCGAGGCTGACACCAGACTGACCCCATCACGAGGAGAGGCTGACACCAGACTGACACCATCATGATGTGAGGCTGACACCAGACAGATCCCATCACGAAGTGAGGCTGACACAAGACTGACACCATCACGAGGCGAGGCTGACACCAGACTGACCCCATCACGAGGCGAGGCTGACACCAGACTGACACCATCATGATGTGAGGCTGACACCAGACTGACCCCATCACGAGGCGAGGCTGACACCAGACTGACCCTATCACTAGGCGAGGCTGATACCAGACTGACACCATCTCGAGGCGAGGCTGACACCAGACTGACCACATAACGAGGCGAGGCTGACACCAGACTGACCCCATCATGATGTGAGGCTGACACCAGTCTGACCTCATCACGAGGCGAGGCTAACACCAGACTGACCCCATCACGAGGCGAGGCTGACACCAGACTGACCCCATCACGAGGCGAGACTGACACCGGACTGACCCCATCACGAGGCGAGGCTGACACCGGAATGACCCCATCACGAGGTGAGGCTGACACCAGACTGACCCCATCACGAGGCGAGACTGACACCGGACTGACCCCATCACGAGGCGAGGCTGACACCAGACTGACACCATCATGATGTGAGGCTGACACCAGACTGACCCCATCACGAGGCAAGGCTGACACCAGACTGACCCTATCACTAGGCGAGGCTGACACCAGACTGACACCATCACGAGGCGAGGCTGACACCAGACAGACCCCATCACGAGGCGAGGCTGACATCAGACTGACACCATCACGAGGAAAGGCTGACACCAGACTGAACCCATCACGAGGCGAGGCTGACACCAGACTGACCCCATCACGAGGCGAGGCTGACACCAGACTGACCCCATCATGAGGCGAGGCTGACACCAGACTGACCCCATCACGAGGCGAGGCTGACACCAGACTGACCCCATCACGAGGCGAGGCTGACACCAGACTGACACCATCACGATGTGAGGCTGACACGAGACTGACACCATCACGAGGCGAGGCTGACACCAGACTGACAGCATCACGATGTGAGGCTGAAACCAGACTGACCCCATCAAGAGGCGAGACTGACACCAGACTGACCCCATCACGAGGCGAGGCTGACACCAGACTGAACCCATCATGAGGCGAGGCTGACACCAGACTGACCCTATCACTAGGCGAGGCTTATACCAGACTGACACCATCTCTAGGCGAGGCTGACACCAGACTGACCACATAACGAGGCGAGGCTGACACCAGACTGACCCCATCATGATGTGAGGCTGACACCAGTCTGACCTCATCACGAGGCGAGGCTGACACCAGACTGACCCCATCACGAGGCGAGGCTGACACCAGACTGACCCCATCACGAGGCGAGGCTGACACCAAACTGACCCCATCACGAGGCGAGGCTGATCCCAGACTGACGCCATTACGAGGCGATACTGACACAGGACTGACCCCATCACGGGGCGAGGCTGACACCAGACTGACCCCATCACGAGGCGAGGCTGACACCAGACTGACACCATCACGAGACGTGGCTGACCCCAGACTGACCCCATCATGATGTGAGGCTGACACCAGACTGACCCCATCACTAGGCGAGGCTGACACCAGACTGACCCCATCACGAGGCGAGGCTGACACCAGACTGACACCATCATGAGGCGAGGCTGACACCAGACTGACACCATCATAATGTGAGGCTGACACCAGTCTGACCCCATCACGAGGCGAGACTGACACCAGACTGACCCCATCACGAGGCGAGACTGACACCAGACTGACCCCATCACGAGGCGAGACTGACACCAGACTGACCCCATCACGAGGCGAGGCTGACACCAGACTGACCCCATCACTAGGCGAGGCTGACACCAGACTGACCCCATCACGAGGCGAGGCTGACACCAGACTGACCCCATCACGAGGCGAGGCTGACACCAGACTGACCCCATCACGAGGCGAGGCTGACACCAAACTGACCCCATCACGAAGCGAGGCTGACACCAGACTGACACCATCACAAGGCGAAGCTGACACAAGATTGACACCATCATGATGTGAGGCTGACACCAGACTGACCCCGTCACGGGGCGAGGCTGACACCAGACTGACCCCATCACGGGGCGAGGCTGACACCAGACTGACCCCATCACAAGACAAGACTGACACCAGACTGACCCCATCAAGAGCCGAGGCTGACACCAGACTGACCCCATCACGAGGCGAGGCTGAAACTAGACTGAACCCATCACGAGGCAAGGCTGACACCAGACTGACCCAATCACAAGGCGAGGCTGAAACCAGACTGACACCATCACGAGGCAAGGCTGACACCAGACTGACCCCATCACGAGGCGAGACTGACACCAGACTGACACCATCATGATGTGAGGCTGATACCAGACTGACCCCATCACGAGGTGAGGCTGACACCAGACTGACTCCATCACGAGGCGAGGCTGACACCAGACTGACCCCATCACGGGGCGAGGCTGACACCAGACTAACCCCATCACGAGGCGAGACTGCCACCAGACTGACCCCATCACGAGGCGAGACTGACACCAGACTGACCCCATCATGATGTGAGGCTGACACCAGACTGACCCCATCACTAGGCGATGCTGACACCAGACTGACCCCATCACGAGGCAAGACTGACACCAGACTGACCCCATCACGAGGCGAGGCTGACACCAGACTGATCCCATCACGAGGCAAGGCTGACACCAGACTGACACCATCACGAGGCGATGCTTACACCAGACTGACCCCATCACGGGGCGATGCTGACACCAGACTGACCCCATCACTAGGCGAGGCTGACACCAGACTGACACGATCACGAGGCGCGGCTGACACCAGACTGACACCATCATGATGAGAGGCTGACACCAGACTGACCCCATCACTAGGCGAGGCTGACACCAGACTGACCCCATGACGAGGCGAGACTGACTCCAGACTGACCCCATCATGTTGTGAGGCTGACGCCAAACTGACCCCATCACGAGGTGATGCTGACACCAGACTGACGCCATCACGAGGCGAGACTGACACCAGACTGACACCATCACGAGGCGAGACTGACCCCATCACGAGGCGAGACTGACACCAGACTGACACCATCACGAGGCGAGACTGACACCAGACTGACACCATCACGATGTGAGGCTGACACCAGACTGACCCCATCACGAGGCGATGCTGACACCAGACTGACCCCATCACGAGGCGAGACTGACACCAGACTGACCCCTTCACGAGGCGAGACTGACACCAGACTGACCCCATCACGGGACGAGGCTGACACCAGACTGACCCCATCACGAGGCGAGACTGACACCAGACTGACACCATCACGAGGCGAGACTGACACCAGACTGACCCCGTCACGAGGCGGGGCTGACACCAGTCTGACCCCATCACGGGGCGAGGCTGACACTAGTCTGACCCCATCACGAGGCGAGACTGACACCAGACTGACCCCATCACGAGGCGAGACTGACTCCAGACTGACCCCATCATAATGTGAGGCTGACACCAGACTGACCCCATCACTAGGCGATGCTGACACCAGACTGACCCCATCACGAGGCGAGACTGACACCAGACTGACCCCATCACGAGGCGAGGCTGACACCAGACTGATCCCATCACGAGGCAAGGCTGACACCAGACTGACACCATCACGAGGCGATGCTTACACCAGACTGACCCCATCACGGGGCGAGGCTGACACCAGACTGACCCCATCACTAGGCGAGGCTGACACCAGACTGACACGATCACGAGGCGCGGCTGACACCAGACTGACACCATCATGATGAGAGGCTGACACCAGACTGACCCCATCACTAGGCGAGGCTGACACCAGACTGACCCCATGACGAGGCGAGACTGACTCCAGACTGACCCCATCATGTTGTGAGGCTGACGCCAAACTGACCCCATCACGAGGTGATGCTGACACCAGACTGACGCCATCACGAGGCGAGACTGACACCAGACTGACACCATCACGAGGCGAGACTGACACCAGACTGACACCATCACGATGTGAGGCTGACACCAGACTGACCCCATCACGAGGCGATGCTGACACCAGACTGACCCCATCACGAGGCGAGACTGACACCAGACTGACCCCTTCACGAGGCGAGACTGACACCAGACTGACCCCATCACGGGACGAGGCTGACACCAGACTGACCCCATCACGAGGCGAGACTGACACCAGACTGACACCATCACGAGGCGAGACTGACACCAGACTGACCCCGTCACGAGGCGGGGCTGACACCAGTCTGACCCCATCACGGGGCGAGGCTGACACTAGTCTGACCCCATCACGAGGCGAGACTGACACCAGACTGACCCCATCACGAGGCGAGACTGACTCCAGACTGACCCCATCATAATGTGAGGCTGACACCAGACTGACCCCATCACTAGGCGATGCTGACACCAGACTGACCCCATCACGAGGCGAGACTGACACCAGACTGACCCCATCACGAGGCGAGGCTGACACCAGACTGATCCCATCACGAGGCAAGGCTGACACCAGACTGACACCATCACGAGGCGATGCTTACACCAGACTGACCCCATCACGGGGCGAGGCTGACACCAGACTGACCCCATCACTAGGCGAGGCTGACACCAGACTGACACGATCACGAGGCGCGGCTGACACCAGACTGACACCATCATGATGAGAGGCTGACACCAGACTGACCCCATCACTAGGCGAGGCTGACACCAGACTGACCCCATGACGAGGCGAGACTGACTCCAGACTGACCCCATCATGTTGTGAGGCTGACGCCAAACTGACCCCATCACGAGGTGATGCTGACACCAGACTGACGCCATCACGAGGCGAGACTGACACCAGACTGACACCATCACGAGGCGAGACTGACCCCATCACGAGGCGAGACTGACACCAGACTGACACCATCACGAGGCGAGACTGACACCAGACTGACCCCATCACGATGTGAGGCTGACACCAGACTGACCCCATCACGAGGCGATGCTGACACCAGACTGACCCCATCACGTGGCGAGACTGACACCAGACTGACCCCTTCACGAGGCGAGACTGACACCAGACTGACCCCATCACGGGACGAGGCTGACACCAGACTGACCCCATCACGAGGCGAGACTGACACCAGACTGACACCATCACGAGGCGAGACTGACACCAGACTGACCCCATCACGAGGCGAGGCTGACACCAGACTGACCCCATCACGAGGCGAGGCTGACACCAGACTGACCCCATCACGAGGCGAGGCTGACACCAGACTGACACCATCACGAGACGAGGCTGACACCAGACTGACACCATCATGATGTGAGGCTGACACCAGACTGACCCCATCATGAGGCGAGACTGACACCAGACTGACAGCATCACGAGGCGAGGCTGACACCAGACTGACACCATCACAAGTCGAGGCTGACACCAGACTGACACCATCATGATGTGAGGCTGACACCAGACTGACCCCATCACTAGGCGAGACTGACACCAGACTGACCCCATCACTAGGCGAGACTGACACCAGACTGACCCCATCACGAGGCGAGACTGACACCAGACTGACCCCATCACGAGGCGAGACTGACACCAGAATGACCCCATCACGAAGCGAGGCTGACACCAGACTGACCCCATCACGAAGCGAGGCTGACACCAGACTGACCCCATCACGAGGCGAGGCTGACACCAGACTGACACCATCACGAGGCGAGGCTGACACCAGACTGACCCCCTCACGAGGCGAGTCTGACACCAGACTGACCCCGTCACGATGCGGGGCTGACACCAGACTGACCCCATCACGGGGCGAGGCTGACACTAGTCTGACCCCATCACGAGGCGAGACTGACACCAGACTGACCCCATCACGAGGCGAGACTGACTCCAGACTGACCCCATCATGATGTGAGGCTGACACCAGACTGACCCCATCACGAGGCGATGCTGACACCAGACTGACCCCATCGCGAGGCGAGGCTGACACCAGACTGACCCCATCACGAGGCGAGGCTGACACCAGCCTGACCCCATCACGAGGCGAGGCTGACACCAGACTGACCCCATCACGAGGCAAGACTGACACCAGACTTACCCCATCACGAGGCGAGGCTGACACCAGACTGACACCATCACGAGGCTGACAACAGACTTACACCATCACGAGGCGAGGCTGACACCAGACTGACCCCGTCACGGGGCGAGGCTGACACCAGACTGACCCCATCACGAGGCGAGGCTGACACCAGACTGACGCCATCACGAGGCGAGACTGACACAGGACTGACCCCATCACGGGGCGAGGCTGACACCAGACTGACACCATCACGAGGCGTGGCTGACACCAGACTGACCCCATCATGATGTGAGGCTGACACCAGACTGACCCCATCACTAGGCGAGGCTGACACCAGACTGACCCCATCACGGGGCGAGGCTGACACCAGACTGACCCCATCACGAGACGAGACTGACACCAGACTGACCCCATCAAGAGGCGAGGCTGACACGAGACTGACCCCATCACGAGGCGAGGCTGACACCAGACTGACCCCATCACGAGGCGAGGCTGACACCAGACTGACACCATCACGAGGCGAGACTGACACCAGACTTACACCATCACTAGACAAGGCTGACACCAGACTGACCCCATCACGATGTGAGGCTGACACCAGACTGACACCATCACGAGGCGAGGCTGACACCAGACTGACCCCATCACGAGGCGAGGCTGACACCAGACTGACCCCATCACGAGGCGAGGCTGACACCAGACTGACCCCATCACGAGGCGAGGCTGACACCAGACTGACCCCATCACGAGGAGAGGCTGACACCAGACTGACACCATCACGAGGCGAGACTGACACCAGACTGACCACATCACGAGGCGAGGCTGACCCCAGACTGACACCATCATGATGTGAGGCTGACACCAGACTGACCCCATCAGGAGGCGAGGCTGACAACAGACTTACACCATCACGAGGCGAGGCTGACACCAGACTGACACCATCATGATGTGAGGCTGACACCAGACTGACCCCATCACGAGGCGAGGCTGACACCAGACTGACACCATCATGATGTGAGGCTGACACCAGACTGACCACATCACGAGGCGAGACTGACACCAGACTGACACCATCACGAGGCAAGGCTGACACCAGACTGACCCCATCACGAGGCGAGGCTGACACCAGACTGACCCCATCACGAGGCGAGGCTGACACCAGACTGACCCCATTACGAGGCGAGGCTGACACCAGACTGACCCCATCACGAGGCGAGACTGACACCGGACTGACCCTATCACGATGCTAGGCTGACACCCGACTGACACCATCACAAGGCGAGGCTGACACCAGACTGACATCATCACGAGGCGAGGCTGACACCAGACTGACACCATCACGAGGCGAGGCTGACACCAGACGGACACCATCACGATGTGAGACTGACACCAGACTGACCCCATCACAAGGAGAGACTGACACCAGACTGACCCCATCACGAGGCGAGGCTGACACCAGACGGACACCATCACGATGTGAGACTGACACCAGACTGACCCCATCACAAGGAGAGACTGACACCAGACTGACCCCATCACGGGGCGAGGCTGACACCAGACTGACCCCATCACGAGGCGAGACTGACACCAGACTGACCCCATCACGAGGGGAGGCTGACACCAGACTGACCCCATCACGAGGCGAGCCTGACACCAGACTGACCCCATCACGAGGCGCGGCTGACACCTGACTGACACCATCATGATGTGAGGCTGACACCAGACTGACCCCATCACTAGGCGAGGCTGACACCAGACTGACCCCATTACGATGCGAGACTGACACCAGACTGACCCCATCACGACGGGAGGCTGACACCAGACTGACCCCATCACGAGGCGAGGCTGACACCAGACTGACCCCATCACGAGGCGCGGCTGACACCTGACTGACACCATCATGATGTGAGGCTGACACCAGACTGACCCCATCACGATGCGATGCTGACACCAGACTGACCCCATAACGAGGCGAGGCTGACACCAGACTGACCCCATCACGAGGCGAGGCTGACAACGGACTGACCCCACCACGAGGCAAGGCTGACACCAGACTGACACCATCACGAGACGAGGCTGACACCAGACTGACCCCATCACGAGGCGAGGCTGACACCAGACTTACCCCATCACGATGCGATGCAGACACCAGACTGACCCCATCACAAGGCGAAGCTGACACCAGACTGACACCATCATGATGTGAGGCTGACACCAGACTGACCCCATCACGAGTCGTGGCTGACACCAGACTGACCCCATCACGAGGCGAGGCTGACTCCAGACTGACACCATCATGATGTGAGGCTGACACCAGACTGACCCCATCACGAGGCGAGGCTGACACCAGACTGACACCATCATGATGTGAGGCTGACACCAGACTGACCCCATCACGAGGCGAGGCTGACACCAGACTGACCCTATCACTAGGCGAGGCTGACACCAGACTGACACCATCACGAGGCGAGGCTAACACCAGACTGACACCATCACGAGGCGAGGCTGACACCAGACTGACCCCATCACGAGGCGAGGCTGACACCAGACTGACACCATCACGATGTGAGGCTGACACCAGACTGACCCCATCACGAGGCGAGGCTGACACCAGACTGACCCTATCACTAGGTGAGGCTGACACCAGACTGCCCCCATCACGAGGCGAGGCTGACACCAGACTGACCCCATCACGAGGCGAGGCTGACACCAGACTGACCCCATCACGAGGCGAGGCTGACACCAGACTGACCCCATCACGAGGCGAGGCTGACACCAGACTGACCCCATCACGTGGCGAGGCTGACACCAGACTGACCCCATCACGATGCTAGGCTGACACCAGACTGAAACCATCACAAGGCGAAGCTGACACAAGATTGACACCATCATGATGTGAGGCTGACACCAGACTGACCCCGTCACGGAGCGAGGCTGACACCAGACTGACCCCATCACGGGGCGAGGCTGACACAAGACTGACCCCATTACGAGACGAGACTGACACCAGACTGACCCCGTCACGGGGCGAGGCTGACACCAGACTGACCCCATCACGAGGCGAGGCTGACACCAGACTGACCCCATCACAAGGCGAGACTGACACCGGAATGACCCAATCATGGGGCGAGGCTGACACCAGACTGACCCCATCACGAGGCGAGGCTGACACCAGACTGACACCATCACGAGGCGTGGCTGACACCAGACTGACCCCATCATGATGTGAGGCTGACACCAGACTGACCCCATCACGAGGCGATGCTGACACCAGACTGACCCCATCACGAGGCGAGACTGACACCAGACTGACCCCATCACGATGTGAGGCTGACACCAGACTGACCCCATCACAAGGCGAGGCTGACACCAGACTGACCCCATCACGAGGCGAGACTGACACCGGACTGACCCCATCACGAGGCGAGGCTGACACCAGACTGACACCATCATGATGTGAGGCTGACACCAGACTGACCCCGTCACGGGGCGAGGCTGACACCAGACTGACCCCATCACGAGGCGAGGCTGACACCAGACTGACCCCATCACAAGGCGAGACTGACACCGGAATGACCCAATCATGGGGCGAGGCTGACACCAGACTGACCCCATCACGAGGCGAGGCTGACACCAGACTGACACCATCACGAGGCGTGGCTGACACCAGACTGACCCCATCATGATGTGAGGCTGACACCAGACTGACCCCATCACGAGGCGAGGCTGACACCAGACTGACACCATCACGAGGCGAGGCTGACACCAGACTGACACCATCATAATGCGAGGCTGACACCAGACTGACCCCATCACGAGGCGAGATTGACACCAGACTGACCCCATCACGAGGCGAGACTGACACCAGACTGACCCCATCACGAGGCGAGACTGACACCAGACTGACCCCAGCACGGGATGAGGCTGACACCAGACTGACCCCATCACGAGGCGAGACTGACACCAGACTGACCCCATCACGAGGCGAGACTGACACCAGACTGACCCCATCATGATGTGAGGCTGACACCAGACTGACCCCAATCCGAGGCGAGGTTGACACCAGACTGACCCCATCACGAGGCGAGGCTGACACCAGACTGACCCCATCACGAGGCAAGGCTGACACGAGACTGACCCCATCACGAGGCGAGGCTGACACCAGACTGACCCCATCACGAGGCGAGGCTGACACCAGACTGACCCCATCACGAGGCGAGGCTGACACCAGACTGACAACATCACAAGGCGAAGCTGACACAAGATTGACACCATCATGATGTGAGGCTGACACCAGACTGACCCCGTCACGGGGCGAGGCTGACACCAGACTGACCCCATCACGGGGCGAGGCAGACACCAGACTGACCCCATCATGAGACTAGACTGACACCAGACTGACCCCATCAAGAGGCGAGGCTGACACCAGACTGACCCCGTCACGAGGTGAGGCTGACACCAGACTGACCCCGTCACGAGGCGAGGCTGACACCAGACTGACCCCATCACGAGGCGAGACTGACACCGGACTGACCCCATCAGGAGGTGAGGCTGACACCAGACTGACACCATCATGATGTGAGGCTGACACCAGACTGACCCCATCACGAGGTGAGGCTGACACCAGACTTACTCCATCACGAGGCGAGGCTGACACCAGACTGACCCCATCACGAGGCGAGACTGACACCAGACTGACCCCATCATGATGTGAGGCTGACACCAGACTGACCCCATCACGAGGCGATGCTGACACCAGTCTTACCCAATCACGAGGCGAGGCTGACACCAGACTGACACCGTCACGAGGCGAAGCTGACTCCAGACTGACCCCATCACGAGGCGAGGCGGACACCGGACTGACCGCATCACGAGGCGAGGCGGACACCAGACTGACCCCATCACGAGGCGAGGCTGACACCAGACTGACCCCATCACTAGCGAGGCTGAAGCCAGACTGACCCCATCACTAGCGAGGCTGACACCGGACTGACCCCATCACGAGGCGAGGCTGACACCAGACTGACACCATCATGATGTGAGGCTGACACCAGACTGACACCATCACGAGGCGAGACTGACACAGGACTGACCCCATCACGGGGCGAGGCTGACACCAGACTGACCCCATCACGAGGCGAGGCTTACACCAGACTGACACCATCACGAGGCGTGGCTGACACCAGACTGACCCCATCATGATGTGAGGCTGACACCAGACTGACCCCATCACTAGGCGAGGCTGACACCAGACTGACCCCATCACGAGGCGAGGCTGACACCAGACTGACACCATCACGAGGCGAGGCTGACACCAGACTGACACCATCATAATGCGAGGCTGACACCAGACTGACCCCATCACGAGGCGAGATTGACACCAGACTGACCCCATCACGAGGCGAGACTGACACCAGACTGACCCCATCACGAGGCGAGACTGACACCAGACTGACCCCAGCACGGGACGAGGCTGACACCAGACTGACCCCATCACGAGGCGAGACTGACACCAGACTGACCCCATCACGAGGCGAGACTGACACCAGACTGACCCCATCATGATGTGAGGCTGACACCAGACTGACCCCAATCCGAGGCGAGGTTGACACCAGACTGACCCCATCACGAGGCGAGGCTGACACCAGACTGACCCCATCACGAGGCAAGGCTGACACGAGACTGACCCCATCACGAGGCGAGGCTGACACCAGACTGACCCCATCACGAGGCGAGGCTGACACCAGACTGACCCCATCACGAGGCGAGGCTGACACCAGACTGACAACATCACAAGGCGAAGCTGACACAAGATTGACACCATCATGATGTGAGGCTGACACCAGACTGACCCCGTCACGGGGCGAGGCTGACACCAGACTGACCCCATCACGGGGCGAGGCAGACACCAGACTGACCCCATCATGAGACTAGACTGACACCAGACTGACCCCATCAAGAGGCGAGGCTGACACCAGACTGACCCCGTCACGAGGTGAGGCTGACACCAGACTGACCCCGTCACGAGGCGAGGCTGACACCAGACTGACCCCATCACGAGGCGAGACTGACACCGGACTGACCCCATCATGAGGCGAGGCTGACACCAGACTGACACCATCATGATGTGAGGCTGACACCAGACTGACCCCATCACGAGGTGAGGCTGACACCAGACTTACTCCATCACGAGGCGAGGCTGACACCAGACTGACCCCATCACGAGGCGAGACTGACACCAGACTGACCCCATCATGATGTGAGGCTGACACCAGACTGACCCCATCACGAGGCGATGCTGACACCAGTCTTACCCAATCACGAGGCGAGGCTGACACCAGACTGACACCGTCACGAGGCGAAGCTGACTCCAGACTGACCCCATCACGAGGCGAGGCGGACACCGGACTGACCGCATCACGAGGCGAGGCGGACACCAGACTGACCCCATCACGAGGCGAGGCTGACACCAGACTGACCCCATCACTAGCGAGGCTGAAGCCAGACTGACCCCATCACTAGCGAGGCTGACACCGGACTGACCCCATCACGAGGCGAGGCTGACACCAGACTGACACCATCATGATGTGAGGCTGACACCAGACTGACACCATCACAAGGCAAGACTGACACCAGACTGACCCCATCACGAGGCGAGACTGACACCAGACTGACCCCATCATGATGTGAGGCTGACACCAGACTGACCCCATCACGAGGCGATGCTGACACCAGACTGACCCCATCACGATGCGAGGCTGACACCAGACTGACACCATCACAAGGCGAAGCTGACACCAGACTGACACCATCATGATGTGAGGCTGACACCAGACTGACCCCGTCACGGAGCGAGGCTGACACCAGACTGACCCCATCACGAGGCGAGACTGACACCAGACTGACACCATCACTAGGCGAGACTGACACCAGACTGACCCAAGCACGAGGCGAGGCTGACACTAGACTGACCCCATCACGAGGCGAGACTGACACCAGACTGACCCCATCAAGAGGCGAAGCTGACACCAGACTGACCCCATCACGAGGCGAGACTGACACCAGACTGACCCCATCACGAGGCGAGACTGACACCAGACTGACCCCATCATGATGTGAGGCTGACACCAGACTGAGCCCATCACGAGGCGAGGATGACACCAGACGGACCTCATCACGGGACGAGGCTGACACCAGACTGACCCCATCACGAGGCGACACTGACACCAGACTGACACCATCACGAGGCGAGACTGACACCAGACTGACCCCACGACGAGGCGAGGCTGACACCAGACTGACCCCATCATGATGTGAGGCTGACACCAGACTGACCCCATCACTAGGCGAGGCTGACACCAGACTGACCCCATCACGAGGCGAGACTGACACCGGAATGACCCAATCACGGGGCGAGGCTGACACCAGACTGACCCCATCACGAGGCGAGGCTGACACCAGACTGACACCATCACGAGGTGTGGCTGACACCAGACTGACCCCATCATGATGTGAGGCTGACACCAGACTGACCCAGTCACGAGGCGATGCTGACACCAGACTGACACCATCATGATATAAAGCTGACACCAGACTGACCCCGTCACGGGGCGAGGCTGACACCAGACTGACCCCATCACGAGGCGATGCTGAAACCAGACTGACGCCATCACGAGGCGAGACTGACACAGGACTGACCCCATCACGGGGCGAGGCTGACACCAGACTGACCCCATCACGAGGCGAGGCTCACACCAGACTGACACCATCACGAGGCGTGGCTGACACCAGACTGACCCCATCATGATGTGAGGCTGACACCAGACTGACCCCATCACTAGGCGAGGCTGACACCAGACTGACCCCATCACGAGGCGAGGCTGACACCAGACTGACACCATCACGAGGCGAGGCTGACACCAGACTGACACCATCATAATGCGAGGCTGACACCAGACTGACCCCATCACGGGACGAGGCTGACACCAGACTGACCCCATCACGAGACTAGACTGACACCAGACTGACCCCGTCAAGAGGCTAGGCTGACACCAGACTGACCCCGTCACGAGGCGAGGCTGACACCAGACTGAACCCGTCACGAGGTGAGGCTGACACCAGACTGACCCAATCACGAGGCGAGGCTGACACCGGACTGACCCCATCACGAGGCGAGGCTGACACCAGACTGACACCATCATGATGTGAGGCTGACACCAGACTGACCCCATCACGAGGCGATGCTGACACCAGTCTTACCCAATCACGAGGCGAGGCTGACACCAGACTGACACCATCACAAGGCGAAGCTGACACCAGATTGACACCATCATGATGTGAGGCTGACACCAGACTGACCCCGTCACGGAGCGAGGCTGACACCAGACTGACCCTATCACGAGGCGAGGCTTACACCAGACTGACCCCATCACGAGGCGAGGTTGACACCAGACTGACACCATTACGATGTGAGGCTGACACCAGACTGACCCCCTCACGAGGCGAGGCTGACACCAGACTGACACCATCACGATGTGAGGCTGACACCAGACTGACCCCATCACGAGGCGAGGCTGACACCAGACTGACCCCATCACGAGGCGAGGCTGACACCAGACTGACCCCATCACGAGGCGAGGCTGACACCACACTGACCCCATCACGAGGCGAGGCTGACACCAGACTGACCCCATCACGAGGCGAGGCTGATACCAGACTGACACCATCATGATGTGAGACTGACACCAGACTGACCCCATCACGAGGCGAGGCTGACATCAGACTGACCCCATCACGAGGCGAGGCTGACACCAGACTGACCTCATCACGAGGCGAGGCTGACACCAGACTGACACCATCACGAGGCGAGGCTGACACCAGACTGTCACCATCATGATGTGAGGCTGACACCAGACTGACCCCATCACTAGGCGAGGCTGACACCAGACTGACACCATCATGATGTGAGGCTGACACCAGACTGACCCCATCACGTGGTGAGGCTGAAACCAGACTGACCCCGTCACGAGGCAAGGCTGACACCAGACTGACCCAATCACAAGGCGAGGCTGACACCAGACTGACACCATCACGAGGCGAGGCTGACACCAGACTGACCCCATCACCAGGCGAGACTGACACCGGACTGACCCCATCACGAGGCGAGGCTGACACCAGACTGACACCATCATGATGTGAGGCTGACACCAGACTGACCCCATCACGAGGCGAGACTGAAACCAGACTGACCCCATCATGATATGAGGCTGACACCAGACTGACCCCATCACGAGGCGATGCTGACACCAGACTGACCCCATCACGAGGCGAGACTGACACCAGACTGACCCCATCACAAGGCGAGACTGACACCAGACTGACCCCATCACGAGGCGAGGCTGACACCAGGCTGACACCATCACGAGACGAGGCTGACACCAGACTGACACCATCATGATGTGAGGCTGACACCAGACTGACCCCATCACGAGGCGAGGCTGACACCAGACTGACACCATCACGAGGCGAGGCTGACACCAGACTGACCCCATCATGATGTGAGGCTGACACCAGACTGACCCCATCACTAGGCGAGGCTGACACCAGACTGACACCATCACGAGGCGAGGCTGACACCAGACTGACACCATCACGAGGCGAGGCTGACACCAGACTGACACCATCATAATGCGAGGCTGACACCAGACTGACCCCATCACGAGGCGAGACTGACACCAGACTGACCCCATCACGAGGCGAGACTGACACCAGACTGACCCCATCACGAGGCGAGGCTGACACCAGACTGACCCAATCACAAGGCGAGGCTGACACCAGACTGACACCATCACGAGGCGAGACTGACACCAGACTGACCCCCTCACGAGGCGAGGCTGACACCAGACTGACTTCGTCACGAGGCGGGGCTGACACCAGACTGACCCCATCACGGGGCGAGGCTGACACCAGACTGACCCCATCACGAGGCGAGACTGACACCAGACTGACCCCATTACGAGGCGAGACTGACTCCAGACTGACCCCATCATGATGTGAGGCTAACACCAGACTGACCCCATCACGAGGCGATGCTGACACCAGACTGACCCCATCGCGAGGCGAGGCTGACACCAGACTGACCCCATCGCGAGGCGAGGCTGACACCAGACTGACCCCATCGCGAGGCGAGGCTGACACCAGCCTGACCCCATCGCGAGGCGAGGCTGACACCAGACTGACCACATCACGAGGCGAGGCTGACACCAGACTGATCCCATCACGAGGCGAGGCTGACACCAGACTGACCCCATCACTAGGCGAGGCTGACACCAGACTGACCCCATCATGAGGCGAGGCTGACACCAGACTGACACGATCACGAGGCGAGGCTGACACCAGACTGACCCCATCACGAGGCGAGACTGACACCAGACTGACCCCATCACGAGGCGAGACTGACACCAGACTGACCCCATCACAAGGCGAGGCTGACACCAGACTGACCCCATCACTAGGCGAGGCTGACACCAGACTGACCCCATCATGAGGCGAGGCTGACACTAGACTGACACGATCACGAGGCGAGGCTGACACCAGACTGACACCATCATGAAGTGAGGCTGACACCAGACTGACCCCATCACTAGGCGAGGCTGACACCAGACTGACCCCAAGACGAGGCGAGACTGACTCCAGACTGACCCCATCATGTTGTGAGACTGACACCAGACTGACCCCATCACGAGGCGAGGCTGACACCAGACTGATCCCATCACGAGGCGAGGCTGACACCAGACTGACCCCATCACTAGGCGAGGCTGACACCAGACTGACCCCATCATGAGGCGAGGCTGACACCAGACTGACACGATCACGAGGCGAGGCTGACACCAGACTGACACCATCATGATGTGAGGCTGACACCAGACTGACCCCATCACTAGGCAAGGCTGACACCAGACTGACCCCATGACGAGTCGAGACTGACTCCAGACTGACCCCATCATGTTGTGAGGCTGACACCAGACTGACCCCATCACGAGGCGATGCTGACACCAGACTGACGCCATCACGAGGCGAGACTGACACCAGACTGACCCCATCACGAGGCGAGACTGACACCAGACTGACCCCATCACGGGACGAGGCTGACACCAGACTGACCCCATCACGAGGCGAGACTGACACCAGACTGAAACCATCACGAGGCGAGACTGACACCAGACTGACCCCATCATGATCTGAGGCTGACACCAGACTGACCCCATCACGAGGCGATGCTGACACCAGACTGACCCCATCACGAGGCGAGACTGACACCAGACTGACCCCTTCATGAGGCGAGACTGACACCAGACTGACCCCATCACGAGGCGAGGCTGACACCAGACTGACCCCATCACGAGGCGGGGCTGACACCAGACTGACCCCATCACAAGGCGAGGCTGACACCAGACTGACCCCATCACTAGGCGAGACTGACACCAGACTGACCCAATCACAAGGCGAGGCTGACACCAGACTGACACTATCACGAGGCGAGACTGACACCAGACTGACCCCCTCACGAGGCGAGGCTGACACCAGACTGACCTCGTCACGAGGCGGGGCTGACACCAGACAGACCCCATCGCGAGGCGAGGCTGACACCAGACTGACCCCATCGCGAGGCGAGGCTGACACCAGACTGACCCCATCGCGAGGCGAGGCTGATACCAGACTGACCCCATCACGAGGCGAGACTGACACCAGACTTACCCCATCACGAGGCGAGGCTGACACCAGACTGACACCATCACAAGGCAAAGCTAACACCAGATTGACACCATCATGATGTGAGGCTGACACCAGACTGACCCCATCACGGGACGAGGCTGACACCAGACTGACCCCATCACGAGGCGAGACTGACACCAGACTGACCCCATCACGAGTCGATGCTGACACCAGACTGACCCCATCACGAGGCGAGACTGACACCAGACTGACCCCATCACGAGGCGAGACTGACACCAGACTGACCCCATCACGATGTGAGACTGACACCGGACTGACCCCATCACGAGGCGAGGCTGACACCAGACTGACACCATCATGATGTGAGGCTGACACCAGACTGACCCCGTCACGGGGCGAGGCTGACACCAGACTGACCCCATCACGAGGCGAGGCTGACACCAGACTGACCCCATCACGAGGCGAGACTGACACCGGAATGACCCAATCACGGGGCGAGGCTGACACCAGACTGACCCCATCACGAGGCGAGGCTGACACCAGACTGACAACATCACGAGGCGTGGCTGACACCAGACTGACCCCATCATGATGTGAGGCTGACACCAGACTGACCCCATCACGAGGCGATGCTGACACCAGACTGACACCATCATGATATAAAGCTGACACCAGACTGACCCCGTCACGGGGCGAGGCTGACACCAGACTGACCCCATCACGAGGCGAGGCTGACACCAGACTGACGCCATCACGAGGCGAGACTGACACAGGACTGACCCCATCATGGGGCGAGGCTGACACCAGACTGACCCCATCACGAGACGAGGCTGACACCAGACTGACACCATCACGAGGCGTGGCTGACACCAGACTGACCCCATCATGATGTGAGGCTGACACCAGACTGACCCCATCACGAGGCGAGACTGACACCAGACTGACCCCATCACGGGACGAGGCTGACACCAGACTGACTCCATCACGAGGCGAGACTGACACCAGACTGACCCCATCATGATGTGAGGCTGACACCAGATAGACCCCATCACGAGGCGATGCTGACACCAGTCTTTCCCAATCACGAGGCGAGGCTGACACCAGACTGACACCATCACAAGGCGAAGCTGACACCAGATTGACACCATCATGATGTGAGGCTGACACCAGACTGACCCCGTCACGGAGCGAGGCTGACACCAGACTGACCCTATCACGAGGCGAGGCTTACACCAGACTGACCCCGTCACGAGGCGAGGCTGACACCAGACTGACCCCGTCACGAGGCGAGGCTGACACCAGACTGACCCAATCACGAGGCGAGGCTGACACCAGACTGACCCCATCACAAGGCGAAGCTGACACCAGATTGACACCATCATGATGTGAGGCTGACACCAGACTGACCCCGTCACAGAGCGAGGCTGACACCAGACTGACCCCATCACGAGGCGAGGCTGACACCAGACTGACACCGTCACGAGGCGAGGCTGACTCCAGACTGACCCCATCACGAGGAGAGGCGGACACCGGACTGACCCCATCACGAGGCGAGGCTGATTCCAGACTGACCCCATCACGAGGCGAGGCTGACACCAGACTGACCCCATCACTAGCGAGGCTGACACCAGACTGACCCCATCACTAGCGAGGCTAACACCGGACTGACCCCATCACGAGGCGAGGCTGACACCAGACTGACACCATCATGATGTGAGGCTGACACCAGACTGACACCATCACAAGGCGAGACTGACACCAGACTGATCCAATCACGAGGCGAGACTGACACCAGACTGACCCCATCATGATTTGAGGCTGACACCAGACTGACCCCATCATGAGGCGATGCTGACACCAGACTGACCCCATCACGAGGCGAGGCTGACACCAGACTGACACCATAACAAGGCGAAGCTGACACCAGATTGACACCATCATGATGTGAGGATGACACCAGACTGACCCCGTCACGGAGCGAGGCTGACACCAGACTGACCCCATCACGAGGCTAGACTGACACCAGACTGACACCATCACTAGGCGAGACTGACACCAGACTGACCCAATCATGAGGCGAGACTGACACCAGACTGACCCCATCACGAGGCGAGACTGACACCAGACTGACCCCATCATGATGTGAGGCTGACACCAGACTGAGCCCATCACGAGGCGTGGCTGACAGCAGACTGACCCCATCACTAGGCGAGGCTGACACCAGTCTGACACCATCACAAGGCGAAGCTGACACCAGATTGACACCATCATGATGTGAGGCTGACACCAGACGGACCTCATCACGGGACGAGGCTGACACCAGACTGACCCCATCACGAGGCGACACTGACACCAGACTGACACCATTACGAGGCGAGACTGACACCAGACTGACCCCACGACGAGGCGAGGCTGACACCAGACTGACCCCATCATGATGTGAGGCTGACACCAGACTGACCCCATCACTAGGCGAGGCTGACACCAGACTGACCCCATCACGAGGCGAGGCTGACACCAGACTGACACCATCACGAGGCTAGGCTGACACCAGACTGACCCCATCATGATGTGAGGCTGACACCAGACTGACCCCATCACGAGGCGAGGCTGACACCAGACTGACCCCATCACGAGGCGAGGCTGACACCAGACTGACACCATCACGAGGCGAGGCTGACACCAGACTGACACCATCATGATGTGAGGCTGACACCAGACTGACCCCATCACGAGGCGAGACTGACAACAGACTGACCCCATCACGAGGCGAGGCTGACACCAGACTGACCCCATCACGAGGCGAGGCTGACACCAGACTGACCCCATCACGAGGCGATGCTGACACCAGACTGACCCCATCACGAGGCGAGGCTGACACCAGACTGACACCATAACAAGGCGAAGCTGACACCAGATTGACACCATCATGATGTGAGGATGACACCAGACTGACCCCGTCATGGAGCGAGGCTGACACCAGACTGACCCCATCACGAGGCGAGACTGACACCAGACTGACACCATCACTAGGCGAGACTGACACCAGACTGACCCCATCACGAGGCGAGACTGACACCAGACTGACACCATCACGAGGCGAGACTGACCCCAGACTGACCCCATCACTAGGCGTGGCTGACACCAGACTGACACCATCATGATGTGAGGCTGACACCAGACTGACCCCATCACGAGGCGAGACTGACACCAGACTGACCCCATCACGAGGCGAGACTGACACCAGACTGACCCCATCACGATGCGAGACTGACACCAGACTGACACCGTCACGAGGCGAGACTGACACCAGACTGACCTCCTCACGAGGCGAGGCTGACACCAGACTGACCCCAATACGAGGCGAGGCTGACACCAGACTGACCCCATCACGAGGCGGGGCTGACACCAGACTGACCCCATCACGAGGCGAGGCTGACACCAGACTGACACCATCATGAGGCGAGGCTGACACCAGACTGACCCCATCACTAGGCGAGGCTGATACCAGACTGACCCCATCACGAGGCGAGGCTGACACCAGACTGACACCATCACGAGGCGAGGCTGACACCAGACTGACACCATCATGATGTGAGGCTGACATCAGACTGACCCCATCACGAGGCGAGACTGACACCGGACTGACCCCATCACGAGGTGAGGCTGACACCAGACTGACACCATCATGATGTGAGGCTGACACCAGACTGACACCATCATGATGTGAGGCTGACACCAGACTGACCCCATCACGAGGCGAGACTGACAACAGACTGACCCCATCACGAGGCGAGGCTGACACCAGACTGACCCCATCACGAGGCGAGGCTGACACCAGACTGACCCCATCACGAGGCGATGCTGACACCAGACTGACCCCATCACGAGGCGAGGCTGACACCAGACTGACACCATAACAAGGCGAAGCTGACACCAGATTGACACCATCATGATGTGAGGATGACACCAGACTGACCCCGTCATGGAGCGAGGCTGACACCAGACTGACCCCATCACGAGGCGAGACTGACACCAGACTGACACCATCACTAGGCGAGACTGACACCAGACTGACCCCATCACGAGGCGAGACTGACACCAGACTGACACCATCATGATGTGAGGCTGACACCAGACTGACCCCATCACGAGGTGAGGCTGACACCAGACTGACCCCATCACGAGGCGAGGCTGACACCAGACTGACCCCATCATGAGGCGAGGCTGAAACCAGACTGACACCATCATGATGTGAGGCTGACACCAGACTGACCCCATCCTGAGGCGAGGCTGACATCAGACTGACACCATCATGATGTGAGGCTGAACCCAGACTGACCTCATCACGAGGCGAGACTGACACCAGACTGACCCCATCACGAGGCGAGACTGACACCAGACTGACCCCATCATGAGGCGAGGCTGACACCAGACTGACACCATCACGAGGCGAGACTGACACCAGACTGACCCCATCACGAGGCGAGGCTGACACCAGACTGACCCCATCACGAGGCGAGGCTGACACCAGACTGACACCATAACGAGGCGAGGCTGACACCAGACTGACACCATCATGATGTGAGGCTGACACCAGACTGACCCCATCACGAGGCGAGGCTGACACCAGACTGACCCCATCATGAGGCGAGGCTGACACCAGACTGACACCATCATGATGTGAGGCTGACACCAGACTGACCCCATCACGAGGCGAGGCTGACACCAGACTGACACCATCATGATTTGAGGCTGACACCAGACTGACCTCATCACGAGGCGGGGCTGACACCAGACGGACACCATCACGAGGCGAGACTGAAACCAGACTGACCCCATCACGAGGCGAGACTGACACCAGACTGACCCCATCTCGAGGCGAGGCTGACACCAGACTGACACCATCATGATGTGAGGCTGACACCAGACTGACACCATCACGAGGCGAGGCTGACACCAGACTGACACCATCATGATGTGAGGCTGACACCAGACTGAACCCATCACGAGGCGAGGGTGACACCAGACTGACCCTATCACGAGGCGAGGCTTACACCAGACTGACCCCATCTCGAGGCGAGGCTGACACCAGACTGACACCATTACGATGTGAGGCTGACACCAGACTGACCCCATCACGAGGCGAGGCTGACACCAGACTGACCCATTCACGAGGCGAGGCTGACACCAGCCTGACACCATCAGGATGTGAGGCTGACACCAGACTGACCCCATCACGTGGTGAGGCTGACACCAGACTGACCCCATCACGAGGCGAGGCTGACACCAGACTGACCCCATCACGAGGCGAGGCTGACACCAGACTGTCCCCATCACGAGGCGAGGCTGACACCAGACTGACCCCATCACGAGGCAAGGTTGACACCAGACTGACCCCATCACGAGGAGAGGCTGACACCAGACTGAAACCATCACGATGTGAGGCTGACACCAGACTTACCCCATCACGAGTCGAGGCTGACACCAGCCTGACACCATCAGGATGTGAGGCTGACACCAGACTGACCCCATCACGTGGTGAGGCTGACACCAGACTGACCCCATCACGAGGCGAGGCTGACACCAGACTGACCCCATCACGAGGCGAGTCTGACACCAGACTGTCCCCATCACGAGGCGAGGCTGACACCAGACTGACCCCATCACGAGGCGAGGCTGACACCAGACTGACCCCATCACGAGGCGAGGCTGACACCAGACTGAAACCATCACGATGTGAGGCTGACACCAGACTTACCCCATCACGAGTCGAGGCTGACACCAGACTGACCCCATCACGAGTCGAGGCTGACACCAGTCTGACACCATCACGAGGCGAGGCTGACACCAGACTGACACCATCATGATGTGAGGCTGACACCAGACTGACCTCATCACGAGGCGAGGCTGACACCAGACTGACACCATCACGAGGCGAGGCTGACACCAGACTGTCACCATCATGATGTGAGGCTGACACCAGACTGACCCCATCACGAGGCGAGACTGACAACAGATTGACCCCATCACGAGGCGAGGCTGACACCAGACTGACCCCATCACGAGTCGAGGCTGACACCAGACTGACCCCATCACGAGGCGAGGCTGACACCAGACTGACCCCATCACGAGGCGAGACTGACACCAGACTGACCCCATCATGATGTGAGGCTGACACTAGACTGACACAATCACTAGGCGAGACTGACACCAGACTGACACCATCACGAGGCGAGGCTGACACCAGACTGACCCCATCATGATGTGAGGCTGACACTAGACTGACACCATCACTAGGCGAGACTGACACCAGACTGACCCCATCACGAGGCGAGGCTGACACCAGACTGACACAATCATGATGTGAGGCTGACACCAGACTGACCCCATCACGAGGCGAGGCTGACACCAGACTGACCCTATCACTAGGCGAGGCTGACACCAGACTGACCCCATCACGAGGCGAGGCTGACACCAGACTGACACCATCATGATGTGAGGCTGACACCAGACTGACCCCATCACGAGGCGAGACTGACAACAGACTGACCCCATCACGAGGCGAGACTGACACCAGACTGACATCATCACGAGGCGAGACTGACACCAGACTGACCCCTTCATGATGTGAGGCTGACACCAGACTGACCCCATCACGAGGCGATGCTGACACCAGACTTACCCCATCACGAGGCGAGGCTGACACCAGACTGACACCATCACAAGGCGAATCTGACACCAGATTGACACCATCATGATGTGAGGCTGACACCAGACTGACCCCGTCATGGAGCGAGGCTGACACCAGACTGACCCCATCACGAGGCGAGACTGACACCAGACTGACACCATCACTAGGCGAGACTGACACCAGACTGACCCCATCACGAGGCGAGACTGACACCAGACTGACACCATCACGAGGCGAGACTGACCCCAGACTGACCCCATCACTAGGCGTGGCTGACACCAGACTGACACCATCATGATGTGAGGCTGACACCAGACTGACCCCATCACGAGGCGAGACTGACACCAGACTGACCCCATCACGAGGCGAGACTGACACCAGACTGACCCCATCACGATGCGAGACTGACACCAGACTGACACCGTCACGAGGCGAGACTGACACCAGACTGACCTCCTCACGAGGCGAGGCTGACACCAGACTGACCCCAATACGAGGCGAGGCTGACACCAGACTGACCCCATCACGAGGCGGGGCTGACACCAGACTGACCCCATCACGAGGCGAGGCTGACACCAGACTGACACCATCACGAGGCGAGGCTGACACCAGACTGACCCCATCACTAGGCGAGGCTGATACCAGACTGACCCCATCACGAGGCGAGGCTGACACCAGACTGACACCATCACGAGGCGAGGCTGACACCAGACTGACACCATCATGATGTGAGGCTGACACCAGACTGACCCCATCACGAGGTGAGGCTGACACCAGACTGACCCCATCACGAGGCGAGGCTGACACCAGACTGACCCCATCATGAGGCGAGGCTGAAACCAGACTGACACCATCATGATGTGAGGCTGACACCAGACTGACCCCATCCTGAGGCGAGGCTGACATCAGACTGACACCATCATGATGTGAGGCTGAACCCAGACTGACCTCATCACGAGGCGAGACTGACACCAGACTGACCCCATCACGAGGCGAGACTGACACCAGACTGACCCCATCACGAGGCGAGGCTGACACCAGACTGACACCATCACGAGGCGAGACTGACACCAGACTGACCCCATCACGAGGCGAGGCTGACACCAGACTGACCCCATCACGAGGCGAGGCTGACACCAGACTGACACCATAACGAGGCGAGGTTGACACAAGACTGACACCATAACGAGGCGAGGTTGACACCAGACTGACACCATCATGATGTGAGGCTGACACCAGACTGACCCCATCACGAGGCGAGGCTGACACCAGACTGACCCCATCATGAGGCGAGGCTGACACCAGACTGACACCATCATGATGTGAGGCTGACACCAGACTGACCCCATCACGAGGCGAGGCTGACACCAGACTGACACCATCATGATTTGAGGCTGACACCAGACTGACCTCATCACGAGGCGAGGCTGACACCAGACTGACACCATCACGAGGCGAGGCTGACACCAGACTGACACCATCATGATGTGAGGCTGACATCAGACTGACCCCATCACGAGGCGAGACTGACACCGGACTGACCCCATCACGAGGTGAGGCTGACACCAGACTGACACCATCATGATGTGAGGCTGACACCAGACTGACCCCATCACGAGGTGAGGCTGACACCAGACTGACCCCATCACGAGGCGAGGCTGACACCAGACTGACCCCATCATGAGGCGAGGCTGAAACCAGACTGACACCATCATGATGTGAGGCTGACACCAGACTGACCCCATCCTGAGGCGAGGCTGACATCAGACTGACACCATCATGATGTGAGGCTGAACCCAGACTGACCTCATCACGAGGCGAGACTGACACCAGACTGACCCCATCACGAGGCGAGACTGACACCAGACTGACCCCATCATGAGGCGAGGCTGACACCAGACTGACACCATCACGAGGCGAGACTGACACCAGACTGACCCCATCACGAGGCGAGGCTGACACCAGACTGACCCCATCACGAGGCGAGGCTGACACCAGACTGACACCATAACGAGGCGAGGCTGACACCAGACTGACACCATCATGATGTGAGGCTGACACCAGACTGACCCCATCACGAGGCGAGGCTGACACCAGACTGACCCCATCATGAGGCGAGGCTGACACCAGACTGACACCATCATGATGTGAGGCTGACACCAGACTGACCCCATCACGAGGCGAGGCTGACACCAGACTGACACCATCATGATTTGAGGCTGACACCAGACTGACCTCATCACGAGGCGAGGCTGACACCAGACTGACACCATCACGAGGCGAGGCTGACACCAGACTGACACCATCATGATGTGAGGCTGACACCAGACTGAACCCATCACGAGGCGAGGGTGACACCAGACTGACCCTATCACGAGGCGAGGCTTACACCAGACTGACCCCATCTCGAGGCGAGGCTGACACCAGACTGACACCATTACGATGTGAGGCTGACACCAGACTGACCCCATCACGAGGCGAGGCTGACACCAGACTGACCCATTCACGAGGCGAGGCTGACACCAGCCTGACACCATCAGGATGTGAGGCTGACACCAGACTGACCCCATCACGTGGTGAGGCTGACACCAGACTGACCCCATCACGAGGCGAGGCTGACACCAGACTGACCCCATCACGAGGCGAGGCTGACACCAGACTGTCCCCATCACGAGGCGAGGCTGACACCAGACTGACCCCATCACGAGGCGAGGTTGACACCAGACTGAAACCATCACGATGTGAGGCTGACACCAGACTTACCCCATCACGAGTCGAGGCTGACACCAGCCTGACACCATCAGGATGTGAGGCTGACACCAGACTGACCCCATCACGTGGTGAGGCTGACACCAGACTGACCCCATCACGAGGCGAGGCTGACACCAGACTGACCCCATCACGAGGCGAGTCTGACACCAGACTGTCCCCATCACGAGGCGAGGCTGACACCAGACTGACCCCATCACGAGGCGAGGCTGACACCAGACTGACCCCATCACGAGGCGAGGCTGACACCAGACTGAAACCATCACGATGTGAGGCTGACACCAGACTTACCCCATCACGAGTCGAGGCTGACACCAGACTGACCCCATCACGAGTCGAGGCTGACACCAGTCTGACACCATCACGAGGCGAGGCTGACACCAGACTGACACCATCATGATGTGAGGCTGACACCAGACTGACCTCATCACGAGGCGAGGCTGACACCAGACTGACACCATCACGAGGCGAGGCTGACACCAGACTGTCACCATCATGATGTGAGGCTGACACCAGACTGACCCCATCACGAGGCGAGACTGACAACAGATTGACCCCATCACGAGGCGAGGCTGACACCAGACTGACCCTATCACGAGTCGAGGCTGACACCAGACTGACCCCATCACGAGGCGAGGCTGACACCAGACTGACTCCATCACGAGGCGAGACTGACACCAGACTGACCTCATCATGATGTGAGGCTGACACTAGACTGACACCATCACTAGGCGAGACTGACACCAGACTGACACCATCACGAGGCGAGGCTGACACCAGACTGACCCCATCATGATGTGAGGCTGACACTAGACTGACACCATCACTAGGCGAGACTGACACCAGACTGACCCCATCACGAGGCGAGGCTGACACCAGACTGACACAATCATGATGTGAGGCTGACACCAGACTGACCCCATCACGAGGCGAGGCTGACACCAGACTGACCCTATCACTAGGCGAGGCTGACACCAGACTGACCCCATCACGAGGCGAGGCTGACACCAGTCTGACACCATCATGATGTGAGGCTGACACCAGACTGACCCCATCACGAGGTGAGGCTGTCACCAGACTGACACCATCACGAGGCGAGGCTGACACCAGACGGACACCATCACGAGGCGAGGCTGACACTAGACTGAACCAATCACGAGGCGAGGCTGACACCAGACGGACACCATCACGAGGTGAGGCTGACACCAGACTGACACAATCACGAGGCGAGGCTGACACCAGACTGACACCATCATGATGTGAGGCTGACACCAGACTGACCTCATCATGAGGCGAGACTGACACCAGACTGACCCCATCACGAGGCGAGGCTGACACCAGACTGACCCCATCACGAGGCGAGGCTGACACCAGACTGACACCATCATGATGTGAGGCTGACATCAGACAGATCCCATCACGAGGTGAGGCTGACACAAGACTGACACCATCACGAGGCGAGGCTGACACCAGACTGACACCATCACGAGGCGAGGCTGACACCAGACTGACCCCATCACGAGGCGAGGCTGACACCAGACTGACCCTATCACTAGGCGAGGCTTATACCAGACTGACACCATCTCGAGGCGAGGCTGACACCAGACTGACCACATAACGAGGCGAGGCTGACACCAGACTGACCCCATCATGATGTGAGGCTGACACCAGACTGACCCCATCATTAGGCGAGGCTGACACCAGACTGACCCCATCACAAAGCGAGGCTGACACCAGACTGACACCATCATGAGGCGAGGCTTACACCAGACTGACACCATCATAATGTGAGGCTGACACCAGACTGACCCCATCACGAGGCGAGACTGACACCAGACTGACCCCATCACGAGGCGAGACTGACACCAGACTGACCCCATCACGAGGCGAGACTGACAACAGACTGACCCCATCACGAGGCGAGGCTGACACCAGACTGACCCCATCACGAGGCGAGGCTGACACCAGACTGACCCCATCACGAGGCGAGGCTGACACCAGACTGACCCCATCACGAGGCGAGGCTGACACCAGACTGACCCCATCACGAGGCGAGGCTGACACCAGACTGACCCCATCACGAAGCGAGGCTGACACCAGACTGACACCATCACAAGGCGAAGCTGACACAAGATTGACACCATCATGATGTGAGGCTGACACCAGACTGACCCCGTCACGGGGCGAGGCTGACACAAGACTGACCCCATCACGGGGAGAGGCTGACACCAGACTGACCCCATCACGAGACGAGACTGACACCAGACTGACCCCATCACGAGGCGAGACTGACACCAGACTGACCCCATCACGAGGCGAGACTGACACCAGACTGACCCCATCATGATGTGAGGCTGAGACCAGACTGACCCCATCATGAGGCGATGCTGACACCAGACTGACCCCATCACGAGGCGAGACTGACACCAGACTGACCCCATCACGAGGCGAGGCTGACACCAGACTGATCCCATCACGAGGCGAGGCTGACACCAGACTGACCCCATCACTAGGCAAGGCTGACACCAGACTGACCCCATCATGAGGCGAGGCTGACACCAGACTGACACGATCACGAGGCGAGGCTGACACCAGACTGACACCATCATGATGTGATGCTGACACCAGACTGACCCCATCACTAGGCGAGGCTGACACCAGACTGACCCCATGACGAGGCGAGACTGACTCCAGACTGACCCCATCATGTTGTGAGGCTGACACCAGACTGACCCCATCACGAGGCGATGCTGACACCAGACTGACCCCATCACGAGGCGAGGCTGACAGCAGACTGACCCCATCACGAGGCGAGGCTGACACCAGACTGACACCATCACGAGGCGAGGCTGACACCAGACTGACACCATCACGAGACGAGGCTGACACCAGACTGACACCATCATGATGTGAGGCTGACGCCAGACTGACCCCATCACGAGGCGAGACTGACACCAGACTGACCCCATCACGACGCGAGGCTGACACCAGACTGACACCATCACGAGGCGAGGCTGACACCAGACTGACACCATCATGATGTGAGGCTGACACCAGACTGACCCCATCACTAGGCGAGACTGACACCAGACTGACCCCATCACTAGGCGAGACTGACACAAGACTGACCCCATCACGAGGCGAGACTGACACAAGACTGACCCCATCACGAGGCGAGACTGACACCAGACTGACCCCATCACGAGGCGAGGCTGACACCAGACTGACACCATCATGATATAAAGCTGACACCAGACTGACCCTGTCACGGGGCGAGGCTGACACCAGACTGACCCCATCACGAGGCGAGGCTGACACCAGACTGACGCCATCACGAGGCGAGACTGACACAGGACTGACCCCATCACGGGGCGAGGCTGACACCAGACTGACCCCATCACGAGGCGAGGCTCACACCAGACTGACACCATCACGAGGCGTGGCTGACACCAGACTGACCCCATCATGATGTGAGGCTGACACCAGACTGACCCCATCACTAGGCGAGGCTGACACCAGACTGACCCCATCACGAGGCGAGGCTGACACCAGACTGACACCATCACGAGGCGAGGCTGACACCAGACTGACACCATCATAATGCGAGGCTGACACCAGACTGACCCCATCACGAGGCGAGATTGACACCAGACTGACCCCATCACGAGGCGAGACTGACACCAGACTGACCCCATCACGAGGCGAGACTGACACCAGACTGACCCCATCACGGGACGAGGCTGACACCAGACTGACCCCATCACGAGGCGAGACTGACACCAGACTGACCCCATCACGAGGCGAGACTGACACCAGACTGACCCCATCATGATGTGAGGCTGACACCAGACTGACCCCATCACGAGGCGAGGCTGACACCAGACTGACACCATCACGAGGCGAGGCTGACACCAGACTGACACCATCATAATGCGAGGCTGACACCAGACTGACCCCATCACGAGGCGAGATTGACACCAGACTGACCCCATCACGAGGCGAGACTGACACCAGACTGACAACATCACGAGGCGAGACTGACACCAGACTGACCCCATCACGAGGCGAGGCTGACACCAGACTGACGCCATCATGATGTGAGGCTGACACCAGACTGACCCCATCACGAGGCGAGACTGACACCAGACTTACCCCATCACGAGGCGAGGCTGACACCAGACTGACACCATCATGATGTGAGGCTGACACCAGACTGACCCCATCACGAGGCGAGGCTGACACCAGACTGACCCCATCAAGAGGCGAGGCTGACACTAGACTGACCCCATCACGAGGCGAGGCTGACACCAGACTGACCCCATCACGAGGCGGGGCTGACACCAGACTGACCCCATCACGAGGCGAGGCTGACACCAGACTGACACCATCACGAGGCGAGGCTGACACCAGACTGACCCCATCACGAGGCGAGGCTGACACCAGACTGACACCATCATGATGTGAGGCTGACACCAGACTGACCCCATCACGAGGCGAGGCTGACACCAGACTGACCCTATCACTAGGCGAGGCTGATACCAGACTGAAACCATCTCGAGGCGAGGCTGACACCAGACTGACCACATAACGAGGCGAAACTGACACCAGACTGACCCCATCATGATGTGAGGCTGACACCAGTCTGACCCCATCACGAGGCGAAGCTAACACCAGACTGACCCCATCACGAGGCGAGGCTGACACCAGACTGACCCCATCACGAGGCGAGGCTGACACCAGACTGACCCCATCACGAGGTGAGGCTGACACCTGACTGACACCATCATGATGTGAGACTGACACAAGACTGATCCCATCACGAGGCGATGCTGACACCAGACTGACCCCATCACAAAGTGAGGCTGACACCAGACTGACCCCATCACGAGGCGAGGCTGACACCAGACTGACCCTATCCCTAGGCGAGGCTGACACAAGACTGACACCATCATGATGTGAGGCTGACACCAGACTGACCTCATCACGAGGCGAGGCTGACACCAGACTGACACCATCACGAGGCGAGGCTGACACCAGACTGACACCATCACGAGGCGAGGCTGACACCACACTGACCCCATCACGAGGCGAGGCTGACACGTGACTGACACCATCATGATGTGAGGCTGACACCAGACTGAACCCATCACGAGGCGAGGCTGACACCAGACTGACCCTATCACTAGGCGAGGCTGACACCAGACTGACGCCATCACGAGGCGAGACTGACACAGGACTGACCCCATCACGGGGCGAGGCTGACACCAGACTGACCCCATCACGAGGCGAGGCTCACACCAGACTGACACCATCACGAGGCGTGGCTGACACCAGACTGACCCCATCATGATGTGAGGCTGACACCAGACTGACCCCATCACTAGGCGAGGCTGACACCAGACTGACCCCATCACGAGGCGAGGCTGACACCAGACTGACACCATCACGAGGCGAGGCTGACACCAGACTGACACCATCATAATGCGAGGCTGACACCAGACTGACCCCATCACGAGGCGAGATTGACACCAGACTGACCCCATCACGAGGCGAGACTGACACCAGACTGACCCCATCACGAGGCGAGACTGACACCAGACTGACCCCATCACGGGACGAGGCTGACACCAGACTGACCCCATCACGAGGCGAGACTGACACCAGACTGACCCCATCACGAGGCGAGACTGACACCAGACTGACCCCATCATGATGTGAGGCTGACACCAGACTGACCCCATCACGAGGCGAGGCTGACACCAGACTGACACCATCACGAGGCGAGGCTGACACCAGACTGACACCATCATAATGCGAGGCTGACACCAGACTGACCCCATCACGAGGCGAGATTGACACCAGACTGACCCCATCACGAGGCGAGACTGACACCAGACTGACAACATCACGAGGCGAGACTGACACCAGACTGACCCCATCACGAGGCGAGGCTGACACCAGACTGACGCCATCATGATGTGAGGCTGACACAAGACTGACCCCATCACGAGGCGAGACTGACACCAGACTTACCCCATCACGAGGCGAGGCTGACACCAGACTGACACCATCATGATGTGAGGCTGACACCAGACTGACCCCATCACGAGGCGAGGCTGACACCAGACTGACCCCATCAAGAGGCGAGGCTGACACTAGACTGACCCCATCACGAGGCGAGGCTGACACCAGACTGACCCCATCACGAGGCGGGGCTGACACCAGACTGACCCCATCACGAGGCGAGGCTGACACCAGACTGACACCATCACGAGGCGAGGCTGACACCAGACTGACCCCATCACGAGGCGAGGCTGACACCAGACTGACACCATCATGATGTGAGGCTGACACCAGACTGACCCCATCACGAGGCGAGGCTGACACCAGACTGACCCTATCACTAGGCGAGTCTGATACCAGACTGAAACCATCTCGAGGCGAGGCTGACACCAGACTGACCACATAACGAGGCGAAACTGACACCAGACTGACCCCATCATGATGTGAGGCTGACACCAGTCTGACCCCATCACGAGGCGAAGCTAACACCAGACTGACCCCATCACGAGGCGAGGCTGACACCAGACTGACCCCATCACGAGGCGAGGCTGACACCAGACTGACCCCATCACGAGGTGAGGCTGACACCTGACTGACACCATCATGATGTGAGACTGACACAAGACTGATCCCATCACGAGGCGATGCTGACACCAGACTGACCCCATCACAAAGTGAGGCTGACACCAGACTGACCCCATCACGAGGCGAGGCTGACACCAGACTGACCCTATCCCTAGGCGAGGCTGACACAAGACTGACACCATCATGATGTGAGGCTGACACCAGACTGACCTCATCACGAGGCGAGGCTGACACCAGACTGACACCATCACGAGGCGAGGCTGACACCAGACTGACACCATCACGAGGCGAGGCTGACACCACACTGACCCCATCACGAGGCGAGGCTGACACGTGACTGACACCATCATGATGTGAGGCTGACACCAGACTGAACCCATCACGAGGCGAGGCTGACACCAGACTGACCCTATCACTAGGCGAGGCTGACACCAGACTGACACCATCACGAGGCGACGCTGACACCAGACTGACACCATCACGAGGCGAGGCTGACACCAGACTGACCCCATCACGAGGCGAGGCTGACACCAGACTGACACCATCATGATGTGAGGCTGAAACCAGACTGACCCCATCACGAGGCGAGACTGACACCAGACTGACCCCATCACGAGGCAAGGCTGACACCAGACTGACACCATCATGATGTGAGGCTGACACCAGACTGACCCCATCACGAGGCGAGGCTGACACCAGACTGACCCTATCCCTAGGCGAGGCTGACACAAGACTGACACCATCACGAGGCGAGGCTGACACCAGACTGACTCCATCACGAGGCGAGACTGACACCAGACTGACTCCATCACGAGGCGAGACTGACACCAGACTGACCCCATCACGAGGCGAGGCTGACACCAGACTGACGCCATCATGATGTGAGGCTGACACCAGACTGACCCCATCACGAGGCGAGGCTGACACCAGACTTACCCCATCACGAGGCGAGGCTGACACCAGACTGACACCATCATGATGTGAGGCTGACACCAGACTGACCCCATCACGAGGCGAGGCTGACACCAGACTGACCCCATCACGAGGCGAGGCTGACACCAGTATGACCCTATCACTAGGCGAGGCTGACACCATACTGACACCATCACGAGGCGAGGCTGACACCAGACTGACCCCATCACGAGGCGAGGCTGACACCAGACTGACCCCATCACGAGGCGAGACTGATACCAGACTGACACCATCATGATGTGAGGCTGACACCAGACTGACACCATCACGAGGCGAGGCTGACACCAGACTGACACCATCACGAGGCGAGGCTGACACCAGACTGACACCATCCAGATGCGAGGCTGACACCAGACTGACACCATCACGAGGCGAGGCTGACACCACACTGACCCCATCACGAGGCGAGGCTGACACGTGACTGACACCATCATGATGTGAGGCTGACACCAGACTGAACCCATCACGAGGCGAGGCTGACACCAGACTGACCCTATCACTAGGCGAGGCTGACACCAGACTGACACCATCACGAGGCGACGCTGACACCAGACTGACACCATCACGAGGCGAGGCTGACACCAGACTGACCCCATCACGAGGCGAGGCTGACACCAGACTGACACCATCATGATGTGAGGCTGAAACCAGACTGACCCCATCACGAGGCGAGACTGACACCAGACTGACCCCATCACGAGGCAAGGCTGACACCAGACTGACACCATCATGATGTGAGGCTGACACCAGACTGACCCCATCACGAGGCGAGGCTGACACCAGACTGACCCTATCCCTAGGCGAGGCTGACACAAGACTGACACCATCACGAGGCGAGGCTGACACCAGACTGACTCCATCACGAGGCAAGACTGACACCAGACTGACTCCATCACGAGGAGAGACTGACACCAGACTGACCCCATCACGAGGCGATGCTGACACCAGACTGACCCCATCACAAAGTGAGGCTGACACCAGACTGACCCCATCACGAGGCGAGGCTGACACCAGACTGACCCCATCACGAGGCAAGGCTGACACCAGACTGACACCATCATGATGTGAGGCTGACACCAGACTGACCCCATCACGAGGCGAAGCTAACACCAGACTGACCCCATCACGAGGCGAGGCTGACACCAGACTGACCCCATCACGAGGCGAGGCTGACACCAGACTGACCCCATCACGAGGTGAGGCTGACACCTGACTGACACCATCATGATGTGAGACTGACACAAGACTGATCCCATCACGAGGCGATGCTGACACCAGACTGACCCCATCACAAAGTGAGGCTGACACCAGACTGACCCCATCACGAGGCGAGGCTGACACCAGACTGACCCTATCCCTAGGCGAGGCTGACACAAGACTGACACCATCATGATGTGAGGCTGACACCAGACTGACCTCATCACGAGGCGAGGCTGACACCAGACTGACACCATCACGAGGCGAGGCTGACACCAGACTGACACCATCACGAGGCGAGGCTGACACCACACTGACCCCATCACGAGGCGAGGCTGACACGTGACTGACACCATCATGATGTGAGGCTGACACCAGACTGAACCCATCACGAGGCGAGGCTGACACCAGACTGACCCTATCACTAGGCGAGGCTGACACCAGACTGACACCATCACGAGGCGACGCTGACACCAGACTGACACCATCACGAGGCGAGGCTGACACCAGACTGACCCCATCACGAGGCGAGGCTGACACCAGACTGACACCATCATGATGTGAGGCTGAAACCAGACTGACCCCATCACGAGGCGAGACTGACACCAGACTGACCCCATCACGAGGCAAGGCTGACACCAGACTGACACCATCATGATGTGAGGCTGACACCAGACTGACCCCCATCACGAGGCGAGGCTGACACCAGACTGACCCTATCCCTAGGCGAGGCTGACACAAGACTGACACCATCACGAGGCGAGGCTGACACCAGACTGACTCCATCACGAGGCGAGACTGACACCAGACTGACTCCATCACGAGGCGAGACTGACACCAGACTGACCCCATCACGAGGCGAGGCTGACACCAGACTGACGCCATCATGATGTGAGGCTGACACCAGACTGACCCCATCACGAGGCGAGGCTGACACCAGACTTACCCCATCACGAGGCGAGGCTGACACCAGACTGACACCATCATGATGTGAGGCTGACACCAGACTGACCCCATCACGAGGCGAGGCTGACACCAGACTGACCCCATCACGAGGCGAGGCTGACACCAGACTGACCCTATCACTAGGCGAGGCTGACACCATACTGACACCATCACGAGGCGAGGCTGACACCAGACTGACCCCATCACGAGGCGAGGCTGACACCAGACTGACCCCATCACGAGGCGAGACTGATACCAGACTGACACCATCATGATGTGAGGCTGACACTAGACTGACCCCGTCACGATGTGAGGCTGACACCAGACTGACACCATCACGAGGCGAGGCTGACACCAGACTGACACCATCACGAGGCGAGGCTGACACCAGACTGACACCATCCAGAGGCGAGGCTGACACCAGACTGACACCATCACGAGGCGAGGCTGACACCACACTGACCCCATCACGAGGCGAGGCTGACACGTGACTGACACCATCATGATGTGAGGCTGACACCAGACTGAACCCATCACGAGGCGAGGCTGACACCAGACTGACCCTATCACTAGGCGAGGCTGACACCAGACTGACACCATCACGAGGCGACGCTGACACCAGACTGACACCATCACGAGGCGAGGCTGACACCAGACTGACCCCATCACGAGGCGAGGCTGACACCAGACTGACACCATCATGATGTGAGGCTGAAACCAGACTGACCCCATCACGAGGCGAGACTGACACCAGACTGACCCCATCACGAGGCAAGGCTGACACCAGACTGACACCATCATGATGTGAGGCTGACACCAGACTGACCCCATCACGAGGCGAGGCTGACACCAGACTGACCCTATCCCTAGGCGAGGCTGACACAAGACTGACACCATCACGAGGCGAGGCTGACACCAGACTGACTCCATCACGAGGCAAGACTGACACCAGACTGACTCCATCACGAGGAGAGACTGACACCAGACTGACCCCATCACGAGGCGAGGCTGACACCAGACTGACGCCATCATGATGTGAGGCTGACACCAGACTGACCCCATCACGAGGCGAGGCTGACACCAGACTGACCCCATCACGAGGCGAGGCTGACACCAGACTGACCCTATCACTAGGCGAGGCTGACACCATACTGACACCATCACGAGGCGAGGCTGACACCAGACTGACCCCATCACGAGGCGAGGCTGACACCAGACTGACCCCATCACGAGGCGAGACTGACACCAGACTGACCCCATCACGAGGCGAGGCTGACACCAGACTGACGCCATCACGATGTGAGGCTGACACCAGACTGACCCCATCACGAGACGAGACTGACACCAGACTTACCCCATCACGAGGCGAGGCTGACACCAGACTGACACCATCATGATGTGAGGCTGACACCAGACTGACCCCATCACGAGGCGAGGCTGACACCAGAATGACCCCATTACAAGGCGAGGCTGACACCAGACTGACACCATCACGAGGCGAGGCTGACACCAGACTGACACCATCACGAGGCGAGGCTGACACCAGACTGACCCCATCACGAGGCGAGGCTGACACCAGACTGACACCATCATGATGTGAGGCTGAAACCAGACTGACCCCATCACGAGGCGAGACTGACACCAGACTGACCCCATCACGAGGCGAGGCTGACACCAGACTGACACCATCATGATGTGAGGCTGAAACCAGGCTGACCCCATCACGAGGCGAGACTGACACCAGACTGACCCCATCACGAGGCGAGGCTGACACCAGACTGACACCATCATGATGTGAGGCTGACACCAGACTGACCCCATCACGAGGCGAGGCTGACACCATACTGACCCCATCACGAGGCGAGGCTGACACCAGACTGACACCATCACAAGGCGAAGCTGACACAAGATTGACACCATCATGATGTGAGGCTGACACCTGACTGACCCCGTCACGGAGCGAGGCTGACACCAGACTGACCCCATCACGGGGCGAGGCTGACACCAGACTGACCCCATCACGAGACTAGACTGACACCAGACTGACCCCATCAAGAGGCGAGGCTGACACGAGACTGACCCCATCACGAGGCGAGGCTGACACCAGACTGACCCAATCACAAGGCGAGGCTGACACCAGACTGACCCCATCACGAGGCGAGGCTGACACCAGACTGACCCCATCACGAGGCGAGAATGACACCGGACTGACCCAATCACGAGGCGAGGCTGACACCAGACTGACACCATCATGATGTGAGGCTGACACCAGACTGACCCCATCAAGAGGTGAGGCTGACACCAGACTGACCCCATCACGAGGCGAGGCTCACACCAGACTGACACCATCACGAGGCGTGGCTGACACCAGACTGACCCCATCATGATGTGAGGCTGACACCAGACTGACCCCATCACTAGGCGAGGCTGACACCAGACTGACCCCATCACGAGGCGAGGCTGACACCAGACTGACACCATCACGAGGCGAGGCTGACACCAGACTGACACCATCATAATGCGAGGCTGACACCAGACTGACCCCATCACGAGGCGAGATTGACACCAGACTGACCCCATCACGAGGCGAGACTGACACCAGACTGACCCCATCACGAGGCGAGACTGACACCAGACTGACCCCATCACGGGACGAGGCTGACACCAGACTGACCCCATCACGAGGCGAGACTGACACCAGACTGACCCCATCACGAGGCGAGACTGACACCAGACTGACCCCATCATGATGTGAGGCTGACACCAGACTGACCCCATCACGAGGCGAGGCTGACACCAGACTGACACCATCACGAGGCGAGGCTGACACCAGACTGACACCATCATAATGCGAGGCTGACACCAGACTGACCCCATCACGAGGCGAGATTGACACCAGACTGACCCCATCACGAGGCGAGACTGACACCAGACTGACAACATCACGAGGCGAGACTGACACCAGACTGACCCCATCACGAGGCGAGGCTGACACCAGACTGACGCCATCATGATGTGAGGCTGACACCAGACTGACCCCATCACGAGGCGAGACTGACACCAGACTTACCCCATCACGAGGCGAGGCTGACACCAGACTGACACCATCATGATGTGAGGCTGACACCAGACTGACCCCATCACGAGGCGAGGCTGACACCAGACTGACCCCATCAAGAGGCGAGGCTGACACTAGACTGACCCCATCACGAGGCGAGGCTGACACCAGACTGACCCCATCACGAGGCGGGGCTGACACCAGACTGACCCCATCACGAGGCGAGGCTGACACCAGACTGACACCATCACGAGGCGAGGCTGACACCAGACTGACCCCATCACGAGGCGAGGCTGACACCAGACTGACACCATCATGATGTGAGGCTGACACCAGACTGACCCCATCACGAGGCGAGGCTGACACCAGACTGACCCTATCACTAGGCGAGGCTGATACCAGACTGAAACCATCTCGAGGCGAGGCTGACACCAGACTGACCACATAACGAGGCGAAACTGACACCAGACTGACCCCATCATGATGTGAGGCTGACACCAGTCTGACCCCATCACGAGGCGAAGCTAACACCAGACTGACCCCATCACGAGGCGAGGCTGACACCAGACTGACCCCATCACGAGGCGAGGCTGACACCAGACTGACCCCATCACGAGGTGAGGCTGACACCTGACTGACACCATCATGATGTGAGACTGACACAAGACTGATCCCATCACGAGGCGATGCTGACACCAGACTGACCCCATCACAAAGTGAGGCTGACACCAGACTGACCCCATCACGAGGCGAGGCTGACACCAGACTGACCCTATCCCTAGGCGAGGCTGACACAAGACTGACACCATCATGATGTGAGGCTGACACCAGACTGACCTCATCACGAGGCGAGGCTGACACCAGACTGACACCATCACGAGGCGAGGCTGACACCAGACTGACACCATCACGAGGCGAGGCTGACACCACACTGACCCCATCACGAGGCGAGGCTGACACGTGACTGACACCATCATGATGTGAGGCTGACACCAGACTGAACCCATCACGAGGCGAGGCTGACACCAGACTGACCCTATCACTAGGCGAGGCTGACACCAGACTGACACCATCACGAGGCGACGCTGACACCAGACTGACACCATCACGAGGCGAGGCTTACACCAGACTGACCCCATCACGAGGCGAGGCTGACACCAGACTGACACCATCATGATGTGAGGCTGAAACCAGACTGACCCCATCACGAGGCGAGACTGACACCAGACTGACCCCATCACGAGGCAAGGCTGACACCAGACTGACACCATCATGATGTGAGGCTGACACCAGACTGACCCCATCACGAGGCGAGGCTGACACCAGACTGACCCTATCCCTAGGCGAGGCTGACACAAGACTGACACCATCACGAGGCGAGGCTGACACCAGACTGACTCCATCACGAGGCGAGACTGACACCAGACTGACTCCATCACGAGGCGAGACTGACACCAGACTGACCCCATCACGAGGCGAGGCTGACACCAGACTGACGCCATCATGATGTGAGGCTGACACCAGACTGACCCCATCACGAGGCGAGGCTGACACCAGACTTACCCCATCACGAGGCGAGGCTGACACCAGACTGACACCATCATGATGTGAGGCTGACACCAGACTGACCCCATCACGAGGCGAGGCTGACACCAGACTGACCCCATCACGAGGCGAGGCTGACACCAGACTGACCCTATCACTAGGCGAGGCTGACACCATACTGACACCATCACGAGGCGAGGCTGACACCAGACTGACCCCATCACGAGGCGAGGCTGACACCAGACTGACCCCATCACGAGGCGAGACTGATACCAGACTGACACCATCATGATGTGAGGCTGACACTAGACTGACCCCGTCACGATGTGAGGCTGACACCAGACTGACACCATCACGAGGCGAGGCTGACACCAGACTGACACCATCACGAGGCGAGGCTGACACCAGACTGACACCATCCAGAGGCGAGGCTGACACCAGACTGACACCATCACGAGGCGAGGCTGACACCACACTGACCCCATCACGAGGCGAGGCTGACACGTGACTGACACCATCATGATGTGAGGCTGACACCAGACTGAACCCATCACGAGGCGAGGCTGACACCAGACTGACCCTATCACTAGGCGAGGCTGACACCAGACTGACACCATCACGAGGCGACGCTGACACCAGACTGACACCATCACGAGGCGAGGCTGACACCAGACTGACCCCATCACGAGGCGAGGCTGACACCAGACTGACACCATCATGATGTGAGGCTGAAACCAGACTGACCCCATCACGAGGCGAGACTGACACCAGACTGACCCCATCACGAGGCAAGGCTGACACCAGACTGACACCATCGTGATGTGAGGCTGACACCAGACTGACCCCATCACGAGGCGAGGCTGACACCAGACTGACCCTATCCCTAGGCGAGGCTGACACAAGACTGACACCATCACGAGGCGAGGCTGACACCAGACTGACTCCATCACGAGGCAAGACTGACACCAGACTGACTCCATCACGAGGAGAGACTGACACCAGACTGACCCCATCACGAGGCGAGGCTGACACCAGACTGACGCCATCATGATGTGAGGCTGACACCAGACTGACCCCATCACGAGGCGAGGCTGACACCAGACTTACCCCATCACGAGGCGAGGCTGACACCAGACTGACACCATCATGATGTGAGGCTGACACCAGACTGACCCCATCACGAGGCGAGGCTGACACCAGACTGACCCCATCACGAGGCGAGGCTGACACCAGACTGACCCTATCACTAGGCGAGGCTGACACCATACTGACACCATCACGAGGCGAGGCTGACACCAGACTGACCCCATCACGAGGCGAGGCTGACACCAGACTGACCCCATCACGAGGCGAGACTGACACCAGACTGACCCCATCACGAGGCGAGGCTGACACCAGACTGACGCCATCACGATGTGAGGCTGACACCAGACTGACCCCATCACGAGACGAGACTGACACCAGACTTACCCCATCACGAGGCGAGGCTGACACCAGACTGACACCATCATGATGTGAGGCTGACACCAGACTGACCCCATCACGAGGCGAGGCTGACACCAGAATGACCCCATTACAAGGCGAGGCTGACACCAGACTGACACCATCACGAGGCGAGGCTGACACCAGACTGACACCATCACGAGGCGAGGCTGACACCAGACTGACCCCATCACGAGGCGAGGCTGACACCAGACTGACACCATCATGATGTGAGGCTGAAACCAGACTGACCCCATCACGAGGCGAGACTGACACCAGACTGACCCCATCACGAGGCGAGGCTGACACCAGACTGACACCATCATGATGTGAGGCTGAAACCAGGCTGACCCCATCACGAGGCGAGACTGACACCAGACTGACCCCATCACGAGGCGAGGCTGACACCAGACTGACACCATCATGATGTGAGGCTGACACCAGACTGACCCCATCACGAGGCGAGGCTGACACCATACTGACCCCATCACGAGGCGAGGCTGACACCAGACTGACACCATCACAAGGCGAAGCTGACACAAGATTGACACCATCATGATGTGAGGCTGACACCTGACTGACCCCGTCACGGAGCGAGGCTGACACCAGACTGACCCCATCACGGGGCGAGGCTGACACCAGACTGACCCCATCACGAGACTAGACTGACACCAGACTGACCCCATCAAGAGGCGAGGCTGACACGAGACTGACCCCATCACGAGGCGAGGCTGACACCAGACTGACCCAATCACAAGGCGAGGCTGACACCAGACTGACCCCATCACGAGGCGAGGCTGACACCAGACTGACCCCATCACGAGGCGAGAATGACACCGGACTGACCCCATCACGAGGCGAGGCTGACACCAGACTGACACCATCATGATGTGAGGCTGACACCAGACTGACCCCATCAAGAGGTGAGGCTGACACCAGACTGACTCCATCATGAGGCGAGGCTGACACCAGACTGACCCCATCACGGGGCGAGGCTGACACCAGACTAACCCCATCACTAGGCGAGGCTGACACCAGACTGACCCCATCACGAGGCGAGACTGACACCAGACTGACCCCATCATGATGTGAGGCTGACACCAGATTGACCCCGTCACGGGGCGAGGCTGACACCAGACTGACCCCATCACGGGGCGAGGCTGACACCAGACTGACCCCATCACGAGGCGAGACTGACACCGGAATGACCCAATCACGGGGCGAGGCTGACACCAGACTGACCCCATCACGAGGTGAGGCTGACACCAGACTGACACCATCACGAGGCGTGGCTGACACCAGACTGACCCCATCATGATATGAGGCTGACACCAGACTGACCCCATCACGAGGCGATGCTGACACCAGACTGACACCATCATGATATAAAGCTGACACCAGACTGACCCTGTCACGGGGCGAGGCTGACACCAGACTGACCCCATCACGAGGTGAGGCTGACACCAGACTGACGCCATCACGAGGCTAGACTGACACAGGACTGACCCCATCACGGGGCGAGGCTAACACCAGACTGACCCCATCACGAGGCGAGGCTCACACCAGACTGACACCATCACGAGGCGTGGCTGACACCAGACTGACCCCATCATGATGTGAGGCTGACACCAGACTGACCCCATCACTAGGCGAGGCTGACACCAGACTGACCCCATCACGAGGCGAGGCTGACACCAGACTGACACCATCACGAGGCGAGGCTGACACCAGGCTGACACCATCATAATGCGAGGCTGACACCAGACTGACCCCATCACGAGGCGAGATTGACACCAGACTGACCCCATCACGGGACGAGTCTGACACCAGACTGACCCCATCACGAGGCGAGACTGACACCAGACTGACCCCATCACGAGGCGAGACTGACACCAGACTGACCCCATCATGATGTGAGGCTGACACCAGACTGACCCCATCACGAGGCGAGGCTGACACCAGACTGACCCCATCACGAGGCGAGGCTGACACCAGACTGACCCCATCACGAGGCGAGGCTGACACCAGACTGACCCCATCAAGAGGCGAGGCTGACACCAGACTGACCCCATCACGAGGCGAGGCTGAAACCAGACTGACCCCATCACGAGGCGAGGCTGACACCAGACTGACAACATCACAAGGCGAAGCTGACACAAGATTGACACCATCATGATGTGAGGCTGACACCAGACTGACCCCGTCACGGGGCGAGGCTGACACCAGACTGACACCATCATGAGGTGAGGCTGACACCAGACTGACCCCATCCTGAGGCGAGGCTGACACCAGACTGACACCATCATGATGTGAGGCTGAATCCAGACTGACCTCATCACGAGGCGAGACTGACACCAGACTGACCCCATCACGAGGCGAGACTGACACCAGACTGACCCCATCATGAGGCGAGGCTGACACCAGACTGACACCATCACGAGCCGAGACTGACACCAGACTGACCCCATCACGAGGCGAGACTGACACCAGATTGACCCCATCACGAGGCGAGACTGACACCAGACTGACCCCATGATGATGTGAGGCTGACACCAGACTGACCCCATCATGGGGCGAGGCTGACACCAGACTGACCCCATCACGAGGCGAGACTGACACCAGACTGACCCCATCACGAGGCGAGACTGACACCAGACTGACCCCATCATGATGTGAGGCTGACACCAGACTGACCCCATCACGAGTCGAGGCTGACACCTGACTGACACCATCATGATGTGAGGCTGACACCAGACTGACCCCATCACGAGGCGAGGCTGACACCAGTCTGACCCCTTCATGATGTGAGGTTGACACCAGACTAACCCCATCACTAGGCGAGGCTGACACCAGACTGACCCCATCATGAGGCGAGGCTGACACCAGACTGACACCATCACGAGGCGAGGCTGACACCAGACTGACCCCATCACGAGGCGAGACTGACACCAGACTGACCCCATCACGAGGCGAGACTGACACCAGACTGACCCCATCATGATGTGAGGTTGACACCAGACTGACCCCATCACTAGGAGAGGCTGACACCAGACTGACCCCATCATGAGGCGAGGCTGACACCAGACTGACCCCATCACGAGGCGAGGCTGACACCAGACTGACACCATCATGATGTGAGGCTGACACCAGACTGACCCCATCACGAGGCGAGGCAGACACCAGACTGACACCATCATGATGTGAGGCTGACACCAGACTGACCCCATCACGAGGCGAGGCTGACACCAGACTGACAACATAACGAGGCGAGGCTGACACCAGACTGACACCATCATGATGTGAGGCTGACACCAGACTGACCCCATCACGCATCACGAGTCGAGACTGACACCAGACTGACCCCATCACGAGGCGAGACTGACACCAGACTGACCCCATCACGAGGCGAGGCTGACACCAGACTGACCCCATCACGGGGCGAGGCTGACACCAGACTGACCCCATCACGAGGCGAGACTGACACCAGACTGACCCCATCATGAGGCGAGACTGACACCAGACTGACCCCATCACGAGGCGAGGCTGACACCAGACTGACCCCATCACGAGGCGAGGCTGACACCAGACTGACCCCATCACGAGGCGAGGCTGACACCAGACTGACCCCATCACGAGGTGAGGCTGACACCAGACTGACACCATCACAAGGCGAAGCTGACACCAGACTGACACCATCACGAGGCGATGCTGACACCAGACTGCCCCCATCACTAGGCGAGGCTGACACCAGACTGACCCCTTCATGATGTGAGGTTGACACCAGACTGACCCCATCACTAGGCGAGGCTGACACCAGACTGACCCCATCATGAGGCGAGGCTGACACCAGACTGACACCATCACGAGGCGAGGCTGACACCAGACTGACACCATCATGATGTGAGGCTGACACCAGACTGACCCCATCACGAGGCGAGGCTGACACCAGACTGACCTCATCACGAGGCGGGGCTGACACCAGACGGACACCATCACGAGGCGAGACTGAAACCAGACTGACACCATCACGAGGCGAGGCTGACACCAGACTGACCCCATCACGAGGCGAGGCTGACACCAGACTGACACCATCATGATGTGAGGCTGACACCAGACTGACCCCATCACGAGGCGAGACTGACACCAGACTGACCCCATCTCGAGGCGAGGCTGACACCAGACTGACACCATCATGATGTGAGGCTGACACCAGACTGACCTCATCACGAGGCGAGGCTGACACCAGACTGACACCATCACGAGGCGAGGCTGACACCAGACTGACACCATCATGATGTGAGGCTGACACCATACTGACCCCATCACGAGGCGAGGGTGACACCAGACTGACCCTATCACGAGGCGAGGCTTACACCAGACTGACCCCATCACGAGGCGAGGCTGACACCAGACTGACACCATTACGATGTGAGGCTGACACCAGACTGACCCCATCACGAGGCGAGGCTGACACCAGACTGACACCATCACGAGGCGAGGCTGACACCAGACTGACACCATCACGAGGCAAGGCTGACGCCAGACTGACCCCATCGCGAGGCGAGGCTGACACCTGACTGACACCATCACGATGTGAGGCTGACACCAGACTGACCCCATCACGAGGCGAGGCTGACACCAGACTGACCCCATCACGAGGCAAGGGTGACACCAGACTGACCCCATCACGAGGCGAGGCTGACACCAGACTGACCCCATCAAGAGGCGAGGCTGATACCAGACTGACACCATCATGATGTGAGACTGACACCAGACTGACCCCATCACGAGGCGAGGCTGACACCAGACTGACACCATAATGATTAGAGGCTGACACCAGACTGACCACATCACGGGGCGAGGCTGACACCAGACTGACCTCATCACGAGGCGAGGCTGAAACCAGACTGACCCCATCACGAGGTGAGGCTGACACCAGACTGACACCATCACGAGGCGAAGCTGACACCAGACTGACACCATCACGAGGCGATGCTGACACCAGACTGCCCCCATCACTAGGCGAGGCTGACACCAGACTGACCCCTTCATGATGTGAGGTTGACACCAGACTGACCCCATCACTAGGCGAGGCTGACACCAGACTGACCCCATCATGAGGCGAGGCTGACACCAGACTGACACCATCACGAGGCGAGGCTGACACCTGACTGACACCATCACGAGGCGATGCTGACACCAGACTGACACCATCATGATGTGAGGCTGACACCAGACTGACCCCATCACGAGGCGAGACTGACACCAGACTGACACCGTCACGAGGCGAAACTGACACTAGACTGACCCCCTCACAAGGCGAGGCTGACACCAGACTGACCCCCTCACGAGGCGAGGCTGACACCAGACTGACCCCATCACGAGGCGGGGCTGACACCAGACTGACACCATCATGATGTGAGGCTGACATCAGACTGACCCCATCACGAGGCGAGACTGACACCGGACTGACCCCATCATGAGGTGAGGCTGACACCAGACTGACACCATCATGATGTGAGGCTGACACCAGACTGACCCCATCACGAGGTGAGGCTGACACCAGACTGACCCCATCACGAGGCGAGGCTGACACCAGACTGACCCCATCATGAGGCGAGGCTGACACCAGACTGACACCATCATGATGTGAGGCTGACACCAGACTGACCCCATCCTGAGGCGAGGCTGACACCAGACTGACACCATCATGATGTGAGGCTGAACCCAGACTGACCTCATCACGAGGCGAGACTGACACCAGACTGACCCCATCACGAGGCGAGACTGACACCAGACTGACCCCATCATGAGGCGAGGCTGACACCAGACTGACACCATCACGAGGCGAGACTGACACCAGACTGACCCCATCACGAGGCGAGGCTGACACCATACTGACCCCATCACGAGGCGAGGCTGACACCAGACTGACACCATAACGAGGCGAGGCTGACAACAGACTGACACCATCATGATGTGAGGCTAACACCAGACTGACCCCATCACGCATCACGAGTCGAGACTGACACCAGACTGACCCCATCACGAGGCGAGACTGACACCAGACTGACCCCATCACGAGGCGAGGCTGACACCAGACTGACCCCATCACGGGGCGAGGCTGACACCAGACTGACCCCATCACGAGGCGAGACTGACACCAGACTGACCCCATGATGATGTGAGGCTGACACCAGACTGACCCCATCACGGGGCGAGGCTGCAACCAGACTGACCCCATCACGAGGCGAGACTGACACAAGACTGACCCCATCACGAGGCGAGACTGACACCAGACTGACCCCATCATGATGTGAGGCTGACACCAGACTGACCCCATCACGAGTCGAGGCTGACACCTGACTGACACCATCATGATGTGAGGCTGACACCAGACTGACCCCATCACGAGGTGAGGCTGACACCAGACTGACACCATCACGAGGCGAAGCTGACACCAGACTGACACCATCACGAGGCGATGCTGACACCAGACTGCCCCCATCACTAGGCGAGGCTGACACCAGACTGACCCCTTCATGATGTGAGGTTGACACCAGACTGACCCCATCAGTAGGCGAGGCTGACACCAGACTGACCCCATCATGAGGCGAGGCTGACACCAGACTGACACCATCACAAGGCGAGGCTGACACCAGACTGACACCATCATGATGTGAGGCTGACACCAGACTGACCCCATCACGAGGCGAGGCTGACACCAGACTGACCCCATCATGAGGCGAGGCTGACACCACACTGACACCATCATGATGTGAGGCTGACACCAGACTGACCCCATCACGAGGCGAAGCTGACACCAGACTGACCCCATCATGAGGCGAGGCTGACACCATACTGACACCATCATGATGTGAGGCTGACACCAGACTGACCCCATCACGAGGTGAGGCTGACACCAGACTGACACCATCACGAGGCGAGGCTGACACCAGACTGACACCATCACGAGGCGATGCTGACACCAGACTGACCCCATCACTAGGCGAGGCTGACACCAGACTGACACCATCATGATGTGAGGCTGACATCAGACTGACCCCATCACGAGGCGAGACTGACACCAGACTGACCCCATCACGAGGTGAGGCTGACACCAGACTTACACCATCACGAGGCGAAGCTGACACCAGACTGACACCATCACGAGGCGATGCTGACACCAGACTGCCCCCATCACTAGGCGAGGCTGACACCAGACTGACCCCTTCATGATGTGAGGTTGACACCAGACTGACCCCATCACTAGGCGAGGCTGACACCAGACTGACCCCATCATGAGGCGAGGCTGACACCAGACTGACACCATCACAAGGCGAGGCTGACACCAGACTGACACCATCATGATGTGAGGCTGACACCAGACTGACCCCATCACGAGGCGAGGCTGACACCAGACTGACCCCATCATGAGGCGAGGCTGACACCACACTGACACCATCATGATGTGAGGCTGACACCAGACTGACCCCATCACGAGGCGAAGCTGACACCAGACTGACCCCATCATGAGGCGAGGCTGACACCACACTGACACCATCATGATGTGAGGCTGACACCAGACTGACCCCATCACGAGGTGAGGCTGACACCAGACTGACACCATCACGAGGCGAGGCTGACACCAGACTGACACCATCACGAGGCGATGCTGACACCAGACTGACCCCATCACTAGGCGAGGCTGACACCAGACTGACACCATCATGATGTGAGGCTGACATCAGACTGACCCCATCACGAGGCGAGACTGACACCAGACTGACCCCATCACGAGGTGAGGCTGACACCAGACTGACACCATCACGAGGCGAAGCTGACACCAGACTGACACCATCACGAGGCGATGCTGACACCAGACTGCCCCCATCACTAGGCGAGTCTGACACCAGACTGACCCCTTCATGATGTGAGGTTGACACCAGACTGACCCCATCACTAGGCGAGGCTGACACCAGACTGACCCCATCATGAGGCGAGGCTGACACCAGACTGACACCATTACGAGGCGAGGCTGACATTAGACTGACACCATCATGATGTGAGGCTGACACCAGACTGACCCCATCACGAGGCGAGGCTGACACCAGACTGACCCCATCATGAGGCGAGGCTGACACCGCACTGACACCATCATGATGTGAGGCTGACACCAGACTGACCCCATCACGAGGCGAGGCTGACACCAGACTGACACCATCATGATGTGAGGCTGACACCAGATTGACCTCATCACGAGGCGGGGCTGACACCAGACGGACACCATCACGAGGCGAGACTGAAACCAGACGGACACCATCACGAGGCAAGGCTGACACCAGACTGACCCCATCACGAGGCGAGGCTGACACCAGACTGACACCATCATGATGTGAGGCTGACACCAGACTGACCCCATCACGAGGCGAGACTGACACCAGACTGACCCCATCTCGAGGCGAGGCTGACACCAGACTGAGACCATCATGATGTGAGGCTGACACCAGACTGACCTCATCACGAGGCGAGGCTGACACCAAACTGACACCATCACGAGGCTAGGCTGACACAAGACTGACACCATCATGATGTGAGGCTGACACCAGACTGAACCCATCACGAGGCGAGGGGGACACCAGACTGACCCTATCACGAGGCGAGGCTTACACCAGACTGACCCCATCTCGAGGCGAGGCTGACACCAGACTGACACCATTACGATGTGAGGCTGACACCAGACTGACCCCATCACGAGGCGAGGCTGACACCAGACTGACACCATCACGAGGCGAGGCTGACGCCAGACTGACCCCATCGCGAGGCGAGGCTCACACCAGACTGACACCATCACGAGGCGTGGCTGACACCAGACTGACCCCATCATGATGTGAGGCTGACACCAGACTGACCCCATCACTAGGCGAGGCTGACACCAGACTGACCCCATCACGAGGCGAGGCTGACACCAGACTGACACCATCACGAGGCGAGGCTGACACCAGGCTGACACCATCATAATGCGAGGCTGACACCAGACTGACCCCATCACGAGGCGAGATTGACACCAGACTGACCCCATCACGGGACGAGGCTGACACCAGACTGACCCCATCACGAGGCGAGACTGACACCAGACTGACCCCATCACGAGGCGAGACTGACACCAGACTGACCCCATCATGATGTGAGGCTGACACCAGACTGACCCCATCACGAGGCGAGGTTGACACCAGACTGACCCCATCACGAGGCGAGGCTGACACCAGACTGACCCCATCACGAGGCGAGGCTGACACCAGACTGACCCCATCAAGAGGCGAGGCTGACACCAGACTGACCCCATCACGAGGCGAGGCTGAAACCAGACTGACCCCATCACGAGGCGAGGCTGACACCAGACTGACAACATCACAAGGCGAAGCTGACACAAGATTGACACCATCATGATGTGAGGCTGACACCAGACTGACCCCGTCACGGGGCGAGGCTGACACCAGACTGACACTATCATGAGGTGAGGCTGACACCAGACTGACCCCATCCTGAGGCGAGGCTGACACCAGACTGACACCATCATGATGTGAGGCTGAATCCAGACTGACCTCATCACGAGGCGAGACTGACACCAGACTGACCCCATCACGAGGCGAGACTGACACCAGACTGACCCCATCATGAGGCGAGGCTGACACCAGACTGACACCATCACGAGCCGAGACTGACACCAGACTGACCCCATCACGAGGCGAGACTGACACCAGATTGACCCCATCACGAGGCGAGACTGACACCAGACTGACCCCATGATGATGTGAGGCTGACACCAGACTGACCCCATCATGGGGCGAGGCTGACACCAGACTGACCCCATCACGAGGCGAGACTGACACCAGACTGACCCCATCACGAGGCGAGACTGACACCAGACTGACCCCATCATGATGTGAGGCTGACACCAGACTGACCCCATCACGAGTCGAGGCTGACACCTGACTGACACCATCATGATGTGAGGCTGACACCAGACTGACCCCATCACGAGGCGAGGCTGACACCAGACTGACCCCTTCATGATGTGAGGTTGACACCAGACTAACCCCATCACTAGGCGAGGCTGACACCAGACTGACCCCATCATGAGGCGAGGCTGACACCAGACTGACACCATCACGAGGCGAGGCTGACACCAGACTGACCCCATCACGAGGCGAGACTGACACCAGACTGACCCCATCACGAGGCGAGACTGACACCAGACTGACCCCATCATGATGTGAGGTTGACACCAGACTGACCCCATCACTAGGAGAGGCTGACACCAGACTGACCCCATCATGAGGCGAGGCTGACACCAGACTGACCCCATCACGAGGCGAGGCTGACACCAGACTGACACCATCATGATGTGAGGCTGACACCAGACTGACACCATCACGAGGCGAGGCAGACACCAGACTGACACCATCATGATGTGAGGCTGACACCAGACTGACCCCATCACGAGGCGAGGCTGACACCAGACTGACAACATAACGAGGCGAGGCTGACACCAGACTGACACCATCATGATGTGAGGCTGACACCAGACTGACCCCATCACGCATCACGAGTCGAGACTGACACCAGACTGACCCCATCACGAGGCGAGACTGACACCAGACTGACCCCATCACGAGGCGAGGCTGACACCAGACTGACCCCATCACGGGGCGAGGCTGACACCAGACTGACCCCATCACGAGGCGAGACTGACACCAGACTGACCCCATCATGAGGCGAGACTGACACCAGACTGACACCATCACGAGGCGAAGCTGACACCAGACTGACCCTATCACTAGGCGAGGCTGACACCATACTGACACCATCACGAGGCGAGGCTGACACCAGACTGACCCCATCACGAGGCGAGGCTGACACCAGACTGACCCCATCACGAGGCGAGACTGATACCAGACTGACACCATCATGATGTGAGGCTGACACTAGACTGACCCCGTCACGATGTGAGGCTGACACCAGACTGACACCATCACGAGGCGAGGCTGACACCAGACTGACACCATCACGAGGCGAGGCTGACACCAGACTGACACCATCCAGAGGCGAGGCTGACACCAGACTGACACCATCACGAGGCGAGGCTGACACCACACTGACCCCATCACGAGGCGAGGCTGACACGTGACTGACACCATCATGATGTGAGGCTGACACCAGACTGAACCCATCACGAGGTGAGGCTGACACCAGACTGACCCTATCACTAGGCGAGGCTGACACCAGACTGACACCATCACGAGGCGACGCTGACACCAGACTGACACCATCACGAGGCGAGGCTGACACCAGACTGACCCCATCACGAGGCGAGGCTGACACCAGACTGACACCATCATGATGTGAGGCTGAAACCAGACTGACCCCATCACGAGGCGAGACTGACACCAGACTGACCCCATCACGAGGCAAGGCTGACACCAGACTGACACCATCATGATGTGAGGCTGACACCAGACTGACCCCATCACGAGGCGAGGCTGACACCAGACTGACCCTATCCCTAGGCGAGGCTGACACAAGACTGACACCATCACGAGGCGAGGCTGACACCAGACTGACTCCATCACGAGGCGAGACTGACACCAGACTGACTCCATCACGAGGAGAGACTGACACCAGACTGACCCCATCACGAGGCGAGGCTGACACCAGACTGACGCCATCATGATGTGAGGCTGACACCAGACTGACCCCATCACGAGGCGAGGCTGACACCAGACTTACCCCATCACGAGGCGAGGCTGACACCAGACTGACACCATCATGATGTGAGGCTGACACCAGACTGACCCCATCACGAGGCGAGGCTGACACCAGACTGACCCCATCACGAGGCGAGGCTGACACCAGACTGACCCTATCACTAGGCGAGGCTGACACCATACTGACACCATCACGAGGCGAGGCTGACACCAGACTGACCCCATCACGAGGCGAGGCTGACACCAGACTGACCCCATCACGAGGCGAGACTGACACCAGACTGACCCCATCACGAGGCGAGGCTGACACCAGACTGACGCCATCACGATGTGAGGCTGACACCAGACTGACCCCATCACGAGACGAGACTGACACCAGACTTACCCCATCACGAGGCGAGGCTGACACCAGACTGACACCATCATGATGTGAGGCTGACACCAGACTGACCCCATCACGAGGCGAGGCTGACACCAGAATGACCCCATTACAAGGCGAGGCTGACACCAGACTGACTCCATCACGAGGCGAGACTGACACCAGACTGACTCCATCACGAGGAGAGACTGACACCAGACTGACCCCATCACGAGGCGAGGCTGACACCAGACTGACGCCATCATGATGTGAGGCTGACACCAGACTGACCCCATCACGAGGCGAGGCTGACACCAGACTTACCCCATCACGAGGCGAGGCTGACACCAGACTGACACCATCATGATGTGAGGCTGACACCAGACTGACCCCATCACGAGGCGAGGCTGACACCAGACTGACCCCATCACGAGGCGAGGCTGACACCAGACTGACCCTATCACTAGGCGAGGCTGACACCATACTGACACCATCACGAGGCGAGGCTGACACCAGACTGACCCCATCACGAGGCGAGGCTGACACCAGACTGACCCCATCACGAGGCGAGACTGACACCAGACTGACCCCATCACGAGGCGAGGCTGACACCAGACTGACGCCATCACGATGTGAGGCTGACACCAGACTGACCCCATCACGAGACGAGACTGACACCAGACTTACCCCATCACGAGGCGAGGCTGACACCAGACTGACACCATCATGATGTGAGGCTGACACCAGACTGACCCCATCACGAGGCGAGGCTGACACCAGAATGACCCCATTACAAGGCGAGGCTGACACCAGACTGACCCCATCACGAGGCGAGGCTGACACCAGAATGACCCCATTACAAGGCGAGGCTGACACCAGACTGACACCATCATGATGTGAGGCTGAAACCAGGCTGACCCCATCACGAGGCGAGACTGACACCAGACTGACCCCATCACGAGGCGAGGCTGACACCAGACTGACACCATCATGATGTGAGGCTGACACCAGACTGACCCCATCACGAGGCGAGGCTGACACCATACTGACCCCATCACGAGGCGAGGCTGACACCAGACTGACACCATCACAAGGCGAAGCTGACACAAGATTGACACCATCATGATGTGAGGCTGACACCTGACTGACCCCATCACGGAGCGAGGCTGACACCAGACTGACCCCATCACGGGGCGAGGCTGACACCAGACTGACCCCATCACGAGACTAGACTGACACCAGACTGACCCCATCAAGAGGCGAGGCTGACACGAGACTGACCCCATCACGAGGCGAGGCTGACACCAGACTGACCCAATCACAAGGCGAGGCTGACACCAGACTGACCCCATCACGAGGCGAGGCTGACACCAGACTGACCCCATCACGAGGCGAGAATGACACCGGACTGACCCCATCACGAGGCGAGGCTGACACCAGACTGACACCATCATGATGTGAGGCTGACACCAGACTGACCCCATCAAGAGGTGAGGCTGACACCAGACTGACTCCATCATGAGGCGAGGCTGACACCAGACTGACCCCATCACGGGGCGAGGCTGACACCAGACTAACCCCATCACTAGGCGAGGCTGACACCAGACTGACCCCATCACGAGGCGAGACTGACACCAGACTGACCCCATCATGATGTGAGGCTGACACCAGATTGACCCCGTCACGGGGCGAGGCTGACACCAGACTGACCCCATCACGGGGCGAGGCTGACACCAGACTGACCCCATCACGAGGCGAGACTGACACCGGAATGACCCAATCACGGGGCGAGGCTGACACCAGACTGACCCCATCACGAGGTGAGGCTGACACCAGACTGACACCATCACGAGGCGTGGCTGACACCAGACTGACCCCATCATGATATGAGGCTGACACCAGACTGACCCCATCACGAGGCGATGCTGACACCAGACTGACACCATCATGATATAAAGCTGACACCAGACTGACCCTGTCACGGGGCGAGGCTGACACCAGACTGACCCCATCACGAGGTGAGGCTGACACCAGACTGACGCCATCACGAGGCTAGACTGACACAGGACTGACCCCATCACGGGGCGAGGCTAACACCAGACTGACCCCATCACGAGGCGAGGCTCACACCAGACTGACACCATCACGAGGCGTGGCTGACACCAGACTGACCCCATCATGATGTGAGGCTGACACCAGACTGACCCCATCACTAGGCGAGGCTGACACCAGACTGACCCCATCACGAGGCGAGGCTGACACCAGACTGACACCATCACGAGGCAAGGCTGACACCAGGCTGACACCATCATAATGCGAGGCTGACACCAGACTGACCCCATCACGAGGCGAGATTGACACCAGACTGACCCCATCACGGGACGAGGCTGACACCAGACTGACCCCATCACGAGGCGAGACTGACACCAGACTGACCCCATCACGAGGCGAGACTGACACCAGACTGACCCCATCATGATGTGAGGCTGACACCAGACTGACCCCATCACGAGGCGAGGCTGACACCAGACTGACCCCATCACGAGGCGAGGCTGACACCAGACTGACCCCATCACGAGGCGAGGCTGACACCAGACTGACCCCATCAAGAGGCGAGGCTGACACCAGACTGACCCCATCACGAGGCGAGGCTGAAACCAGACTGACCCCATCACGAGGCGAGGCTGACACCAGACTGACAACATCACAAGGCGAAGCTGACACAAGATTGACACCATCATGATGTGAGGCTGACACCAGACTGACCCCGTCACGGGGCGAGGCTGACACCAGACTGACACCATCATGAGGTGAGGCTGACACCAGACTGACCCCATCCTGAGGCGAGGCTGACACCAGACTGACACCATCATGATGTGAGGCTGAATCCAGACTGACCTCATCACGAGGCGAGACTGACACCAGACTGACCCCATCACGAGGCGAGACTGACACCAGACTGACCCCATCATGAGGCGAGGCTGACACCAGACTGACACCATCACGAGCCGAGACTGACACCAGACTGACCCCATCACGAGGCGAGACTGACACCAGATTGACCCCATCACGAGGCGAGACTGACACCAGACTGACCCCATGATGATGTGAGGCTGACACCAGACTGACCCCATCATGGGGCGAGGCTGACACCAGACTGACCCCATCACGAGGCGAGACTGACACCAGACTGACCCCATCACGAGGCGAGACTGACACCAGACTGACCCCATCATGATGTGAGGCTGACACCAGACTGACCCCATCACGAGTCGAGGCTGACACCTGACTGACACCATCATGATGTGAGGCTGACACCAGACTGACCCCATCACGAGGCGAGGCTGACACCAGACTGACCCCTTCATGATGTGAGGTTGACACCAGACTAACCTCATCACTAGGCGAGGCTGACACCAGACTGACCCCATCATGAGGCGAGGCTGACACCAGACTGACACCATCACGAGGCGAGGCTGACACCAGACTGACCCCATCACGAGGCGAGACTGACACCAGACTGACCCCATCACGAGGCGAGACTGACACCAGACTGACCCCATCATGATGTGAGGTTGACACCAGACTGACCCCATCACTAGGAGAGGCTGACACCAGACTGACCCCATCATGAGGCGAGGCTGACACCAGACTGACCCCATCACGAGGCGAGGCTGACACCAGACTGACACCATCATGATGTGAGGCTGACACCAGACTGACCCCATCACGAGGCGAGGCAGACACCAGACTGACACCATCATGATGTGAGGCTGACACCAGACTGACCCCATCACGAGGCGAGGCTGACACCAGACTGACAACATAACGAGGCGAGGCTGACACCAGACTGACACCATCATGATGTGAGGCTGACACCAGACTGACCCCATCACGCATCACGAGTCGAGACTGACACCAGACTGACCCCATCACGAGGCGAGACTGACACCAGACTGACCCCATCACGAGGCGAGGCTGACACCAGACTGACCCCATCACGGGGCGAGGCTGACACCAGACTGACCCCATCACGAGGCGAGACTGACACCAGACTGACCCCATCATGAGGCGAGACTGACACCAGACTGACCCCATCACGAGGCGAGGCTGACACCAGACTGACCCCATCACGAGGCGAGGCTGACACCAGACTGACCCCATCACGAGGCGAGGCTGACACCAGACTGACCCCATCACGAGGTGAGGCTGACACCAGACTGACACCATCACAAGGCGAAGCTGACACCAGACTGACACCATCACGAGGCGATGCTGACACCAGACTGCCCCCATCACTAGGCGAGGCTGACACCAGACTGACCCCTTCATGATGTGAGGTTGACACCAGACTGACCCCATCACTAGGCGAGGCTGACACCAGACTGACCCCATCATGAGGCGAGGCTGACACCAGACTGACACCATCACGAGGCGAGGCTGACACCAGACTGACACCATCATGATGTGAGGCTGACACCAGACTGACCCCATCACGAGGCGAGGCTGACACCAGACTGACCTCATCACGAGGCGGGGCTGACACCAGACGGACACCATCACGAGGCGAGACTGAAACCAGACTGACACCATCACGAGGCGAGGCTGACACCAGACTGACCCCATCACGAGGCGAGGCTGACACCAGACTGACACCATCATGATGTGAGGCTGACACCAGACTGACCCCATCACGAGGCGAGACTGACACCAGACTGACCCCATCTCGAGGCGAGGCTGACACCAGACTGACACCATCATGATGTGAGGCTGACACCAGACTGACCTCATCACGAGGCGAGGCTGACACCAGACTGACACCATCACGAGGCGAGGCTGACACCAGACTGACACCATCATGATGTGAGGCTGACACCATACTGACCCCATCACGAGGCGAGGGTGACACCAGACTGACCCTATCACGAGGCGAGGCTTACACCAGACTGACCCCATCACGAGGCGAGGCTGACACCAGACTGACACCATTACGATGTGAGGCTGACACCAGACTGACCCCATCACGAGGCGAGGCTGACACCAGACTGACACCATCACGAGGCGAGGCTGACACCAGACTGACACCATCACGAGGCAAGGCTGACGCCAGACTGACCCCATCGCGAGGCGAGGCTGACACCTGACTGACACCATCACGATGTGAGGCTGACACCAGACTGACCCCATCACGAGGCGAGGCTGACACCAGACTGACCCCATCACGAGGCAAGGGTGACACCAGACTGACCCCATCACGAGGCGAGGCTGACACCAGACTGACCCCATCAAGAGGCGAGGCTGATACCAGACTGACACCATCATGATGTGAGACTGACACCAGACTGACCCCATCACGAGGCGAGGCTGACACCAGACTGACATCATCACGAGGCGAGGCTGAAACCAGACTGACCCCATCATGAGGTGAGGCTGACACCAGACTGACACCATCACGAGGCGAAGCTGACACCAGACTGACACCATCACGAGGCGATGCTGACACCAGACTGCCCCCATCACTAGGCGAGGCTGACACCAGACTGACCCCTTCATGATGTGAGGTTGACACCAGACTGATCCCATCACTAGGCGAGGCTGACACCAGACTGACCCCATCATGAGGCGAGGCTGACACCAGACTGACACCATCACGAGGCGAGGCTGACACCTGACTGACACCATCACGAGGCGATGCTGACACCAGACTGACACCATCATGATGTGAGGCTAACACCAGACTGACCCCATCACGCATCACGAGTCGAGACTGACACCAGACTGACCCCATCACGAGGCGAGACTGACACCAGACTGACCCCATCACGAGGCGAGGCTGACACCAGACTGACCCCATTACGAGGCGAGACTGACACCAGACTGACCCCATCACGAGGCGAGACTGACACCAGACTGACCCCATCATGATGTGAGGCTGACACCAGACTGACCCCATCACGAGGCGATGCTGACACCAGACTTACCCCATCACGAGGCGAGGCTGACACCAGACTGACACCATCACAAGGTGAAGCTGACACCAGATTGACACAATCATGATGTGAGGCTGACACCAGACTGACTTCATCACGAGGCGAGACTGACACCAGACTGACACCATCACTAGGCGAGACTGACACCAGACTGACCCAATCACGAGGCGAGGCTGACACTAGACTGACCCCATCACGAGGCGAGACTGACACCAGACTGACACCATCACGAGGCGAAGCTGACACCAGACTGACCCCATCACGAGGCGAGACTGACACCAGACTGACCCCATCACGAGGCGAGACTGACACCAGACTGACCCCATCATGATGTGAGGCTGACACCAGACTGAGCCCATCACGAGGCGAGGCTGACAGCAGACTGACCCCATCACTAGGCGAGGCTGACACCAGACTGACCCCATCACGAGACGAGACTGACACAAGACTGTCCCCATCACGAGGCGAGGCTGACACCAGACTGGCCCCATCACGAGGCGAGACTGACACCGGACTGACCCCATCACGGGGCGAAGCTGACACCAGACTGACCCCATCACGAGACGAGGCTGACACCAGGCTGACACCATCACGAGGCGTGGCTGACACCAGACTGACCCCATCATGATGTGAGGCTGACACCAGACTGAGCCCATCACGAGGCGAGGCTGACAGCAGACTGACCCCATCACTAGGCGAGGCTGACACCAGACTGACCCCATCACGAGGCGAGGCTGACACCAGACTGACACCATCATGATGTGAGGCTGACACCAGACTGACCCCATCACGAGGCGAGGCTGACACCACACTGACACCATCACGAGGCGATGCTGACACCAGACTGACACCATCATGATGTGAGGCTGACACCAGACTTACCCCATCACGAGGTGAGGCTGACACCAGACTGACCCCATCACGAGGCGAGGCTGACACCAGACTGACCCCATCATGAGGCGAGGCTGACACCAGACTGACACCATCATGATGTGAGGCTGACACCAGACTGACCCCATCGCGAGGCGAGGCTGACACCAGACTGACACCATCATGATGTGAGGCTGACACCAGACTGACCTCATCACGAGGCAAGGCTGACACCAGACTGACCCCATCACGCGGTGAGGCTGACACCAGACTGACACCATCACGAGGCGAGGCTGACACCAGACTGACACCATCACGAGGCGATGCTGACACCAGACTGACCCCATCAATAGGCGTGGCTGACACCAGACTGACACCATCATGATATGAGGCTGACACCAGACTGACCCCATCACGAGGCGAGACTGACACCAGACTGACCCCATCACGAGGCGAGACTGACACCAGACTGACCCCATCACGAGGCGAGACTGACACCAGACTGACACCGTCACGAGGCGAGACTGACACCAGACTGACCCCCTCACGAGACGAGGCTGACACCAGACTGACCCCATTACGAGGCGAGGCTGACACCAGACTGACCCCATCACGAGGCGGGGCTGACACCAGACTGACCCCATCACGAGGCGATGCTGACACCAGACTGACACCATCACGAGGCGAGGCTGACACCAGACTGACCCCATCACTAGGCGAGGCTGACACCAGACTGACCCCATCACGAGGCGAGGCTGACACCAGACTGACACCATCACGAGGCGAGGCTGACACCAGACTGACACCATCATGATGTGAGGCTGACACCAGACTGACCCCATCACGAGGCGAGACTGACACCGGACTGACCCTATCACGGGGCGAAGCTGACACCAGACTGACCCCATCACGAGACGAGGCTGACACCAGGCTGACACCATCACGAGGCGTGGCTGACACCAGACTGACCCCATCATGATGTGAGGCTGACACCAGACTGAGCCCATCACGAGGCGAGGCTGACAGCAGACTGAACCCATCACTAGGCGAGGCTCAAACCAGACTGACCCCCTCACGAGACGAGGCTGACACCAGACTGACCCCATTACGAGGCGAGGCTGACACCAGACTGACCCCATCACGAGGCGGGGCTGACACCAGACTGACCCCATCACGAGGCGATGCTGACACCAGACTGACACCATCACGAGGCGAGGCTGACACCAGACTGACCCCATCACTAGGCGAGGCTGACACCAGACTGACCCCATCACGAGGCGAGGCTGACACCAGACTGACACCATCACGAGGCGAGGCTGACACCAGACTGACACCATCATGATGTGAGGCTGACACCAGACTGACCCCATCACGAGGTGAGGCTGACACCAGACTGACCCCATCACGAGGCGAGGCTGACACCAGACTGACCCCATCATGAGGCGAGGCTGACACCAGACTGACACCATCATGATGTGAGGCTGACACCAGACTGACCCCATCCTGAGGCGAGGCTGACACTAGACTGACACCATCATGATGTGAGGCTGAATCCAGACTGACCTCATCACGAGGCGAGACTGACACCAGACTGACCCCATCACGAGGCGAGGCTGACACCAGACTGACCCCATCACGAGGCGAGGCTGACACCAGACTGACCCCATCACGAGGCGAGGCTGACACCAGACTGACCCCATCACGAGGTGAGGCTGACACCAGACTGACACCATCACAAGGCGAAGCTGACACCAGACTGACACCATCACGAGGCGATGCTGACACCAGACTGCCCCCATCACTAGGCGAGGCTGACACCAGACTGACCCCTTCATGATGTGAGGTTGACACCAGACTGACCCCATCACTAGGCGAGGCTGACACCAGACTGACCCCATCATGAGGCGAGGCTGACACCAGACTGACACCATCACGAGGCGAGGCTGACACCAGACTGACACCATCATGATGTGAGGCTGACACCAGACTGACCCCATCACGAGGCGAGGCTGACACCAGACTGACCTCATCACGAGGCGGGGCTGACACCAGACGGACACAATCACGAGGCGAGACTGAAACCAGACTGACACCATCACGAGGCGAGGCTGACACCAGACTGACACCATCATGATGTGAGGCTGACACCAGACTGACCCCATCACCAGGCGAGGCTGACACCAGACTGACACCATCACGAGGCGAGGCTGACACCAGACTGACACCATCATGATGTGAGGCTGACACCACACTGACCCCATCATGAGGCGAGGGTGACACCAGACTGACCCTATCACGAGGCGAGGCTTACACCAGACTGCCCCCATCACGAGGCGAGGCTGACACCAGACTGACACCATTACGATGTGAGGCTGACACCAGACTGACACCATCACGAGGCGAGGCTGACACCAGACTGACCCCATCACGAGGCGAGGCTGACACCAGACTGACACCATCACGAGGCGAGGCTGACACCAGACTGACACCATCACGAGGCAAGGCTGACGCCAGACTGACACCATAATGATTAGAGGCTGACACCAGACTGACCCCATCACGGGGCGAGGCTGACACCAGACTGACCTCATCACGAGGCGAGGCTGACACCAGACTGACCCCATCACGAGGTGAGGCTGACACCAGACTGACACCATCACGAGGCGAAGCTGACACCAGACTGTCACCATCACGAGGCGATGCTGACACCAGACTGCCCCCATCACTAGGCGAGGCTGACACCAGACTGACCCCTTCATGATGTGAGGTTGACACCAGACTGACCCCATCACTAGGCGAGGCTGACACCAGACTGACCCCATCATGAGGCGAGGCTGACACCAGACTGACACCATCACGAGGCGAGGCTGACACCTGACTGACACCATCACGAGGCAATGCTGACACCAGACTGACCCATCACGAGGCGAGGCTGACACCTGACTGACACCATCACGAGGCGATGCTGACACCAGACTGACACCATCATGATGTGAGGCTGACACCAGACTGACCCCATCACGAGGCGAGACTGACACCAGACTGACACCGTCACGAGGCGAGACTGACACTAGACTGACCCCCTCACAAGGCGAGGCTGACACCAGACTGACCCCCTCACGAGGCGAGGCTGACACCAGACTGACCCCATCACGAGGCGGGGCTGACACCAGACTGACACCATCATGATGTGAGGCTGACATCAGACTGACCCCATCACGAGGCGAGACTGACACCGGACTGACCCCATCACGAGGTGAGGCTGACACCAGACTGACACCATCATGATGTGAGGCTGACACCAGACTGACCCCATCACGAGGTGAGGCTGACACCAGACTGACCCCATCACGAGGCAAGGCTGACACCAGACTGACCCCACCATGAGGCGAGGCTGACACCAGACTGACACCATCATGATGTGAGGCTGACACCAGACTGACCCCATCCTGAGGCGAGGCTGACACCAGACTGACACCATCATGATGTGAGGCTGAACCCAGACTGACCTCATCACGAGGCGAGACTGACACCAGACTGACCCCATCACGAGGCGAGACTGACACCAGGACTGACCCCATCATGAGGCGAGGCTGACACCAGACTGACACCATCACGAGGCGAGACTGACACCAGACTGACCCCATCACGCGGCGAGGCTGACACCATACTGACCCCATCACGAGGCGAGGCTGACACCAGACTGACACCAGAACGAGGCGAGGCTGACACCAGACTGACACCATCATGATGTGAGGCTAACACCAGACTGACCCCATCACGCATCACGAGTCGAGACTGACACCAGACTGACCCCATCACGAGGCGAGACTGACACCAGACTGACCCCATCACGAGGCGAGGCTGACACCAGACTGACCCCATCACGGGGCGAGGCTGACACCAGACTGACCCCATCACGAGGCGAGACTGACACCAGACTGACCCCATGATGATGTGAGGCTGACACCAGACTGACCCCATCACGGGGCGAGGCTGCAACCAGACTGACCCCATCACGAGGCGAGACTGACACCAGACTGACCCCATCACGAGGCGAGACTGACACCAGACTGACCCCATCATGATGTGAGGCTGACACCAGACTGACCCCATCACGAGTCGAGGCTGACACCTGACTGACACCATCATGATGTGAGGCTGACACCAGACTGACCCCATCACGAGGCGAGGCTGACACCAGACTGACCCCATCACGAGGCGAGGCTGACACCAGACTGACCCCATCACGAGGTGAGGCTGACACCAGACTGACACCATCACGAGGCGAAGCTGACACCAGACTGACACCATCACGAGGCGATGCTGACACCAGACTGCCCCCATCACTAGGCGAGGCTGACACCAGACTGACCCCTTCATGATGTGAGGTTGACACCAGACTGACCCCATCACTAGGCGAGGCTGACACCAGACTGACCCCATCATGAGGCGAGGCTGACACCAGACTGACACCATCACAAGGCGAGGCTGACACCAGACTGACACCATCATGATGTGAGGCTGACACCAGACTGACCCCATCACGAGGCGAGGCTGACACCAGACTGACCCCATCATGAGGCGAGGCTGACACCACACTGACACCATCATGATGTGAGGCTGACACCAGACTGACCCCATCACGAGGCAAAGCTGACACCAGACTGACCCCATCATGAGGCGAGGCTGACACCACACTGACACCATCATGATGTGAGGCTGACACCAGACTGACCCCATCACGAGGTGAGGCTGACACCAGACTGACACCATCACGAGGCGAGGCTGACACCAGACTGACACCATCACGAGGCGATGCTGACACCAGACTGACCCCATCACTAGGCGAGGCTGACACCAGACTGACACCATCATGATGTGAGGCTGACATCAGACTGACCCCATCACGAGGCGAGACTGACACCGGACTGACCCCATCACGAGGTGAGGCTGACACCAGACTGACACCATCATGATGTGAGGCTGACACCAGACTGACCCCATCACGAGGTGAGTCTGACACCAGACTGACCCCATCACGAGGCGAGGCTGACACCAGACTGACCCCATCATGAGGCGAGGCTGACACCAGACTGACACCATCATGATGTGAGGCTGACACCAGACTGACCCCATCCTGAGGCGAGGCTGACACCAGACTGACACCATCATGATGTGAGGCTGAACCCAGACTGACCTCATCACGAGGCGAGACTGACACCAGACTGACCCCATCACGAGGCGAGACTGACACCAGACTGACCCCATCATGAGGCGAGGCTGACACCAGACTGACCCCATCACGAGGCGAGACTGACACCAGACTGACCCCATCACGAGGCGAGGCTGACACCAGACTGACCCCATCACGAAGCGAGGCTGACACCAGACTGACACCATAACGAGGCGAGGCTGACACCAGACTGACACCATCATGATGTGAGGCTGACACCAGACTGACCCCATCACGCATCACGAGTCGAGACTGACACCAGACTGACCCCATCACGAGGCAAGACTGACACCAGACTGACCCCATCACGAGGCGAGGCTGACACCAGACTGACCCCATCACGGGGCGAGGCTGACACCAGACTGACCCCATCACGAGGCGAGACTGACACCAGACTGACCCCATGATGATGTGAGGCTGACACCAGACTGACCCCATCACGGGGCGAGGCTGACACCAGACTGACCCCATCACGAGGCGAGACTGACACCAGACTGACCCCATCACGAGGCGAGACTGACACCAGACTGACCCCATCATGATGTGAGGCTGACACCAGACTGACCCCATCACGAGTCGAGGCTGACACCTGACTGACACCATCATGATGTGAGGCTGACACCAGACTGACCCCATCACGAGGCGAGGCTGACACCAGACTGACCCCATCACGAGGCGAGGCTGACACCAGACTGACCCCATCACGAGGTGAGGCTGACACCAGACTGACACCATCACGAGGCGAAGCTGACACCAGACTGACACCATCACGAGGCGATGCTGACACCAGACTGCCCCCATCACTAGGCGAGGCTGACACCAGACTGACCCCTTCATGATGTGAGGTTGACACCAGACTGACCCCATCACTAGGCGAGGCTGACACCAGACTGACCCCATCATGAGGCGAGGCTGACACCAGACTGACACCATTACGAGGCGAGGCTGACACCAGACTGACACCATCATGATGTGAGGCTGACACCAGACTGACCCCATCACGATGCGAGGCTGACACCAGACTGACCCCATCATGAGGCGAGGCTGACACCACACTGACACCATCATGATGTGAGGCTGACACCAGACTGACCCCATCACGAGGCGAGGCTGACACCAGACTGACACCATCATGATGTGAGGCTGACACCAGATTGACCTCATCACGAGGCGGGGCTGACACCAGACGGACACCATCATGAGGCGAGACTGAAACCAGACGGACACCATCACGAGGCAAGGCTGACACCAGACTGACCCCATCACGAGGCGAGGCTGACACCAGACTGACACCATCATGATGTGAGGCTGACACCAGACTGACCCCATCACGAGGCGAGACTGACACCAGACTGACCCCATCTCGAGGCGAGGCTGACACCAGACTGACACCATCATGATGTGAGGCTGACACCAGACTGACCTCATCACGAGGCGAGGCTGACACCAAACTGACACCATCACGAGGCTAGGCTGACACCAGACTGACACCATCATGATGTGAGGCTGACACCAGACTGAACCCATCACGAGGCGAGGGTGACACCAGACTGACCCTATCACGAGGCGAGGCTTACACCAGACTGACCCCATCTCGAGGCGAAGCTGACACCAGACTGACCCCATCACGAGGCAAGGGTGACACCAGACTGACCCCATCACGAGGCGAGGCTGACACCAGACTGACCCCATCACGAGGCGAGGCTGATACCAGACTGACACCATCATGATGTGAGACTGACACCAGACTGACCCCATCACGAGGCGAGGCTGACACCAGACTGACACCATAATGATGTGAGGCTGACACCAGACTGACCCCATCACGTGGTGAGGCTGACACCAGACTGACCCCATCACGAGGCGAGGCTGACACCAGACTGACCCCATCACGAGGCGAGGCTGACACCAGACTGACAACATCATGATGTGAGGCTGACACCAGACTGACCCCATCACGAGGCGAGACTGACACCAGACTGACCCCATCTCGAAGCGAGGCTGACACCAGACTGACACCATCATGATGTGAGGCTGACACCAGACTGACCCCATCACGAGGCGAGGCTGACACCAGACTGACCCCATCACGAGGCGAGGCTGACACCAGACTGACCCCATCACGAGGCAAGGGTGACACCAGACTGACCACATCACGAGGCGAGGCTGACACCAGACTGACCCCATCACGAGGCGAGGCTGATACCAGACTGACACCATCATGATGTGAGACTGACACCAGACTGACCCCATCACGAGGCGAGGCTGACACCAGACTGACACCATAATGATGTGAGGCTGACACCAGACTGACCCCATCACGTGGTGAGGCTGACACCAGACTGACCCCATCACGAGGCGAGGCTGACACCAGACTGACCCCATCACGAGGCGAGGCTGACACCAGACTGACAACATCATGATGTGAGGCTGACACCAGACTGACCCCATCACGAGGCGAGACTGACACCAGACTGACCCCATCTCGAAGCGAGGCTGACACCAGACTGACACCATCATGATGTGAGGCTGACACCAGACTGACCTCATCACGAGGCGAGGCTGACACCAGACTGACACCATCACGAGGCGAGGCTGACACCAGACTGACACCATCATGATGTGAGGCTGACACCAGACTGAACCCATCACGAGGCGAGGGTGACACCAGACTGACCCTATCACGAGGCGAGGCTTACACCAGACTGACCCCATCACGAGGCGAGGCTGATACCAGACTGACACCATCATGATGTGAGGCTGACACCAGACTGACCCCATCACGAGGCGATGCTGACACCAGTCTTACCCAATCACGAGGCGAGGCTGACACCAGACTGACACCATCACAAGGCGAAGCTGACACCAGATTGACACCATCATGATGTGAGGCTGACACCAGACTGACCCCATCACGAGGCGAGGCTGACAACAGACTGACCCCATCACGAGGCGAGGCTGACACCAGACTGACCCCATCACGAGTCGAGGCTGACACCAGACTGACCCCATCACGAGGCGAGGGTGACACCAGACTGACCCCATCACGAGGCGAGGCTGACATCAGACTGACACCATCACGAGGCAACGCTGACACCAGACTGACCCCATCATGATGTGAGGCTGACACTAGACTGACACCATCACTAGGCGAGACTGACACCAGACTGACCCCATCACGAGCCGAGGCTGACACCAGACTGACACCATCATGATGTGAGGCTGACACCAGACTGACCCCATCACGAGGCGAGGCTGACACCAGACTGACCCCATCACGAGGCGAGGCTGACACCAGACAGACCCCATCACGAGGCAAGTCTGACACCAGACTGACCCCATCACGAGGCGAGGCTGACACCAGACTGACACCATCACGAGGCGAGGCTGACACCAGACTGACACCATCACGAGGCAAGGCTGACACCAGACTGACCCCATCACGAGGCGAGGCTGACACCTGACTGACACCATCATGATGTGAGGCTGACACCAGACTGACCCCATCACGAGGCGAGACTGACACCAGACTGTCCCCATCACGAGGCGAGGCTGACACCAGACTGACACCATCACGATGTGAGGCTGACACCAGACTGACCTCATCACGAGGCGAGGCTGACACCAGACTGACACCATCACGAGGCGAGGCTGACACCAGACTGACACCATCATGATGTGAGGCTGACACCAGACTGACCCCATCACGAGGCAAGGGTGACACCAGACTGACCCTATCACTAGGCGCGGCTGACACCAGACTGACCCCATCACGAGGCGAGGCTGACACCAGACTGACCCCATCACGAGGCGAGGCTGACACCAGACTGATCCCATCACGAGGCGAGTCTGACACCAGACTGACCCTATCACTAGGCGAGGCTTACACCAGACTGACCCCATCACGAGGCGAGGCTGAAACCAGACTGACACCATTACGATGTGAGGCTGACACCAGACTGACCCCATCACGAGGCGAGGCTGACACCAGACTGACACCATCACGAGGCGAGGCTGACACCAGACTGACACCATCACGAGGCAAGGCTGACGCCAGACTGACCCCATCGCGAGGCGAGGCTGACACCTGACTGACACCATTACGATGTGAGGCTGACACCAGACTGACCCATCACGAGGCGAGGCTGACACCAGACTGACCCCATCACGAGTCGAGGCTGACACCAGACTGACCCCATCACGAGGCGAGGCTGACACCAGACTGACCCCATCACGAGGCGAGGCTGATACCAGACTGACACCATCATGATGTGAGACTGACACCAGACTAACCCCATCACGAGGCGAGGCTGACACCAGACTGACACCATAATGATGTGAGGCTGACACCAGACTGACCCCATCACGTGGTGAGGCTGACACCAGACTGACCCATTCACGAGGCGAGGCTGACACCAGCCTGACACCATCAGGATGTGAGGCTGACACCAGACTGACCCCATCACGTGGTGAGGCTGACACCAGACTGACCCCATCACGAGGCGAGGCTGACACCAGACTGACCCCATCATGAGGCGAGGCTGACACCAGACTGACCCCATCACGAGGCGAGGCTGACACCAGACTGACCCCATCACGAGGCGAGGCTGACACCAGACTGACCCCATCACGAGGCGAGGCTGACACCAGACTGAAACCATCACGATGTGAGGCTGACACCAGACTTACCCCATCACGAGTCGAGGCTGACACCAGACTCACCCCATCACGAGTCGAGGCTGACACCAGACTGACCCCATCACGAGGCGAGGCTGACACCAGACTGACACCATCATGATGTGAGGCTGACACCAGACTGACCTCATCACGAGGTGAGGCTGACACCAGACTGACACCATCACGAGGCGAGGCTGACAGCAGACTGTCACCATCATGATGTGAGGCTGACACCAGACTGACCCCATCACGAGGCGAGACTGACACCAGACTGACCCCATCACGAGGCGAGGCACAAAAGATTGACCCCATCACGAGGCGAGGCTGACACCAGACTGACCCCATCACGATTCGAGGCTGACACCAGACTGACCCCATCACGAGGCGAGGCTGACACCAGACTGACCCCATCACGAGGCGAGACTGACACCAGACTGACCCCATCACGAGGCGAGGCTGACACCAGACTGACCCCATCACGAGGCGAGGCTGACATCAGACTGACACCATCACGAGGCAAGGCTGACACCAGACTGACCCCATCATGATGTGAGTCTGACACTAGACTGACACCATCACTAGGCGAGACTGACACCAGACTGACCCCATCACGAGGCGAGGCTGACACCAGACTGACACCATCATGATGTGAGGCTGACACCAGACTGACCCCATCACGAGGCGAGGGTGACACCAGACTGACCCTATCACTAGGCGAGGCTGACACCAGACTGACACCATCACGAGGCGAGGCTGACACCAGACTGACCCCATCACGAGGCGAGGCTGACACCAGACTGACCCCATCACGAGGCGAGTCTGACACCAGACTGACCCCATCACGAGGCGAGGCTGACACCAGACTGACCCCATCACGAGGCGAGTCTGACACCAGACTGACCCCATCACGAGGCGAGGCTGACACCAGACTGACACCATCACGAGGCGAGGCTGACACCAGACTGACACCATCACGAGGCAAGGCTGACACCAGACTGACCCCATCACGAGGCGAGGCTGACACCTGACTGACACCATCATGATGTGAGGCTGACACCAGACTGACCCCATCACGAGGCGAGACTGACACCAGACTGACCCCATCACGAGGCGAGGCTGACACCAGACTGACACCATCATGATGTGAGGCTGACACCAGACTGACCTCATCACGAGGCGAGGCTGACACCAGACTGACACCATCACGAGGCGAGGCTGACACCAGACTGACACCATCATGATGTGAGGCTGACACCAGACTGACCCCATCACGAGGCGAGGGTGACACCAGACTGACCCTATCACTAGGCGAGGCTGACACCAGACTGACCCCATCACGAGGCGAGGCTGACACCAGACTGACCCCATCACGAGGCGAGGCTGACACCAGACTGACCCCATCATGAGGCGAGTCTGACACCAGACTAACCCTATCACTAGGCTAGGCTTACACCAGACTGACCCCATCACGAGGCGAGGCTGAAATCAGACTGACACCATTACGATGTGAGGCTGACACCAGACTGACCCCATCACGAGGCGAGGGTGACACCAGACTGACCCTATCACTAGGCGAGGCTGACACCAGACTGACACCATCACGAGGCGAGGCTGACACCAGACTGACCCCATCACGAGGCGAGGCTGACACCAGACTGACCCCATCACGAGGCGAGTCTGACACCAGACTGACCCCATCACGAGGCGAGGCTGACACCAGACTGACCCCATCACGAGGCGAGTCTGACACCAGACTGACCCCATCACGAGGCGAGGCTGACACCAGACTGACACCATCACGAGGCGAGGCTGACACCAGACTGACACCATCACGAGGCAAGGCTGACACCAGACTGACCCCATCACGAGGCGAGGCTGACACCTGACTGACACCATCATGATGTGAGGCTGACACCAGACTGACCCCATCACGAGGCGAGACTGACACCAGACTGACCCCATCACGAGGCGAGGCTGACACCAGACTGACAACATCATGATGTGAGGCTGACACCAGACTGACCCCATCACGAGGCGAGACTGACACCAGACTGACCCCATCTCGAAGCGAGGCTGACACCAGACTGACACCATCATGATGTGAGGCTGACACCAGACTGACCTCATCACGAGGCGAGGCTGACACCAGACTGACACCATCACGAGGCGAGGCTGACACCAGACTGACACCATCATGATGTGAGGCTGACACCAGACTGAACCCATCACGAGGCGAGGGTGACACCAGACTGACCCTATCACGAGGCGAGGCTTACACCAGACTGACCCCATCACGAGGCGAGGCTGATACCAGACTGACACCATCATGATGTGAGGCTGACACCAGACTGACCCCATCACGAGGCGATGCTGACACCAGTCTTTCCCAATCACGAGGCGAGGCTGACACCAGACTGACACCATCACAAGGCGAAGCTGACACCAGATTGACACCATCATGATGTGAGGCTGACACCAGACTGACCCCGTCACGGAGCGAGGCTGACACCAGACTGACCCCATCACGAGGCGAGGCTGACACCAGACTGACCCCATCACGAGGCGAGTCTGACACCAGACTGACCCCATCACGAGGCGAGGCTGACAACAGACTGACCCCATCACGAGGCGAGGCTGACACCAGACTGACCCCATCACGAGTCGAGGCTGACACCAGACTGACCCCATCACGAGGCGAGGGTGACACCAGACTGACCCCATCACGAGGCGAGGCTGACATCAGACTGACACCATCACGAGGCAAGGCTGACACCAGACTGACCCCATCATGATGTGAGGCTGACACTAGACTGACACCATCACTAGGCGAGTCTGACACCAGACTGACCCCATCACGAGGCGAGGCTGACACCAGACAGACCCCATCACGAAGCAAGTCTGACACCAGACTGACCCCATCACGAGGCGAGGCTGACACCAGACTGACACCATCACGAGGCGAGGCTGACACCAGACTGACCCCATCACGAGGCGAGGCTGACACCAGAATGACCCCATCACGAGGCAAGGCTGACACCAGACTGACCCCATCACGAGGCGAGGCTGACACCAGACTGACACCATCACGAGGCAAGGCTGACACCAGACTGACCCCATCACGAGGTGAGACTGACACCAGACTGACCCCATCACAAGGCGAGACTGACACCGGATTGACCGAATCACGAGGCAAGGCTGACACCAAACTGACCCCAAAACTAGGCGAGGCTGACACCAGACTGACCCCATCACGAGGCGAGACTGACACCAGACTGACCCCATCACGAGGCGAGACTGAAACCAGACTGAAACCATCACTAGGCGAGGCTGACACCAGACTGACCCCATCCCTAGGCGAGGCTGACACCAGACTGACACCATCACGATGTGAGGCTGACACCAGACTGACCCCATCACGAGGCGAGGCTGACACCAGACTGACCCCATCACGAGGCGAGGCTGACACCAGAATGACCCCATCACGAGGCAAGGCTGACACCAGACTGACCTCATCACGAGGCGAGGCTGACACCAGACTGACCCCATCACGAGGCGAGGCTGACACCAGAATGACCCCATCACGAGGCAAGGCTGACACCAGACTGACCCCATCACGAGGCGAGGCTGACACCAGACTGACACCATCACGAGGCAAGGCTGACACCAGACTGACCCCATCACGAGGTGAGACTGACACCAGACAGACCCCATCACAAGGCGAGACTGACACCGGATTGACCCCATCACGAGGCAAGGCTGACACCAAACTGACCCCAAAACTAGGCGAGGCTGACACCAGACTGACCCCATCACGAGGCGAGACTGACACCAGACTGACCCCATCACGAGGCGAGACTGAAACCAGACTGAAACCATCACTAGGCGAGGCTGACACCAGACTGACCCCATCACGAGGCGAGGCTGACACCAGACTGACCCTATCACGAGGCGAGGCTGACACCAGACTGACCCCATCACGAGGCGAGACTGAAACCAGACTGACACCATCACTAGGCGAGGCTGACACCAGACTGACCCCATCACGAGGCGAGGCTGACACCAGACTGACCCCATCACGAGGCGAGGCTGACACCAGACTGACCCCATCACGAGGCGAGGCTGACACCAGACTGACCCCATCGCGATGTGAAGCTGACACCAAACTGACCCCATCACAAGGCGAGGCTGACACCAGACTGACCCCATCACGAGGCGAGATTGACACCAGACTGAACCCATCACGAGGCGAGGCTGACACCAGACTGACACCATCACGATGCGAGACTGACACCAGACTGACCCCATCACGAAGCGAGACTGACACCAGACTGACCCCATCACGAGGTGAGACTGACACCAGACTGACCCCATCACAAGGCGAGACTGACACCGGATTGACCCCATCACGAGGCAAGGCTGACACCAAACTGACCCCAAAACTAGGCGAGGCTGACACCAGACTGACCCCATCACGAGGCGAGACTGACACCAGACTGACCCCATCACGAGGCGAGGCTGACACCGGACTGACACCATCATGAGGCGAGGCTGACACCAGACTGACACCATCACAATGTGAGGCTGACACCAGACTGACCCCATAACGAGGCGAGGCTGACACCAGACTGACCCCATCATGAGGCGAGGCTGACACCAGACTGACACGATCACGATGTGAGGCTGACTCCAGACTGACCCCATCACGAGGCGAGGCTGACACCAGACTGACACCATCACGAGGCAAGGCTGACACCAGACTGACCCCATCACGAGGCGAGGCTGACACCAGACTGACACCATCACGAGGCGAGACTGACACCAGACTGACCCCATCACGAGGCGAGACTGACACCAGACTGACACCATCACGAGGCGAGACTGACACCAGACTGACCCCATCAGGAGGCGAGACTGGCACCAGACTGACACCATCACGAGGTGAGACTGACACCAGACTGACCCCATCACGAGGAGAGGCTGACACCAGACTGACCCCATCACGGGGCGAGGCTGACACCAGACTGACCCCATCACGAGGCGAGGCTGACACCAGATTGACCCCATCACGAGGCGAGGCTGACACCAGACCGACACCATCACGATGCGAGACTGACACCAGACTGACCCCATCACGAGGCGAGACTGACACCAGACTGACCCCATCACGAGGCGAGACTGACACCAGACTGACACCATCACGAGGCAAGACTGACACCAGACTGACACCATCACGAGGCGAGACTGACACCAGACTGACCCCATCACGAGGTGAGACTGACACCAGACTGACCCCATCACGAGGCGGGGCAGACACCAGACTGACCCCATCACGAGGCGAAGCTGACACCTGACTTACACTATCATGATGTGAGGCTGACACCAGACTGACCCCATCACGAGGAGAGGCTGACACCAGACTGACCACATCATGAGGCGAGGCTGACACCAGACTGACACCATCACGAGGCGAGGCTGACACCGGACTGACCCCATCACGAGGCGAAGCTGAAACCCGACTGACCCCATCACGATGCGAGGCTGACACCAGACTGACACCATCACGATGTGAGGCTGACGCCAGACTGACCCCATCACGAGGCAAGGCTGACACCAGACTGACCCCATCATGATGTGAGGCTGACACCAGACTGACCCCATCACGAGGCGAGGCTGAAACCCGACTGACCCCATCACGAAGCGAGGCTGACACCAGACTGACCCCATCACGAGGCAAGGCTGACACCAGACTGACAACTTCATGATTTGAGGCTGACACCAGACTGACCCTATCACGAGGCGAGGCTGACACCAGACTGACCCCATCACGAGGCGAGGCTGACACCAGACTGACCCCATTATGAGGCGAGACTGACATCGGACTGACCCCATCATGATGTGAGCCTGACACCAGACTGACCCCATCACGAGGTGAGGCTGACACCAGACTGACACCATCACGAGGCGAGGCTGAAAGCAGACTGACCCCATCACGAGGCGAGGCTGACACCAGACTGACACCATTACGAGGCGAGACTGACATCGGAGTGACCCCATCACGAGGCGAGGCTGACACCAATATGACTCCATCACGAGGCTAGGCTGACACCAGACTGACACCATCATGATGTGAGGCTGACACCAGACTGACCGCATCACGAGGCGAGGCTGACACCTGACTGTCCCTATCACTAGGCGAGGCTGACACCAGACTGACCCCATCACGAGGCGAGGCTGACACCAGACTGACACCATCACGAAGCGAGGCTGACACCAGACTGACCCCATCACGAGGCGAGGCTGACACCAGACTGACACCATCATGATGTGAGGCTGACACCAGACTGACCCCATCACGAGGAGAGGCTGACACCAGACTGACCCCATCACGAGGCGAGGCTGACACCAGACTGACCCCATCACGAGGCGAGGCTGACACCAGACTGACACCATTACGAAGCGAGGCTGACACCAGACTGACACCATCATGAGGCGAGGCTGACACCAGACTGACCCCATCATGATGTGAGGCTGACACCAGACTGACCCCATCACTAGGCGAGGCTGACACCAGACTAACACCATCACGAGGCGAGGCTGACACCAGACTGACACCATCACGAGGCGAGGCTGACACCAAACTGACACCATCATGATGTGAGGCTGACACCAGACTGACCCCATGAAGAGGCGAGGCTGACACCAGACTGACCCCATCACGAGGCGAGGCTGACACCAGACTGACCCCATCACGAGGCGAGGCTGACACCAGACTGACACCATCATGATGTGAGGCTGACACCAGACTGACACCATCACGAGGCGAGACTGACACCAGACTGACACCATCACGATGCGAGGCTGACACCAGACTGACACCATCATGATGTGAGGCTGACACCAAACTGACACCATCACTAGGCGAGGCTGACACCAGACTGACCCCATCACGAGGCGAGGCTGACACCAGACTGACCCCATCACGAGGCGAGGCTGACACCAGACTGACACCATCACAAGGCGAGACTGACACCAGACTGACCCCATCACGATGTGAGGCTGACACCAGACTGACACCATCATGATGTGAGCCTGACACAGACTGACCCCATCACGAGGCGAGGCTGACACCAGACTGACCCCATCACGAGGCGAGACTGACACCAGACTGACACCATCACGAGGCGAGGCTGACACCAGACTGACCCCATCACGAGGCGAGGCTGACACCAGACTGACCCCATCACGAGGTGAGGCTGACACCAGACTGACCCCATCACGAAGCGAGGCTGACACCAGACTGACACCATCACGAGGCGAGGCTGACACCAGACTGACCCCATCACGAGGCGAGGCTGACACCAGACTGACACCATCATGATGTGAGGCTGACACCAGACTGACCCCATCACGAGGCGAGGCTGAAACCAGACTGACCCCATCACGAGGCGAGGCTGACACCAGACTGGCCCCATCACGAGGCGAGGCTGACACCAGACTGACCCCATCACGAGCTGAGGCTGACACCAGACTGACCCCATCACGAGGAGAGGCTGACACCAGACTGACACCATCACAAGGCGAAGCTGACACCAGACTGACACCATCATGATGTGAGGCTGACACCAGACTGACCCCATCACTAGGCGAGGCTGACACCAGACTGACCCCATCACTAGCGAGGCTGACACCAGACTGACCCCATCACGAGTCGAGGCTGACACCAGACTGACCCCATCACGAGGCGAGACTGACACCAGACTGGCCCCATCACGAGGCGAGGCTGACACCAGACTGACCCCATCACGAGGCGAGGCTGACACCAGACTGACACCATCATGATGTGAGGCTGACACCAGACTGACCCCATCACGAGGCGAGGCTGACACCAGACTGACCCCATCACGAGGCGAGGCTGACACCAGACTGACACCATCACGAGGCGAGGCTGAAACCCGACTGACCCCATCACGACGCGAGGCTGACACCAAACTGACCCCATCACGAGGCGAGGCTGACACCAGACTGACACCATCACGAGGCGAGGCTGACACCAGACTGACCCCATCACGATGCGAGGCTGACACCGGACTGACACCATCATGAGGCGAGACTGACACCAGACTGACCCCATCACGAGGCGAGGCTGACACCAGACTGACACCATCACGAGGCGAGGCTGACACCAGACTGACCCCATCACGATGTGAGGCTGACACCAGACTGACACCATCACGAGGCGAGACTGACACCAGACTGACACCATCACGAGGCGAGACTGACACCAGACTGACACCATCACGAGGCGAGGCTGACACCAGACTGACCCCATCACGAGGCGAGGCTGACACCAGACTGACCCCATCACGAGGCGAGGCTGACACCAGACTGACCCCATCACGAGGCGAGACTGACACCAGACTGACCCCATCACGAGGCGAGGCCGACACCGGACTGACCCCATCACGAGGCGAGGCCGACACCGGACTGACCCCATCACGAGGCGAGGCTGACACCAGACTGACCCCATCACGAGACAAGACTGACACCAGAATGACACCATCACGAGGCGAGGCTGACACCAGACTGACCCCATCACGAGGCGAGGCTGACACCAGACTGACCCCATCACGAGGCGAGGCTGACACCAGACTGACACCATCACGAGGCGAGGCCGACACCAGACTGACACCATCACGAGGCGAGGCTGACACCTGACTGAAACCATCATGATGTGAGGCTGACACCAGACTGACCCCATCACGAGGCGAGGCTGACACCAGACTGACCCCATCACGAGACAAGACTGACACCAGAATGACACCATCATGAGGCGAGGCTGACACCAGACTGACCCCATCACGAGGCGAGGCTGACACCAGACTGACCCCATCACGAGGCGAGGCTGACACCAGACTGACACCATCACGAGGCGAGACTGACACCAGACTGACACCATCACGAGGCGAGGCTGACACCTGACTGAAACCATCATGATGTGAGGCTGACACCAGACTGACCACACGAGGCGAGGCTGACACCAGAGTGACTCCATCATGATGTGAGGCTGACACCAGACTGACCCCATGAAGAGGTGAGGCTGACACCAGACTGACCCCATCACGAGGCGAGGCTGACACCAGACTGACCCCATCACGAGGTGAGGCTGACACCAGACAGACACCATCACGAGGCGAGGCTGACACCAGACTGACCCCATCATGAGGCGAGGCTGACACCAGACTGACCCCATCACGAGGCGAGACTGACACCAGAATGACCCCATCACGAGGACGAGGCTTAAACCCGACTGACCCCATCATGACGCGAGGCTGACACCAGACTGACACCATCACGACGCGAGGCTGACACCAGACTGACACCATCACGATGTGAGGCTGACACCAGACTGACCCCATCACGAGGCGAGGCTGACACCAGACTGACCCCATCACGAGGCGAGGCTGACACCAGACTGACACCATCATGATGTGAGGCTGACACCAGACTGACCCCATCTTTAGGCGAGGCTGACACCAGACTGACACCATCACGAGGCGAGGCTGACACCAGACTGACACCATCACGAGGCGAGGCTGACACCAGACTGACACCATCATGATGTGAGGCTGACACCAGACTGACCCCATGAGAGGCGAGGCTGACACCAGACTGACACCATCACGAGGCGAGGCTGACACCTGACTGACACCATCATGATGTGAGGCTGACACCAGACTGACACCATCACGAGGCGAGGCTGAAACCAGACTGACCCCATCACGAGGCGAGACTGACACCGGACTGACCCCATCACGAGGCGAGGCTGACACCAGACTGACCCCATCACTATGCGAGGCTGACACCAGACTGACCCCATCATGAGGCGAGGCTGACACCAGACTGACCCCATCACGAGGCGAGGCTGACACCAGACTGACCCCATCACGAGGCGAGGCTGACACCAGACTGACCCCATCACGAGGCGAAGCTGACACCAGACTGACCCCATCACGAGGCGAGGCTGAAACCAGACTGAACCCATCACGAGGCGAGGCAGAAACCAGACTGACCCCATCATGATGTGAGGCTGACACCAGACTGACCCCATCACTAGGCGAGGCTGACACCAGACTGACACCATCACGAGGCGAGGGTGACACCAGACTGACACCATCACGAGGCGAGGCTGACACCAGACTGACACCATCATGATGTGAGGCTGACACCAGACTGACCCCATGAAGAGGCGAGGCTGACACCAGACTGACCCTATCACTAGGCGAGGCTGACACCAGACTTACACCATCACGAGGCGAGGCTGAAACCCGACTGACCCCATCACGACGCGAGGCTGACACCAGACTGACCCCATCACGAGGCGAGGCTGAAACCAGACTGAACCCATCACGAGGCGAGGCAGACACCAGACTGACCCCATCACGACGCGAGGCTGACACCAGACTGACCCCATCACGAGGCGAGGCTGAAACCAGACTGAACCCATCACGAGGCGAGGCTGACACCAGACTGACCCCATCACTAGGCGAGGCTGACACCAGACTGACACCATCATGATGTGAGGCTGACACCAGACTGACCCCATGAAGAGGCGAGGCTGACACCAGACTGACCCCATCATGAGGCGAGACTGACACCAGACTGACCCCATCACGAGGCGAGACTGACACCAGACTGACCCCATCACGAGGCGAGACTGACACCAGACTGACCCCATCACGAGGCGAGACTGACACCAAACTGAACCCATCACGAGGCGAGGCTGACACCAGACTGACACCATCATGATGTGAGGCTGACACCAGACTGACCCCATCACGAGGCGAGGCTGACACCAAACTGACCCCATCAGGAGGTGAGGCTGACACCAGACTGACACCATCATGATGTGAGGCTGACACCAGACTGACCCCATCACGAGGCGAGGCTGACACCAGACTGACACCATCATGATGTGAGGCTGACACCAGACTGACCTCATCACGAGGCGGGGCTGACACCAGACGGACACCATCACGAGGCGAGACTGAAACCAGACGGACACCATCACGAGGCGAGGCTGACACCAGACTGACCCCATCACGAGGCGAGGCTGACACCAGACTGACACCATCATGATGTGAGGCTGACACCAGACTGACCCCATCACGAGGCGAGGGTGACACCAGACTGACCCTATCACAAGGCGAGACTTACACCAGACTGACCCCATCTCGAGGCGAGGCTGACACCAGACTGACACCATTACGATGTGAGGCAGACACCAGACTGACCCCATCACGAGGCGAGACTGACACCAGACTGACCCCATCTCGAGGCGAGGCTGACACCAGACTGACACCATCATGATGTGAGGCTGACACCAGACTGAACTCATCACGAGGCGAGGCTGACACCAGACTGACACCATCACGAGGCGAGGCTGACACCAGACTGACACCATCATGATGTGAGGCTGACACCAGACTGACCCCATCACGAGGCGAGGGTGACACCAGACTGACCCCATCACGAGGCGATGCTGACACCAGATTGACACCATCATGAAGTGAGGCTGACACCAGACTGACCCCGTCACGGAGCGAGGCTGACACCTGACTGACCCCATCACGAGGCGAGGCTGACACCAGACTGACACCGTCACGAGGCGAGGCTGACTCCAGACTGACCCCAACACGAAGCGAGGCGGACACCGGACTGACCCCATCACGAGGCGAGGCTGACACCAGACTGACGCCATCACGAGGCGAGGCTGACACCAGACTGACCCCATCACGAGGCGAGACTGACACCAGACTGACCCCATCTCGAGGCGAGGCTGACACCAGACTGACACCATCATGATGTGAGGCTGACACCAGACTGAACTCATCACGAGGCGAGGCTGACACCAGACTGACACCATCACGAGGCGAGGCTGACACCAGACTGACACCATCATGATGTGAGGCTGACACCAGACTGACCCCATCACGAGGCGAGGGTGACACCAGACTGACCCCATCACGAGGCGATGCTGACACCAGATTGACACCATCATGAAGTGAGGCTGACACCAGACTGACCCCGTCACGGAGCGAGGCTGACACCTGACTGACCCCATCACGAGGCGAGGCTGACACCAGACTAACACCGTCACGAGGCGAGGCTGACTCCAGACTGACCCCAACACGAAGCGAGGCGGACACCGGACTGACCCCATCACGAGGCGAGGCTGACACCAGACTGACGCCATCACGAGGCGAGGCTGACACCAGACTGACCCCATCACGAGGCGAGACTGACACCAGACTGACCCCATCATGATGTGAGGCTGACACCAGACTGACCCCATCACGAGGCGATGCTGACACCAGTCTTACCCAATCACGAGGTGAGGCTGACACCAGACTGATACCATCACAAGGCGAAGCTGACACCAGTTTGACACCATCATGATGTGAGGCTGACACCAGACTGACCCCGTCACAGAGCGAGGCTGACACCAGACTGACCCCATCACGAGGCGAGGCTGACACCAGACTGACACCGTCACGAGGCGAGGCTGACTCCAGACTGACCCCATCACGAGGCGAGGCGGACACCGGACTGACCCCATCACGAGGCGAGGCTGACACCAGACTGACCCCATCACGAGGCGAAGCTGACACCAGACTGACCACATCACTAGCGAGGCTGACACCAGACTGACCCCATCACTAGCGAGGCTGACACCGGACTGACCCCATCACGAGGCGAGGCTGACACCAGACTGACACCATCATGATGTGAGGCTGACACCAGACTGACACCATCACAAGGCGAGACTGACACCAGACTGACCCCATCATGAGGCGATGCTGACACCAGACTGACCCCATCATGAGGCGAGGCTGACACCAGACTGACACCATCACAAGGCGAAGCTGACACCAGATTGACACCATCATGATGTGAGGATGACACCAGACTGACCCCGTCACGGAGCGAGGCTGACACCAGACTGACCCCATCACGAGGCGAGACTGACACCAGACTGACACCATCACTAGGCGAGACTGACACCAGACTGACCCAATCACGAGGCGAGACTGACACCAGACTGACCCCATCATGAGGCGAAGCTGACACCAGACTGACCCCATCACGAGGCGAGACTGACACCAGACTGACCCCATCACGAGGCGAGACTGACACCAGACTGACCCCATCATGATGTGAGGCTGACACCAGACTGAGCCCATCACGAGGCGAGGCTGACAGCAGACTGACCCCATCACTAGGCGAGGCTGACACCAGACTGACCCCATCACGAGGCGAGGCTGACACCAGACTGACCCCATCACGAGGCGAGGCTGACACCAGACTGACCCCATCACGAGGCGAGACTGACACCAGACTTAACCCATCACGAGGCAAGGCTGACACCAGACTGACACCATCACAAGGCGAAGCTGACACCAGATTGACACCATCATGATGTGAGGCTGACACCAGACGGACCTCATCACGGGACGAGGCTGACACCAGACTGACCCCATCACGAGGCGACACTGACACCAGACTGACACCATCACGAGGCGAGACTGACACCAGACTGACCCCATCACGAGGCGAGACTGACACCAGACTGACCCCATCTCAAGGCGAGACTGACACCAGACTGACACCATCACAAGGCGAAGCTGACACCAGATTGACACCATCATGATGTGAGGCTGACACCAGACGGACCTCATCACGGGACGACACTGACACCAGACTGACACCATCACGAGGCGAGGCTGACACCAGACTGACCCCATCACGGGGCGAGGCTGACACCAGACTGACCCCATCACGAGGCGAGACTGACACCAGACTGACCCCATCAAGAGGCGAGACTGACACCAGACTGACCCCATCACGAGGCGAGACTGACACCAGACTGACCCCATGATGATGTGAGGCTGACACCAGACTGACCCCATCACGGGGCGAGGCTGACACCAGACTGACCCAATCACGAGGCAAGACTGACACCAGACTGACCCCATCACGAGGCGAGACTGACACCAGACTGAACCCATCATGATGTGAGGCTGACACCAGACTGACCCCATCACGAGTCGAGGCTGACACCTGACTGACACCATCATGATGTGAGGCTGACACCAGACTGCCCCCATCACTAGGCGAGGCTGACACCAGACTGACCCCTTCATGATGTGAGGTTGACACCAGACTGACCCCATCACTAGGCGAGGCTGACACCAGACTGACCCCATCATGAGGCGAGGCTGACACCAGACTGACACCATCACGAGGCGAGGCTGACACCAGACTGACCCCATCATGATGTGAGGCTGACACCAGACTGACCCCATCACGAGGCTAGGCTGACACCAGACTGACCCCATCATGAGGCGAGGCTGACACCAGACTGACACCATCATGATGTGAGGCTGACACCAGACTGACCCCATCACGAGGCGAGGCTGACACCAGACTGACACCATCATGATGTGAGGCTGACACCAGACTGACCTCATCACGAGGCGGGGCTGACACCAGACGGACACCATCACGAGGCGAGACTGAAACCAGACGGACACCATCACGAGGCGAGGCTGACACCAGACTGACCCCATCACGAGGCGAGGCTGACACCAGACTGACACCATCATGATGTGAGGCTGACACCAGACTGACCCCATCACGAGGCGAGGGTGACACCAGACTGACCCTATCACAAGTCGAGACTTACACCAGACTGACCCCATCTCGAGGCGAGGCTGACACCAGACTGACACCATTACGATGTGAGGCTGACACCAGACTGACCCCATCACGAGGCGAGACTGACACCAGACTGACCCCATCTCGTGGCGAGGCTGACACCAGACTGACACCATCATGATGTGAGGCTGACACCAGACTGAACTCATCACGAGGCGAGGCTGACACCAGACTGACACCATCACGAGGCGAGGCTGACACCAGACTGACACCATCATGATGTGAGGCTGACACCAGACTGACCCTATCACGAGGCGAGGCTTACACCAGACTGACCCCATCTCGAGGCGAGGCTGACACCAGACTGACACCATTACGATGTGAGGCTGACACCAGACTGACCCCATCACGAGGCGAGGCTGACACCAGACTGACACCATCACGAGGCGAGGCTGACACCAGACTGACACCATCACGAGGCAAGGCTGACGCCAGACTGACCCCATCGCGAGGCGAGGCTGACACCTGACTGACACCATCACGATGTGAGGCTGACACCAGACTGACCCCATCACGAGGCGAGGCTGACACCAGACTGACCCCATCATGATGTGAGGCTGACACTAGACTGACACCATCACTAGGCGAGTCTGACACCAGACTGACCCCATCACGAGGCGAGGCTGACACCAGACAGACCCCATCACGAAGCAAGTCTGACACCAGACTGACCCCATCACGAGGCGAGGCTGACACCAGACTGACACCATCACGAGGCGAGGCTGACACCAGACTGACACCATCACGAGGCAAGGCTGACACCAGACTGACCCCATCACGAGGCGAGGCTGACACCTGACTGACACCATCATGATGTGAGGCTGACACCAGACTGACCCCATCACGAGGCGAGACTGACACCAGACTGACCCCATCACGAGGCGAGGCTGACACCAGACTGACACCATCATGATGTGAGGCTGACACCAGACTGACCTCATCACGAGGCGAGGCTGACACCAGACTGACACCATCACGAGGCGAGGCTGACACCAGACTGACACCATCATGATGTGAGGCTGACACCAGACTGACCCCATCACGAGGCAAGGGTGACACCAGACTGACCCTATCACTAGGCGCGGCTGACACCAGACTGACCCCATCACGAGGCGAGGCTGACACCAGACTGACCCCATCACGAGGCGAGGCTGACACCAGACTGACCCCATCACGAGGCGAGTCTGACACCAGACTGACCCTATCACTAGGCGAGGCTTACACCAGACTGACCCCATCACGAGGCGAGGCTGAAACCAGACTGACACCATTACGATGTGAAGCTGACACCAGACTGACCCCATCACGAGGCGAGGCTGACACCAGACTGACACCATCACGAGGCAAGGCTGACGCCAGACTGACCCCATCGCGAGGCGAGGCTGACACCTGACTGACACCATCACGATGTGAGGCTGACACCAGACTGACCCATCACGAGGCGAGGCTGACACCAGACTGACCCCATCACGAGTCGAGGCTGACACCAGACTGACCCCATCACGAGGCGAGGCTGACACCAGACTGACCCCATCACGAGGCGAGGCTGACACCAGACTGACCCCATCACGAGGCGAGGCTGATACCAGACTGACACCATCATGATGTGAGACTGACACCAGACTAACCCCATCACGAGGCGAGGCTGACACCAGACTGACACCATAATGATGTGAGGCTGACACCAGACTGACCCATTCACGAGGCGAGGCTGACACCAGCCTGACACCATCAGGATGTGAGGCTGACACCAGACTGACCCCATCACGTGGTGAGGCTGACACCAGACTGACCCCATCACGAGGCGAGGCTGACACCAGACTGACCCCATCACGAGGCGAGACTGACACCAGACTGACCCCATCACGAGGCGAGGCTGACAACAGATTGACCCCATCACGAGGCGAGGCTGACACCAGACTGACCCCATCACGATTCGAGGCTGACACCAGACTGACCCCATCACGAGGCGAGGCTGACACCAGACTGACCCCATCACGAGGCGAGACTGACACCAGACTGACCCCATCACGAGGCGAGGCTGACACCAGACTGACCCCATCACGAGGCGAGGCTGACATCAGACTGACACCATCACGAGGCAAGGCTGACACCAGACTGACCCCATCATGATGTGAGTCTGACACTAGACTGACACCATCACTAGGCGAGACTGACACCAGACTGACCCCATCACGAGGCGAGGCTGACACCAGACTGACACCATCATGATGTGAGGCTGACACCAGACTGACCCCATCACGAGGCGAGGGTGACACCAGACTGACCCTATCACTAGGCGAGGCTGACACCAGACTGACACCATCACGAGGCGAGGCTGACACCAGACTGACCCCATCACGAGGCGAGGCTGACACCAGACTGACCCCATCACGAGGCGAGTCTGACACCAGACTGACCCCATCACGAGGCGAGGCTGACACCAGACTGACACCATCACGAGGCGAGGCTGACACCAGACTGACACCATCACGAGGCAAGGCTGACACCAGACTGACCCCATCACGAGGCGAGGCTGACACCTGACTGACACCATCATGATGTGAGGCTGACACCAGACTGACCCCATCACGAGGCGAGACTGACACCAGACTGACCCCATCACGAGGCGAGGCTGACACCAGACTGACACCATCATGATGTGAGGCTGACACCAGACTGACCTCATCACGAGGCGAGGCTGACACCAGACTGACACCATCACGAGGCGAGGCTGACACCAGACTGACACCATCATGATGTGAGGCTGACACCAGACTGACCCCATCACGAGGCGAGGGTGACACCAGACTGACCCTATCACTAGGCGAGGCTGACACCAGACTGACCCCATCACGAGGCGAGGCTGACACCAGACTGACCCCATCACGAGGCGAGGCTGACACCAGACTGACCCCATCATGAGGCGAGTCTGACACCAGACTGACCCTATCACTAGGCGAGGCTTACACCAGACTGACCCCATCACGAGGCGAGGCTGAAACCAGACTGACCCCCTCAGGAGGCGAGGCTGAAACCAGACTGACCTCGTCATGAGGCGTGGCTGACACCAGACTGACCCCATCACGAGGCGAGGCTGACACCAGACTGACCCCATCACGAGGCGAGACTGACACCAGACTGACCCCATCACGAGGCGAGGCTGACACCAGACTGACCCAATCACAAGGCGAGGCTGACACCAGACTGACACCATCACGAGGCGAGACTGACACCAGACTGACCCCCTCAGGAGGCGAGGCTGAAACCAGACTGACCTCGTCATGAGGCGTGGCTGACACCAGACTTACCCCATCACGGGGCGAGGCTGACACCAGATTGACCCCATCACGAGGCGAGACTGACACCAGACTGACCCCATTACGAGGCGAGACTGACTCCAGACTGACCCCATCATGATGTGAGGCTAACACCAGACTGACCCCATCACGAGGCGATGCTGACACCAGACTGACCCCATCGCGAGGCGAGGCTGACACCAGACTGACCCCATCGCGAGGCGAGGCTGACACCAGACTGACCCCATCACGAGGCGAGGCTGCAACCAGCCTGACCCCATCACGAGGCGAGGCTGACACCAGACTGACCCCATCACGAGGCGAGACTGACACCAGACTTACCCCATCACGAGGCGAGGCTGACACCAGACTGACACCATCACAAGGCAAAGCTGACACCAGATTGACACCATCATGATGTGAGGCTGACACCAGACTGACCCCATCACGGGACGAGGCTGACACCAGACTGACCCAATCACGAGGCGAGACTGACACCTGACTGACCCCATCACGAGGCGATGCTGACACCAGACTGACCCCATCACGAGGCGAGACTGACACCAGACTGACCCCATCACAAGGCGAGACTGACACCAGACTGACCCCATCACGATGTGAGGCTGACACCAGACTGACCCCATCACAAGGCGAGGCTGACACCAGACTGACCCCATCACGAGGCGAGACTGACACCAGACTTACCCCATCACGAGGCGAGGCTGACACCAGACTGACACCATCACAAGGCAAAGCTGACACCAGATTGACACCATCATGATGTGAGGCTGACACCAGACTGACCCCATCACGGGACGAGGCTGACACCAGACTGACCCAATCACGAGGCGAGACTGACACCTGACTGACCCCATCACGAGGCGATGCTGACACCAGACTGACCCCATCACGAGGCGAGACTGACACCAGACTGACCCCATCACAAGGCGAGACTGACACCAGACTGACCCCATCACGATGTGAGGCTGACACCAGACTGACCCCATCACAAGGCGAGGCTGACACCAGACTGACCCCATCACGAGGCGAGACTGACACCGGACTGACCCCATCACGAGGCGAGGCTGACACAAGACTGACCCCATCACTAGGCGAGGCTGACACCAGACTGACCCCATCACGAGGCGAGGCTGACACCAGACTGACCCCATCACGAGGCGAGGCTGACACCAGAATGACCCCATCACGAGGCGAGGCTGACACCAGACTGATCCCATCACGAGACGAGACTGACACCAGACTGACCCCATCAAGAGCCGAGGCTGACACCAGACTGACCCCATCACGAGGCGAGGCTGAAACCAGACTGAACCCGTCACGAGGCAAGGCTGACACCAGACTGACCCAATCACAAGGCGAGGCTGAAACCAGACTGACACCATCACGAGGCGAGGCTGACACCAGGCTGACCCCATCACGAGGCGAGACTGACTCCGGACTGACCCCATCACGAGGCAAGGCTGACACCAGACTGACACCATCATGATGTGAGGCTGACACCAGACTGACCCAATAACGAGGTGAGGCTGACACCAGACTGACTCCATCACGAAGCGAGGCTGACACCAGACTGACCCCATCACGGGGCGAGGCTGACACCAGACTGACCCCATCATGATGTGAGGCTGACACCAGACTGACCCCATCACGAGGCGATGCTGACACCAGACTGACCCCATCACGAGGCGAGACTGACACCAGACTGACCCCATCACGAGGCGAGACTGACACCAGACTGACCCCATCACGAGGCGAGGCTGACACCAGACTGATCCCATCACGAGGCGAGGCTGACACCAGACTGACACCATCACTAGGCGAGGCTGACACCAGACTGACCCCATCATGAGGCGAGGCTGACACCAGACTGACACGATCACGATGCGAGACTGACACCAGACTGACCCCATCACGAGGCGAGACTGACACCAGACTGACCCCATCACGAGGCGAGACTGACACCAGACTGACCCCATCACAAGGCGAGGCTGACACCAGACTGATCCCATCACGAGGCGAGGCTGACACCATACTGACCCCATCACTAGGCAAGGCTGACACCAGACTGACCCCATCATGAGGCGAGGCTGACACCAGACTGACACCATCATGATGTGAGGCTGACACCAGACTGACCCCATCACTAGGCGAGACTGACACCAGACTGACCCCATCACGAGGCGAGGCTGACACCAGACTGATCCCATCACGAGGCGAGGCTGACACCAGACTGACCCCATCACTAGGCGAGGCTGACACCAGACTGACCCCATCATGAGGCGAGGCTGACACCAGACTGACACGATCACGAGGCGAGGCTGACACCAGACTGACCCCATCACGAGGCGAGACTGACACCAGACTGACCCCATCATGAGGCGAGGCTGACACCAGACTGACACGATCACGAGGCGAGGCTGACACCAGACTGACACCATCATGATGTGAGGCTGACACCAGACTGACCCCATCACTAGGCGAGGCTGACACCAGACTGACCCCATGACGAGGCGAGACTGACTCCAGACTGACCCCATCATGTTGTGAGACTGACACCAGACTGACCCCATCACGAGGCGAGGCTGACACCAGACTGATCCCATCACGAGGCGAGGCTGACACCAGACTGACCCCATCACTATGCGAGGCTGACACCAGACTGACCCCATCATGAGGCGAGGCTGACACCAGACTGACACGATCACGAGGCGAGGCTGACACCAGACTGACACCATCATGATGTGAGGCTGACACCAGACTGACCCCATCACTAGGCGAGGCTGACACCAGACTGACCCCATGACGAGGCGAGACTGACTCCAGACTGACCCCATCATGTTGTGAGACTGACACCAGACTGACCCCATCACGAGGCGAGGCTGACACCAGACTGATCCCATCACGAGGCGAGGCTGACACCAGACTGACCCCATCACTATGCGAGGCTGACACCAGACTGACCCCATCATGAGGCGAGGCTGACACCAGACTGACACGATCACGAGGCGAGGCTGACACCAGACTGACACCATCATGATGTGAGGCTGACACCAGACTGACCCCATCACTAGGCGAGGCTGACACCAGACTGACCCCATGACGGGGCGAGACTGACTCCAGACTGACCCCATCATGTTGTGAGGCTGACACTAGACTGACCCCATCACGAGGCGATGCTGACACCAGACTGACGCCATCACGAGGCGAGACTGACACCAGACTGACACCATCATGATGTGAGGCTGACACCAGACTGACCCCATCACTAGGCGAGACTGACACCAGACTGACCCCATCACTAGGCGAGACTGACACAAGACTGACCCCATCACGAGGCGAGACTGACACCAGACTGACCCCATCACAAGGCGAGACTGACACCAGACTGACCCCATCACGAGGCGAGGCTGACACCAGACTGACCCAATCACAAGGCGAGGCTGACACCAGACTGACACCATCACGAGGCGAGACTGACACCAGACTGACCCCCTCAGGAGGCGAGGCTGAAACCAGACTGACCTCGTCACGAGGCGTGGCTGACACCAGACTTACCCCATCACGGGGCGATGCTGACACCAGACTGACCCCATCACGAGGCGAGACTGACACCAGACTGACCCCATTACGAGGCGAGACTGACTCCAGACTGACCCCATCATGATGTGAGGCTAACACCAGACTGACCCCATCACGAGGCGATGCTGACACCAGACTGACCCCATCGCGAGGCGAGGCTGACACCAGACTGACCCCATCGCGAGGCGAGGCTGACACCAGACTGACCCCATCACGAGGCGAGGCTGAAACCAGACTGAACCCGTCACGAGGCAAGGCTGACACCAGACTGACCCAATCACAAGGCGAGGCTGAAACCAGACTGACACCATCACGAGGCGAGGCTGACACCAGGCTGACCCCATCACGAGGCGAGACTGACTCCGGACTGACCCCATCACGAGGCAAGGCTGACACCAGACTGACACCATCATGATGTGAGGCTGACACCAGACTGACCCAATAACGAGGTGAGGCTGACACCAGACTGACTCCATCACGAAGCGAGGCTGACACCAGACTGACCCCATCACGGGGCGAGGCTGACACCAGACTAACCCCATCACGAGGCGAGACTGACACGAGACTGACCCCATCACGAGGCGAGACTGACACCAGACTGACCCCATCATGATGTGAGGCTGACACCAGACTGACCCCATCACGAGGCGATGCTGACACCAGACTGACCCCATCACGAGGCGAGACTGACACCAGACTGACCCCATCACGAGGCGAGACTGACACCAGACTGACCCCATCACGAGGCGAGGCTGACACCAGACTGATCCCATCACGAGGCGAGGCTGACACCAGACTGACCCCATCACTAGGCGAGGCTGACACCAGACTGACCCCATCATGAGGCGAGGCTGACACCAGACTGACACGATCACGAGGCGAGGCTGACACCAGACTGACCCCATCACGAGGCGAGACTGACACCAGACTGACCCCATCACGAGGCGAGACTGACACCAGACTGACCCCATCACGAGGCGAGGCTGACACCAGACTGATCCCATCACGAGGCGAGGCTGACACCAGACTGACCCCATCACTAGGCAAGGCTGACACCAGACTGACCCCATCATGAGGCGAGGCTGACACCAGACTGACACGATCACGAGGCGAGGCTGACACCAGACTGACACCATCATGATGTGAGGCTGACACCAGACTGACCCCATCACTAGGCGAGGCTGACACCAGACTGACCCCATGACGAGGCGAGACTGACTCCAGACTGACCCCATCATGTTGTGAGACTGACACCAGACTGACCCCATCACGAGGCGAGGCTGACACCAGACTGATCCCATCACGAGGCGAGGCTGACACCAGACTGACCCCATCACTAGGCGAGGCTGACACCAGACTGACCCCATCATGAGGCGAGGCTGACACCAGACTGACACGATCACGAGGCGAGGCTGACACCAGACTGACACCATCATGATGTGAGGCTGACACCAGACTGACCCCATCACTAGGCGAGGCTGACACCAGACTGACCCCATGACGGGGCGAGACTGACTCCAGACTGACCCCATCATGTTGTGAGGCTGACACTAGACTGACCCCATCACGAGGCGATGCTGACACCAGACTGACGCCATCACGAGGCGAGACTGACACCAGACTGACCCCATCACGAGGCGAGACTGACACCAGACTGACCCCATCACGGGACGAGGCTGACACCAGACTGACCCCATCACGAGGCGAGACTGACACCAGACTGACACCATCACGAGGCGAGACTGACACCAGACTGACCCCATCATGATGTGAGGCTGACACCAGACTGACCCCATCACGAGGTGAGACTGACACCAGACTGACACCATCATGAGGCGAGACTGACACCAGACTGACCCCATCACGAGGCGAGGCTGACACCAGACTGACCCCATCACGAGGCGGGGCTGACACCAGACTGACCCCATCACGAGGCGAGGCTGACACCATCACGAGGCGAGGCTGACACCAGACTGACCCCATCACGGGACGAGGCTGACACCAGACTGACCCAATCACGAGGCGAGACTGACACCAGACTGACCCCATCATGAGGCGAAGCTGACACCAGACTGACCCCATCACGAGGCGAGACTGACACCAGACTGACCCCATCACGAGGCGAGAGTGACACCAGACTGACCCCATCATGATGTGAGGCTGACACCAGACTGAGCCCATCACGAGGCGAGGCTGACAGCAGACTGACCCCATCACTAGGCGAGGCTGACACCAGACTGACCCCATCACGAGGCGAGACTGACACCAGACTGACCCCATCACAAGGCGAGACTGACACCAGACTGACCCCATCACGATGTGAGGCTGACACCAGACTGACCCCATCACAAGGCGAGCCTGACACCAGACTGACCCCATCACGAGGCGAGACTGACACCGGACTGACCCCATCACGAGGCGAGGCTGACACCAGACTGACCCCATCACTAGGCGAGGCTGACACCAGACTGACCCCATCACGAGGCGAGGCTGACACCAGACTGACCCCATCACGAGGCGAGGCTGACACCAGAATGACCCCATCACGAGGCGAGGCTGACACCAGACTGATCCCATCACGAGACGAGACTGACACCAGACTGACCCCATCAAGAGCCGAGGCTGACACCAGACTGACCCCATCACGAGGCGAGGCTGAAACCAGACTGAACCCGTCACGAGGCAAGGCTGACACCAGACTGACCCAATCACAAGGCGAGGCTGAAACCAGACTGACACCATCACGAGGCGAGGCTGACACCAGACTGACCCCATCACGAGGCGAGACTGACTCCGGACTGACCCCATCACGAGGCAAGGCTGACACCAGACTGACACCATCATGATGTGAGGCTGACACCAGACTGACCCAATCACGAGGTGAGGCTGACACCAGACTGACTCCATCACGAAGCGAGGCTGACACCAGACTGACCCCATCACGGGGCGAGGCTGACACCAGACTGACCCCATCATGATGTGAGGCTGACACCAGACTGACCCCATCACGAGGCGATGCTGACACCAGACTGACCCCATCACGAGGCGAGACTGACACCAGACTGACCCCATCACGAGGCGAGACTGACACCAGACTGACCCCATCACGAGGCGAGGCTGACACCAGACTGATCCCATCACGAGGCGAGGCTGACACCAGACTGACCCCATCACTAGGCGAGGCTGACACCAGACTGACCCCATCATGAGGCGAGGCTGACACCAGACTGACACGATCACGGGGCGAGACTGACACCAGACTGACCCCATCACGAGGCGAGACTGACACCAGACTGACCCCATCACGAGGCGAGACTGACACCAGACTGACCCCATCACAAGGCGAGGCTGACACCAGACTGATCCCATCACGAGGCGAGGCTGACACCAGACTGACCCCATCACTAGGCTAGGCTGACACCAGACTGACCCCATCATGAGACGAGGCTGACACCAGACTGACACGATCACGAGGCGAGGCTGACACCAGACTGACACCATCATGATGTGAGGCTGACACCAGACCTACCCCATCACTAGGCGAGACTGACACCAGACTGACCCCATCACGAGGCGAGGCTGACACCAGACTGATCCCATCACGAGGCGAGGCTGACACCAGACTGACCCCATCACGAGGCGAGGCTGACTCCAGACTGACCACATCATGAGGCGAGGCTGACACCAGACTGACACGATCACGAGGCGAGGCTGACACCAGACTGACCCCATCACGAGGCGAGACTGACACCAGACTGACCCCATCACGAGGCGAGACTGACACCAGACTGACCCCATCACGAGGCGAGGCTGACACCAGACTGATCCCATCACGAGGCGAGGCTGACACCAGACTGACCCCATCACTAGGCAAGGCTGACACCAGACTGACCCCATCATGAGGCGAGGCTGACACCAGACTGACACGATCACGAGGCGAGGCTGACACCAGACTGACACCATCATGATGTGAGGCTGACACCAGACTGACCCCATCACTAGGCGAGGCTGACACCAGACTGACCCCATGACGAGGCGAGACTGACTCCAGACTGACCCCATCATGTTGTGAGACTGACACCAGACTGACCCCATCACGAGGCGAGGCTGACACCAGACTGATCCCATCACGAGGCGAGGCTGACACCAGACTGACACCATCATGATGTGAGGCTGACACCAGACTGACCCCATCACTAGGCGAGGCTGACACCAGACTGACCCCATGACGGGGCGAGACTGACTCCAGACTGACCCCATCATGTTGTGAGGCTGACACCAGACTGACCTCATCACGAGGCGATGCTGACACCAGACTGACCCCATCACGAGGCGAGGCTGACACCAGACTGACCCCTTCATGAGGCGAGACTGACACCAGACTGACCCCATCACGGGACGAGGCTGACACCAGACTGACCCCATCACGAGGTGAGACTGACACCAGACTGACACCATCATGAGGCGAGACTGACACCAGACTGACCCCATCACGAGGCGAGGCTGACACCAGACTGACCCCATCACGAGGCGGGGCTGACACCAGACTGACCCCATCACGAGGCGAGGCTGACACCATCACGAGGCGAGGCTGACACCAGACTGACCCCATCACGGGACGAGGCTGACACCAGACTGACCCAATCACGAGGCGAGACTGACACCAGACTGACCCCATCATGAGGCGAAGCTGACACCAGACTGACCCCATCACGAGGCGAGACTGACACCAGACTGACCCCATCACGAGGCGAGAGTGACACCAGACTGACCCCATCATGATGTGAGGCTGACACCAGACTGAGCCCATCACGAGGCGAGGCTGACAGCAGACTGACCCCATCACTAGGCGAGGCTGACACCAGACTGACCCCATCACGAGGCGAGACTGACACCAGACTGACCCCATCACAAGGCGAGACTGACACCAGACTGACCCCATCACGATGTGAGGCTGACACCAGACTGACCCCATCACAAGGCGAGCCTGACACCAGACTGACCCCATCACGAGGCGAGACTGACACCGGACTGACCCCATCACGAGGCGAGGCTGACACCAGACTGACCCCATCACTAGGCGAGGCTGACACCAGACTGACCCCATCACGAGGCGAGGCTGACACCAGACTGACCCCATCACGAGGCGAGGCTGACACCAGAATGACCCCATCACGAGGCGAGGCTGACACCAGACTGATCCCATCACGAGACGAGACTGACACCAGACTGACCCCATCAAGAGCCGAGGCTGACACCAGACTGACCCCATCACGAGGCGAGGCTGAAACCAGACTGAACCCGTCACGAGGCAAGGCTGACACCAGACTGACCCAATCACAAGGCGAGGCTGAAACCAGACTGACACCATCACGAGGCGAGGCTGACACCAGACTGACCCCATCACGAGGCGAGACTGACTCCGGACTGACCCCATCACGAGGCAAGGCTGACACCAGACTGACACCATCATGATGTGAGGCTGACACCAGACTGACCCTATCACGAGGTGAGGCTGACACCAGACTGACTCCATCACGAAGCGAGGCTGACACCAGACTGACCCCATCACGAGGCGAGGCTGACACCAGACTGACCCCATCACGAGGCGAGACTGACACCAGACTTACCCCATCACGAGGCGAGGCTGACACCAGACTGACACCATCACAAGGCAAAGCTGACACCAGATTGACACCATCATGATGTGAGGCTGACACCAGACTGACCCCATCACGGGACGAGGCTGACACCAGACTGACCCAATCACGAGGCGAGACTGACACCTGACTGACCCCATCACGAGGCGATGCTGACACCAGACTGACCCCATCACGAGGCGAGACTGACACCAGACTGATCCCATCACAAGGCGAGACTGACACCAGACTGACCCCATCACGATGTGAGGCTGACACCAGACTGACCCCATCACAAGGCGAGGCTGACACCAGACTGACGCCATCACGAGGCGAGACTGACACCGGACTGACCCCATCACGAGGCGAGGCTGACACCAGACTGACCCCATCACTAGGCGAGGCTGACACCAGACTGACCCCATCACGAGGCGAGGCTGACACCAGACTGACCCCATCACGAGGCGAGGCTGACACCAGAATGACCCCATCACGAGGCGAGGCTGACACCAGACTGATCCCATCACGAGACGAGACTGACACCAGACTGACCCCATCAAGAGCCGAGGCTGACACCAGACTGACCCCATCACGAGGCGAGGCTGAAACCAGACTGAACCCGTCACGAGGCAAGGCTGACACCAGACTGACCCAATAACAAGGCGAGGCTGAAACCAGACTGACACCATCACGAGGCGAGGCTGACACCAGACTGACCCCATCACGAGGCGAGACTGACTCCGGACTGACCCCATCACGAGGCAAGGCTGACACCAGACTGACACCATCATGATGTGAGGCTGACACCAGACTGACCCAATCACGAAGCGAGGCTGACACCAGACTGACCCCATCACGGGGCGAGGCTGACACCAGACTAACCCCATCACGAGGCGAGACTGACACGAGACTGACCCCATCACGAGGCGAGACTGACACCAGACTGACCCCATCATGATGTGAGGCTGACACCAGACTGACCCCATCACGAGGCGATGCTGACACCAGACTGACCCCATCACGAGGCGAGACTGACACCAGACTGACCCCATCACGAGGCGAGACTGACACCAGACTGACCCCATCACGAGGCGAGGCTGACACCAGACTGACCCCATCACGAGGCGAGGCTGACACCAGACTGATCCCATCACGAGGCGAGGCTGACACCAGACTGACCCCATCACTAGGCGAGGCTGACACCAGACTGACCCCATCATGAGGCGAGGCTGACACCAGACTGACACGATCACGAGGCGAGGCTGACACCAGACTGACCCCATCACGAGGCGAGACTGACACCAGACTGACCCCATCACGAGGCGAGACTGACACCAGACTGACCCCATCACGAGGCGAGGCTGACACCAGACTGATCCCATCACGAGGCGAGGCTGACACCAGACTGACCCCATCACTAGGCAAGGCTGACACCAGACTGACCCCATCATGAGGCGAGGCTGACACCAGACTGACACGATCACGAGGCGAGGCTGACACCAGACTGACACCATCATGATGTGAGGCTGACACCAGACTGACCCCATCACTAGGCGAGGCTGACACCAGACTGACCCCATGACGAGGCGAGACTGACTCCAGACTGACCCCATCATGTTGTGAGACTGACACCAGACTGACCCCATCACTAGGCGAGGCTGACACCAGACTGATCCCATCACGAGGCGAGGCTGACACCAGACTGACCCCATCACTAGGCGAGGCTGACACCAGACTGACCCCATCATGAGGCGAGGCTGACACCAGACTGACACGATCACGAGGCGAGGCTGACACCAGACTGACACCATCATGATGTGAGGCTGACACCAGACTGACCCCATCACTAGGCGAGGCTGACACCAGACTGACCCCATGACGGGGCGAGACTGACTCCAGACTGACCCCATCATGTTGTGAGGCTGACACTAGACTGACCCTATCACGAGGCGATGCTGACACCAGACTGACGCCATCACGAGGCGAGACTGACACCAGACTGACCCCATCACGAGGCGAGACTGACACCAGACTGACCCCATCACGGGACGAGGCTGACACCAGACTGACCCCATCACGAGGTGAGACTGACACCAGACTGACACCATCACGAGGCGAGACTGACACCAGACTGACCCCATCATGATGTGAGGCTGACACCAGACTGACCTCATCACGAGGCGATGCTGACACCAGACTGACCCCATCACGAGGCGAGGCTGACACCAGACTGACCCCTTCATGAGGCGAGACTGACACCAGACTGACCCCATCACGGGACGAGGCTGACACCAGACTGACCCCATCACGAGGTGAGACTGACACCAGACTGACACCATCACGAGGCGAGACTGACACCAGACTGACCCCATCACGAGGCGAGGCTGACACCACACTGACCCCATCACGAGGCGGGGCTGACACCAGACTGACCCCATCAGGAGGCGAGGCTGACACCATCACGAGGCGAGGCTGACACCAGACTGACACCATCACGAGACGAGGCTGACACCAGACTGACACCATCATGATGTGAGGCTGACACCAGACTGACCCCATCACGACGCGAGGCTGACACCAGACTGACACCATCACGAGGCGAGGCTGACACCAGACTGACACCATCATGATGTGAGGCTGACACCAGACTGACCCCATCACTAGGCGAGACTGACACCAGACTGACCCCATCACTAGGCGAGACTGACACAAGACTGACCCCATCACGAGGCGAGACTGACACCAGACCGACCCCATCACGAGGCGAGACTGACAACAGACTGACCCCATCACGAGGCGAGGCTGACACCAGACTGACCCAATCACAAGGCGAGGCTGACACCAGACTGACACCATCACGAGGCGAGACTGACACCAGACTGACCCCCTCAGGAGGCGAGGCTGACACCAGACTGACCTCATCACGAGGCGGGGCTGACACCAGAATGACCCCATCACGGGGCGAGGCTGACACCAGACTGACCCAATCACGAGGCGAGACTGACACCAGACTGACCCTATTACGAGGCGAGACTGACTCCAGACTGACCCCATCATGATGTGAGGCTAACACCAGACTGACCCCATCACGAGGCGATGCTGACACCAGACTGACCCCATCACGAGGCGATGCTGACACCAGACTGACCCCATCGCGAGGCGAGGCTGACACCAGACTGACCCCATCGCGAGGCGAGGCTGACACCAGACTGACCCCATCACGAGGCGAGGCTGCAACCAGCCTGACCCCATCACGAGGCGAGGCTGACACCAGACTGACCCCATCACGAGGCGAGACTGACACCAGACTTACCCCATCACGAGGCGAGGCTGACACCAGACTGACACCATCACAAGGCAAAGCTGACACCAGATTGACACCATCATGATGTGAGGCTGACACCAGACTGACCCCATCACGGGACGAGGCTGACACCAGACTGACCCAATCACGAGGCGAGACTGACACCAGACTGACCCCATCACGAGGCGATGCTGACACCAGACTGACCCCATCACGAGGCAAGACTGAAACCAGCCTGACCCCATCACGAGGCGAGACTGACACCAGACTGACCCCATCACGAGGCGAGGCTGACACCAGACTGACCCCATCACGAGGCGAGACTGACACCAGACTTACCCCATCACGAGGCGAGGCTGACACCAGACTGACCCCATCACAAGGCGAGGCTGACACCAGACCGACCCCATCACGAGGCGAGACTGACACCGGACTGACCCCATTACGAGGCGAGGCTGACACCAGACTGACACCATCATGATGTGAGGCTGACACCAGACTGACCCCGTCATGGGGCGAGGCTGACACCAGACTGACCCCATCACGAGGCGAGGCTGACACCAGACTGACCCCATCACGAGGCGAGACTGACACCGGAATGACCCAATCACGGGGCGAGGCTGACACCTGACTGATGCCATCACGAGGCGAGGCTGACACCAGACTGACACCATCACAAGGCGTGGCTGACACCAGACTGACCCCATCATGATGTGAGGCTGACACCAGACTGACCCCATCACGAGGCGATGCTGACACCAGACTGACACCATCATGATATAAAGCTGACACCAGACTGACCCCATCACGAGGCGAGGCTGACACCAGACTGACCCAATCACAAGGCGAGGCTGACACCAGACTGACCCCATCACGAGGCGAGGCTCACACCAGACTGACACCATCACGAGGCGTGGCTGACACCAGACTGACCCCATCATGATGTGAGGCTGACACCAGACTGACCCCATCACTAGGCGAGGCTGACACCAGACTGACCCCATCACGAGGCGAGGCTGACACCAGACTGACACCATCATAATGCGAGGCTGACACCAGACTGACCCCATCACGAGGCGAGATTGACACCAGACTGACCCCATCACGAGGCGAGACTGACACCAGACTGACCCCATCACGAGGCGAGACTGACACCAGACTGACCCCATCACGGGACGAGGCTGACACCAGACTGACCCCATCACGAGGCGAGACTGACACCAGACTGAACCCATCACGAGGCGAGACTGACACCAGACTGAACCCATCATGATGTGAGGCTGACACCAGACTGACCCCAATCCGAGGCGAGGCTGACACCAGACTGACCCCATCACGAGGCGAGGCTGACACCAGACTGACCCCATCACGAGGCGCGGCTGACACCAGACTGACCCCATCACTAGGCGAGGCTGACACCAGACTTACCCCATCACGAGGCGAGGCTGACACGAGACTGACCCCATCACGAGGCGAGGGTGACACCAGACTGACCCCATCACGAGGCGAGGCTGACACCAGACTGACCCCATCACGAGGCGAGGCTGACACCAGACTGACAACATCACATGGCGAAGCTGACACAAGATTGACACCATCATGATGTGAGGCTGACACCAGACTGACCCCGTCACGGGGCGAGGCTGACACCAGACTGACCCCATCATGAGACTAGACTGACACCAGACTGACCCCATCAAGAGGCGAGGCTGACACCAGAATGACCCCGTCACGAGGCAAGGCTGACACCAGACTGACCCTATCACGAGGCGAGACTGACACCGGACTGACCCCATCATGAGGCGAGGCTGACACCAGACTGACACCATCATGATGTGAGGCTGACACCAGACTGACCCCATCACGAGGTGAGGCTGACACCAGACTTACTCCATCACGAGGCGAGGCTGACACCAGACTGACCCCATCACGAGGCGAGACTGACACCAGACTGACCCCATCATGATGTGAGGCTGACACCAGACTGACCCCATCACGAGGCGATGCTGACACCAGTCTTACCCAATCACGAGGCGAGGCTGACACCAGACTGACACCATCACAAGGCGAAGCTGACACCAGATTGACACCATCATGATGTGAGGCTGACACCAGACTGACCCCGTCACGGAGCGAGGCTGACACCAGACTGACCCCATCACGAGGCGAGGCTGACACCAGACTGACACCGTCACGAGGCGAGGCTGACTCCAGACTGACCCCATCACGAGGCGAGGCGGACACCGGACTGACCCCATCACGAGGCGAGGCTGACACCAGACTGACCCCATCACGAGGCGAGGCTGACACCAGACTGACCCCATCACTAGCGAGGCTGACGCCAGACTGACCCCATCACTAGCGAGGCTGACACCGGACTGACCCCATCATAATGTGAGGCTGACACCAGACTGACCCCATCACGAGGCGATGCTGACACCAGACTGACCCCATCACGAGGCGAGGCTGACACCAGTCTGACTCCATCACAAGGCGAAGCTGACACCAGACTGACACCATCATGATGTGAGGCTGACACCAGACTGACCCCGTCACGGAGCGAGGCTGACACCAGACTGACCCCATCACGAGGCGAGACTGACACCAGACTGACACCATCACTAGGCGAGACTGAAACCAGACTGACCCAATCACGAGGCGAGGCTGACACTAGACTGACCCCATCACGAGGCGAGACTGACACCAGACTGACCCCATCATGAGGCGAAGCTGACACCAGACTGACCCCATCACGAGGCGAGACTGACACCAAACTGACCCCATCACGAGGCGAGACTGACACCAGACTGACCACATCATGATGTGAGGCTGACACCAGACTGAGCCCATCACGAGGCGAGGCTGACAGCAGACTGACCCCATCACTAGGCAAGGCTGACACCAGACTGACCCCATCACGAGGCGAGGCTGACACCAGACTGACCCCATCACGAGGCGAGGCTGACACCAGACTGACCCCATCACGAGGCGAGACTGACACCAGACTTAACCCATCACGAGGCAAGGCTGACACCAGACTGACACCATCACAAGGCGAAGCTGACACCAGATTGACACCATCATATTGTGAGGCTGACACCAGACGGACCTCATCACGGGACGAGGCTGACACCAGACTGACCCCATCACGAGGCGACACTGACACCAGACTGACACCATCACGAGGCGAGACTGACACCAGACTGACCCCACGACGAGGCGAGGCTGACACCAGACTGACCCCATCATGATGTGAGGCTGATACCAGACTGACCCCATCACTAGGCGAGGCTGACACCAGACTGACCCCATCACGAGGCGAGACTGACACCGGAATGACCCAATCACGGGGCGAGGCTGACACCAGACTGACCCCATCACGAGGCGAGGCTGACACCAGACTGACACCATCACGAGGCGTGGCTGACACCAGACTGACCCCATCATGATGTGAGGCTGACACCAGACTGACCCCATCATGAGGCGATGCTGACACCAGACTGACACCATCACGAGGCGAGGCTGACACCAGACTGACGCCATCACGAGGCGAGACTGACACAGGACTGACCCCATCACGGGGCGAGGCTGACACCAGACTGACCCCATCACGAGGCGAGGCTCACACCAGACTGACACCATCGCGAGGCGTGGCTGACACCAGACTGACCCCATCATGATGTGAGGCTGACACCAGACTGACCCCATCACTAGGCGAGGCTGACACCAGACTGACCCCATCACGAGGCGAGGCTGACACCAGACTGACACCATCACGAGGCGAGGCTGACACCAGACTGACCCCATCACGGGGCGAGGCAGACACCAGACTGACCCCATCACGAGACTAGACTGACACAAGACTGACCCCATCAAGAGGCGAGGCTGACACCAGACTGACCCCGTCACGAGGCGAGGCTGACACCAGACTGACCCCGTCACGAGGCGAGGCTGACACCAGACTGACCCAATCACGAGGCGAGGCTGACACCAGACTGACCCCATCACGAGGCGAGACTGACACCGGACTGACCCCATCACGAGGCGAGGCTGACACCAGACTGACACCATCATGATGTGAGGCTGACACCAGACTGACCCCATCACGAGGCGATGCTGACACCAGTCTTACCCAATCACGAGGCGAGGCTGACACCAGACTGACACCATCATGATGTGAGGCTGACACCAGACTGACCCCGTCACGGAGCGAGGCTGACACCAGACTGACCCTATCACGAGGCGAGGCTTACACCAGACTGACCCCATCACGATGTGAGGCTGACACCAGACTGACCCCATCACGAGTCGAGGCTGACACCAGACTGACCCATTCACGAGGCGAGGCTGACACCAGCCTGACACCATCATGATGTGAGGCTGACACCAGACTGACCCCATCACGAGGCGAGACTGACACCAGACTGACCCCATCACGAGGCGAGGCTGACACCAGACTGACACCATCACGAGGCGAGACTGACACCAGACTGACCCCCTCACGAGGCGAGGCTGACACCAGACTGACCTCGTCAGGAGGCGGGGCTGACACCAGACTGACCCCATCACGGGGCGAGGCTGACACCAGACTGACCCCATCACGAGGCGAGACTGACACCACACTGACCCCATTACGAGGCGAGACTGACTCCAGACTGACCCCATCATGATGTGAGGCTAACACCAGACTGACCCCATCACGAGGCGATGCTGACACCAGACTGACCCCATCGCGAGGCGAGGCTGACACCAGACTGACCCCATCGCTAGGCGAGGCTGACACCAGACTGACCCCATCGCGAGGCGAGGCTGACACCAGCCTGACCCCATAGCGAGGCGAGGCTGAAACCAGACTGACCCCATCACGAGGCGAGACTGACACCAGACTTACCCCATCACGAGGCGAGGCTGACACCAGACTGACACCATCACAAGGCAAAGCTGACACCAGATTGACACCATCATGATGTGAGGCTGACACCAGACTGACCCCATCACGGGACGAGGCTGACACCAGACTGACCCCATCACGAGGCGAGACTGACACCAGACTGACCCCATCACGAGGCGATGCTGACAACAGACTGACCCCATCACGAGGCGAGACTGACACCAGACTGACCCCATCACGAGGCGAGACTGACACCAGACTGACCCCATCACGATATGAGGCTGACACCAGACTGACCCCATCACGAGGCGATGCTGACACCAGACTGACACCATCATGATATAAAGCTGACACCAGACTGACCCCGTCACGGGGCGAGGCTGACACCAGACTGACCCCATCACGAGGCGAGGCTGACACCAGACTGACGCCATCACGAGGCGAGACTGACACAGGACTGACCCCATCACGGGGCGAGGCTGACACCAGACTGACCCCATCACGAGGCGAGGCTCACACCAGACTGACACCATCACGAGGCGTGGCTGACACCAGACTGACCCCATCATGATGTGAGGCTGACACCAGACTGACCCCATCACTAGGCGAGGCTGACACCAGACTGACCCCATCACGAGGCGAGGCTGACACCAGACTGACAACATCACGAGACGAGGCTGACACCAGACTGACACCATCATAATGCGAGGCTGACACCAGACTGACCCCATCACGAGGCGAGATTGACACCAGACTGACCCCATCACGAGGCGAGACTGACACCAGACTGACCCCATCACGAGGCGAGACTGACACCAGACTGACCCCTTCACGGGACGAGGCTGACACCAGACTGACCCCATCACGAGACGAGACTGACACCAGACTGACCCCATCACGAGGCGAGACTGACACCAGACTGACCCCATCATGATTTGAGGCTGACACCAGACTGACCCAATCACGAGGCGAGGCTGACTCCAGACTGACCCCATCACGAGGCGAGGCTGACACCAGACTGACCCCATCACGAGGCGAGGCTGACACCAGACTGACAACATCACAAGGCGAAGCTGACACAAGATTGACACCATCATGATGTGAGGCTGACACCAGACTGACCCCGTCACGGGGCGAGGCTGACACCAGACTGACCCCATCACGGGGCGAGACTGACACCAGACTGACCCCATCACGAGACTAGACTGACACCAGACTGACCCCATCAAGAGGCGAGGCTGACACCAGACTGACCCCGTCACGAGGCCAGGCTGACACCAGACTGACCCCGTCACGAGGCGAGGCTGACACCAGACTGACCCAATCACGAGGCGAGGCTGACACCAGACTGACCCCATCACGAGGCGAGACTGACACCGGACTGACCCCATCACGAGGCGAGGCTGACACCAGACTGACACCATCATGATGTGAGGCTGACACCAGACTGACCCCATCACGAGTTGAGGCTGACACCAGACTGACTCCATCACGAGGCGAGGCTGACACCAGACTGACCCCATCACGAGGCGAGGCTGACACCAGACTGACCCCATCATGATGTGAGGCTGACACCAGACTGACCCCATCACGAGGCGATGCTGACACCAGTCTTACCCAATCAGGAGGCGAGGCTGACACCAGACTGACACCATCACAAGGCGAAGCTGACACCAGATTGACACCATCATGATGTGAGGCTGACACCAGACTGACCCCGTCACGGAGCGAGGCTGACACCAGACTGACCCCATCACGAGGCGAGGCTGACACCAGACTGACACCGTCACGAGGCGAGGCTGACTCCAGACTGACCCCATCACAAGGCGAGGCGGACACCGGACTGACCCCATCACGAGGCGAGGCTGACACCAGACTGACTCCATCACGAGGCGAGGCTGACACCAGACTGACCCCATCACGAGGCGAGACTGACACCAGACTGACCCCATCATGATGTGAGGCTGACACCAGACTGACCCCATCACGAGGCGAGGCTGACACCAGACTGACTCCATCACGAGGCGAGGCTGACACCAGACTGACCCCATCACGAGGCGAGACTGACACCAGACTGACCCCATCATGATGTGAGGCTGACACCAGACTGACCCCATCACGAGGCGATGCTGACACCAGTCTTACCCAATCACGAGGCGAGGCTGACACCAGACTGACACCATCACAAGGCGAAGCTGACACCAGATTGACACCATCATGATGTGAGGCTGACACCAGACTGACCCCGTCACAGAGCGAGGCTGACACCAGACTGACCCCATCACGAGGCGAGGCTGACACCAGACTGACACCGTCACGAGGCGAGGCTGACTCCAGACTGACCCCATCTTGAGGCGAGGCGGACACCGGACTGACCCCATCACGAGGCGAGGCTGACACCAGACTGACCCCATCACGAGGCGAGGCTGACACCAGACTGACCCCATCACTAGCGAGGCTGACACCAGACAAACCCCATCACTTGCGAGGCTGACACCGGACTGACCCCATCACGAGGCGAGGCTGACACCAGACTGACACCTTCATGATGTGAGGCTGACACCAGACTGACACCATCACAAGGCGAGACTGACACCAGACTGACCCCATCACGAGGCGAGACTGACACCAGACTGACCCCATCATGAAGTGAGGCTGACACCAGACTGACCCCATCATGAGGCGATGCTGACACCAGACTGACCCCATAACGAGGCGAGGCTGACACCAGACTGACACCATCACAAGGCGAAGCTGACACCAGATTGACACCATCATGATGTGAGGATGACACCAGACTGACCCCGTCACGGAGCGAGGCTGACACCAGACTGACCCCATCACGAGGCGAGACTGACACCAGACTGACACCATCACTAGGCGAGACTGACACCAGACTGACCCAATCACGAGGCGAGGCTGACACTAGACTGACCCCATCACGAGGCGAGACTGACACCAGACTGACCCCATCACGAGGCGAGACTGACACCAGACTGACCCCATCATGATGTGAGGCTGACACCAGACTGAGCCCATCACGAGGCGAGGCTGACAGCAGACTGACCCCATCACTAGGCGAGGCTGACACCAGACTGACCCCATCACGAGGCGAGGCTGACACCAGACTGACCCCATCACGAGGCGAGGCTGACACCAGACTGACCCCATCACGAGGCGAGACTGACACCAGACTTAACCCATCACGAGGCAAGGCTGACACCAGACTGACACCATCACAAGGCGAAGCTGACACCAGATTGACACCATCATGATGTGAGGCTGACACCAGACGGACCTCATCACGGGACGAGGCTGACACCAGACTGACCCCATCACGAGGCGACACTGACACCAGACTGACCCCACGACGAGGCGAGGCTGACACCAGACTGACCCCATCATGATGTGAGGCTGACACCAGACTGACCCCATCACTAGGCGAGGCTGACACCAGACTGACCCCATCACGAGGCGAGGCTGACACCAGACTGACACCATCACGAGGCTAGGCTGACACCAGACTGACCCCTTCATGATGTGAGGCTGACACCAGACTGACCCCATCACTAGGCGAGGCTGACACCAGACTGACCCCATCACGAGGCGAGGCTGACACCAGATTGACACCATCATGATGTGAGGCTGACACCAGACTGACCCCAACACGAGGCGAGACTGACAACAGACTGACCCCATCACGAGGCGAGACTGACACCAGACTGACCCCATCACGAGGCGAGACTGACACCAGACTGACCCCATCATGATGTGAGTCTGACACCAGACTGACCCCATCACGAGGCGATGCTGACACCAGACTTACCCCATCACGCGGCGAGGCTGACACCAGACTGACACCATCACAAGGCGAAGCTGACACCAGATTGACACCATCATGATGTGAGGCTGACACCAGACTGACCCCGTCACGGAGCGAGGCTGACACCAGACTGACCCCATCACGAGGCGAGACTGACACCAGACTGACACCATCACTAGGCGAGACTGACACCAGACTGACACCATCACGAGGCGAGACTGACACCAGACTGACACCATCACGAGGCGAGACTGACCCCAGACTGACCCCATCATGATGTGAGGCTGACACTAGACTGACACCATCACTAGGCGAGACTGACACAAAACTGATCCCATCACGAGGCGAGGCTGACACCAGACTGACCCCATCACGAGGCGAGACTGACACCAGACTGACCCCATCACGAGGCGAGACTGACACCAGACTGACCCCATCATGATGTGAGGCTGACACCAGACTGAGCCCATCACGAGGCGAGGCTGACAGCAGACTGACCCCATCACTAGGCGAGGCTGACACCAGACTGACCCCATCACGAGGCGAGGCTGACACCAGACTGACCCCATCACGAGGCGAGGCTGACACCAGACTGACCCCATCACGAGGCGAGACTGACACCAGACTTAACCCATCACGAGGCAAGGCTGACACCAGACTGACACCATCACAAGGCGAAGCTGACACCAGATTGACACCATCATGATGTGAGGCTGACACCAGACGGACCTCATCACGGGACGAGGCTGACACCAGACTGACCCCATCACGAGGCGACACTGACACCAGACTGACCCCACGACGAGGCGAGGCTGACACCAGACTGACCCCATCATGATGTGAGGCTGACACCAGACTGACCCCATCACTAGGCGAGGCTGACACCAGACTGACCCCATCACGAGGCGAGGCTGACACCAGACTGACACCATCACGAGGCTAGGCTGACACCAGACTGACCCCTTCATGATGTGAGGCTGACACCAGACTGACCCCATCACTAGGCGAGGCTGACACCAGACTGACCCCATCACGAGGCGAGGCTGACACCAGATTGACACCATCATGATGTGAGGCTGACACCAGACTGACCCCAACACGAGGCGAGACTGACAACAGACTGACCCCATCACGAGGCGAGACTGACACCAGACTGACCCCATCACGAGGCGAGACTGACACCAGACTGACCCCATCATGATGTGAGTCTGACACCAGACTGACCCCATCACGAGGCGATGCTGACACCAGACTTACCCCATCACGAGGCGAGGCTGACACCAGACTGACACCATCACAAGGCGAAGCTGACACCAGATTGACACCATCATGATGTGAGGCTGACACCAGACTGACCCCGTCACGGAGCGAGGCTGACACCAGACTGACCCCATCACGAGGCGAGACTGACACCAGACTGACACCATCACTAGGCGAGACTGACACCAGACTGACACCATCATGAGGCGAGACTGACACCAGACTGACACCATCACGAGGCGAGACTGACCCCAGACTGACCCCATCATGATGTGAGGCTGACACTAGACTGACACCATCACTAGGCGAGACTGACACAAAACTGACCCCATCACGAGGCGAGGCTGACACCAGACTGACCCCATCACGAGGCGAGGCTGACACCAGACTGACCCCATCACGAGGTGAGGCTGAAACCAGACTGACCCCATCACGAGGCGAGGCTGACACCAGACTGAAACCATCACGATGTGAGGCTGACACCAGACTTACCCCATCAAGAGTCGAGGCTGACACCAGACTGACCTCATCACGAGGCGAGGCTGACACCAGACTGACACCATCACGAGTCGAGACTGACACCAGACTGACACCATCACGAGGCGAGGCTGACACCAGACTGACACCATCACGAGTCGAGACTGACACCAGACTGACACCATCATGATGTGAGGCTGACACCAGACTGACCTCATCACGAGGCGAGGCTGACACCAGACTGACACCATCACGAGGCAAGGCTGACACCAGACTGACACCATCATGATGTGAGGCTGACACCAGACTGACACCATCACAAGGCGAGACTGACACCAGACTGACCCCATCACGAGGCGAGACTGACACCAGACTGACCCCATCATGAAGTGAGGCTGACACCAGACTGACCCCATCATGAGGCGATGCTGACACCAGACTGACCCCATAACGAGGCGAGGCTGACACCAGACTGACACCATCACAAGGCGAAGCTGACACCAGATTGACACCATCATGATGTGAGGATGACACCAGACTGACCCCGTCACGGAGCGAGGCTGACACCAGACTGACCCCATCACGAGGCGAGACTGACACCAGACTGACACCATCACTAGGCGAGACTGACACCAGACTGACCCAATCACGAGGCGAGGCTGACACTAGACTGACCCCATCACGAGGCGAGACTGACACCAGACTGACCCCATCACGAGGCGAGACTGACACCAGACTGACCCCATCATGATGTGAGGCTGACACCAGACTGAGCCCATCACGAGGCGAGGCTGACAGCAGACTGACCCCATCACTAGGCGAGGCTGACACCAGACTGACCCCATCACGAGGCGAGGCTGACACCAGACTGACCCCATCACGAGGCGAGGCTGACACCAGACTGACCCCATCACGAGGCGAGACTGACACCAGACTTAACCCATCACGAGGCAAGGCTGACACCAGACTGACACCATCACAAGGCGAAGCTGACACCAGATTGACACCATCATGATGTGAGGCTGACACCAGACGGACCTCATCACGGGACGAGGCTGACACCAGACTGACCCCATCACGAGGCGACACTGACACCAGACTGACACCATCACGAGGCGAGACTGACACCAGACTGACCCCACGACGAGGCGAGGCTGACACCAGACTGACCCCATCATGATGTGAGGCTGACACCAGACTGACCCCATCACTAGGCGAGGCTGACACCAGACTGACCCCATCACGAGGCGAGGCTGACACCAGACTGACACCATCACGAGGCTAGGCTGACACCAGACTGACCCCTTCATGATGTGAGGCTGACACCAGACTGACCCCATCACTAGGCGAGGCTGACACCAGACTGACCCCATCACTAGGCGAGGCTGACACCAGACTGACCCCATCACGAGGCGAGGCTGACACCAGACTGACAACATCACGAGACGAGGCTGACACCAGACTGACACCATCATAATGCGAGGCTGACACCAGACTGACCCCATCACGAGGCGAGATTGACACCAGACTGACCCCATCACGAGGCGAGACTGACACCAGACTGACCCCATCACGAGGCGAGACTGACACCAGACTGACCCCTTCACGGGACGAGGCTGACACCAGACTGACCCCATCACGAGACGAGACTGACACCAGACTGACCCCATCACGAGGCGAGACTGACACCAGACTGACCCCATCATGATGTGAGGCTGACACCAGACTGACCCAATCACGAGGCGAGGCTGACTCCAGACTGACCCCATCACGAGGCGAGGCTGACACCAGACTGACCCCATCACGAGGCGAGGCTGACACCAGACTGACAACATCACAAGGCGAAGCTGACACAAGATTGACACCATCATGATGTGAGGCTGACACCAGACTGACCCCGTCACGGGGCGAGGCTGACACCAGACTGACCCCATCACGGGGCGAGACTGACACCAGACTGACCCCATCACGAGACTAGACTGACACCAGACTGACCCCATCAAGAGGCGAGGCTGACACCAGACTGACCCCGTCACGAGGCCAGGCTGACACCAGACTGACCCCGTCACGAGGCGAGGCTGACACCAGACTGACCCAATCACGAGGCGAGGCTGACACCAGACTGACCCCATCACGAGGCGAGACTGACACCGGACTGACCCCATCACGAGGCGAGGCTGACACCAGACTGACACCATCATGATGTGAGGCTGACACCAGACTGACCCCATCACGAGTTGAGGCTGACACCAGACTGACTCCATCACGAGGCGAGGCTGACACCAGACTGACCCCATCACGAGGCGAGGCTGACACCAGACTGACCCCATCATGATGTGAGGCTGACACCAGACTGACCCCATCACGAGGCGATGCTGACACCAGTCTTACCCAATCAGGAGGCGAGGCTGATACCAGACTGACACCATCACAAGGCGAAGCTGACACCAGATTGACACCATCATGATGTGAGGCTGACACCAGACTGACCCCGTCACGGAGCGAGGCTGACACCAGACTGACCCCATCACGAGGCGAGGCTGACACCAGACTGACACCGTCACGAGGCGAGGCTGACTCCAGACTGACCCCATCACAAGGCGAGGCGGACACCGGACTGACCCCATCACGAGGCGAGGCTGACACCAGACTGACTCCATCACGAGGCGAGGCTGACACCAGACTGACCCCATCACGAGGCGAGACTGACACCAGACTGACCCCATCATGATGTGAGGCTGACACCAGACTGACCCCATCACGAGGCGAGGCTGACACCAGACTGACTCCATCACGAGGCGAGGCTGACACCAGACTGACCCCATCACGAGGCGAGACTGACACCAGACTGACCCCATCATGATGTGAGGCTGACACCAGACTGACCCCATCACGAGGCGATGCTGACACCAGTCTTACCCAATCACGAGGCGAGGCTGACACCAGACTGACACCATCACAAGGCGAAGCTGACACCAGATTGACACCATCATGATGTGAGGCTGACACCAGACTGACCCCGTCACAGAGCGAGGCTGAAACCAGACTGACCCCATCACGAGGCGAGGCTGACACCAGACTGACACCGTCACGAGGCGAGGCTGACTCCAGACTGACCCCATCTTGAGGCGAGGCGGACACCGGACTGACCCCATCACGAGGCGAGGCTGACACCAGACTGACCCCATCACGAGGCGAGGCTGACACCAGACTGACCTCATCACTAGCGAGGCTGACACCAGACAAACCCCATCACTAGCGAGGCTGACACCGGACTGACCCCATCACGAGGCGAGGCTGACACCAGACTGACACCTTCATGATGTGAGGCTGACACCAGACTGACACCATCACAAGGCGAGACTGACACCAGACTGACCCCATCACGAGGCGAGACTGACACCAGACTGACCCCATCATGAAGTGAGGCTGACACCAGACTGACCCCATCATGAGGCGATGCTGACACCAGACTGACCCCATAACGAGGCGAGGCTGACACCAGACTGACACCATCACAAGGCGAAGCTGACACCAGATTGACACCATCATGATGTGAGGATGACACCAGACTGACCCCGTCACGGAGCGAGGCTGACACCAGACTGACCCCATCACGAGGCGAGACTGACACCAGACTGACCCCATCATGAAGTGAGGCTGACACCAGACTGACCCCATCATGAGGCGATGCTGACACCAGACTGACCCCATAACGAGGCGAGGCTGACACCAGACTGACACCATCACAAGGCGAAGCTGACACCAGATTGACACCATCATGATGTGAGGATGACACCAGACTGACCCCGTCACGGAGCGAGGCTGACACCAGACTGACCCCATCACGAGGCGAGACTGACACCAGACTGACACCATCACTAGGCGAGACTGACACCAGACTGACCCAATCACGAGGCGAGGCTGACACTAGACTGACCCCATCACGAGGCGAGACTGACACCAGACTGACCCCATCACGAGGCGAGACTGACACCAGACTGACCCCATCATGATGTGAGGCTGACACCAGACTGAGCCCATCACGAGGCGAGGCTGACAGCAGACTGACCCCATCACTAGGCGAGGCTGACACCAGACTGACCCCATCACGAGGCAAGGCTGACACCAGACTGACCCCATCACGAGGCGAGGCTGACACCAGACTGACCCCATCACGAGGCGAGACTGACACCAGACTTAACCCATCACGAGGCAAGGCTGACACCAGACTGACACCATCACAAGGCGAAGCTGACACCAGATTGACACCATCATGATGTGAGGCTGACACCAGACGGACCTCATCACGGGACGAGGCTGACACCAGACTGACCCCATCACGAGGCGACACTGACACCAGACTGACACCATCACGAGGCGAGACTGACACCAGACTGACCCCACGACGAGGCGAGGCTGACACCAGACTGACCCCATCATGATGTGAGGCTGACACCAGACTGACCCCATCACTAGGCGAGGCTGACACCAGACTGACCCCATCACGAGGCGAGGCTGACACCAGACTGACACCATCACGAGGCTAGGCTGACACCAGACTGACCCCTTCATGATGTGAGGCTGACACCAGACTGACCCCATCACTAGGCGAGGCTGACACCAGACTGACCCCATCACGAGGCGAGGCTGACACCAGACTGACACCATCATGATGTGAGGCTGACACCAGACTGACCCCAACACGAGGCGAGACTGACAAAAGACTGACCCCATCACGAGGCGAGACTGACACCAGACTGACCCCATCACGAGGCGAGACTGACACCAGACTGACCCCATCATGATGTGAGTCTGACACCAGACTGACCCCATCACGAGGCGATGCTGACACCAGACTTACCCCATCACGAGGCGAGGCTGACACCAGACTGACACCATCACAAGGCGAAGCTGACACCAGATTGACACCATCATGATGTGAGGCTGACACCAGACTGACCCCGTCACGGAGCGAGGCTGACACCAGACTGACCCCATCACGAGGCGAGACTGACACCAGACTGACACCATCACTAGGCGAGACTGACACCAGACTGACCCCATCACGAGGCAAGACTGACACCAGACTGACACCATCACGAGGCGAGACTGACCCCAGACTGACCCCATCATGATGTGAGGCTGACACTAGACTGACACCATCACTAGGCGAGACTGACACAAAACTGACCCCATCACGAGGCGAGGCTGACACCAGACTGACCCCATCATGAGGCGAGGCTGACACCAGACTGACACGATCACGAGGCGAGGCTGACACCAGACTGACACCATCATGATGTGAGGCTGACACCAGACTGACCCCATCACTAGGCGAGGCTGACACCAGACTGACCCCATGACGAGGCGAGACTGACTCCAGACTGACCCCATCATGTTGTGAGGCTCACACCAGACTGACCCCATCACGAGGCGATGCTGACACCAGACTGACGCCATCACGAGGCGAGACTGACACCAGACTGACCCCATCACGAGGCGAGACTGACACCAGACTGACCCCATCACGGGACGAGGCTGACACCAGACTGACCCCATCACGAGGCGAGACTGACACCAGACTGACACCATCACGAGGCGAGACTGACACCAGACTGACCCCATCATGATGTGAGGCTGACACCAGACTGACCCCATCACGAGGCAATGCTGACACCAGACTGACCCCATCACGAGGCGAGGCTGACACCAGACTGACCCCTTCATGAGGCGAGACTGACACCAGTCTGACCCCATCACGGGACGAGGCTGACACCAGACTGACCCCATCACGAGGCGAGACTGACACCAGACTGACACCATCACGAGGCGAGGCTGACACCAGACTGACCCCATCATGATGTGAGGCTGACACTAGACTGACACCATCACTAGGCGAGACTGACACCAGACTGACCCCATCACGAGGCGAGGCTGACACCAGACTGACACCATCATGATGTGAGGCTGACACCAGACTGACCCCATCACGAGGCGAGGCTGACACCAGACTGACCCCATCACGAGGCGAGGCTGACACCAGACTGTCACCATCACGAGACGTGGCTGACACCAGACTGACCCCATCACTAGGCGAGGCTGACACCAGACTGACCCCATCACGAGGCGAGGCTGACACCAGACTGACCCCATCACGAGGCGAGGCTGACACCAGACTGACCCCATCACGAAGCGAGGCTGACACCAGACTGACACCATCACAAGGCGAAGCTGACACAAGATTGACACCATCATGATGTGAGGCTGACACCAGACTGACCCCGTCACGGGGCGAGGCTGACACCAGACTGACCCCATCATGGGGCGAGGCTGACACCAGACTGACCCCATCACGAGACGAGACTGACACCAGACTGACCCCATCAATAGCTGAGGCTGACACCAGACTGACCCCATCACGAGGCGAGGGTGAGACCAGACTGAACCCGTCACGAGGCAAGGCTGACACCAGACTGACCCAATCACAAGGCGAGGCTGAAACCAGACTGACACCATCACGAGGCGAGGCTGACACCAGACTGACCCCATCAAGAGGCGAGACTGACACCGGACTGACCGCATCACGAGGCGAGGCTGACACCAGACTGACCCCATCACGAGGTGAGGCTGACACCAGACTGACCCCATCACTAGGCAAGGCTGACACCAGACTGACCCCATCATGAGGCGAGGCTGACACCAGACTGACACGATCACGAGGCGAGGCTGACACCAGACTGACACCATCATGATGTGAGGCTGACACCAGACTGACCCCATCACTAGGCGAGGCTGACACCAGACTGACCCCATGACGAGGCGAGACTGACTCCAGACTGACCCCATCATGTTGTGAGACTGACACCAGACTGACCCCATCACGAGGCGAGGCTGACACCAGACTGATCCCATCACGAGGCGAGGCTGACACCAGACTGACCCCATCACTAGGCGAGGCTGACACCAGACTGACCCCATCATGAGGCGAGGCTGACACCAGACTGACACGATCACGAGGCGAGGCTGACACCAGACTGACACCATCACGAGGCGAGACTGACACCAGACTGACCCCATCACGAGGCGAGACTGACACCAGACTGACCCCATCACGAGGCGAGACTGACACCAGACTGACCCCATCACGAGGCGAGGCTGACACCAGACTGACCCCATCACTAGGCGAGGCTGACACCAGACTGACCCCATCACGAGGCGAGGCTGACACCAGACTGACCCCATCACGAGGCGAGGCTGACACCAGACTGACACCATCACAAGGCGAAGCTGACACAAGATTGACACCATCATGATGTGAGGCTGACACCAGACTGACCCCATCACTAGGCGAGGCTGACACCAGACTGACCCCATCACGAGGCGAGGCTGAAACCAGACTGAACCCGTCACGAGGCAAGGCTGACACAATACTGACCCAATCACAAGGCGAGGCTGAAACCAGACTGACACCATCACGAGGCGAGGCTGACACCAGACTGACCCCATCACGAGGCGAGACTGACACCAGACTGACACCATCACGAGGCGAGGCTGACACCAGACTGACACCATCATGATGTGAGGCTGACACCAGACTGACCCCATCACGAGGCGAGGCTGACACCAGACTGACCCCATCACGAGGCGAGACTGAGACCAGACTGACCCCATCACGAGGCGAGACTGACACCACACTGACCCCATCACGAGGCGAGGCTGACACCAGACTGATCCCATCACGAGGCGAGGCTGACACCAGACTGACCCCATCACTAGGCGAGGCTGACACCAGACTGACCCCATCATGAGGCGATGCTGACACCAGACTGACACGATCACGAGGCGAGGCTGACACCAGACTGACCCCATCACGAGGCGAGACTGACACCAGACTGACCCCATCACGAGGCGAGACTGACACCAGACTGACCCCATCACGAGGCGAGGCTGACACCAGACTGATCCCATCACGAGGCGAAGCTGACACCAGACTGACCCCATCACTAGGCAAGGCTGACACCAGACTGACCCCATCATGAGGCGAGGCTGACACCAGACTGACACGATCACGAGGCGAGGCTGACACCAGACTGACACCATCATGATGTGAGGCTGACACCAGACTGACCCCATCACTAGGCGAGGCTGACACCAGACTGACCCCATGACGAGGCGAGACTGACTCCAGACTGACCCCATCATGTTGTGAGACTGACACCAGACTGACCCCATCACGAGGCGAGGCTGACACCAGACTGATCCCATCACGAGGCGAGGCTGCCACCAGACTGACCCCATCACTAGGCGAGGCTGACACCAGACTGACCCCATCATGAGGCGAGGCTGACACCAGACTGACACGATCACGAGGCGAGTCTGACACCAGACTGACACCATCATGATGTGAGGCTGACACCAGACTGACCCCATCACTAGGCGAGGCTGACACCAGACTGACCCCATGACGAGGCGAGACTGACTCCAGACTGACCCCATCATGTTGTGAGGCTGACACCAGACTGACCCCATCACGAGGCGATGCTGACACCAGACTGACGCCATCACGAGGCGAGACTGACACCAGACTGACCCCATCACGAGGCGAGACTGACACCAGACTGACCCCCTTAACGGGACGAGGCTGACACCAGACTGACCCCATCACGAGGCGAGACTGACACCAGACTGACACCATCACGAGGCGAGACTGACACCAGACTGACCCCATCATGATGTGAGGCTGACACCAGACTGACCCCATCACGAGGCGATGCTGACACCAGACTGACCCCATCACGAGGCGAGGCTGACACCAGACTGACCCCTTCATGAGGCGAGACTGACACCAGACTGACCCCATCACGGGACGAGGCTGACACCAGACTGACCCCATCACGAGGCGAGACTGACACCAGACTGACACCATCATGAGGCGAGGCTGACACCAGACTGACCCCATCATGATGTGAGGCTGACACTAGACTGACACCATCACTAGGCGAGACTGACACCAGACTGACCCCATCACGAGGCGAGGCTGACACCAGACTGACACCATCATGATGTGAGGCTGACACCAGACTGACCCCATCACGAGGCGAGGCTGACACCAGACTGACACCATCACGAGACGTGGCTGACACCAGACTGACCCCATCACTAGGCGAGGCTGACACCAGACTGACCCCATCACGAGGCGAGGCTGACACCAGACTGACCCCATCACGAGGCGAGACTGACACCAGACTGACACCATCACGAGGCGAGGCTGACACCAGACTGACACCATCATGATGTGATTCTGACACCAGACTGACCCCATCACGAGGTGAGGCTGACACCAGACTGACTCCATCACGAAGCGAGGCTGACACCAGACTGACCCCATCACGGGGCGAGGCTGACACCAGACTAACCCCATCACGAGGCGAGACTGACACCAGACTGACCCCATCACGAGGCGAGACTGACACCAGACTGACCCCATCATGATGTGAGGCTGACACCAGACTGACCCCATCACGAGGCGAGGCTGACACCAGACTGACCCCATCACGAGGCAAGACTGAGACCAGACTGACCCCATCACGAGGCGAGACTGACACCACACTGACCCCATCACGAGGCGAGGCTGACACCAGACTGATCCCATCAAGAGGCGAGGCTGACACCAGACTGACCCCATCACTAGGCGAGGCTGACACCAGACTGACCCCATCATGAGGCGAGGCTGACACCAGACTGACACGATCACGAGGCGAGGCTGACACCAGACTGACCCCATCTCGAGGCGAGACTGACACCAGACTGACCCCATCACGAGGCGAGACTGACACCAGACTGACCCCATCACGAGGCGAGACTGACACCAGACTGACCCCATCACGAGGCGAGGCTGACACCAGACTGATCCCATCACGAGGCGATGCTGACACCAGACTGACCCCATCACTAGGCAAGGCTGACACCAGACTGACCCCATCATGAGGCGAGGCTGACACCAGACTGACACGATCACGAGGCGAGGCTGACAGCAGACTGACACCATCATGATGTGAGACTGACACCAGACTGACCCCATCACTAGGCGAGGCTGACACCAGACTGACCCCATGACGAGGCGAGACTGACTCCAGACTGACCCCATCATGTTGTGAGACTGACACCAGACTGACCCCATCACGAGGCGAGGCTGACACCAGACTGATCCCATCACGAGGCGAGGCTGACACCAGACTGACCCCATCACTAGGCGAGGCTGACACCAGACTGACCCCATCATGAGGCGAGGCTGACACCAGACTGACACGATCACGAGGCGAGTCTGACACCAGACTGACACCATCATGATGTGAGGCTGACACCAGACTGACCCCATCACTAGGCGAGGCTGACACCAGACTGACCCCATGACGAGGCGAGACTGACTCCAGACTGACCCCATCATGTTGTGAGGCTGACACCAGACTGACCCCATCACGAGGCGATGCTGACACCAGACTGACGCCATCACGAGGCGAGACTGACACCAGACTGACCCCATCACGAGGCGAGACTGACACCAGACTGACCCCATCACGGGACGAGGCTGACACCAGACTGACCCCATCACGAGGCGAGACTGACACCAGACTGACACCATCATGATGTGAGGCTGACACCAGACTGACCCCATCACGAGGCGAGGCTGACACCAGACTGACACCATCACGAGACGTGGCTGACACCAGACTGACCCCATCACTAGGCGAGGCTGACACCAGACTGACCCCATCACGAGGCGAGGCTGACACCAGACTGACCCCATCACGAGGCGAGGCTGACACCAGACTGACCCCATCACGAGGCGAGGCTGACACCAGACTGACCCCATCACGAAGCGAGGCTGACACCAGACTGACACCATCACAAGGCGAAGCTGACACAAGATTGACACCATCATGATGTGAGGCTGACACCAGACTGACCCCGTCACGGGGCGAGGCTGACACCAGACTGACCCCATCACGGGGCGAGGCTGACACCAGACTGACCCCATCAATAGCTGAGGCTGACACCAGACTGACCCCATCACGAGGCGAGGCTGAAACCAGACTGAACCCGTCACGAGGCAAGGCTGACACCAGACTGACCCAATCACAAGGCGAGGCTGAAACCAGACTGACACCATCACGAGGCGAGGCTGACACCAGACTGACCCCATCAAGAGGCGAGACTGACACCGGACTGACCCCATCACGAGGCGAGGCTGACACCAGACTGACACCATCATGATGTGAGGCTGACACCAGACTGACCCCATCACGAGGTGAGGCTGACACCAGACTGACTCCATCACGAAGCGAGGCTGACACCAGACTGACCCCATCACGGGGCGAGTCTGACACCAGACTAACCCCATCACGAGGCGAGACTGACACCAGACTGACCCCATCACGAGGCGAGACTGACACCAGACTGACCCCATCATGATGTGAGGCTGACACCAGACTGACCCCATCACGAGGCGAGGCTGACACCAGACTGACCCCATCACGAGGCGAGACTGACACCAGACTGACCCCATCACGAGGCGAGACTGACACCAGACTGACCCCATCACGAGGCGAGGCTGACACCAGACTGATCCCATCACGAGGCGAGGCTGACACCAGACTGACCCCATCATGAGGCGAGGCTGACACCAGACTGACACGATCACGAGGCGAGGCTGACACCAGACTGACCCCATCACGAGGCGAGACTGACACCAGACTGACCCCATCACGAGGCGAGACTGACACCAGACTGACCCCATCACGAGGCGAGGCTGACACCAGACTGATCCCATCACGAGGCGAGGCTGACACCAGACTGACCCCATCACTAGGCAAGGCTGACACCAGACTGACCCCATCATGAGGCGAGGCTGACACCAGACTGACACGATCACGAGGCGAGGCTGACACCAGACTGACACCATCATGATGTGAGGCTGACACCAGACTGACCCCATCACTAGGCGAGGCTGACACCAGACTGACCCCATCACTAGGCGAGGCTGACACCAGACTGATCCCATCACGAGGCGAGGCTGACACCAGACTGACCCCATGACGAGGCGAGGCTGACACCAGACTGACCCCATGACGAGGCGAGACTGACTCCAGACTGACCCCATCATGAGGCGGGGCTGACACCAGACTGACCCCATCACGAGGCGAGGCTGACACCAGACTGACACCATCACGAGGCGAGGCTGACACCAGACTGACCCCATCACGAGGCGAGGCTGACACCAGACTGGCACCATCATGATGTGAGGCTGACACCAGACTGACCCCATCACGAGGCGAGGCTGACACCAGACTGACCCTATCACTAGGCGAGGCTGATACCAGACTGACACCATCTCGAGGCGAGGCTGACACCAGACTGACCACATAACGAGGCGAGGCTGACACCAGACTGACCCCATCATGATGTGAGGCTGACACCAGACTGACCCCATCACGAGGCGATGCTGACACCAGACTGACCCCATCACGAGGCGAGGCTGACACCAGACTGACCCCTTCATGAGGCGAGACTGACACCAGACTGACCCCATCACGGGACGAGGCTGACACCAGACTGACCCCATCACGAGGCGAGACTGACACCAGACTGACACCATCACGAGGCGAGACTGACACCAGACTGACCCCATCACGAGGCGAGGCTGACACCAGACTAACCCCATCACGAGGCGGGGCTGACACCAGACTGACCCCATCACGAGGCGAGGCTGACACCAGACTGACACCATCACGAGGCGAGGCTGACACCAGACTGACCCCATCACGAGGCGAGGATGACACCAGACTGACCCCATCACGAGGCGAGGCTGACACCAGACTGACCCTATCACTAGGCGAGGCTGATAGAAGACTGACACCATCTCGAGGCGAGGCTGACACCAGACTGACCACATAACGAGGCGAGGCTGACACCAGACTGACCCCATCATGATGTGAGGCTGACACCAGTCTGACCCCATCACGAGGCGAAGCTATCACCAGACTGACCCCATCACTAGGCGAGGCTGACACCAGACTGACGCCATCACGAGGCGAGGCTGACACCAGACTGACCCCATCACGAGGCGAGACTGACACCGGACTGACCCCATCACGAGGCGAGGCTGACACCGGACTGACCCCATCACGAGGTGAGGCTGACACCAGACTGACACCATCACGAGGCGAGACTGACACCGGACTGACCCCATTACGAGGCGAGGCTGACACCAGACTGACAGCATCACGATGTGAGGCTGACACCAGACTGACCCCATCAAGAGGCGAGACTGACACCAGACTGACCCCATCACGAGGCGAGGCTGACACCTGACTGAACCCATCACGAGGCGAGGCTGACACCAGACTGACCCCATCACGAGGCGAGGCTGACACCAGACTGACCCCATCACGAGGCGAGGCTGACACCAGACTGACCCCATCACGAGGCGAGGCTGACACCAGACTGACCCCATCACGAGGCGAGGCTGACACCAGACTGACACCATCACGATGTGAGGCTTACACCAGACTGACACCATCACGAGGCGAGGCTGACACCAGACTGACCCCATCACGAGGCGAGGCTGACACCGGACTGACCCCACCACGAGGCGAGGCTGACACCAGACTGACACCATCATGATGTGAGGCTGACACCAGACTGACCCCATCACGAGGCGAGGCTGACACCAGACTGACCCTATCACAAGGCGAGGCTTATACCAGACTGACACCATCTCGAGGCCAGGCTGACACCAGACTGACCACATAACGAGGCGAGGCTGACACCAGACTGACCCCATCATGATGTGAGGCTGACACCAGTCTGACCCCATCACGAGGCGAGGCTGACACCAGACTGACGCCATCACGAGGCGAGGCTGACACCAGACTGACCCCATCACGAGGCGAGGCTGACACCAGACTGACCCCATCACGAGGCGAGGCTGACACCAGACTGACCCCATCACAAGGCGAGACTGACACCAGACTGACACCATCACGATGTGAGGCTGACACGAGACTGACACCATCACGAGGCGAGGCTGACACCAGACTGACCCCATTACGAGGCGAGGCTGACACCAGACTGACAGCATCACGATGTGAGGCTGAAACCAGACTGACCCCATCAATAGGCGAGACTGACACCAGACTGACCCCATCACGAGGCGAGGCTGACACCAGACTGAACCCATCACGAGGCGAGGCTGACACCAGACTGACCCCATCACGAGGCGAGGCTGACACCAGACTGACCCCATCACGAGGCGAGGCTGACACCAGACTGACCCCATCACGAGGTGAGGCTGACACCAGACTGACCCCATCACGAGGCGAGGCTGACACCAGACTGACTCCATCACGATGTGAGACTTACACCAGACTGACACCATCACGAGGCGAGGCTGACACCAGACTGACCCCATCACGAGGCGAGGCTGACACCAGACTGACACCATCATGATGTGAGGCTGACACCAGACTGACACCATCACAAGGCGAAGCTGACACAAGATTGACACCATCATGATGTGAGGCTGACACCAGACTGACCCCGTCACGGGGCGAGGCTGACACCAGACTGACCCCATCACGGGGCGAGACTGACACCAGACTGACCCAATCACAAGGCGAGGCTGAAACCAGACTGACACCATCACGAGGCGAGGCTGACACCAGACTGACCCCATCACGAGGCGAGACTGACACCAGACTGACCCCATCAAGAGCCGAGGCTGACACCAGACTGACCCCATCACGAGGCGAGGCTGAAACCAGACTGAACCCGTCACGAGGCAAGGCTGACACCAGACTGACCCAATCACAAGGCGAGGCTGAAACCAGACTGACACCATCACGAGGCGAGGCTGACACCAGACTGACCCCATCACGAGGCGAGACTGACACCGGACTGACCCCATCACGAGGCGAGGCTGACACCAGACTGACACCATCATGATGTGAGGCTGACACCAGACTGACCCCATCACGAGGTGAGGCTGACACCAGACTGACTCCATCACGAAGCGAGGCTGACACCAGACTGAACCCATCACGGGGCGAGGCTGACACCAGACTAACCCCATCACGAGGCGAGACTGACACCAGACTGACCCCATCACGAGGCGAGACTGACACCAGACTGACCCCATCATGATGTGAGGCTGACACCAGACTGACCCCATCACGAGGCGAGGCTGACACCAGACTGACCCCATCAAGAGGCGAGACTGACACCAGACTGACCCCATCACGAGGTGAGGCTGACACCAGACTGATCCCATCACGAGGCGAGGCTGACACCAGACTGACCCCATCACTAGGCGAGGCTGACACCAGACTGACCCCATCATGAGGCGAGGCTGACACCAGACTGACACGATCACGAGGCGAGGCTGACACCAGACTGACCCCATCACGAGGCGAGACTGACACCAGACTGACCCCATCACGAGGCGAGACTGACATCAGACTGACCCCATCACGAGGCGAGGCTGACACCAGACTGATCCCATCACGAGGCGAGGCTGACACCAGACTGACCCCATCACTAGGCAAGGCTGACACCAGACTGACCCCATCATGAGGCGAGGCTGACACCAGACTGACACGATCACGAGGCGAGGCTGACACCAGACTGACACCTTCATGATGTGAGGCTGACACCAGACTGACCCCATCACTAGGCGAGGCTGACACCAGACTGACCCCATGACGAGGCGAGACTGACTCCAGACTGACCCCATCATGTTGTGAGACTGACACCAGACTGACCCCATCACGAGGCGAGGCTGACATCAGACTGATCCCATCACGAGGTCAGGCTGACACCAGACTGACCCCATCACTAGGCGAGGCTGACACCAGACTGACCCCATCATGAGGCGAGGCTGACACCAGACTGACACGATCACGAGGCGAGGCTGACACCAGACTGACACCATCATGATGTGAGGCTGACACCAGACTGACCCCATCACTAGGCGAGGCTGACACCAGACTGATCCCATGACGAGGCGAGACTGACTCCAGACTGACCCCATTATGATGTGAGGCTGACACCAGACTGACCCCATCACGAGGTGAGGCTGACACCAGACTGACTCCATCACGAAGCGAGGCTGACACCAGACTGAACCCATCACGGGGCGAGGCTGACACCAGACTAACCCCATCACGAGGCGAGACTGACACCAGACTGACCCCATCACGGGACGAGGCTGACACCAGACTGACCCCATCACGAGGCGAGACTGACACCAGACTGACCCCATCATGATGTGTGACTGACACCAGACTGACCTCATCACGAGGCGATGCTGACACCAGACTGACCCCATCATGAGGCAAGGCTGACATCAGACTGACCCCTTCAGGAGGCGAGACTGACACCAGACTGACCCCATCACGAGGCGAGACTGACACCAGACTGACACCATCACGAGGCAAGGCTGACACCAGACTGACCCCATCATGATGTGAGGCTGACACTAGACTGACACCATCACTAGGCGAGACTGACACCAGACTGACCCCATCACGAGGCGAGGCTGACACCAGACTGACACCATCATGATGTGAGGCTGACACCAGACTGACCCCATCACGAGGCGAGGTTGACACCAGACTGACACCATCACGAGACGTGGCTGACACCAGACTGACCCCATCATGATGTGAGGCTGACACCAGACTGACCCCATCACGAGGCGAGACTGACACCAGACTGACCCCATCACGAGGTGAGACTGACACCAGACTGACCCCATCACGAGGCGAGACTGACACCAGACTGATACCATCACAAGGCGAGGCTGACAGCAGACTGACCCCATCACTAGGCGAGGCTGACACCAGACTGACCCCATCACGAGGCGAGGCTGACACCAGACTGACCCCATCACGAGGCGAGGCTGACACCAGACTGACCACATCACGAGGCGAGGCTGACACCAGACTGACCCCATCACGAAGCGAGGCTGACACCAGACTGACACCATCACAAGGCGAAGCTGACATAAGATTGACACCATCATGATGTGAGGATGACACCAGACTGACCCCGTCACGGAGCGAGGCTGACACCAGACTGACCCCATCACGGGGCGAGGCTGACACCTAACTGACCCCATCACGAGACGAGACTGACACCAGACTGACCCCATCAAGAGCCGAGGCTGACACCAGACTGACCCCATCACGAGGCGAGGCTGAAACCAGACTGAACCCGTCACGAGGCAAGGCTGACACCAGACTGACCCAATCACAAGGCGAGGCTGAAACCAGACTGACACCATCACGAGGCGAGGCTGACACCAGACTGACCCCATCAAGAGGCGAGACTGACACCGGACTGACCCCATCACGAGGCGAGGCTGACACCAGACTGACACCATCATGATGTGAAGCTGACACCAGACTGACACCATCAGGAGGCGAGGCTGACACCAGACTGACCCCATCACGAGGCGAGGCTGACACCAGACTGACCCCATCACGGGACGAGGCTGACACCAGACTGACCCCATCACGGGACGAGGCTGACACCAGACTGACCCCATCACGAGGCGAGACTGACACCAGACTGACACCATCACGAGGCGAGACTGACACCAGACTGACCCCATCACGAGGCGAGGCTGACACCAGACTGACCCCATCACGAGGCGGGGCTGACACCAGACTGACCCCATCACGAGGCGAGGCTGACACCAGACTGACACCATCACGAGGCGAGGCTGACACCAGACTGACCCCATCACGAAGCGAGGCTGACACCAGACTGACACCATCATGATGTGAGGCTGACACCAGACTGACCCCATCACGAGGCGAGGCTGACACCAGACTGACCCTATCACTAGGCGAGGCTGATACCAGACTGACACCATCTCGAGGCGAGGCTGACACCAGACTGACCACATAACGAGGCGAGGCTGACACCAGACTGACCCCATCATGATGTGAGGCTGACACCAGTCTGACCCCATCACGAGGCGAAGCTAACACCAGACTGACCCCATCACTAGGCGAGGCTGACACCAGACTGACGCCATCACGAGGCGAGGCTGACACCCGACTGACCCCATCACGAGGCGAGACTGACCCCGGACTGACCCCATCACGAGGCGAGGCTGACACCGGACTGACCCCATCACGAGGTGAGGCTGACACCAGACTGACACCATCACGAGGCGAGACTGACACCGGACTGACCCCATTACGAGGCGAGGCTGACACCAGACTGACAGCATCACGATGTGAGGCTGACACCAGACTGAACCCATCACGAGGCGAGGCTGACACCAGACTGACCCCATCACGAGGCGAGGCTGACACCAGACTGACCCCATCACGAGGCGAGGCTGACACAAGACTGACCCCATCACGAGGCGAGGCTGACACCAGACTGACCACATCAGGAGGCGAGGCTGACACCAGACTGACACCATCACGATGTGAGGCTGACACCAGACTGACACCATCACGAGGCGAAGCTGACTCCAGACTGACCCCATTACGAGGCGAGGCTGACACCAGACTGACAGCATCACGATGTGAGGCTGAAACCAGACTGACCCCATCAATAGGCGAGACTGACACCAGACTGACCCCATCACGAGGCGAGGCTGACACCAGACTGAACCCATCACGAGGCGAGGCTGACACCAGACTGACCCCATCACGAGGCGAGGCTGACACCAGACTGACACCATCACGATGTGAGGCTTACACCAGACTGACACCATCACGAGGCGAGGCTGACACCAGACTGACCCCATCACGAGGTGAGGCTGACACCAGACAGACACCATCATGATGTGAGGCTGACACCAGACTGACCCCATCACGAGGCGAGGCTGACACCAGACTGACCCTATCACTAGGCGAGGCTTATACCAGACTGACACCATATCGAGGCGAGGCTGACACCAGACTGACCACATAACGAGGCGAGGCTGACACCAGACTGACCCCATCATGATGTGAGGCTGACACCAGTCTGACCCCATCACGAGGCGAGGCTGACACCAGACTGACCCCATCACGAGGCGAGGCTGACACCAGACTGACCCCATCACGAGGCGAGGCTGACACCAGACTGACCCCGTCACGGGGCGAGGCTGACACCAGACTGACCCCATCACGAGGCGAGGCTGACACCAGACTGACGCCATCACGAGGCGAGACTGACACAGGACTGACCCCATCACGGGGCGAGGCTGACACCAGACTGACCCCATCACGAGGCGAGGCTGACACCAGACTGACACCATCACGAGACGTGGCTGACACCAGACTGACCCCATCATGATGTGAGGCTGACACCAGACTGACCCCATCACTAGGCGAGGCTGACACCAGACTGACACCATCACGAGGCGAGGCTGACACCAGACTGACCCCATCACGAGGTGAGGCTGACACCAGACAGACACCATCATGATGTGAGGCTGACACCAGACTGACCCCATCACGAGGCGAGGCTGACACCAGACTGAACCTATCACTAGGCGAGGCTTATACCAGACTGACACCATATCGAGGCGAGGCTGACACCAGACTGACCACATAACGAGGCGAGGCAGACACCAGACTGACCCCATCATGATGTGAGGCTGACACCAGTCTGACCCCATCACGAGGCGAGGCTGACACCAGACTGACCCCATCACGAGGCGAGGCTGACACCAGACTGACCCCATCACGAGGCGAGGCTGACACCAGACTGACCCCGTCACGGGGCGAGGCTGACACCAGACTGACCCCATCACGAGGCGAGGCTGACACCAGACTGACCCCATCACGAGGCGAGACTGACACAGGACTGACCCCATCACGGGGCGAGGCTGACACCAGACTGACCCCATCACGAGGCGAGGCTGACACCAGACTGACACCATCACGAGACGTGGCTGACACCAGACTGACCCCATCATGATGTGAGGCTGACACCAGACTGACCCCATCACTAGGCGAGGCTGACACCAGACTGACCCCATCACGAGGCGAGGCTGACACCAGACTGACACCATCACGAGGCGAGGCTGACACCAGACTGACACCATCATAATGTGAGGCTGACACCAGACTGACCCCATCACGAGGCGAGACTGACACCAGACTGACCCCATCACGAGGCGAGGCTGACACCAGACTGACCCCATCACTAGGCGAGGCTGACACCAGACTGACCCCATCACGAGGCGAGGCTGACACCAGGCTGACCCCATCACGAGGCGAGGCTGACACCAGACTGACCCCATCACTAGGCGAGGCTGACACCAGACTGACCCCATCACGAGGCGAGGCTGACACCAGACTGACCCCATCACGAGGCGAGGCTGACACCAGACTGACCCCATCACGAGGCGAGGCTGACACCAGACTGACCCCATCACGAAGCGAGGCTGACACCAGACTGACACCATCACAAGGCGAAGCTGACACAAGATTGACACCATCATGATGTGAGGCTGACACCAGACTGACCCCGTCACGGGGCGAGGCTGACACCAGACTGACCCCATCACGGGGCGAGGCTGACACCAGACTGACCCCATCACGAGACGAGACTGACACCAGACTGACACCATCAAGAGCCGAGGCTGACACCAGACTGACCCCATCACGAGGCGAGGCTGAAACCATACTGAACCCGTCACGAGGCAAGGCTGACACCAGACTGACCCAATCACAAGGCGAGGCTGAAACCAGACTGACACCATCACGAGGCGAGGCTGACACCAGACTGACCCCATCACGAGGCGAAACTGACACCGGACTGACCCCATCACGAGGCGAGGCTGACACCAGACTGACACCATCATGATGCGAGGCTGACACCAGACTGACCCCATTACGAGGTGAGGCTGACACCGGACTGACTCCATCACGAAGCGAGGCTGACACCAGACTGACTCCATCACGAAGCGAGGCTGACACCAGACTGACCCCATCACGAGGCGAGGCTGACACCAGACTAACCCCATCACGAGGCGAGACTGACACCAGACTGACCCCATCACGAGGCGAGACTGACACCAGACTGACCCCATCATGATGTGAGGCTGACACCAGACTGACCCCATCACGAGGCGATGCTGACACCAGACTGACCCCATCACGAGGCGAGACTGACACCAGACTGACCCCATCACGAGGCGAGACTGACACCAGACTGACACCATCACGAGGCGAGGCTGACACCAGACTGATCCCATCACGAGGCGAGGCTGACACCAGACTGACTCCATCACTAGGCGAGGCTGACAATAGACTGACCCCATCATGAGGCGAGGCTGACACCAGACTGACACGATCATGAGGCGAGGCTGACACCAGACTGACCCCATCACGAGGCGAGACTGACACCAGACTGACCCCATCACGAGGCGAGACTGACACCAGACTGACCCCATCACGAGGCGAGGCTCACACCAGACTGATCCCATCACGAGGCGAGGCTGACACCAGACTGACCCCATCACTAGGCAAGGCTGACACCAGACTGACCCCATCATGAGGCGAGGCTGACACCAGACTGACACGATCACGAGGCGAGGCTGACACCAGACTGACACCATCATGATGTGAGGCTGACACCAGACTGACCCCATCACTAGGCGAGTCTGACACCAGACTGACCCCATGACGAGGCGAGACTGACACCAGACTGACCCCATCATGTTGTGAGACTGACACCAGACTGACCCCATCACGAGGCGAGGCTGACACCAGACTGATCCCATCACGAGGCGAGGCTGACACCAGACTGACACCATCACTAGGCGAGGCTGACACCAGACTGACCCCATCATGAGGCGAGGCTGACACCAGACTGACACGATCACGAGGCGAGGCTGACACCAGACTGACACCTTCATGATGTGAGGCTGACACCAGACTGACCCCATCACTAGGCGAGGCTGACACCAGACTGACCCCATGACGAGGCGAGACTGACTCCAGACTGACCCCATCATGTTGTGAGGCTGACACCAGACTGACCCCATCACGAGGCGATGCTGACACCAGACTGACGCCATCACGAGGCGAGACTGACACCAGACTGACCCCAACACGAGGCGAGACTGACACCAGACTGACCCCATCACGGGACGAGGCTGACACCAGACTGACCCCATCACGAGGCGAGACTGACACCAGACTGACACCATCACGAGGCGAGACTGACACCAGACTGACCCCATCATGATGTGAGGCTGACACCAGACTGACCCCATCACGAGGCGATGCTGACACCAGACTGACCCCATCACGAGGCGAGACTGACACCAGACTGACCCCTTCATGAGGCGAGACTGACACCAGACTGACCCCATCACGGGACGAGGCTGACACCAGACTGACCCCATCACGAGGCGAGACTGACACCAGACTGACCCCATCACGAGGCGAGGCTGACACCAGACTGACCCCATCACGAGGCGGGGCTGACACCAGACTGACCCCATCACGAGGCGAGGCTGACACCAGACTGACACCATCACGAGGCGAGGCTGACACCAGACTGACACCATCACGAGACGAGGCAGACACCAGACTGACACCATCATGATGTGAGGCTGACACCAGACTGACCCCATCACAAGGTGAGACTGACCCCATCACGAGGCGATGCTGACACCAGACTGACACCATCACGAGGCGAGGTTGACACCAGACTGACCCCATCACGAGGCGAGACTGACACCAGACTGACCCCATCACGAGGCGAGGCTGAAACCAGACTGACCCCATCACGAGGCGAGACTGACACCAGACTGACCCCATCACGAAGCGAGGCTGACACCAGACTGACACCATCATGATGTGAGGCTGACACCAGACTGACCCTATCACGAGGAGAGGCTGACACCAGACTGACACCATCTCGAGGCGAGGCTGACACCACACTGACCCCATCACGAGGCGGGGCTGACACCAGACTGACCCCATCACGAGGCGGGGCTGACACCAGACTGACACCATCATGAGGTGAGGCTGACACCAGACTGACCCCATCACGAGGCGAGGCTGACACCAGACTGACCCCATCACGAGGCGAGGCTGACACCAGACTGACCCCATCACGAGGCGAGGCTGACACCAGACTGACACCATCACGAGGTGAGGCTGACACCAGACTGACCCCATCACGAGGCGAGGCTGACACCAGACTGACCCCATCACGAGGCGAGGCTGACACCAGACTGACCCCATCACGAGGCGAGGCTGACACCAGACTGACACCATCACGAGGCGAGGCTGACCCCAGACTGACACCATCATGATGTGAGGCTGACACCAGACTGACCCCATCACGAGGCGAGGCTGACACCAGACTGACACGATCACGAGGCGAGGCTGACACCAGACTGACACCATCATGATGTGAGGCTGACACCAGACTGACCCCATCACGAGGCGAGGCTGACACCAGACTGACCCTATCACTAGACAAGGCTGACACCAGACTGACCCCATCACGATGTGAGGCTGAAACCAGACTGACACCATCACGAGGCAAGGCTGACACCAGACTGACCCCATCACGAGGCGAAACTGACACCAGACTGACCCCATCACGAGGCGAGGCTGACACCAGACTGACACCATCATCATGTGAGGCTGACACCAGACTGACCCCATCACGAGGCGAGGCTGACACCAGACTGACACCATCACGAGGCGAGGCTGACACCAGACTGACACCATCTCGAGGCGAGGCTGACACCAGACTGACCCCATCACGAGGCGGGGCTGACACCAGACTGACCCCATCACGAGGCGAGGCTGACACCAGACTGACCCCATCACGAGGCGAGGCTGACACCAGACTGACCCCATCACGAGGCGGGGCTGACACCAGACTGACCCCATCACGAGGCGAGGCTGACACCAGACTGACCCCATCACGAGGCGAGGCTGACACCAGACTGACCCCATCACGAGGCGAGGCTGACACCAGACTGACCCCATCACGAGGCGAGGCTGACACCAGACTGACCCCATCACGAGGCGAGGCTGACACCAGACTGACACCATCACGAGGCGAGGCTGACACCAGACTGACACCATCCAGAGGCGAGGCTGACACCAGACTGACCCCATCACGAGGCGAGGCTGACACCAGACTGACACCATCACGAGGCGAGGCTGACACCAGACTGACACCATCCAGAGGCGAGGCTGACACCAGACTGACCCCATCACGAGGCGAGGCTGACACCAGACTGACCCCATCACGAGGCGAGACTGACACCGTACTGACCCCAACACGAGGCGAGGCTGACACCAGACTGACACCATCATGATGTGAGGCTAACACCAGACTGACCCCATCACGAGGCGAGGCTGACACCAGACTGACCCCATTACGAGGCGAGGCTGACACCAGACTGACACCATCACGAGAAGAGGCTGACACTAGACTGACCCCATCACGAGGCGAGGTTGACACCAGACTGACACCATCATGATGTGAGACTGACACCAGACTGACGCCATCACGATGCGAGGCTGACACCAGACTGACCCCATCACGAGGCGTTGTTGACACCAGACATACCCCATCATGAGGCGAGGCTGACACCTGACTGACACCATCATGATGTGAGGCTGACACCAGACTGACCCCATCACGAGGCGAGACTGACACCAGACTGACCCCATCACGAGGCGAGACTGACACCAGACTGACCCCATCACGAGGCGAGACTGACACCAGACTGACCCCATCACGAGGCGAGACTGACACCAGACTGACACCATCATGATGTGAGGCTGACACCAGACTGACCCCATCACGAGGCGAGGCTGACACCAGACTGACCCCATCACGAGGCGAGACTGACACCGGACTGACCCCACCACGAGGCAAGGCTGACACCAGACTGACACCATCATGATGTGAGGCTGACACCAGACTGACCCCATCACGAGGCGAGGCTGACACCAGACTGACCCCATCACGAGGCGAGGCTGACACCAGACTGACCCCATCACGAGGCGAGGCTGACACCAGACTGACACCATCACGAGGCGAGGCTGACACCAGACTGACCCCATCAAGAGGCGAGACTGACACCAGCCTGACCCCATCACGAGGCGAGGCTGACACTAAACTGACACCATCACGAGGCGAGGCTGACACCAGACTGACCCCATCACGAGGCGAGGCTGACACCAGACTGACCCCATCATGAGGCGAGACTGACACCGGACTGACCCCAACACGAGGCGAGGCTGACACCAGACTGACACCATCATGATGTGAGGCTGACACCAGACTGACCCCATCACGAGGCGAGGCTGACACCAGACTAACCCCATCACTAGGCGAGGCTGAAACCAGACTGACACCATCACGAGGCGAGGCTGACACCAGACTGACCCCATCACGAGGCGAGGCTGACACCAGACTGACCCCATCACGAGGCGAGGCTGACACCAGCCTGACCCCATCACGAGGCGAGGCTGACACTAAACTGACACCATCACGAGGCGAGGCTGACACCAGACTGACCCCATCACGAGGCGAGGCTGACACCAGACTGACCCCATCATGAGGCGAGACTGACACCGGACTGACCCCAACACGAGGCGAGGCTGACACCAGACTGACACCATCATGATGTGAGGCTGACACCAGACTGACCCCATCACGAGGCGAGGCTGACACCAGACTGACCCCATCACTAGGCGAGGCTGAAACCAGACTGACACCATTACGAGGCGAGGCTGACACCAGACTGACCCCATCACGAGGCGAGGCTGACACCAGACTGACACCATCATGATGTGAGGCTGACACCAGACTGACCCCATCACGAGGCGAGGCTGACACCAGACTGACCCCATCACGAGGTGAGGCTGACACCAGACTGACCCCATCACGAGGCGAGGCTGACACCGGACTGACCCCATCACGAGGCGATGCTGACACACAGACTGACCCCATCACGAGGCGAGGCTGACACCAGACTGACACCATCATGATGTGAGGCTGACACCAGACTGACCCCATCACGAGGCGAGACTGACACCAAACTGACACCATCATGATGTGAGGCTGACACCAGACTGACACCATCATGATGTGAGGCTGACACCAGACTGACCCTATCACTAGGTGAGGCTGACACCAGACTGACACCATCTCGAGGCGAGGCTGACACCACACTGACCCCATCACGAGGCGGGGCTGACACCAGACTGACCCCATCAAGAGGCGAGGCTGACACCAGACTGACACCATCATGAGGTGAGGCTGACACCAGACTGACCCCATCACGAGGCGAGGCTGACACCAGACTGACCCCATCACGAGGCGAGGCTGTCACCAGACTGACCCCATCACGAGGCGAGGCTGACACCAGACTGACACCATCACGAGGTGAGGCTGACACCAGACTGACCCCATCACGAGGCGAGGCTGACACCAGACTGACCCCATCACGAGGCAAGGCTGACACCAGACTGACCCCATCACGAGGCGAGGCTGACACCAGACTGACACCATCACGAGGCGAGGCTGACACCAGACTGACACCATCACGAGGCGAGACTGACACCAGACTGACACCATCACGAGGCGAGGCTGACCCCAGACTGACACCATCATGATGTGAGGCTGACACCAGACTGACCCCATCACGAGGCGAGGCTGACACCAGACTGACACGATCACGAGGCGAGGCTGACACCAGACTGACACCATCATGATGTGAGGCTGACACCAGACTGACCCCATCACGAGGCGAGGCTGACACCAGACTGACCCTATCACTAGACAAGGCTGACACCAGACTGACCCCATCACGATGTGAGGCTGAAACCAGACTGACCCCATCACGAGGCGAGGCTGACACCAGACTGACACCATCATGATGTGAGGCTGACACCAGACTGACCCCATCACGAGGCGAGGCTGACACCAGACTGACACCATCACGAGGCGAGGCTGACACCAGACTGACACCATCTCGAGGCGAGGCTGACACCAGACTGACCCCATCACGAGGCGGGGCTGACACCAGACTGACCCCATCACGAGGCGAGGCTGACACCAGACTGACCCCATCACGAGGCGAGGCTGACACCAGACTGACCCCATCACGAGGCGGGGCTGACACCAGACTGACCCCATCACGAGGCGAGGCTGACACCAGACTGACCCCATCACGAGGCGAGGCTGACACCAGACTGACCCCATCACGAGGCGAGGCTGACACCAGACTGACCCCATCACGAGGCGAGGCTGACACCAGACTATCACCATCATGATGTGAGGCTGACACCAGACTGACCCCATCACGAGGCGAGGCTGACACCAGACTGACCCCATCACGAGGCGAGGCTGACACCAGACTGACCCCATCACGAGGCGAGGCTGACACCAGACTGACACCATCACGAGGTGAGGCTGACACCAGACTGACACCATCCAGAGGCGAGGCTGACACCAGACTGACACCATCACGAGGCGAGACTGACACCAGACTGACCCCATCACGAGGCGAGGCTGACACGTGACTGACACCATCATGATGTGAGGCTGACACCAGACTGACCCCATCACGAGGCGAGGCTGACACCAGACTGACCCCATCACGAGGCGAGACTGACACCGGACTGACCCCACCACGAGGCGAGGCTGACACCAGACTGACACCATCATGAGGTGAGGCTGACACCAGACTGACCCCATCACGAGGCGAGGCTGACACCAGACTGACCCTATCACTAGGCGAGGTTGACACCAGACTGACACCATCACGAGGCGAGGCTGACACCAGACTGACCCCATCACGAGGCGAGGCTGACACCAGACTGACCCCATCACGAGGCGAGGCTGACACCAGACTGACCCCATCACGAGGCGAGGCTGACACCAGACTGACACCATCACGATGTGAGACTGACACCAGACTAACCCCATCACGAGGCGAGGCTGACACCAGACTGACACCATCACGAGGCGAGGCTGACACCAGACTGACCCCATCACGAGGCGAGACTGACACCAGACTGTCACCATCATGATGTGAGGCTGACACCAGACTGACACCATCATGATGTGAGGCTGACACCAGACTGACCCTATCACTAGGCGAGGCTGACACCAGACTGACACCATCTCGAGGCGAGGCTGACACCACACTGACCCCATCACGAGGCGGGGCTGACACCAGACTGACCCCATCAAGAGGCGAGGCTGACACCAGACTGACACCATCATGAGGTGAGGCTGACACCAGACTGACCCCATCACGAGGCGAGGCTGACACCAGACTGACCCCATCACGAGGCGAGGCTGTCACCAGACTGACCCCATCACGAGGCGAGGCTGACACCAGACTGACACCATCACGAGGTGAGGCTGACACCAGACTGACCCCATCACGAGGCGAGGCTGACACCAGACTGACCCCATCACGAGGCAAGGCTGACACCAGACTGACCCCATCACGAGGCGAGGCTGACACCAGACTGACACCATCACGAGGCGAGGCTGACACCAGACTGACACCATCACGAGGCGAGACTGACACCAGACTGACACCATCACGAGGCGAGGCTGACCCCAGACTGACACCATCATGATGTGAGGCTGACACCAGACTGACCCCATCACGAGGCGAGGCTGACACCAGACTGACACGATCACGAGGCGAGGCTGACACCAGACTGACACCATCATGATGTGAGGCTGACACCAGACTGACCCCATCACGAGGCGAGGCTGACACCAGACTGACCCTATCACTAGACAAGGCTGACACCAGACTGACCCCATCACGATGTGAGGCTGAAACCAGACTAACCCCATCACGAGGCGAGGCTGACACCAGACTGACACCATCATGATGTGAGGCTGACACCAGACTGACCCCATCACGAGGCGAGGCTGACACCAGACTGACACCATCACGAGGCGAGGCTGACACCAGACTGACACCATCTCGAGGCGAGGCTGACACCAGACTGACCCCATCACGAGGCGGGGCTGACACCAGACTGACCCCATCACGAGGCGAGGCTGACACCAGACTGACCCCATCACGAGGCGAGGCTGACACCAGACTGACCCCATCACGAGGCGGGGCTGACACCAGACTGACCCCATCACGAGGCGAGGCTGACACCAGACTGACCCCATCACGAGGCGAGGCTGACACCAGACTGACCCCATCACGAGGCGAGGCTGACACCAGACTGACCCCATCACGAGGCGAGGCTGACACCAGACTATCACCATCATGATGTGAGGCTGACACCAGACTGACCCCATCACGAGGCGAGGCTGACACCAGACTGACCCCATCACGAGGCGAGGCTGACACCAGACTGACCCCATCACGAGGCGAGGCTGACACCAGACTGACACCATCACGAGGTGAGGCTGACACCAGACTGACACCATCCAGAGGCGAGGCTGACACCAGACTGACACCATCACGAGGCGAGACTGACACCAGACTGACCCCATCACGAGGCGAGGCTGACACGTGACTGACACCATCATGATGTGAGGCTGACACCAGACTGACCCCATCACGAGGCGAGGCTGACACCAGACTGACCCCATCACGAGGCGAGACTGACACCGGACTGACCCCACCACGAGGCGAGGCTGACACCAGACTGACACCATCATGAGGTGAGGCTGACACCAGACTGACCCCATCACGAGGCGAGGCTGACACCAGACTGACCCTATCACTAGGCGAGGTTGACACCAGACTGACACCATCACGAGGCGAGGCTGACACCAGACTGACCCCATCACGAGGCGAGGCTGACACCAGACTGACCCCATCACGAGGCGAGGCTGACACCAGACTGACCCCATCACGAGGCGAGGCTGACACCAGACTGACACCATCACGATGTGAGACTGACACCAGACTAACCCCACCACGAGGCGAGGCTGACACCAGACTGACACCATCACGAGGCGAGGCTGACACCAGACTGACCCCATCACGAGGCGAGACTGACACCAGACTGTCACCATCATGATGTGAGGCTGACACCAGACTGACACCATCATGATGTGAGGCTGACACCAGACTGACCCCATCACGAGGCGAGGCTGACACCAGACTGACCCTATCACTAGGCGAGGCTGACACCAGACTGACACCATCTCGAGGTGAGGCTGACACCAGACTGACCCCATCACGAGGCGGGGCTGACACCAGACTGACCCCATAACGAGGCGAGGCTGACACCAGACTGACCCCATCACGAGGAGAGGCTGACACCAGACTGACCCCAACACGAGGCGGAGCTGACACCAGACTGTTCCCATCACGAGGCGAGGCTGACACCAGACTGACCCCATCACGAGTCGAGACTGACACCAGACTGACACCATCACGAGGCGAGGCTGACACCAGACTGACACCATCCAGAGGCGAGGCTGACACCAGACTGACACCATCACGAGGCGAGGCTGACACCAGACTGACCCCATCACGAGGCGAGGCTGACACGTGACTGACACAATCATGATGTGAGGCTGACACCAGACTGACCCCATCACGAGGCGAGGCTGACACCAGACTGACCCCATCACGAGGCGAGACTGACACCGTACTGACCCCAACACGAGGCGAGGCTGACACCAGACTGACACCATCATGATGTGAGGCTGACACCAGACTGACCCCATCACGAGGCGAGGCTGACACCAGACTGACCCTATCACTAGGCGAGGCTGAAACCAGACTGACACCATTACGAGGCGAGGCTGACACCAGACTGACACCATCACGAGGCGAGGCTGACACCAGACTGACACCATCCAGAGGCGAGGCTGACACCAGACTGACACCATCACGAGGCGAGGCTGACACCAGACTGACCCCATCACGAGGCGAGGCTGAAACGTGACTGACACAATCATGATGTGAGGCTGACACCAGACTGACCCCATCACGAGGCGAGGCTGACACCAGACTGACCCCATCACGAGGCGAGACTGACACCGGACTGACCCCAACACGAGGCGAGGCTGACACCAGACTGACACCATCATGATGTGAGGCTGACACCAGACTGACCCCATCACGAGGCGAGGCTGACACCAGACTGACCCTATCACTAGGCGAGGCTGAAACCAGACTGACACCATTACGAGGCGAGACTGACACCAGACTGACCCCATCACGAGGCGAGGCTGACACCAGACTGACCCCATCACGAGGCGAGGCTGACACCAGACTGACACCATCATGATGTGAGGCTAACACCAGACTGACCCCATCACGAGGCAAGGCTGACACCAGACTGACCCCATTACGAGGCGAGGCTGACACCAGACTGCCACCATCACGAGGCGAGGCTGACACCAGACTGACACCATCACGAGAAGAGGCTGACACTAGACTGACCCCATCACGAGGCGAGGTTGACACCAGACTGACACCATCATGATGTGAGACTGACACCAGACTGACGCCATCACGATGCGAGGCTGACACCAGACTGACCCCATCACGAGGCGTTGTTGACACCAGACTTACCCCATCACGAGGCGAGGCTGACACCTGACTGACACCATCATGATGTGAGGCTGACACCAGACTGACCCCATCACGAGGCGAGACTGACACCAGGCTGACCCCATCACGAGGCGAGACTGACACCAGACTGACACCATCACGAGGCGAGACTGACACCAGACTGACCCCATCACGAGGCGAGACTGACACCAGACTGACACCATCATGATGTGAGGCTGACACCAGACTGACCCCATCACGAGGCGAGGCTGACACCAGACTGACCCCATCACGAGGCGAGACTGACACCGGACTGACCCCACCACGAGGCGAGGCTGACACCAGACTGACACCATCATGATGTGAGGCTGACACCAGACTGACCCCATCACGAGGCGAGGTTGACACCAGACTGACCATATCACTAGGCGAGGCTCACACCAGACTGACACCATCACGAGGCGAGGCTGACACCAGACTGACCCCATCATGAGGCGAGGCTGACACCAGACTGACCCCATCACGAGGCGAGGCTGACACCAGACTGACCCCATCACGAGGCGAGGCTGACACCAGACTGACCCCATCACGAGGCGAGGCTGACACCAGACTGACACCATCACGAGGCGAGACTGACACCGGACTGACCCCACCACGAGGCGAGGCTGACACCAGACTGACACCATCATGATTTGAGGCTGACACCAGACTGACCCCATCACGAGGCGAGGTTGACACCAGACTGACCCTATCACTAGGCGAGGCTGACACCAGACTGACACCATCACGAGGCGAGGCTGACACCAGACTGACCCCATCACGAGGCGAGGCTGACACCAGACTGACCCCATCACGAGGCGAGGCTGACACCAGACTGACCCCATCACGAGGCGAGGCTGACACCAGACGGACACCATCACGAGACAAGGCTGACACCAGACTGACCCCATCACGAGGCGAGGCTGACACCAGACTGACACCATCACGAGGCGAGGCTGACACCAAACTGACACCATCACGAGGCGAGGCTGACTCCAGACTGACCCCATCACGAGGCGAGACTGACACCAGACTGACACCATCATGATGTGAGGCTGACACCAGACTGACCCCATCACGAGGCGAGGCTGACACCAGACTGACACCATCACGATGCGAGGCTGACACCAAACTGACACCATCACGAGGCGAGACTGACACCAGACTGACCCCATCACGAGGCGAGACTGACACCAGACTGACACCATCATGATGTGAGGCTGACACCAGACTGACCCCATCACGAGGCGAGGCTGACACCAGACTGACCCCATCACGAGGCGAGACTGACACCGGACTGACCCCACCACGAGGCGAGGCTGACACCAGACTGACACCATCATGATGTGAGGCTGACACCAGACTGACCCCATCACGAGGCGAGGTTGACACCAGACTGACCCTATCACTAGGCGAGGCTGACACCAGACTGACACCATCACGAGGCGAGGCTGACACCAGACTGACCCCATCACGAGGCGAGGCTGACACCAGACTGACCCCATCACGAGGCGAGGCTGACACCAGCCTGACCCCATCACGAGGCGAGGCTGACACTAGACTGACACCATCACGAGGCGAGGCTGACACCAGACTGACCCCATCATGAGGCGAGGCTGACACCAGACTGACCCCATCATGAGGCGAGACTGACACCGGACTGACCCCAACACGAGGCGAGGCTGACACCAGACTGACACCATCATGATGTGAGGCTGACACCAGACTGACCCCATCACGAGGCGAGGCTGACACCAGACTGACCCTATCACTAAGCGAGGCTGAAACCAGACTGACACCATTACGAGGCGAGGCTGACACCAGACTGACCCCATCACGAGGCGAGGCTGACACCAGACTGACCCCATCACGAGGCGAGGCTGACACCAGACTGACCCCATCACGAGGCGAGGCTGACACCAGACTGACACCATCACGAGACGAGGCTGACACCAGACTGACCCCATCACGAGGCGAGACTGACACCAGACTGACCCCATCACGAGGCGAGGCTGACACCAGACTGACACCATCATGATGTGAGGCTAACACCAGACTGACCCCATCACGAGGCGAGGCTGACACCAGACTGACCCCATTACGAGGCGAGGCTGACACCAGACTGCCACCATCACGAGGCGAGGCTGACACCAGACTGACACCATCACGAGAAGAGGCTGACACTAGACTGACCCCATCACGAGGCGAGGTTGACACCAGACTGACACCATCATGATGTGAGACTGACACCAGACTGACGCCATCACGATGCGAGGCTGACACCAGACTGACCCCATCACGAGGCGTTGTTGACACCAGACTTACCCCATCACGAGGCGAGGCTGACACCTGACTGACACCATCATGATGTGAGGCTGACACCAGACTGACCCCATCACGAGGCGAGGCTGACACCAGACTGACCCCATCACGAGGCGAGGTTGACACCAGACTGACACCATCATGATGTGAGTCTGACACCAGACTATCACCATCACGATGTGAGGCTGACACCAGACTTACCCCATCACAAGGCAAGGCTGACACCAGACTGACCCCATCACGAGGCGAGGCTGACACCAGACTGACACCATCACGAGGCGAAGCTGACACCAGACTGACACCATCCAGAGGCGAGGCTGACACCAGACTGACACCATCACGAGGCGAGGCTGACACCAGACTGACCCCATCACGAGGCGAGGCTGACACGTGACTGACACAATCATGATGTGAGGCTGACACCAGACTGACCCCATCACGAGGCGAGGCTGACACCAGACTGACCCCATCACGAGGCGAGACTGACACCGGACTGACCCCAACACGAGGCGAGGCTGACACCAGACTGACACCATCATGATGTGAGGCTGACACCAGACTGACCCCATCACGAGGCGAGGCTGACACCAGACTGACCCTATCACTAGGCAAGGCTAAAACCAGACTGACACCATTACGAGGCGAGGCTGACACCAGACTGACCCCATCACGAGGCGAGGCTGACACCAGACTGACCCCATCACGAGGCGAGGCTGACACCAGACTGACCCCATCACGAGGCGAGGCTGACACCAGACAGACACCATCACGAGGCGAGGCTGACACCAGACTGACACCATCACGAGGCGAGGCTGACACCAGACTGACCCCATCACGAGGCGAGACTGACACCAGACTGACACCATCATGATGTGAGGCTGACACCAGACTGACAACATCATGATGTGAGGCTGACACCAGACTGACCCCATGAAGAGGCGAGGCTGACACCAAACTGACCCCATCATGAGGCGAGGCTGACACCAGACTGACCCTATCACTAGGCGAGGCTGACACCAAACTGACACCATCACGAGGCGAGGCTGACACCAGACTGACACCATCATGATGATGGGCTGACACCTGACTGACACCATCATGATGTGAGGCTGACACCAGACTGACCCCATCACGAGGCTAGGCTGACACCAGACTGACCCTATCACTAGGTGAGGCTGACACCAGACTGACACCATCTCGAGGCGAGGCTGACACCAGACTGACCCCATCACGAGGCGGGGCTGACACCAGACTGACCCCATCACGAGGCGAGGCTGACACCAGACTGACCCCATCACGAGGCGAGGCTGACACCAGACTGACCCCAACACGAGGCGGGGCTGACACCAGACTGTTCCCATCACGAGGCGAGGCTGACACCAGACTGACCCCATCACGAGGCGAGACTGACACCAGACTGACACCATCATGATGTGAGGCTGACACCAGACTGACCCCATCACGAGGCGAGGCTGACACCAGACTGACCCCATCACGAGGCGAGACTGACACCGGACTGACCCCACCACGAGGCAAGGCTGACACCAGACTGACACCATCATGATGTGAGGCTGACACCAGACTGACCCCATCACGAGGCGAGGCTGACACCAGACTGACCCCATCACGAGGCGAGGCTGACACCAGACTGACCCCATCACGAGGCGAGGCTGACACCAGACTGACACCATCACGAGGCGAGGCTGACACCAGACTGACCCCATCAAGAGGCGAGACTGACACCAGCCTGACCCCATCACGAGGCGAGGCTGACACTAAACTGACACCATCACGAGGCGAGGCTGACACCAGACTGACCCCATCACGAGGCGAGGCTGACACCAGACTGACCCCATCATGAGGCGAGACTGACACCGGACTGACCCCAACACGAGGCGAGGCTGACACCAGACTGACACCATCATGATGTGAGGCTGACACCAGACTGACCCCATCACGAGGCGAGGCTGACACCAGACTAACCCCATCACTAGGCGAGGCTGAAACCAGACTGACACCATCACGAGGCGAGGCTGACACCAGACTGACCCCATCACGAGGCGAGGCTGACACCAGACTGACCCCATCACGAGGCGAGGCTGACACCAGCCTGACCCCATCACGAGGCGAGGCTGACACTAAACTGACACCATCACGAGGCGAGGCTGACACCAGACTGACCCCATCACGAGGCGAGGCTGACACCAGACTGACCCCATCATGAGGCGAGACTGACACCGGACTGACCCCAACACGAGGCGAGGCTGACACCAGACTGACACCATCATGATGTGAGGCTGACACCAGACTGACCCCATCACGAGGCGAGGCTGACACCAGACTGACCCCATCACTAGGCGAGGCTGAAACCAGACTGACACCATTACGAGGCGAGGCTGACACCAGACTGACCCCATCACGAGGCGAGGCTGACACCAGACTGACACCATCATGATGTGAGGCTGACACCAGACTGACCCCATCACGAGGCGAGGCTGACACCAGACTGACCCCATCACGAGGTGAGGCTGACACCAGACTGACCCCATCACGAGGCGAGGCTGACACCGGACTGACCCCATCACGAGGCGATGCTGACACACAGACTGACCCCATCACGAGGCGAGGCTGACACCAGACTGACACCATCATGATGTGAGGCTGACACCAGACTGACCCCATCACGAGGCGAGACTGACACCAAACTGACACCATCATGATGTGAGGCTGACACCAGACTGACACCATCATGATGTGAGGCTGACACCAGACTGACCCTATCACTAGGCGAGGCTGACACCAGACTGACACCATCTCGAGGCGAGGCTGACACCACACTGACCCCATCACGAGGCGGGGCTGACACCAGACTGACCCCATCAAGAGGCGAGGCTGACACCAGACTGACACCATCATGAGGTGAGGCTGACACCAGACTGACCCCATCACGAGGCGAGGCTGACACCAGACTGACCCCATCACGAGGCGAGGCTGTCACCAGACTGACCCCATCACGAGGCGAGGCTGACACCAGACTGACACCATCACGAGGTGAGGCTGACACCAGACTGACCCCATCACGAGGCGAGGCTGACACCAGACTGACCCCATCACGAGGCAAGGCTGACACCAGACTGACCCCATCACGAGGCGAGGCTGACACCAGACTGACACCATCACGAGGCGAGGCTGACACCAGACTGACACCATCACGAGGCGAGACTGACACCAGACTGACACCATCACGAGGCGAGGCTGACCCCAGACTGACACCATCATGATGTGAGGCTGACACCAGACTGACCCCATCACGAGGCGAGGCTGACACCAGACTGACACGATCACGAGGCGAGGCTGACACCAGACTGACACCATCATGATGTGAGGCTGACACCAGACTGACCCCATCACGAGGCGAGGCTGACACCAGACTGACCCTATCACTAGACAAGGCTGACACCAGACTGACCCCATCACGATGTGAGGCTGAAACCAGACTGACCCCATCACGAGGCGAGGCTGACACCAGACTGACACCATCATGATGTGAGGCTGACACCAGACTGACCCCATCACGAGGCGAGGCTGACACCAGACTGACACCATCACGAGGCGAGGCTGACACCAGACTGACACCATCTCGAGGCGAGGCTGACACCAGACTGACCCCATCACGAGGCGGGGCTGACACCAGACTGACCCCATCACGAGGCGAGGCTGACACCAGACTGACCCCATCACGAGGCGAGGCTGACACCAGACTGACCCCATCACGAGGCGGGGCTGACACCAGACTGACCCCATCACGAGGCGAGGCTGACACCAGACTGACCCCATCACGAGGCGAGGCTGACACCAGACTGACCCCATCACGAGGCGAGGCTGACACCAGACTGACCCCATCACGAGGCGAGGCTGACACCAGACTGACACCATCACGAGGTGAGGCTGACACCAGACTGACACCATCCAGAGGCGAGGCTGACACCAGACTGACACCATCACGAGGCGAGACTGACACCAGACTGACCCCATCACGAGGCGAGGCTGACACGTGACTGACACCATCATGATGTGAGGCTGACACCAGACTGACCCCATCACGAGGCGAGGCTGACACCAGACTGACCCCATCACGAGGCGAGACTGACACCGGACTGACCCCACCACGAGGCGAGGCTGACACCAGACTGACACCATCATGAGGTGAGGCTGACACCAGACTGACCCCATCACGAGGCGAGGCTGACACCAGACTGACCCTATCACTAGGCGAGGTTGACACCAGACTGACACCATCACGAGGCGAGGCTGACACCAGACTGACCCCATCACGAGGCGAGGCTGACACCAGACTGACCCCATCACGAGGCGAGGCTGACACCAGACTGACCCCATCACGAGGCGAGGCTGACACCAGACTGACACCATCACGATGTGAGACTGACACCAGACTAACCCCATCACGAGGCGAGGCTGACACCAGACTGACACCATCACGAGGCGAGGCTGACACCAGACTGACCCCATCACGAGGCGAGACTGACACCAGACTGTCACCATCATGATGTGAGGCTGACACCAGACTGACACCATCATGATGTGAGGCTGACACCAGACTGACCCTATCACTAGGCGAGGCTGACACCAGACTGACACCATCTCGAGGCGAGGCTGACACCACACTGACCCCATCACGAGGCGGGGCTGACACCAGACTGACCCCATCAAGAGGCGAGGCTGACACCAGACTGACACCATCATGAGGTGAGGCTGACACCAGACTGACCCCATCACGAGGCGAGGCTGACACCAGACTGACCCCATCACGAGGCGAGGCTGTCACCAGACTGACCCCATCACGAGGCGAGGCTGACACCAGACTGACACCATCACGAGGTGAGGCTGACACCAGACTGACCCCATCACGAGGCGAGGCTGACACCAGACTGACCCCATCACGAGGCAAGGCTGACACCAGACTGACCCCATCACGAGGCGAGGCTGACACCAGACTGACACCATCACGAGGCGAGGCTGACACCAGACTGACACCATCACGAGGCGAGACTGACACCAGACTGACACCATCACGAGGCGAGGCTGACCCCAGACTGACACCATCATGATGTGAGGCTGACACCAGACTGACCCCATCACGAGGCGAGGCTGACACCAGACTGACACGATCACGAGGCGAGGCTGACACCAGACTGACACCATCATGATGTGAGGCTGACACCAGACTGACCCCATCACGAGGCGAGGCTGACACCAGACTGACCCTATCACTAGACAAGGCTGACACCAGACTGACCCCATCACGATGTGAGGCTGAAACCAGACTAACCCCATCACGAGGCGAGGCTGACACCAGACTGACACCATCATGATGTGAGGCTGACACCAGACTGACCCCATCACGAGGCGAGGCTGACACCAGACTGACACCATCACGAGGCGAGGCTGACACCAGACTGACACCATCTCGAGGCGAGGCTGACACCAGACTGACCCCATCACGAGGCGGGGCTGACACCAGACTGACCCCATCACGAGGCGAGGCTGACACCAGACTGACCCCATCACGAGGCGAGGCTGACACCAGACTGACCCCATCACGAGGCGGGGCTGACACCAGACTGACCCCATCACGAGGCGAGGCTGACACCAGACTGACCCCATCACGAGGCGAGGCTGACACCAGACTGACCCCATCACGAGGCGAGGCTGACACCAGACTGACCCCATCACGAGGCGAGGCTGACACCAGACTATCACCATCATGATGTGAGGCTGACACCAGACTGACCCCATCACGAGGCGAGGCTGACACCAGACTGACCCCATCACGAGGCGAGGCTGACACCAGACTGACCCCATCACGAGGCGAGGCTGACACCAGACTGACACCATCACGAGGTGAGGCTGACACCAGACTGACACCATCCAGAGGCGAGGCTGACACCAGACTGACACCATCACGAGGCGAGACTGACACCAGACTGACCCCATCACGAGGCGAGGCTGACACGTGACTGACACCATCATGATGTGAGGCTGACACCAGACTGACCCCATCACGAGGCGAGGCTGACACCAGACTGACCCCATCACGAGGCGAGACTGACACCGGACTGACCCCACCACGAGGCGAGGCTGACACCAGACTGACACCATCATGAGGTGAGGCTGACACCAGACTGACCCCATCACGAGGCGAGGCTGACACCAGACTGACCCTATCACTAGGCGAGGTTGACACCAGACTGACACCATCACGAGGCGAGGCTGACACCAGACTGACCCCATCACGAGGCGAGGCTGACACCAGACTGACCCCATCACGAGGCGAGGCTGACACCAGACTGACCCCATCACGAGGCGAGGCTGACACCAGACTGACACCATCACGATGTGAGACTGACACCAGACTAACCCCACCACGAGGCGAGGCTGACACCAGACTGACACCATCACGAGGCGAGGCTGACACCAGACTGACCCCATCACGAGGCGAGACTGACACCAGACTGTCACCATCATGATGTGAGGCTGACACCAGACTGACACCATCATGATGTGAGGCTGACACCAGACTGACCCCATCACGAGGCGAGGCTGACACCAGACTGACCCTATCACTAGGCGAGGCTGACACCAGACTGACACCATCTCGAGGTGAGGCTGACACCAGACTGACCCCATCACGAGGCGGGGCTGACACCAGACTGACCCCATAACGAGGCGAGGCTGACACCAGACTGACCCCATCACGAGGAGAGGCTGACACCAGACTGACCCCAACACGAGGCGGAGCTGACACCAGACTGTTCCCATCACGAGGCGAGGCTGACACCAGACTGACCCCATCACGAGTCGAGACTGACACCAGACTGACACCATCACGAGGCGAGGCTGACACCAGACTGACACCATCCAGAGGCGAGGCTGACACCAGACTGACACCATCACGAGGCGAGGCTGACACCAGACTGACCCCATCACGAGGCGAGGCTGACACGTGACTGACACAATCATGATGTGAGGCTGACACCAGACTGACCCCATCACGAGGCGAGGCTGACACCAGACTGACCCCATCACGAGGCGAGACTGACACCGTACTGACCCCAACACGAGGCGAGGCTGACACCAGACTGACACCATCATGATGTGAGGCTGACACCAGACTGACCCCATCACGAGGCGAGGCTGACACCAGACTGACCCTATCACTAGGCGAGGCTGAAACCAGACTGACACCATTACGAGGCGAGGCTGACACCAGACTGACACCATCACGAGGCGAGGCTGACACCAGACTGACACCATCCAGAGGCGAGGCTGACACCAGACTGACACCATCACCAGGCGAGGCTGACACCAGACTGACCCCATCACGAGGCGAGGCTGAAACGTGACTGACACAATCATGATGTGAGGCTGACACCAGACTGACCCCATCACGAGGCGAGGCTGACACCAGACTGACCCCATCACGAGGCGAGACTGACACCGGACTGACCCCAACACGAGGCGAGGCTGACACCAGACTGACACCATCATGATGTGAGGCTGACCACCAGACTGACCCCATCACGAGGCGAGGCTGACACCAGACTGACCCTATCACTAGGCGAGGCTGAAACCAGACTGACACCATTACGAGGCGAGACTGACACCAGACTGACCCCATCACGAGGCGAGGCTGACACCAGACTGACCCCATCACGAGGCAAGGCTGACACCAGACTGACACATCATGATGTGAGGCTAACACCAGACTGACCCCATCACGAGGCAAGGCTGACACCAGACTGACCCCATTACGAGGCGAGGCTGACACCAGACTGCCACCATCACGAGGCGAGGCTGACACCAGACTGACACCATCACGAGAAGAGGCTGACACTAGACTGACCCCATCACGAGGCGAGGTTGACACCAGACTGACACCATCATGATGTGAGACTGACACCAGACTGACGCCATCACGATGCGAGGCTGACACCAGACTGACCCCATCACGAGGCGTTGTTGACACCAGACTTACCCCATCACGAGGCGAGGCTGACACCTGACTGACACCATCATGATGTGAGGCTGACACCAGACTGACCCCATCACGAGGCGAGACTGACACCAGGCTGACCCCATCACGAGGCGAGACTGACACCAGACTGACACCATCACGAGGCGAGACTGACACCAGACTGACCCCATCACGAGGCGAGACTGACACCAGACTGACACCATCATGATGTGAGGCTGACACCAGACTGACCCCATCACGAGGCGAGGCTGACACCAGACTGACCCCATCACGAGGCGAGACTGACACCGGACTGACCCCACCACGAGGCGAGGCTGACACCAGACTGACACCATCATGATGTGAGGCTGACACCAGACTGACCCCATCACGAGGCGAGGTTGACACCAGACTGACCATATCACTAGGCGAGGCTCACACCAGACTGACACCATCACGAGGCGAGGCTGACACCAGACTGACCCCATCATGAGGCGAGGCTGACACCAGACTGACCCCATCACGAGGCGAGGCTGACACCAGACTGACCCCATCACGAGGCGAGGCTGACACCAGACTGACCCCATCACGAGGCGAGGCTGACACCAGACTGACACCATCACGAGGCGAGACTGACACCGGACTGACCCCACCACGAGGCGAGGCTGACACCAGACTGACACCATCATGATTTGAGGCTGACACCAGACTGACCCCATCACGAGGCGAGGTTGACACCAGACTGACCCTATCACTAGGCGAGGCTGACACCAGACTGACACCATCACGAGGCGAGGCTGACACCAGACTGACCCCATCACGAGGCGAGGCTGACACCAGACTGACCCCATCACGAGGCGAGGCTGACACCAGACTGACCCCATCACGAGGCGAGGCTGACACCAGACTGACACCATCACGAGACAAGGCTGACACCAGACTGACCCCATCACGAGGCGAGGCTGACACCAGACTGACACCATCACGAGGCGAGGCTGACACCAAACTGACACCATCACGAGGCGAGGCTGACTCCAGACTGACCCCATCACGAGGCGAGACTGACACCAGACTGACACCATCATGATGTGAGGCTGACACCAGACTGACCCCATCACGAGGCGAGGCTGACACCAGACTGACACCATCACGATGCGAGGCTGACACCAAACTGACACCATCACGAGGCGAGACTGACACCAGACTGACCCCATCACGAGGCGAGACTGACACCAGACTGACACCATCATGATGTGAGGCTGACACCAGACTGACCCCATCACGAGGCGAGGCTGACACCAGACTGACCCCATCACGAGGCGAGACTGACACCGGACTGACCCCACCACGAGGCGAGGCTGACACCAGACTGACACCATCATGATGTGAGGCTGACACCAGACTGACCCCATCACGAGGCGAGGTTGACACCAGACTGACCCTATCACTAGGCGAGGCTGACACCAGACTGACACCATCACGAGGCGAGGCTGACACCAGACTGACCCCATCACGAGGCGAGGCTGACACCAGACTGACCCCATCACGAGGCGAGGCTGACACCAGCCTGACCCCATCACGAGGCGAGGCTGACACTAGACTGACACCATCACGAGGCGAGGCTGACACCAGACTGACCCCATCATGAGGCGAGGCTGACACCAGACTGACCCCATCATGAGGCGAGACTGACACCGGACTGACCCCAACACGAGGCGAGGCTGACACCAGACTGACACCATCATGATGTGAGGCTGACACCAGACTGACCCCATCACGAGGCGAGGCTGACACCAGACTGACCCTATCACTAAGCGAGGCTGAAACCAGACTGACACCATTACGAGGCGAGGCTGACACCAGACTGACCCCATCACGAGGCGAGGCTGACACCAGACTGACCCCATCACGAGGCGAGGCTGACACCAGACTGACCCCATCACGAGGCGAGGCTGACACCAGACTGACACCATCACGAGACGAGGCTGACACCAGACTGACCCCATCACGAGGCGAGACTGACACCAGACTGACCCCATCACGAGGCGAGGCTGACACCAGACTGACACCATCATGATGTGAGGCTAACACCAGACTGACCCCATCACGAGGCGAGGCTGACACCAGACTGACCCCATTATGAGGCGAGGCTGACACCAGACTGCCACCATCACGAGGCGAGGCTGACACCAGACTGACACCATCACGAGAAGAGGCTGACACTAGACTGACCCCATCACGAGGCGAGGTTGACACCAGACTGACACCATCATGATGTGAGACTGACACCAGACTGACGCCATCACGATGCGAGGCTGACACCAGACTGACCCCATCACGAGGCGTTGTTGACACCAGACTTACCCCATCACGAGGCGAGGCTGACACCTGACTGACACCATCATGATGTGAGGCTGACACCAGACTGACCCCATCACGAGGCGAGGCTGACACCAGACTGACCCCATCACGAGGCGAGGTTGACACCAGACTGACACCATCATGATGTGAGTCTGACACCAGACTATCACCATCACGATGTGAGGCTGACACCAGACTTACCCCATCACAAGGCAAGGCTGACACCAGACTGACCCCATCACGAGGCGAGGCTGACACCAGACTGACACCATCACGAGGCGAAGCTGACACCAGACTGACACCATCCAGAGGCGAGGCTGACACCAGACTGACACCATCACGAGGCGAGGCTGACACCAGACTGACCCCATCACGAGGCGAGGCTGACACGTGACTGACACAATCATGATGTGAGGCTGACACCAGACTGACCCCATCACGAGGCGAGGCTGACACCAGACTGACCCCATCACGAGGCGAGACTGACACCGGACTGACCCCAACACGAGGCGAGGCTGACACCAGACTGACACCATCATGATGTGAGGCTGACACCAGACTGACCCCATCACGAGGCGAGGCTGACACCAGACTGACCCTATCACTAGGCAAGGCTAAAACCAGACTGACACCATTACGAGGCGAGGCTGACACCAGACTGACCCCATCACGAGGCGAGGCTGACACCAGACTGACCCCATCACGAGGCGAGGCTGACACCAGACTGACCCCATCACGAGGCGAGGCTGACACCAGACAGACACCATCACGAGGCGAGGCTGACACCAGACTGACACCATCACGAGGCGAGGCTGACACCAGACTGACCCCATCACGAGGCGAGACTGACACCAGACTGACACCATCATGATGTGAGGCTGACACCAGACTGACAACATCATGATGTGAGGCTGACACCAGACTGACCCCATGAAGAGGCGAGGCTGACACCAAACTGACCCCATCATGAGGCGAGGCTGACACCAGACTGACCCTATCACTAGGCGAGGCTGACACCAAACTGACACCATCACGAGGCGAGGCTGACACCAGACTGACACCATCATGATGATGGGCTGACACCTGACTGACACCATCATGATGTGAGGCTGACACCAGACTGACCCCATCACGAGGCTAGGCTGACACCAGACTGACCCTATCACTAGGTGAGGCTGACACCAGACTGACACCATCTCGAGGCGAGGCTGACACCAGACTGACCCCATCACGAGGCGGGGCTGACACCAGACTGACCCCATCACGAGGCGAGGCTGACACCAGACTGACCCCATCACGAGGCGAGGCTGACACCAGACTGACCCCAACACGAGGCGGGGCTGACACCAGACTGTTCCCATCACGAGGCGAGGCTGACACCAGACTGACCCCATCACGAGGCGAGGCTGACACGTGACTGACACAATCATGATGTGAGGCTGACACCAGACTGACCCCATCACGAGGCGAGGCTGACACCAGACTGACCCCATCACGAGGCGAGACTGACACCGGACTGACCCCAACACGAGGCGAGGCTGACACCAGACTGACACGATCATGATGTGAGGCTGACACCAGACTGACCCCATCACGAGGCGAGGCTGACACCAGACTGACCCTATCATTAGGCGAGGCTGAAACCAGACTGACACCATTACGAGGCGAGGCTGACACCAGACTGACCCCATCACGAGGCGAGGCTGACACCAGACTGACCCCATCACGAGGCGAGGCTGACACCAGACTGACCCCATCACGAGGCGAGGCTGACACCAGACTGACACCATCACGATGTGAGGCTGACACCAGACTGACCCAATCACGAGGCGAGGCTGACACCAGACTGACCCCATCACGAGGCGAGGCTGACACCAGACTGACACCATCACGAGGCGAGGCTGACACCAAACTGACACCATCACGAGGCGAGGCTGACACCAGACTGACCCCATCACGAGGCGAGACTGACACCAGACTGACACCATCATGATGTGAGGCTGACACCAGACTGACCCCATCACGAGGCGAGGCTGACACCAGACTGACACCATCACGAGGCGAGGCTGACACCAAACTGACACCATCACGAGGCGAGGCTGACACCAGACTGACCCCATCACGAGGCGAGACTGACACCAGACTGACACCATCATGATGTGAGGCTGACACCAGACTGACCCCATCACGAGGCGAGGTTGACACCAGACTGACCCTATCACTAGGCGAGGCTGACACCAGACTGACACCATCACGAGGCGAGGCTGACACCAGACTGACCCCATCACGAGGCGAGGCTGACACCAGACTGACCCCATCACGAGGCGAGGCTGACACCAGACTGACACCATCTCGAGGCGAGGCTGACACCAGACTGACCCCATCACGAGGCGAGGCTGACACCAGACTGACCCCAACACGAGGCGGGGCTGACACCAGACTGTTCCCATCACGAGGCGAGGCTGACACCAGACTGACCCCATCATGAGGTGAGGCTGACACCAGACTGACCCCATCACGAGGCGAGGCTGACACCAGACTGACCCCATCACGAGGCGAGGCTGACACCAGACTATCACCATCACGATGTGAGGCTGACACCAGACTGACCCCATCACGAGGCGTGGCTGACACCAGACTGACCCCATCACGAGGCGAGGCTGACACCAGACTGACACCATCACGAGGCGAGGCTGACACCAGACTGACACCATCCAGAGGCGAGGCTGACACCAGACTGACACCATCACGAGGCGAGGCTGACACCAGACTGACCCCATCACGAGGCGAGGCTGACACGTGACTGACACAATCATGATGTGAGGCTGACACCAGACTGACCCCATCACGAGGCGAGGCTGACACCAGACTGACCCCATCACGAGGCGAGACTGACACCGGACTGACCCCAACACGAGGCGAGGCTGACACCAGACTGACACCATCATGATGTGAGGCTGACACCAGACTGACCCCATCACGAGGCGAGGCTGACACCAGACTGACCCTATCACTAGGCGAGGCTGAAACCAGACTGACACCATTACGAGGCGAGACTGACACCAGACTGACCCATCACGAGGCGAGGCTGACACCAGACTGACCCCATCACGAGGCGAGGCTGACACCAGACTGACACCATCATGATGTGAGGCTAACACCAGACTGACCCCATCACGAGGCGAGGCTGACACCAGACTGACCCTATCACTAGGCGAGGCTGAAACCAGACTGACACCATTACGAGGCGAGACTGACACCAGACTGACCCCATTACGAGGCGAGGCTGACACCAGACTGCCACCATCACGAGGCGAGGCTGACACCAGACTGACACCATCACGAGAAGAGGCTGACACTAGACTGACCCCATCACGAGGCGAGGTTGACACCAGACTGACACCATCATGATGTGAGACTGACACCAGACTGACGCCATCACGATGCGAGGCTGACACCAGACTGACCCCATCACGAGGCGTTGTTGACACCAGACTTACCCCATCACGAGGCGAGGCTGACACCTGACTGACACCATCATGATGTGAGGCTGACACCAGACTGACCCCATCACGAGGCGAGACTGACACCAGGCTGACCCCATCACGAGGCGAGACTGACACCAGACTGACACCATCACGAGGCGAGACTGACACCAGACTGACCCCATTCACGAGGCGAGACTGACACCAGACTGACACCATCATGATGTGAGGCTGACACCAGACTGACCCCATCACGAGGCGAGGCTGACACCAGACTGACCCCATCACGAGGCGAGACTGACACCGGACTGACCCCACCACGAGGCGAGGCTGACACCAGACTGACACCATCATGATGTGAGGCTGACACCAGACTGACCCTATCACGAGGCGAGGTTGACACCAGACTGACCATATCACTAGGCGAGCTCACACCAGACTGACACCATCACGAGGCGAGGCTGACACCAGACTGACCCCATCATGAGGCGAGGCTGACACCAGACTGACCCCATCACGAGGCGAGGCTGACACCAGACTGACCCCATCACGAGGCGAGGCTGACACCAGACTGACACCATCACGAGGCGAGGCTGACACCAGACTGACCCCATCAAGAGGCGAGGCTGACACCAGACTGACCCCACCACGAGGCGAGGCTGACACCAGACTGACACCATCATGATGTGAGGCTGACACCAGACTGACCCCATCACGAGGCGAGGTTGACACCAGACTGACCCTATCACTAGGCGAGGCTGACACCAGACTGACACCATCACGAGGCGAGGCTGACACCAGACTGACCCCATCACGAGGCGAGGCTGACACCGGACTGACCCCAACACGAGGCGAGGCTGACACCAGACTGACACCATCATGATGTGAGGCTGACACCAGACTGACCCCATCACGAGGCGAGGCTGCACCAGACTGACCCTATCACTAGGCGAGGCTGAAACCAGACTGACACCATTACGAGGCGAGGCTGACACCAGACTGACCCCATCACGAGGCGAGGCTGACACCAGACTGACCCCATCCACGAGGCGAGGCTTACACCAGACTGACCCCATCACGAGGCGAGGCTGACACCAGACAGACACCATCACGAGGCGAGGCTGACACCAGACTGACACCATCACGAGGCGAGGCTGACACCAGACTGACCCCATCACGAGGCGAGACTGACACCAGACTGACACCATCATGATGTGAGGCTGACACCAGACTGACAACATCATGATGTGAGGCTGACACCAGACTGACCCCATGAAGAGGCGAGGCTGACACCAAACTGACCCCATCATGAGGCGAGGCTGACACCAGACTGACCCCATCACGAGGCGAGACTGACACCGGACTGACCCCAACACGAGGCGAGGCTGACACCAGACTGACACGATCATGATGTGAGGCTGACACCAGACTGACCCCATCACGAGGCGAGGCTGACACCAGACTGACCCTATCACTAGGCGAGGCTGAAACCAGACTGACACCATTACGAGGCGAGGCTGACACCAGACTGACCCCATCACGAGGCGAGGCTGACACCAGACTGACCCCATCACGAGGCGAGGCTGACACCAGACTGACCCCATCACGAGGCGAGGCTGACACCAGACTGACACCATCACGATGTGAGGCTGACACCAGACTGACCCAATCACGAGGCGAGGCTGACACCAGACTGACCCCATCACGAGGCGAGGCTGACACCAGACTGACACCATCACGAGGCGAGGCTGACACCAAACTGACACCATCACGAGGCGAGGCTGACACCAGAATGACCCCATCACGAGGCGAGACTGACACCAGACTGACACCATCATGATGTGAGGCTGACACCAGACTGACCCCATCACGAGGCGAGGCTGACACCAGACTGACACCATCACGAGGCGAGGCTGACACCAAACTGACACCATCACGAGGCGAGGCTGACACCAGACTGACCCCATCACGAGGCGAGACTGACACCAGACTGACACCATCATGATGTGAGGCTGACACCAGACTGACACCATCATGATGTGAGGCTGACACCAGACTGACCCCATCACGAGGCGAGGTTGACACCAGACTGAACCTATCACTAGGCGAGGCTGACACCAGACTGACACCATCACGAGGCGAGGCTGACACCAGACTGACCCCATCACGAGGCGAGGCTGACACCAGACTGACCCCATCACGAGGCGAGGCTGACACCAGACTGACACCATCTCGAGGCGAGGCTGACACCAGACTGACCCCATCACGAGGCGAGGCTGACACCAGACTGACCCCAACACGAGGCGGGGCTGACACCAGACTGTTCCCATCACGAGGCGAGGCTGACACCAGACTGACCCCATCACGAGGTGAGGCTGACACCAGACTGACCCCATCACGAGGCGAGGCTGACACCAGACTGACCCCATCACGAGGCGAGGCTGACACCAGACTGACACCATCACGAGGCGAGGCTGACACCAGACTGACCCCATCACGAGGCGAGGCTGACACCAGACTGACACCATCACGAGGCGAGGCTGACACCAGACTGACACCATCCAGAGGCGAGGCTGACACCAGACTGACACCATCACGAGGCGAGGCTGACACCAGACTGACCCCATCACGAGGCGAGGCTGACACGTGACTGACACAATCATGATGTGAGGCTGACACCAGACTGACCCCATCACGAGGCGAGGCTGACACCAGACTGACCCCATCACGAGGCGAGACTGACACCGGACTGACCCCAACACGAGGCGAGGCTGACACCAGACTGACACCATCATGATGTGAGGCTGACACCAGACTGACCCCATCACGAGGCGAGGCTGACACCAGACTGACCCTATCACTAGGCGAGGCTGAAACCAGACTGACACCATTACGAGGCGAGACTGACACCAGACTGACCCCATCACGAGGCGAGGCTGACACCAGACTGACCCCATCACGAGGCGAGGCTGACACCAGACTGACACCATCATGATGTGAGGCTAACACCAGACTGACCCCATCACGAGGCGAGGCTGACACCAGACTGACCCCATTACGAGGCGAGGCTGACACCAGACTGCCACCATCACGAGGCGAGGCTGACACCAGACTGACACCATCACGAGAAGAGGCTGACACTAGACTGACCCCATCACGAGGCGAGGTTGACACCAGACTGACACCATCATGATGTGAGACTGACACCAGACTGACGCCATCACGATGCGAGGCTGACACCAGACTGACCCCATCACGAGGCGTTGTTGACACCAGACTTACCCCATCACGAGGCGAGGCTGACACCTGACTGACACCATCATGATGTGAGGCTGACACCAGACTGACCCCATCACGAGGCGAGACTGACACCAGGCTGACCCCATCACGAGGCGAGACTGACACCAGACTGACACCATCACGAGGCGAGACTGACACCAGACTGACCCCATCACGAGGCGAGACTGACACCAGACTGACACCATCACGATGTGAGGCTGACACCAGACTGACCCCATCACGAGGCGAGGCTGACACCAGACTGACCCCATCACGAGGCGAGACTGACACCGGACTGACCCCACCACGAGGCGAGGCTGACACCAGACTGACACCATCATGATGTGAGGCTGACACCAGACTGACCCCATCACGAGGCGAGGTTGACACCAGACTGACCATATCACTAGGCGAGGCTCACACCAGACTGACACCATCACGAGGCGAGGCTGACACCAGACTGACCCCATCATGAGGCGAGGCTGACACCAGACTGACCCCATCACGAGGCGAGGCTGACACCAGACTGACCCCATCACGAGGCGAGGCTGACACCAGACTGACACCATCACGAGGCGAGGCTGACACCAGACTGACCCCATCAAGAGGCGAGGCTGACACCAGACTGACCCCACCACGAGGCGAGGCTGACACCAGACTGACACCATCATGATGTGAGGCTGACACCAGACTGACCCCATCACGAGGCGAGGTTGACACCAGACTGACCCTATCACTAGGCGAGGCTGACACCAGACTGACACCATCACGAGGCGAGGCTGACACCAGACTGACCCCATCACGAGGCGAGGCTGACACCAGACTGACCCCATCACGAGGCGAGGCTGACACCAGACTGACCCCATCACGAGGCGAGGCTGACACCAGACAGACACCATCACGAGGCGAGGCTGACACCAGACTGACACCATCACGAGGCGAGGCTGACACCAGACTGACCCCATCACGAGGCGAGAATGACACCAGACTGTCACCATCATGATGTGAGGCTGACACCAGACTGACACCATCATGATGTGAGGCTGACACCAGACTGACCCCATCACGAGGCGAGGTTGACACCAGACTGACCCTATCACTAGGCGAGGCTGACACCAGACTGACACCATCACGAGGCGAGGCTGACACCAGACTGACCCCATCACGAGGCGAGGCTGACACCAGACTGACCCCATCACGAGGCGAGGCTGACACCAGCCTGACCCCATCACGAGGCGAGGCTGACACTAGACTGACACCATCACGAGGCAAGGCTGACACCAGACTGACCCCATCACGAGGCGAGGCTGACACCAGACTGACCCCATCATGAGGCGAGACTGACACCGGACTGACCCCAACACGAGGCGAGGCTGACACCAGACTGACACCATCATGATGTGAGGCTGACACCAGACTGACCCCATCACGAGGCGAGGCTGACACCAGACTGACCCTATCACTAGGCGAGGCTGAAACCAGACTGACACCATTACGAGGCGAGGCTGACACCAGACTGACCCCATCACGAGGCGAGGCTGACACCAGACTGACCCCATCACGAGGCGAGGCTGACACCAGACTGACACCATCACGAGGCGAGACTGACACCGGACTGACCCCACCACGAGGCGAGGCTGACACCAGACTGACACCATCATGATTTGAGGCTGACACCAGACTGACCCCATCACGAGGCGAGGTTGACACCAGACTGACCCTATCACTAGGCGAGGCTGACACCAGACTGACACCATCACGAGGCGAGGCTGACACCAGACTGACCCCATCACGAGGCGAGGCTGACACCAGACTGACCCCATCACGAGGCGAGGCTGACACCAGACTGACCCCATCACGAGGCGAGGCTGACACCAGACTGACATCATCACGAGACAAGGCTGACACCAGACTGACCCCATCACGAGGCGAGGCTGACACCAGACTGACCCCATCACGAGGCGAGGCTGACACCAGACTGACACCATCACGAGGCGAGGCTGACACCAAACTGACACCATCACGAGGCGAGGCTGACTCCAGACTGACCCCATCACGAGGCGAGACTGACACCAGACTGACACCATCATGATGTGAGGCTGACACCAGACTGACCCCATCACGAGGCGAGGCTGACACCAGACTGACACCATCACGAGGCGAGGCTGACACCAAACTGACCCCATCACGAGGCGAGGCTGACACCAGACTGACCCCATCACGAGGCGAGACTGACACCGGACTGACCCCATCACGAGGCGAGGCTGACACCAGACTGACCCCGTCACGAGGCGAGGTTGACACCAGACTGACCATATCACTAGGCGAGGCTGACACCAGACTGACCCCATCACGAGGCGAGACTGACACCGGACTGACCCCACCACGAGGCGAGGCTGACACCAGACTGACACCATCATGATGTGAGGCTGACACCAGACTGACCCCATCACGAGGCGAGGTTGACACCAGACTGACCATATCACTAGGCGAGGCTCACACCAGACTGACACCATCACGAGGCGAGGCTGACACCAGACTGACCCCATCATGAGGCGAGGCTGACACCAGACTGACCCCATCACGAGGCGAGGCTGACACCAGACTGACCCCATCACGAGGCGAGGCTGACACCAGACTGACACCATCACGAGGCGAGGCTGACACCAGACTGACCCCATCAAGAGGCGAGGCTGACACCAGACTGACCCCACCACGAGGCGAGGCTGACACCAGACTGACACGATCATGATGTGAGGCTGACACCAGACTGACCCCATCACGAGGCGAGGTTGACACCAGACTGACCCTATCACTAGGCGAGGCTGACACCAGACTGACACCATCACGAGGCGAGGCTGACACCAGACTGACCCCATCACGAGGCGAGGCTGACACCAGACTGACCCCATCACGAGACGAGGCTGACACCAGCCTGACCCCATCACGAGGCGAGGCTGACACTAGACTGACACCATCACGAGGCGAGGCTGACACCAGACTGACCCCATCACGAGGCGAGGCTGACACCAGACTGACCCCATCATGAGGCGAGACTGACACCGGACTGACCCCAACACGAGGCGAGGCTGACACCAGACTGACACCATCATGATGTGAGGCTGACACCAGACTGACCCCATCACGAGGCGAGGCTGACACCAGACTGACCCTATCACTAGGCGAGGCTGAAACCAGACTGACACCATTACGAGGCGAGGCTGACACCAGACTGACCCCATCACGAGGCGAGGCTGACACCAGACTGACCCCATCACGAGGCGAGGCTGACACCAGATTGACACCATCACGAGGCGAGACTGACACCGGACTGACCCCACCACGAGGCGAGGCTGACACCAGACTGACACATCATGATTTGAGGCTGACACCAGACTGACCCCATCACGAGGCGAGGTTGACACCAGACTGACCCTATCACTAGGCGAGGCTGACACCAGACTGACCCCATCACGAGGCGAGGCTGACACCAGACTGACCCCATCACGAGGCGAGGCTGACACCAGACTGACCCCATCACGATGCGAGGCTGACACGTGACTGACACCATCACGAGACGAGGCTGACACCAGACTGACCCCATCACGAGGCGAGACTGACACCAGACTGACCCCATCACGAGGCGAGGCTGACACCAGACTGACACCATCATGATGTGAGGCTAACACCAGACTGACCCCATCACGAGGCGAGGCTGACACCAGACTGACCCCATTACGAGGCAAGGCTGACACCAGACTGCCACCATCACGAGGCGAGGCTGACACCAGACTGACACCATCACGAGAAGAGGCTGACACTAGACTGACCCCATCACGAGGCGAGGTTGACACCAGACTGACACCATCATGATGTGAGACTGACACCAGACTGACGCCATCACGATGCGAGGCTGACACCAGACTGACCCCATCACGAGGCGTTGTTGACACCAGACTTACCCCATCACGAGGCGAGGCTGACACCTGACTGACACCATCATGATGTGAGGCTGACACCAGACTGACCCCATCACGAGGCGAGGCTGACACCAGACTGACCCCATCACGAGGCGAGGTTGACACCAGACTGACACCATCATGATGTGAGTCTGACACCAGACTATCACCATCACGATGTGAGGCTGACACCAGACTTACCCCATCACAAGGCGAGGCTGACACCAGACTGACCCCATCACGAGGCGAGGCTGACACCAGACTGACACCATCACGAGGCGAGGCTGACACCAGACTGACACCATCCAGAGGCGAGGCTGACACCAGACTGACACCATCACGAGGCGAGGCTGACACCAGACTGACCCCATCACGAGGCGAGGCTGACACGTGACTGACACAATCATGATGTGAGGCTGACACCAGACTGACCCCATCACGAGGCGAGGCTGACACCAGACTGACCCCATCACGAGGCGAGACTGACACCGGACTGACCCCAACACGAGGCGAGGCTGACACCAGACTGACACCATCATGATGTGAGGCTGACACCAGACTGACCCCATCATGAGGCGAGGCTGACACCAGACTTACCCTATCACTAGGCGAGGCTGAAACCAGACTGACACCATTACGAGGCGAGACTGACACCAGACTGACACCATCACGAGGCGAGGCTGACACCAGACTGACCCCATCACGAGGCGAGACTGACACCAGACTGACACCATCATGATGTGAGGCTGACACCAGACTGACACCATCATGATGTGAGGCTGACAACAGACTGACCCCATCACGAGGCTAGGCTGACACCAGACTGACCCTATCACTAGGCGAGGCTGACACCAGACTGACACCATCTCGAGGCGAGGCTGACACCAGACTGACCCCATCACGAGGCGGGGCTGACACCAGACTGACGCCATCATGAGGCGAGGCTGACACCAGACTGACCCCATCACGAGGCGAGGCTGACACCAGACTGACCCCAACACAAGGCGGGGCTGACACCAGACTGTTCCCATCACGAGGCGAGGCTGACACCAGACTGACCCCATCACGAGGCGAGGCTGACACGTGACTGACACAATCATGATGTGAGGCTGACACCAGACTGACCCCATCACGAGGAGAGGCTGACACCAGACTGACCCCATCACGAGGCGAGACTGACACCGGACTGACCCCAACACGAGGCGAGGCTGACACCAGACTGACACCATCATGATGTGAGGCTGACACCAGACTGACCCCATCACGAGGCGAGGCTGACACCAGACTGACCCTATCACTAGGCGAGGCTGAAACCAGACTGACACCATTACGAGGCGAGGCTGACACCAGACTGACCCCTTCACGAGGCGAGGCTGACACCAGACTGACCCCATCACGAGGCGAGGCTGACACCAGACTGACCCCATCACGAGGCGAGGCTGACACCAGACTGACACCATCACGATGTGAGGCTGACACCAGACTGACCCAATCACGAGGCGAGGCTGACACCAGACTGACCCCATCACGAGGCGAGGCTGACACCAGACTGAAACCATCACGAGGCGAGGCTGACACCAAACTGACACCATCACGAGGCGAGGCTGACACCAGACTGACCCCATCACGAGGCGAGACTGACACCAGACTGACACCATCATGATGTGAGGCTGACACCAGACTGACACCATCATGATGTGAGGCTGACACCAGACTGACCCAATCACGAGGCGAGGTTGACACCAGACTGACCCTATCACTAGGCGAGGCTGACACCAGACTGACACCATCACGAGGCAAGGCTGACACCAGACTGACCCCATCACGAGGCGAGGCTGACACCAGACTGACACCATCTCGAGGCGAGGCTGACACCAGACTGACCCCATCACGAGGCGAGGCTGACACCAGACTGACCCCATCACGAGGCGAGGCTGACACCAGACTGACCCCATCACGAGGCGAGGCTGACACCAGACTGACACCATCACGAGGCGAGGCTGACACCAGACTGACACCATCCAGAGGCGAGGCTGACACCAGACTGACACCATCACGAGGCGAGGCTGACACCAGACTGACCCCATCACGAGGCGAGGCTGACACGTGACTGACACAATCATGATGTGAGGCTGACACCAGACTGACCCCATCACGAGGCGAGGCTGACACCAGACTGACCCCATCACGAGGCGAGACTGACACCGGACTGACCCCAACACGAGGCGAGGCTGACACCAGACTGACACTATCATGATGTGAGGCTGACACCAGACTGACCCCATCACGAGGCGAGGCTGACACCAGACTGACCCTATCACTAGGCGAGGCTGAAACCAGACTGACACCATTACGAGGCGAGACTGACACCAGACTGACCCCATCACGAGGCGAGGCTGACACCAGACTGACCCCATCACGAGGCGAGGCTGACACCAGACTGACACCATCATGATGTGAGGCTAACACCAGACTGACCCCATCACGAGGCGAGGCTGACACCAGACTGACCACATTACGAGGCGAGGCTGACACCAGACTGCCACCATCACGAGGCGAGGCTGACACCAGACTGACACCATCACGAGAAGAGGCTGACACTAGACTGACCCCATCACGAGGCGAGGTTGACACCAGACTGACACCATCATGATGTGAGACTGACACCAGACTGACGCCATCACGATGCGAGGCTGACACCAGACTGACCCCATCACGAGGCGTTGTTGACACCAGACTTACCCCATCACGAGGCGAGGCTGACACCTGACTGACACCATCATGATGTGAGGCTGACACCAGACTGACCCCATCACGAGGCGAGACTGACACCATGCTGACCCCATCACGAGGCGAGACTGACACCAGACTGACCCCATCAAGAGGCGAGGCTGACACCAGACTGACCCCACCACGAGGCGAGGCTGACACCAGACTGACACCATCATGATGTGAGGCTGACACCAGACTGACCCCATCACGAGGCAAGGTTGACACCAGACTGACCCTATCACTAGGCGAGGCTGACACCAGACTGACACCATCACGAGGCGAGGCTGACACCAGACTGACCCCATCACGAGGCGAGGCTGACACCAGACTGACCCCATCACGAGGCGAGGCTGACACCAGCCTGACCCCATCACGAGGCGAGGCTGACACGTGACTGACACAATCATGATGTGAGGCTGACACCAGACTGACCCCATCACGAGGCGAGGCTGACACCAGACTGACCCCATCACGAGGCGAGACTGACACCGGACTGACCCCAACACGAGGCGAGGCTGACACCAGACTGACACTATCATGATGTGAGGCTGACACCAGACTGACCCCATCACGAGGCGAGGCTGACACCAGACTGACCCTATCACTAGGCGAGGCTGAAACCAGACTGACACCATTACGAGGCGAGACTGACACCAGACTGACCCCATCACGAGGCGAGGCTGACACCAGACTGACCCCATCACGAGGCGAGGCTGACACCAGACTGACACCATCATGATGTGAGGCTAACACCAGACTGACCCCATCACGAGGCGAGGCTGACACCAGACTGACCACATTACGAGGCGAGGCTGACACCAGACTGCCACCATCACGAGGCGAGGCTGACACCAGACTGACACCATCACGAGAAGAGGCTGACACTAGACTGACCCCATCACGAGGCGAGGTTGACACCAGACTGACACCATCATGATGTGAGACTGACACCAGACTGACGCCATCACGATGCGAGGCTGACACCAGACTGACCCCATCACGAGGCGTTGTTGACACCAGACTTACCCCATCACGAGGCGAGGCTGACACCTGACTGACACCATCATGATGTGAGGCTGACACCAGACTGACCCCATCACGAGGCGAGACTGACACCATGCTGACCCCATCACGAGGCGAGACTGACACCAGACTGACCCCATCAAGAGGCGAGGCTGACACCAGACTGACCCCACCACGAGGCGAGGCTGACACCAGACTGACACCATCATGATGTGAGGCTGACACCAGACTGACCCCATCACGAGGCAAGGTTGACACCAGACTGACCCTATCACTAGGCGAGGCTGACACCAGACTGACACCATCACGAGGCGAGGCTGACACCAGACTGACCCCATCACGAGGCGAGGCTGACACCAGACTGACCCCATCACGAGGCGAGGCTGACACCAGCCTGACCCCATCACGAGGCGAGGCTGACACTAGACTGACACCATCACGAGGCGAGGCTGACACCAGACTGACCCCATCACGAGGCGAGGCTGACACCAGACTGACCCCATCATGAGGCGAGACTGACACCGGACTGACCCCAACACGAGGCGAGGCTGACACCAGACTGACACCATCATGATGTGAGGCTGACACCAGACTGACCCCATCACGAGGCGAGGCTGACACCAGACTGACCCTATCACTAGGCGAGGCTGAAACCAGACTGACACCATTACGAGGCGAGGCTGACACCAGACTGACCCCATCACGAGGCGAGGCTGACACCAGACTGACCCCATCACGAGGCGAGGCTGACACCAGACTGACACCATCACGAGGCGAGACTGACACCGGACTGACCCCACCACGAGGCGAGGCTGACACCAGACTGACACCATCATGATTTGAGGCTGACACCAGACTGACCCCATCACGAGGCGAGGTTGACACCAGACTGACCCTATCACTAGGCGAGGCTGACACCAGACTGACACCATCACGAGGCGAGGCTGACACCAGACTGACCCCATCACGAGGCGAGGCTGACACCAGACTGACCCCATCACGAGGCGAGGCTGACACCAGACTGACCCCATCACGAGGCGAGGCTGACACCAGACTGACACCATCACGAGACAAGGCTGACACCAGACTGACCCCGTCACGAGGCGAGGCTGACACCAGACTGACCCCATCACGAGGCGAGGCTGACACCAGACTGACACCATCACGAGGCGAGGCTGACACCAAACTGACACCATCACGAGGCGAGGCTGACTCCAGACTGACCCCATCACGAGGCGAGACTGACACCAGACTGACACCATCATGATGTGAGGCTGACACCAGACTGACCCCATCACGAGGCGAGGCTGACACCAGACTGACACCATCACGAGGCGAGGCTGACACCAAACTGACACCATCACGAGGCGAGACTGACACCAGACTGACCCCATCACGAGGCGAGACTGACACCAGACTGACACCATCATGATGTGAGGCTGACACCAGACTGACCCCATCACGAGGCGAGGCTGACACCAGACTGACCCCATCATGATGTGAGGCTAACACCAGACTGACCCCATCACGAGGCGAGGCTGACACCAGACTGACCACATTACGAGGCGAGGCTGACACCAGACTGCCACCATCACGAGGCGAGGCTGACACCAGACTGACACCATCACGAGAAGAGGCTGACACTAGACTGACCCCATCACGAGGCGAGGTTGACACCAGACTGACACCATCATGATGTGAGACTGACACCAGACTGACGCCATCACGATGCGAGGCTGACACCAGACTGACCCCATCACGAGGCGTTGTTGACACCAGACTTACCCCATCACGAGGCGAGGCTGACACCTGACTGACACCATCATGATGTGAGGCTGACACCAGACTGACCCCATCACGAGGCGAGACTGACACCATGCTGACCCCATCACGAGGCGAGACTGACACCAGACTGACACCATCACGAGGCGAGACTGACACCAGACTGACACCATCCAGAGGCGAGGCTGACACCAGACTGACACCATCACGAGGCGAGGCTGACACCAGACTGACCCCATCACGAGGCGAGGCTGACACGTGACTGACACAATCATGATGTGAGGCTGACACCAGACTGACCCCATCACGAGGCGAGGCTGACACCAGACTGACCCCATCACGAGGCGAGACTGACACCGGACTGACCCCAACACGAGGCGAGGCTGACACCAGACTGACACTATCATGATGTGAGGCTGACACCAGACTGACCCCATCACGAGGCGAGGCTGACACCAGACTGACCCTATCACTAGGCGAGGCTGAAACCAGACTGACACCATTACGAGGCGAGACTGACACCAGACTGACCCCATCACGAGGCGAGGCTGACACCAGACTGACCCCATCACGAGGCGAGGCTGACACCAGACTGACACCATCATGATGTGAGGCTAACACCAGACTGACCCCATCACGAGGCGAGGCTGACACCAGACTGACCACATTACGAGGCGAGGCTGACACCAGACTGCCACCATCACGAGGCGAGGCTGACACCAGACTGACACCATCACGAGAAGAGGCTGACACTAGACTGACCCCATCACGAGGCGAGGTTGACACCAGACTGACACCATCATGATGTGAGACTGACACCAGACTGACGCCATCACGATGCGAGGCTGACACCAGACTGACCCCATCACGAGGCGTTGTTGACACCAGACTTACCCCATCACGAGGCGAGGCTGACACCTGACTGACACCATCATGATGTGAGGCTGACACCAGACTGACCCCATCACGAGGCGAGACTGACACCATGCTGACCCCATCACGAGGCGAGACTGACACCAGACTGACACCATCACGAGGCGAGACTGACACCAGACTGACCCCATCACGAGGCGAGACTGACACCAGACTGACACCATCATGATGTGAGGCTGACACCAGACTGACCCCATCACGAGGCGAGGCTGACACCAGACTGACCCCATCACGAGGCGAGACTGACACCGGACTGACCCCACCACGAGGCGAGGCTGACACCAGACTGACACCATCATGATGTGAGGCTGACACCAGACTGACCCCATCACGAGGCGAGGTTGACACGAAACTGACCATATCACTAGGCGAGGCTCACACCAGACTGACACCATCACGAGGCGAGGCTGACACCAGACTGACCCCATCATGAGGCGAGGCTGACACCAGACTGACCCCATCACGAGGCGAGGCTGACACCAGACTGACCCCATCACGAGGCGAGGCTGACACCAGACTGACACCATCACGAGGCGAGGCTGACACCAGACTGACCCCATCAAGAGGCGAGGCTGACACCAGACTGACCCCACCACGAGGCGAGGCTGACACCAGACTGACACCATCATGATGTGAGGCTGACACCAGACTGACCCCATCACGAGGCAAGGTTGACACCAGACTGACCCTATCACTAGGCGAGGCTGACACCAGACTGACACCATCACGAGGCGAGGCTGACACCAGACTGACCCCATCACGAGGCGAGGCTGACACCAGACTGACCCCATCACGAGGCGAGGCTGACACCAGCCTGACCCCATCACGAGGCGAGGCTGACACTAGACTGACACCATCACGAGGCGAGGCTGACACCAGACTAACCCCATCACGAGGCGAGGCTGACACCAGACTGACCCCATCATGAGGCGAGACTGACACCGGACTGACCCCAACACGAGGCGAGGCTGACACCAGACTGACACCATCATGATGTGAGGCTGACACCAGACTGACCCCATCACGAGGCGAGGCTGACACCAGACTGACCCTATCACTAGGCGAGGCTGAAACCAGACTGACACCATTACGAGGCGAGGCTGACACCAGACTGACCCCATCACGAGGCGAGGCTGACACCAGACTGACCCCATCACGAGGCGAGGCTGACACCAGACTGACACCATCACGAGGCGAGACTGACACCGGACTGACCCCACCACGAGGCGAGGCTGACACCAGACTGACACCATCATGATTTGAGGCTGACACCAGACTGACCCCATCACGAGGCGAGGTTGACACCAGACTGACCCTATCACTAGGCGAGGCTGACACCAGACTGACACCATCACGAGGCGAGGCTGACACCAGACTGACCCCATCACGAGGCGAGGCTGACACCAGACTGACCCCATCACGAGGCGAGGCTGACACCAGACTGACCCCATCACGAGGCGAGGCTGACACCAGACTGACACCATCACGAGACAAGGCTGACACCAGACTGACCCCGTCACGAGGCGAGGCTGACACCAGACTGACCCCATCACGAGGCGAGGCTGACACCAGACTGACACCATCACGAGGCGAGGCTGACACCAAACTGACACCATCACGAGGCGAGGCTGACTCCAGACTGACCCCATCACGAGGCGAGACTGACACCAGACTGACACCATCATGATGTGAGGCTGACACCAGACTGACCCCATCACGAGGCGAGGCTGACACCAGACTGACACCATCACGAGGCGAGGCTGACACCAAACTGACACCATCACGAGGCGAGACTGACACCAGACTGACCCCATCACGAGGCGAGACTGACACCAGACTGACACCATCATGATGTGAGGCTGACACCAGACTGACCCCATCACGAGGCGAGGCTGACACCAGACTGACCCCATCACGAGGCGAGACTGACACCGGACTGACCCCACCACGAGGCGAGGCTGACACCAGACTGACACCATCATGATGTGAGGCTGACACCAGACTGACCCCATCACGAGTCGAGGTTGACACCAGACTGACCATATCACTAGGCGAGGCTCACACCAGACTGACACCATCACGAGGCGAGGCTGACACCAGACTGACCCCATCATGAGGCGAGGCTGACACCAGACTGACCCCATCACGAGGCGAGGCTGACACCAGACTGACCCCATCACGAGGCGAGGCTGACACCAGACTGATACCATCACGAGGCGAGGCTGACACCAGACTGACCCCATCACGAGGCGAGGCTGACACCAGACTGACCCCATCACGAGGCGAGGCTGACACCAGCCTGACCCCATCACGAGGCGAGGCTGACACTAGACTGACACCATCACGAGGCGAGGCTGACACCAGACTGACCCCATCACGAGGCGAGGCTGACACCAGACTGACCCCATCATGAGGCGAGACTGACACCGGACTGACCCCAACACGAGGCGAGGCTGACACCAGACTGACACCCTCATGATGTGAGGCTGACACCAGACTGACCCCATCACGAGGCGAGGCTGACACCAGACTGACCCTATCACTAGGCGAGGCTGAAACCAGACTGACACCATTACGAGGCGAGGCTGACACCAGACTGACCCCATCACGAGGCGAGGCTGACACCAGACTGACCCCATCACGAGGCGAGGCTGACACCAGACTGACACCATCACGAGGCGAGACTGACACCGGACTGACCCCACCACGAGGCGAGGCTGACACCAGACTGACACCATCATGATTTGAGGCTGACACCAGACTGACCCCATCACGAGGCGAGGTTGACACCAGACTGACCCTATCACTAGGCGAGGCTGACACCAGACTGACCCCATTACGAGGCGAGGCTGACACCAGACTGCCACCATCACGAGGCGAGGCTGACACCAGACTGACACCATCACGAGGAGAGGCTGACACTAGACTGACACCATCACGAAGCAAGGTTGACACCAGACTGACACCATCATGATGTGAGACTGACACCAGACTGACGCCATCACGATGCGAGGCTGACACCAGACTGACCCCATCACGAGGCGTTGTTGACACCAGACTTACCCCATCACGAGGCGAGGCTGACACCTGACTGACACCATCATGATGTGAGGCTGACACCAGACTGACCCCATCACGAGGCGAGGCTGACACCAGACTGACCCCATCACGAGGCGAGGCTGACACCAGACTGACACCATCACGAGGCGAGGCTGACACCAAACTGACACCATCACGAGGCGAGGCTGACACCAGACTGACCCCATCACGAGGCGAGACTGACACCAGACTGACACCATCATGATGTGAGGCTGACACCAGACTGACCCCATCACGAGGCGAGACTGACACCAGACTGACACCATCACGAGGCGAGGCTGACACCAAACTGACACCATCACGAGGCGAGGCTGACACCAGACTGACCCCATCACGAGGCGAGGCTGACACCAGACTGACCCCATTACGAGGCGAGGCTGACACCAGACTGCCACCATCACGAGGCGAGGCTGACACCAGACTGACACCATCACGAGAAGAGGCTGACACTAGACTGACCCCATCACGAGGCGAGGTTGACACCAGACTGACACCATCATGATGTGAGACTGACACCAGACTGACACCATCATGATGTGAGGCTGACACAAGACTGACCCCATCACGAGGCGAGGCTGACACCAGACTGACCCCATCACGAGGCGAGACTGACACCGGACTGGCCCCACCACGAGGCGAGGCTGACACCAGACTGACACCATCATGATGTGAGGCTGACACCAGACTGACCCCATCACGAGGCGAGGTTGACACCAGACTGACCCGAGGCTGACACCAGACTGACACCATCACGAGTCGAGGCTGACACCAGACTGACCCCATCACGAGGCGAGGCTGACACCAGACTGACACCATCACGAGGCGAGGCTGACACCAGACTGACCCCATCACGAGGCGAGGCTGACACCAGACTGACACCATCACGAGGCGAGGCTGACACCAGACTGACCCCATCACGAGGCGAGACTGACACCAGACTGACCCCATCACGAGGCGAGGCTGACACCAGACTGACCCCATCACGAGGCGAGGCTGACACCAGACTGACACCATCATGATGTGAGGCTAACACAAGACTGACCCCATCACGAGGCGAGGCTGACACCAGACTGACCCCATTACGAGGCGAGGCTGACACCAGACTGCCACCATTACGAGGCGAGGCTGACACCAGACTGACACCATCAGGAGGCGAGGCTGACACTAGACTGACCCCATCACGAGGCGAGGCTGACACCAGACTGACACCATCATGATGTGAGACTGACACCAGACTAACCCCATCACGATGCGAGGCTGACACCAGACTGACCCCATCACGAGGCGAGGCTGACACCAGACTTACCCCAGCACGAGGCGAGGCTGACACCTGACTGACACCATCATGATGTGAGGCTGACACCAGACTGACCCCATCACGAGGCGAGGCTGACACCAGACTGACACCATCATGATGTGAGGCTGACACCAGACTGACCCAAACACGAGGCGAGGCTGACACCAGACTGACCCCATCACGAGGCGAGGCTGACACCAGACTGACCCCATCACGAGGCGAGGCTGACACCGGACTGACCCCATCATGAGGCGAGGCTGACACCAGACTGACCCCATCACGAGACGAGGCTGACACCAGACTGACACCATCATGATGTGAGGCTGAAACCAGTCTGACCCCATCACGAGGCGAGACTGACACCAGACTGACCCCATCACGAGGCAAGGCTGACACCAGACTGACACCATCATGATGTGAGGCTGACACCAGACTGACCCCATCCCGAGGCGAGGCTGACACTAGACTGACCCTATCACTAGGCGAGGCTGACACCAGACTGACCCCATCACGAGGCGAGGCTGACACCAGACTGACCCCATCACGAGGCGAGACTGACACCAGACTGACCCCATCATGAGGCGAGGCTGACACCAGACTGACGCCATCATGATGTGAGGCTGACACCAGACTGACCCCATCACGAGGCGAGACTGACACCAGACTGACCCCATCACGAGGCGAGGCTGACACCAGACTGACCCCATCACGAGTCAAGGCTGACACCAGAATGACACCATCATGATGTGAGGCTGACACCAGACTGACCCCGTCACGAGGTGAGGCTGACACCAGACTGACACCATCACGAGGCGAGGCTGACACCAGACTGACCCCATCACGTGGCGAGGCTGACACCAGACTGACACTATCATGATGTGAGGCTGAAACCAGACTGACCCCATCACGAGGCGAGACTGACACCAGACTGACCCCATCACGAGGCGAGGCTGACACCAGATTGACACCATCATGATGTGAGGCTGACACCAGACTGACCCCATCACGAGGCGAGGCTGACACCAGACTGACCCTATCACTAGGCAAGGCTGACACCAGACTGACACCATCTCGAGGCGAGGCTGACACCAGACTGACCCCATCGCGAGGCGGGGCTGACACCAGACAGACCCCATCACGAGGCGAGACTGAAACCAGACTGACACCATCATGATGTGAGGCTGACACCAGACTGACACCATCACGAGGTGAGGCTGACACCAGACTGACCCCATCACAAGGCGATTCTGACACCAGACTGACACCATCATGATGTGAGGCTGACACCAGACTGACCCCGTCACGAGGTGAGGCTGACTCCAGACTGACACCATCACGAGGCGAGGCTGACACCAGACTGACACCATCACGAGGCGAGGCTGACACCAGACTGACCCCATCACGAGGCGAGGCTGACACCAGACTGACACCATCATGATGTGAGGCTGAAACCAGTCTGACCCCATCACGAGGCGAGACTGACACCAGACTGACCCCATCACGAGGCGAGGCTGACACCAGACTGACACCATCATGATGTGAGGCTGACACCAGACTGACCCCATCACGAGGCGAGGCTGACACCAGACTGACCCTATCACTAGGCGAGGCTGACACCAGACTGACACCATCACGAGGCGAGGCTGACACCAGACTGACCCCATCACGAGGCGAGACTGACACCAGACTGACCCCATCACGAGGCGAGGCTGACACCAGACTGACACCATCATGATGTGAGGCTGACACCAGACTGACCCCATCACGAGGCAAGACTGACACCAGACTGACCCCATCACGAGGCGAGGCTGACACCAGACTGACACCATCATGATGTGAGGCTGACACCAGACTGACCCCATCACGAGGCGATGCTGACACCAGACTGACCCCATTACGAGGCGAGGTTGAAACCAGACTGACACCATCACGAGGCGAGGCTGACACCAGACTGACACCATCACGAGGCGAGGCTGACACTAGACTGACCCCATCATGAGGCGAGGCTGACACCAGACTGACACCATCATGATGTGTTACTGACACCAGACTGACCCCATCACGAGGCGAGGTTGACACCAGAATGACCCCATCACGAGGCGAGGCTGACACCAGACTGACCCCATCACGAGGCGAGGCTGACACCTGACTGACACCATCATGATGTGAGGCTGACACCAGACTGACCCCATCACGAGGCGAGGCTGACACCAGACTGACACCATCATGATGTGAGGCTGACACCAGACTGACCCCATCACGAGGCGAGGATGACACCAGACTGACCCCATCACGAGGCGAGGCTGACACCAGACTGACCCCATCACGAGGCGAGGCTGACAAAAGACTGACCCCATCACGAGGCGATGCTGACACCAGACTGACCCCATCACGAGGTGAGGCTGACACCAGACTGACACCATCATGATGTGAGGCTGACACCAGACTGACCCCATCACGAGTCGAGGCTGACACCAGACTGACACCATCATGATGTGAGGCTGACACAAGACTGACCCCGTCAGGAGGTGAGGCTGACACCAGACTGACACCATCACGAGGCGAGGCTGACACCAGACTGACACCATCACGAGGCGAGGCTGACACCAGACTGACCCCATCACGAGGCGAAGCTGACACCAGACTGACACCATCATGATGTGAGGCTGAAACCAGACTGACCCCATCACGAGGCGAGACTGACACCAGACTGACCCCATCACGAGGCGAGGCTGACACCAGACTGACACCATCATGATGTGAGGCTGACACCAGACTGACCCCATCACGAGGCAAGGCTGACACCAGACTGACCCTATCACTAGGCGAGGCTGACACCAGACTGACACCATCTCGAGGCGGGGCTGACACCAGACTGACCCCATCACGAGGCGAGGCTGACACCAGACTGACACCATCATGATGTGAGGCTGACACCAGACTGACACCATCACGAGGTGAGGCTGACACCAGACTGACTCCATCACGAGGCGAGGCTGACACCAGACTGACCCCATCACGAGGCGAGGCTGACACCAGACTGACCGCATCACGAGGCGAGGCTGACACCAGACTGACCCCTTCACGAGGCGAGGCTTACACCAGACTGACACCTTCATGATGTGAGGCTGAAACCAGACTGACCCCATCACGAGGCGAAACTGACACCAGACTGACCCCATCACGAGGCGAGGCTGACACCAGACTGACACCATCATGATGTGAGGCTGACACCAGACTGACCCCATCATGAGGCGAGGCTGACACCAGACTGACCCTATCACTAGGCGAGGCTGACACCAGACTGACACCATCTCGAGGCGAGGCTGACACCAGACTGACCCCATCACGAGGCGAGGCTGACACCAGACTGACCCCATCACGTGGCGAGGCTGACACCAGACTGACACCATCATGATGTGAGGCTGAAACCAGACTGACCCCATCACGAGGCGAGGCTGACACCAGACTGACCCTATCACTAGGCGAGGCTGACACCAGACTGACCCCATCACGAGGCGAGGCTGACACCAGACTGACACCATCACGAGGCGAGGCTGACACCAGACTGACACATTCCAGAGGCGAGGCTGACACCAGACTGACACCATCACGAGGCTAGGCTGACACCAGACTGACCCCATCACGAGGCGAGGCTGACACGTGACTGACACCTTCATGATGTGAGGCTGACACCAGACTGACCCCATCACGAGGCGAGGCTGACACCAGACTGACCCCATCACGAGGCGAGACTGACACCGGACTGACCCCACCACGAGGCGAGGCTGACACCAGACTGACACCATCATGATGTGAGGCTGACACCAGACTGACCCCATCACGAGGCGAGGCTGACACCAGACTGACCCTATCACTAGGCGAGGTTGACACCAGACTGACACCATCACGAGGCGAGGCTGACACCAGACTGACCCCATCACGAGGCGAGGCTGACACCAGACTGACACCATCACGAGGCGAGGCTGACACCAGACTGACCCCATCACGAGGCGAGGCTGACACCAGACTGACACCATCACGATGTGAGGCTGACACCAGACTGACCCCATCACGAGGCGAGGCTGACACCAGACTGACCCCATCACGAGGCGAGGCTGACACCAGACAGACACCATCACGAGGCGAGGCTGACACCAGACTGACACCATCACGAGGCGAGGCTGACACCAGACTGACCCCATCAAGAGGCGAGACTGACACCAGACTGACACCATCATGATGCGAGGCTGACACCAGACTGACACCATGATGATGTGAGGCTGACACCAGACTGACCCCATCACGAGGCGAGGCTGACACCAGACTGACCCTATCACTAGGCGAGGCTGAAACCAGACTGACACCATCTCGAGGCGAGGCTGACACCAGACTGACCCCATCACGAGGCGGGGCTGACACCAGACTGACCCCATCACGAGGCGAGGCTGACACCAGACTGACCCCAAAACGAGGCGAGGCTGACACCAGACAGACACCATCACGAGGCGAGGCTGACACCAGACTGAAACCATCACGAGGCGAGGCTGACACCAGACTGACCCCATCACGAGGCGAGACTGACACCAGACTGACACCATCATGATGTGAGGCTGACACCAGACTGACACCATCATGATGTGAGGCTGACACCAGACTGACCCCATCACGAGGCGAGGCTGAAACCACACTGACCCTATCACTAGGCGAGGCTGACACCAGACTGACACCATCTCGAGGCGAGGCTGACACCAGACTGACCCCATCACGAGGCGGGGCTGACACCAGACTGACCCCATCACGAGGCGAGGCTGACACCAGACTGACCCCATCACGAGGCGAGGCTGACACCAGACTGACCCCTTCACGAGGCGGGGCTGACACCAGACTGACATCATCACGAGGCGAGGCTGACACCAGACTGACCCCATCACGAGGCGAGGCTGACACCAGACTGACCCCATCACGAGGCGAGGCTGACACCAGACTGACCCCATCACGAGGCGAGGCTGACACGAGACTATCACCATCACGATGTGAGGCTGACACCAGACTGACCCCATCACGAGGCGAGGCTGACACCAGACTGACCCCATCACGAGTCGAGGCTGACACCAGACTGACACCATCACGAGGCGAGGCTGACACCAGACTGACACCATCCAGAGGCGAGGCTGACACCAGACTGACACCATCACGAGGCAAGGCTGACACCAGACTGACACCATCTCGAGGCGAGGCTGACACCAGACTGACCCCATCGCGAGGCGGGGCTGACACCAGACAGACCCCATCACGAGGCGAGACTGAAACCAGACTGACACCATCATGATGTGAGGCTGACACCAGACTGACACCATCACGAGGTGAGGCTGACACCAGACTGACCCCATCACAAGACGATTCTGACACCAGACTGACACCATCATGATGTGAGGCTGACACCAGACTGACCCCGTCACGAGGTGAGGCTGACTCCAGACTGACACCATCACGAGGCGAGGCTGACACCAGACTGACACCATCACGAGGCGAGGCTGACACCAGACTGACCCCATCACGAGGCGAGGCTGACACCAGACTGACACCATCATGATGTGAGGCTGAAACCAGTCTGACCCCATCACGAGGCGAGACTGACACCAGACTGACCCCATCACGAGGCGAGGCTGACACCAGACTGACACCATCATGATGTGAGGCTGACACCAGACTGACCCCATCACGAGGCGAGGCTGACACCAGACTGACCCTATCACTAGGCGAGGCTGACACCAGACTGACACCATCACGAGGCGAGGCTGACACCAGACTGACCCCATCACGAGGCGAGACTGACACCAGACTGACCCCATCACGAGGCGAGGCTGACACCAGACTGACACCATCATGATGTGAGGCTGACACCAGACTGACCCCATCACGAGGCAAGACTGACACCAGACTGACCCCATCACGAGGCGAGGCTGACACCAGACTGACACCATCATGATGTGAGGCTGACACCAGACTGACCCCATCACGAGGCGATGCTGACACCAGACTGACCCCATTACGAGGCGAGGTTGAAACCAGACTGACACCATCACGAGGCGAGGCTGACACCAGACTGACACCATCACGAGGCGAGGCTGACACTAGACTGACCCCATCATGAGGCGAGGCTGACACCAGACTGACACCATCATGATGTGTTACTGACACCAGACTGACCCCATCACGAGGCGAGGTTGACACCAGAATGACCCCATCACGAGGCGAGGCTGACACCAGACTGACCCCATCACGAGGCGAGGCTGACACCTGACTGACACCATCATGATGTGAGGCTGACACCAGACTGACCCCATCACGAGGCGAGGCTGACACCAGACTGACACCATCATGATGTGAGGCTGACACCAGACTGACCCCATCACGAGGCGAGGATGACACCAGACTGACCCCATCACGAGGCGAGGCTGACACCAGACTGACCCCATCACGAGGCGAGGCTGACAAAAGACTGACCCCATCACGAGGCGATGCTGACACCAGACTGACCCCATCACGAGGTGAGGCTGACACCAGACTGACACCATCATGATGTGAGGCTGACACCAGACTGACCCCATCACGAGTCGAGGCTGACACCAGACTGACACCATCATGATGTGAGGCTGACACAAGACTGACCCCGTCAGGAGGTGAGGCTGACACCAGACTGACACCATCACGAGGCGAGGCTGACACCAGACTGACACCATCACGAGGCGAGGCTGACACCAGACTGACCCCATCACGAGGCGAAGCTGACACCAGACTGACACCATCATGATGTGAGGCTGAAACCAGACTGACCCCATCACGAGGCGAGACTGACACCAGACTGACCCCATCACGAGGCGAGGCTGACACCAGACTGACACCATCATGATGTGAGGCTGACACCAGACTGACCCCATCACGAGGCAAGGCTGACACCAGACTGACCCTATCACTAGGCGAGGCTGACACCAGACTGACACCATCTCGAGGCGGGGCTGACACCAGACTGACCCCATCACGAGGCGAGGCTGACACCAGACTGACACCATCATGATGTGAGGCTGACACCAGACTGACACCATCACGAGGTGAGGCTGACACCAGACTGACTCCATCACGAGGCGAGGCTGACACCAGACTGACCCCATCACGAGGCGAGGCTGACACCAGACTGACCCCATCACGAGGCGAGGCTGACACCAGACTGACACCATCACGATGTGAGGCTGACACCAGACTGACCCCATCACGAGGCGAGGCTGACACCAGACTGACCGCATCACGAGGCGAGGCTGACACCAGACTGACCCCTTCACGAGGCGAGGCTTACACCAGACTGACACCATCATGATGTGAGGCTGAAACCAGACTGACCCCATCACGAGGCGAAACTGACACCAGACTGACCCCATCACGAGGCGAGGCTGACACCAGACTGACACCATCATGATGTGAGGCTGACACCAGACTGACCCCATCATGAGGCGAGGCTGACACCAGACTGACCCTATCACTAGGCGAGGCTGACACCAGACTGACACCATCTCGAGGCGAGGCTGACACCAGACTGACCCCATCACGAGGCGAGGCTGACACCAGACTGACCCCATCACGTGGCGAGGCTGACACCAGACTGACACCATCATGATGTGAGGCTGAAACCAGACTGACCCCATCACGAGGCGAGGCTGACACCAGACTGACCCTATCACTAGGCGAGGCTGACACCAGACTGACCCCATCACGAGGCGAGGCTGACACCAGACTGACACCATCACGAGGCGAGGCTGACACCAGACTGACACATTCCAGAGGCGAGGCTGACACCAGACTGACACCATCACGAGGCGAGGCTGACACCAGACTGACCCCATCACGAGGCGAGGCTGACACGTGACTGACACCATCATGATGTGAGGCTGACACCAGACTGACCCCATCACGAGGCGAGGCTGACACCAGACTGACCCCATCACGAGGCGAGACTGACACCGGACTGACCCCACCACGAGGCGAGGCTGACACCAGACTGACACCATCATGATGTGAGGCTGACACCAGACTGACCCCATCACGAGGCGAGGCTGACACCAGACTGACCCTATCACTAGGCGAGGTTGACACCAGACTGACACCATCACGAGGCGAGGCTGACACCAGACTGACCCCATCACGAGGCGAGGCTGACACCAGACTGACACCATCACGAGGCGAGGCTGACACCAGACTGACCCCATCACGAGGCGAGGCTGACACCAGACTGACACCATCACGATGTGAGGCTGACACCAGACTGACCCCATCACGAGGCGAGGCTGACACCAGACTGACCCCATCACGAGGCGAGGCTGACACCAGACAGACACCATCACGAGGCGAGGCTGACACCAGACTGACACCATCACGAGGCGAGGCTGACACCAGACTGACCCCATCACGAGGCGAGACTGACACCAGACTGACACCATCATGATGTGAGGCTGACACCAGACTGACACCATGATGATGTGAGGCTGACACCAGACTGACCCCATCACGAGGCGAGGCTGACACCAGACTGACCCTATCACTAGGCGAGGCTGACACCAGACTGACACCATCTCGAGGCGAGGCTGACACCAGACTGACCCCATCACGAGGCGGGGCTGACACCAGACTGACCCCATCACGAGGCGAGGCTGACACCAGACTGACCCCAAAACGAGGCGAGGCTGACACCAGACAGACACCATCACGAGGCGAGGCTGACACCAGACTGAAACCATCACGAGGCGAGGCTGACACCAGACTGACCCCATCACGAGGCGAGACTGACACCAGACTGACACCATCATGATGTGAGGCTGACACCAGACTGACACCATCATGATGTGAGGCTGACACCAGACTGACCCCATCACGAGGCGAGGCTGAAACCACACTGACCCTATCACTAGGCGAGGCTGACACCAGACTGACACCATCTCGAGGCGAGGCTGACACCAGACTGACCCCATCACGAGGCGGGGCTGACACCAGACTGACCCCATCACGAGGCGAGGCTGACACCAGACTGACCCCATCACGAGGCGAGGCTGACACCAGACTGACCCCTTCACGAGGCGGGGCTGACACCAGACTGACATCATCACGAGGCGAGGCTGACACCAGACTGACCCCATCACGAGGCGAGGCTGACACCAGACTGACCCCATCACGAGGCGAGGCTGACACCAGACTGACCCCATCACGAGGCGAGGCTGACACGAGACTATCACCATCACGATGTGAGGCTGACACCAGACTGACCCCATCACGAGGCGAGGCTGACACCAGACTGACCCCATCACGAGTCGAGGCTGACACCAGACTGACACCATCACGAGGCGAGGCTGACACCAGACTGACACCATCCAGAGGCGAGGCTGACACCAGACTGACACCATCACGAGTCGAGGCTGACACCAGACTGACCCCATCACGAGGCGAGGCTGACACGTGACTGACACAATCATGATGTGAGGCTGACACCAGACTGACCCCATCACGAGGCGAGGCTGACACCAGACTGACCCCATCACAAGGCGAGACTGACACCGGACTGACCCCAACACGAGGCGAGGCTGACACCAGACTGACACCATCATGATGTGAGGCTGACACCAGACTGACCCCGTCACGAGGTGAGGCTGACACCAGACTGACACCATCACGAGGCGAGGCTAACACCAGACAGACACCATCACGAGGCGAGGCTGACACCAGACTGACCCCATCACGAGACGAGGCTGACACCAGACTGACACCATCATGATGTGAGGCTGAAACCAGTCTGACCCCATCACGAGGCGAGACTGACACCAGACTGACCCCATCACGAGGCAAGGCTGACACCAGACTGACACCATCATGATGTGAGGCTGACACCAGACTGACCCCATCCCGAGGCGAGGCTGACACCAGACTGACCCTATCACAAGGCGAGGCTGACACCAGACTGACACCATCACGAGGCGAGGCTGACACCAGACTGACCCCATCATGAGGCGAGACTGACACCAGACTGACGCCATCATGATGTGAGGCTGACACCAGACTGACGCCATCATGATGTGAGGCTGACACCAGACTGACCCCATCCCGAGGCGAGGCTGACACCAGACTGACCCTATCACTAGGCGAGGCTGACACCAGACTGACACCATCACGAGGCGAGGCTGACACCAGACTGACCCCATCACGAGGCGAGACTGACACCAGACTGACCCCATTACGAGGCAAGGCTGACACCAGACTGACGCCATCATGATGTGAGGCTGACACCAGACTGACCCCATCACGAGGCGAGACTGACACCAGACTGACCCCATCACGAGGCGAGGCTGACACCAGACTGACACCATCATGATGTGAGGCTGACACCAGACTGACCCCATCACGAGGCGATGCTGACACCAGACTGACCACATTACGAGGCTAGGCTGACACCAGACTGACACCATCACGAGGCGAGGCTGACACCAGACTGACACCATCACGAGGCGAGGCTGACACTAGACTGACCCCATCACGAGGCGAGGCTGACACCAGACTGACACCATCATGATGTGAGACTGACACCAGACTGACCCCATCACGAGGCGAGGCTGACACCAGACTGACCCCATCACGAGGCGAGGCTGACACCAGACTGACCCCATCACGAGGCAAGGCTGACACCTGACTGACACCATCATGATGTGAGGCTGACACCAGACTGACCCCATCACGAGGCGAGGCTGACACCAGACTGACACCATCATGATGTGAGGCTGACACCAGACTGACCCCATCACGAGGCGGGGCTGACACCAGGCTGACCCCATCACGAGGCGAGGCTGACACCAGACTGACCCCATCACGAGGCGAGGCTGACACCGGACTGACCCCATCACGAGGCGATGCTGACACCAGACTGACCCCATCACGAGGTGAGGCTGACACCAGACTGACACCATCATGATGTGAGGCTGACACCAGACTGACCCCATCACGAGTCGAGGCTGACACCAGAATGACACCATCATGATGTGAGGCTGACACCAGACTGACCCCGTCACGAGGTGAGACTGACACCAGACTGACACCATCACGAGGCGAGGCTGACACCAGACTTACACCAACACGAGGCGAGGCTGACACCAGACTGACCCCATCACGAGGCGAGGCTGACACCAGACTGACACCATCATGATGTGAGGCTGAAACCAGACTGACCCCATCACGAGGCGAAACTGACACCAGATTGACCCCATCACGAGGCGAGGCTGACACCAGACTGACACCTTCATGATGTGAGGCTGACACCAGACTGACCCCATCACGAGGCGAGGCTGACACCAGACTGACCCTATCACTAGGCGAGGCTGACACCAGACTGACACCATCTCGAGGCGAGGCTGACACCAGACTGACCCCATCACGAGGCGAGGCTGACACCAGACTGACCCCATCACGAGGCGAGGCTGACACCAGACTGACACCATCATGATGTGAGGCTGAAACCAGACTGACCCCATCACGAGGCAAGGCTGACACCAGACTGACCCCATCACGAGGCGAGGCTGACACCAGACTGACACCATCATGATGTGAGGCTGAAACCAGACTGACCCCATCACGAGGCAAGGCTGACACCAGACTGACCCTATCACTAGGCGAGGCTGACACCAGACTGAAACCATCTCGAGGCGAGGCTGACACCAGACTGACCCCGTCAAGAGCGGGGCTGACACCAGACTGACCCCATCACGAGGCGAGGCTGACACCAGACTGACCCCATCACGAGGCGAAGATGACACCAGACTGACCCCATCACGAGGCGGGGCTGACACCAGACTGACCCCATCACGAGGCGAGGCTGACACCAGACTGACCCCATCACGAGGCGAGGCTGACACCAGACTGACCCCATCACGAGGCGAGGCTCACACCATACTGACCCCATCACGAGGCGAGGCTGACTCCAGACTGACCCCATCACGAGGCGAGGCTCACACCAGACTGACACCATCACGAGGCGAGGCTGACACCAGACTGACACCATCCAGAGGCGAGGCTGACACCAGACTGACACCATCACGAGGCGAGGCTGACACCAGACTGACCCCATCACGAGGCGAGGCTGACACGTGACTGACACCATCATGATGTGAGGCTGACACCAGACTGACCCCATCACGAGGCGAGACTGACACCAGACTGACCCCATCACGAGGCGAGACTGACACCGGACTGACCCCACCACGAGGCGAGGCTGACACCAGACTGACACCATCATGGTGTGAGGCTGACACCAGACTGACCCCATCACGAGGCGAGGCTGACACCAGACTGACCCTATCACGAGGCGAGGCTGACACCAGACTGACACCATCTCGAGGAGAGGCTGACACCAGACTGACCCCATCACGAGGCGAGGCTGACACCAGACTGACCCCATCACGAGGCGAGGCTGACACCAGACTGACACCATCATGATGTGAGGCTGAAACCAGACTGACCCCATCACGAGGCAAGGCAGACACCAGACTGACCCCATCACGAGGCGAGGCTGACACCAGACTGACACCATCATGATGTGAGGCTGAAACCAGACTGACCCCATCACGAGGCAAGGCTGACACCAGACTGACCCTATCACTAGGCAAGGCTGACAACAGACTGAAACCATCTCGAGGCGAGGCTGACACCAGACTGACCCCATCACGAGGCGGGGCTGACACCAGACTGACCCCATCACGAGGCGAGGCTGACACCAGACTGACCCCATCACGAGGCGAGGATGACACCAGACTGACCCCATCACGAGGCGGGGCTGACACCAGACTGACCCCATCACGAGGAGAGGCTGACACCAGACTGACCCCATCACGAGGCGAGGCTGACACCAGACTGACCCCATCACGAGGCGAGGCTGACACCAGACTGACCCCATCACGAGGCGAGGCTGACTCCAGACTGACCCCATCACGAGGCGAGGCTGACACCAGACTGACACCATCACGAGGCGAGGCTGACACCAGACTGACACCATCCAGAGGCGAGGCTGACACCAGACTGACACCATCACGAGGCGAGGCTGACACCAGACTGACCCCATCACGAGGCGAGGCTGACACGTGACTGACACCATCATGATGTGAGGCTGACACCAGACTGACCCCATCACGAGGCGAGACTGACACCAGACTGACCCCATCACGAGGCGAGACTGACACCGGACTGACCCCACCACGAGGCGAGGCTGACACCAGACTGACACCATCATGATGTGAGGCTGACACCAGACTGACCCCATCACGAGGCGAGGCTGACACCAGACTGACCATATCACTAGGCGAAGTTGACACCAGACTGACACCATCACGAGGCGAGGCTGACACCAGACTGACCCCATCACGAGGCGAGGCTGACACCAGACTGACCCCATCACGAGGCGAGGCTGACACCAGACTGACCCCATCACGAAGCGAGGCTGACACCAGACTGACACCATCACAATGTGAGGCTGACACCAGACTGACCCCATCACGAGGCGAGGCTGACACCAGACTGACCCCATCACGAGGCGAGGCTGACACCAGACTGACCCCATCACGAGGCGATGCTGACACCAGACTGACCCCATCACGAGGTGAGGCTGACACCAGACTGACACCATCATGATGTGAGGCTGACACCAGACTGACCCCATCACGAGTCGAGGCTGACACCAGACTGACACCATCATGATGTGAGGCTGACACAAGACTGACCCCGTCAGGAGGTGAGGCTGACACCAGACTGACACCATCACGAGGCGAGGCTGACACCAGACTGACACCATCACGAGGCGAGGCTGACACCAGACTGACCCCATCACGAGGCGAGGCTGACACCAGACTGACACCATCATGATGTGAGGCTGACACCAGACTGACCCCATCACAAGGCGAGACTGACACCAGACTGACCCCATCACGAGGCGAGGCTGACACCAGACTGACACCATCATGATGTGAGGCTGACACCAGACTGACCCCATCACGAGGCGAGGCTGACACCAGACTGACCCTATCACTAGGCGAGGCTTACACCAGACTGACACCATCTCGAGGCAAGGCTGACACCAGACTGACACCATCACGAGGCGAGGCTGACACCAGACTGACACCATCCAGAGGCGAGGCTGACACCAGACTGACACCATCACGAGGCGAGGCTGACACCAGACTGACCCCATCACGAGGCGAGGCTGATACCAGACTGACCCCATCACGAGGCGAGGCTGACACCAGACTGACACCATCACGATGTGAGGCTGACACCAGACTGAACCAATCACGAGGCGAGGCTGACACCAGACTGACCCCATCACGAGGCGAAGGCTGACACCAGACTGACACCATCACGAGGCGAGGCTGACACCAGACTGACACCATCACGAGGCGAGGCTGACACCAGACTGACCCCATCACGAGGCGAGACTGACACCAGACTGACACCATCATGATGTGAGGCTGACACCAGACTGACCCCATCACGAGGCGAGGCTGACACCAGACTGACACCATCATGATGTGAGGCTGACACCAGACTGACCCCATCACGAGGCGAGGTTGACACCAGACTGACCCTATCACTAGGCGAGGCTGACACCAGACTGACACCATCACGAGGCGAGGCTGACACCAGACTGACCCCATCACTAGGCGAGGCTGACACCAGACTGACACCATCACGAGGCGAGGCTGACACCAGACTGACCCCATCACGAGGCGAGACTGACACCAGACTGACCCCATCACGAGGCGAGGCTGACACCAGACTGACACCATCATGATGTGAGGCTGACACCAGACTGACCCCATCACGAGGCAAGACTGACACCAGACTGACCCCATCACGAGGCGAGGCTGACACCAGACTGACACCATCATGATGTGAGGCTGACACCAGACTGACCCCATCACGAGGCGATGCTGACACCAGACTGACCCCATTACGAGGCGAGGTTGAAACCAGACTGACACCATCACGAGGCGAGGCTGACACCAGACTGACACCATCACGAGGCGAGGCTGACACTAGACTGACCCCATCATGAGGCGAGGCTGACACCAGACTGACACCATCATGATGTGTTACTGACACCAGACTGACCCCATCACGAGGCGAGGTTGACACCAGAATGACCCCATCACGAGGCGAGGCTGACACCAGACTGACCCCATCACGAGGCGAGGCTGACACCTGACTGACACCATCATGATGTGAGGCTGACACCAGACTGACCCCATCACGAGGCGAGGCTGACACCAGACTGACACCATCATGATGTGAGGCTGACACCAGACTGACCCCATCACGAGGCGAGGATGACACCAGACTGACCCCATCACGAGGCGAGGCTGACACCAGACTGACCCCATCACGAGGCGAGGCTGACAAAAGACTGACCCCATCACGAGGCGATGCTGACACCAGACTGACCCCATCACGAGGTGAGGCTGACACCAGACTGACACCATCATGATGTGAGGCTGACACCAGACTGACCCCATCACGAGTCGAGGCTGACACCAGACTGACACCATCATGATGTGAGGCTGACACAAGACTGACCCCGTCAGGAGGTGAGGCTGACACCAGACTGACACCATCACGAGGCGAGGCTGACACCAGACTGACACCATCACGAGGCGAGGCTGACACCAGACTGACCCCATCACGAGGCGAAGCTGACACCAGACTGACACCATCATGATGTGAGGCTGAAACCAGACTGACCCCATCACGAGGCGAGACTGACACCAGACTGACCCCATCACGAGGCGAGGCTGACACCAGACTGACACCATCATGATGTGAGGCTGACACCAGACTGACCCCATCACGAGGCAAGGCTGACACCAGACTGACCCTATCACTAGGCGAGGCTGACACCAGACTGACACCATCTCGAGGCGGGGCTGACACCAGACTGACCCCATCACGAGGCGAGGCTGACACCAGACTGACACCATCATGATGTGAGGCTGACACCAGACTGACACCATCACGAGGTGAGGCTGACACCAGACTGACTCCATCACGAGGCGAGGCTGACACCAGACTGACCCCATCACGAGGCGAGGCTGACACCAGACTGACCCCATCACGAGGCGAGGCTGACACCAGACTGACACCATCACGATGTGAGGCTGACACCAGACTGACCCCATCACGAGGCGAGGCTGACACCAGACTGACCGCATCACGAGGCGAGGCTGACACCAGACTGACCCCTTCACGAGGCGAGGCTTACACCAGACTGACACCATCATGATGTGAGGCTGAAACCAGACTGACCCCATCACGAGGCGAAACTGACACCAGACTGACCCCATCACGAGGCGAGGCTGACACCAGACTGACACCATCATGATGTGAGGCTGACACCAGACTGACCCCATCATGAGGCGAGGCTGACACCAGACTGACCCTATCACTAGGCGAGGCTGACACCAGACTGACACCATCTCGAGGCGAGGCTGACACCAGACTGACCCCATCACGAGGCGAGGCTGACACCAGACTGACCCCATCACGTGGCGAGGCTGACACCAGACTGACACCATCATGATGTGAGGCTGAAACCAGACTGACCCCATCACGAGGCGAGGCTGACACCAGACTGACCCTATCACTAGGCGAGGCTGACACCAGACTGACCCCATCACGAGGCGAGGCTGACACCAGACTGACACCATCACGAGGCGAGGCTGACACCAGACTGACACATTCCAGAGGCGAGGCTGACACCAGACTGACACCATCACGAGGCGAGGCTGACACCAGACTGACCCCATCACGAGGCGAGGCTGACACGTGACTGACACCATCATGATGTGAGGCTGACACCAGACTGACCCCATTACGAGGCGAGGCTGACACCAGACTGACCCCATCACGAGGCGAGACTGACACCGGACTGACCCCACCACGAGGCGAGGCTGACACCAGACTGACACCATCATGATGTGAGGCTGACACCAGACTGACCCCATCACGAGGCGAGGCTGACACCAGACTGACCCTATCACTAGGCGAGGTTGACACCAGACTGACACCATCACGAGGCGAGGCTGACACCAGACTGACCCCATCACGAGGCGAGGCTGACACCAGACTGACACCATCACGAGGCGAGGCTGACACCAGACTGACCCCATCACGAGGCGAGGCTGACACCAGACTGACACCATCACGATGTGAGGCTGACACCAGACTGACCCCATCACGAGGCGAGGCTGACACCAGACTGACCCCATCACGAGGCGAGGCTGACACCAGACAGACACCATCACGAGGCGAGGCTGACACCAGACTGACACCATCACGAGGCGAGGCTGACACCAGACTGACCCCATCACGAGGCGAGACTGACACCAGACTGACACCATCATGATGTGAGGCTGACACCAGACTGACACCATGATGATGTGAGGCTGACACCAGACTGACCCCATCACGAGGCGAGGCTGACACCAGACTGACCCTATCACTAGGCGAGGCTGACACCAGACTGACACCATCTCGAGGCGAGGCTGACACCAGACTGACCCCATCACGAGGCGGGGCTGACACCAGACTGACCCCATCACGAGGCGAGGCTGACACCAGACTGACCCCAAAACGAGGCGAGGCTGACACCAGACAGACACCATCACGAGGCGAGGCTGACACCAGACTGAAACCATCACGAGGCGAGGCTGACACCAGACTGACCCCATCACGAGGCGAGACTGACACCAGACTGACACCATCATGATGTGAGGCTGACACCAGACTGACACCATCATGATGTGAGGCTGACACCAGACTGACCCCATCACGAGGCGAGGCTGAAACCACACTGACCCTATCACTAGGCGAGGCTGACACCAGACTGACACCATCTCGAGGCGAGGCTGACACCAGACTGACCCCATCACGAGGCGGGGCTGACACCAGACTGACCCCATCACGAGGCGAGGCTGACACCAGACTGACCCCATCACGAGGCGAGGCTGACACCAGACTGACCCCTTCACGAGGCGGGGCTGACACCAGACTGACATCATCACGAGGCGAGGCTGACACCAGACTGACCCCATCACGAGGCGAGGCTGACACCAGACTGACCCCATCACGAGGCGAGGCTGACACCAGACTGACCCCATCACGAGGCGAGGCTGACACGAGACTATCACCATCACGATGTGAGGCTGACACCAGACTGACCCCATCACGAGGCGAGGCTGACACCAGACTGACCCCATCACGAGTCGAGGCTGACACCAGACTGACACCATCACGAGGCGAGGCTGACACCAGACTGACACCATCCAGAGGCGAGGCTGACACCAGACTGACACCATCACGAGTCGAGGCTGACACCAGACTGACCCCATCACGAGGCGAGGCTGACACGTGACTGACACAATCATGATGTGAGGCTGACACCAGACTGACCCCATCACGAGGCGAGGCTGACACCAGACTGACCCCATCACAAGGCGAGACTGACACCGGACTGACCCCAACACGAGGCGAGGCTGACACCAGACTGACACCATCATGATGTGAGGCTGACACCAGACTGACCCCGTCACGAGGTGAGGCTGACACCAGACTGACACCATCACGAGGCGAGGCTAACACCAGACAGACACCATCACGAGGCGAGGCTGACACCAGACTGACCCCATCACGAGACGAGGCTGACACCAGACTGACACCATCATGATGTGAGGCTGAAACCAGTCTGACCCCATCACGAGGCGAGACTGACACCAGACTGACCCCATCACGAGGCAAGGCTGACACCAGACTGACACCATCATGATGTGAGGCTGACACCAGACTGACCCCATCCCGAGGCGAGGCTGACACCAGACTGACCCTATCACAAGGCGAGGCTGACACCAGACTGACACCATCACGAGGCGAGGCTGACACCAGACTGACCCCATCATGAGGCGAGACTGACACCAGACTGACGCCATCATGATGTGAGGCTGACACCAGACTGACGCCATCATGATGTGAGGCTGACACCAGACTGACCCCATCCCGAGGCGAGGCTGACACCAGACTGACCCTATCACTAGGCGAGGCTGACACCAGACTGACACCATCACGAGGCGAGGCTGACACCAGACTGACCCCATCACGAGGCGAGACTGACACCAGACTGACCCCATTACGAGGCAAGGCTGACACCAGACTGACGCCATCATGATGTGAGGCTGACACCAGACTGACCCCATCACGAGGCGAGACTGACACCAGACTGACCCCATCACGAGGCGAGGCTGACACCAGACTGACACCATCATGATGTGAGGCTGACACCAGACTGACCCCATCACGAGGCGATGCTGACACCAGACTGACCACATTACGAGGCTAGGCTGACACCAGACTGACACCATCACGAGGCGAGGCTGACACCAGACTGACACCATCACGAGGCGAGGCTGACACTAGACTGACCCCATCACGAGGCGAGGCTGACACCAGACTGACACCATCATGATGTGAGACTGACACCAGACTGACCCCATCACGAGGCGAGGCTGACACCAGACTGACCCGATCACGAGGCGAGGCTGACACCAGACTGACCCCATCACGAGGCAAGGCTGACACCTGACTGACACCATCATGATGTGAGGCTGACACCAGACTGACCCCATCACGAGGCGAGGCTGACACCAGACTGACACCATCATGATGTGAGGCTGACACCAGACTGACCCCATCACGAGGCGGGGCTGACACCAGGCTGACCCCATCACGAGGCGAGGCTGACACCAGACTGACCCCATCACGAGGCGAGGCTGACACCGGACTGACCCCATCACGAGGCGATGCTGACACCAGACTGTCCCCATCACGAGGTGAGGCTGACACCAGACTGACACCATCATGATGTGAGGCTGACACCAGACTGACCCCATCACGAGTCGAGGCTGACACCAGAATGACACCATCATGATGTGAGGCTGACACCAGACTGACCCCGTCACGAGGTGAGACTGACACCAGACTGACACCATCACGAGGCGAGGCTGACACCAGACTTACACCAACACGAGGCGAGGCTGACACCAGACTGACCCCATCACGAGGCGAGGCTGACACCAGACTGACACCATCATGATGTGAGGCTGAAACCAGACTGACCCCATCACGAGGCGAAACTGACACCAGATTGACCCCATCACGAGGCGAGGCTGACACCAGACTGACACCTTCATGATGTGAGGCTGACACCAGACTGACCCCATCACGAGGCGAGGCTGACACCAGACTGACCCTATCACTAGGCGAGGCTGACACCAGACTGACACCATCTCGAGGCGAGGCTGACACCAGACTGACCCCATCACGAGGCGAGGCTGACACCAGACTGACCCCATCACGAGGCGAGGCTGACACCAGACTGACACCATCATGATGTGAGGCTGAAACCAGACTGACCCCATCACGAGGCAAGGCTGACACCAGACTGACCCCATCACGAGGCGAGGCTGACACCAGACTGACACCATCATGATGTGAGGCTGAAACCAGACTGACCCCATCACGAGGCAAGGCTGACACCAGACTGACCCTATCACTAGGCGAGGCTGACACCAGACTGAAACCATCTCGAGGCGAGGCTGACACCAGACTGACCCCGTCAAGAGCGGGGCTGACACCAGACTGACCCCATCACGAGGCGAGGCTGACACCAGACTGACCCCATCACGAGGCGAAGATGACACCAGACTGACCCCATCACGAGGCGGGGCTGACACCAGACTGACCCCATCACGAGGCGAGGCTGACACCAGACTGACCCCATCACGAGGCGAGGCTGACACCAGACTGACCCCATCACGAGGCGAGGCTCACACCATACTGACCCCATCACGAGGCGAGGCTGACTCCAGACTGACCCCATCACGAGGCGAGGCTCACACCAGACTGACACCATCACGAGGCGAGGCTGACACCAGACTGACACCATCCAGAGGCGAGGCTGACACCAGACTGACACCATCACGAGGCGAGGCTGACACCAGACTGACCCCATCACGAGGCGAGGCTGACACGTGACTGACACCATCATGATGTGAGGCTGACACCAGACTGACCCCATCACGAGGCGAGACTGACACCAGACTGACCCCATCACGAGGCGAGACTGACACCGGACTGACCCCACCACGAGGCGAGGCTGACACCAGACTGACACCATCATGGTGTGAGGCTGACACCAGACTGACCCCATCACGAGGCGAGGCTGACACCAGACTGACCCTATCACGAGGCGAGGCTGACACCAGACTGACACCATCTCGAGGAGAGGCTGACACCAGACTGACCCCATCACGAGGCGAGGCTGACACCAGACTGACCCCATCACGAGGCGAGGCTGACACCAGACTGACACCATCATGATGTGAGGCTGAAACCAGACTGACCCCATCACGAGGCAAGGCAGACACCAGACTGACCCCATCACGAGGCGAGGCTGACACCAGACTGACACCATCATGATGTGAGGCTGAAACCAGACTGACCCCATCACGAGGCAAGGCTGACACCAGACTGACCCTATCACTAGGCAAGGCTGACAACAGACTGAAACCATCTCGAGGCGAGGCTGACACCAGACTGACCCCATCACGAGGCGGGGCTGACACCAGACTGACCCCATCACGAGGCGAGGCTGACACCAGACTGACCCCATCACGAGGCGAGGATGACACCAGACTGACCCCATCACGAGGCGGGGCTGACACCAGACTGACCCCATCACGAGGAGAGGCTGACACCAGACTGACCCCATCACGAGGCGAGGCTGACACCAGACTGACCCCATCACGAGGCGAGGCTGACACCAGACTGACCCCATCACGAGGCGAGGCTGACTCCAGACTGACCCCATCACGAGGCGAGGCTGACACCAGACTGACACCATCACGAGGCGAGGCTGACACCAGACTGACACCATCCAGAGGCGAGGCTGACACCAGACTGACACCATCACGAGGCGAGGCTGACACCAGACTGACCCCATCACGAGGCGAGGCTGACACGTGACTGACACCATCATGATGTGAGGCTGACACCAGACTGACCCCATCACGAGGCGAGACTGACACCAGACTGACCCCATCACGAGGCGAGACTGACACCGGACTGACCCCACCACGAGGCGAGGCTGACACCAGACTGACACCATCATGATGTGAGGCTGACACCAGACTGACCCCATCACGAGGCGAGGCTGACACCAGACTGACCCTATCACTAGGCGAAGTTGACACCAGACTGACACCATCACGAGGCGAGGCTGACACCAGACTGACCCCATCACGAGGCGAGGCTGACACCAGACTGACCCCATCACGAGGCGAGGCTGACACCAGACTGACCCCATCACGAAGCGAGGCTGACACCAGACTGACACCATCACAATGTGAGGCTGACACCAGACTGACCCCATCACGAGGCGAGGCTGACACCAGACTGACCCCATCACGAGGCGAGGCTGACACCAGACTGACCCCATCACGAGGCGATGCTGACACCAGACTGACCCCATCACGAGGTGAGGCTGACACCAGACTGACACCATCATGATGTGAGGCTGACACCAGACTGACCCCATCACGAGTCGAGGCTGACACCAGACTGACACCATCATGATGTGAGGCTGACACAAGACTGACCCCGTCAGGAGGTGAGGCTGACACCAGACTGACACCATCACGAGGCGAGGCTGACACCAGACTGACACCATCACGAGGCGAGGCTGACACCAGACTGACCCCATCACGAGGCGAGGCTGACACCAGACTGACACCATCATGATGTGAGGCTGACACCAGACTGACCCCATCACAAGGCGAGACTGACACCAGACTGACCCCATCACGAGGCGAGGCTGACACCAGACTGACACCATCATGATGTGAGGCTGACACCAGACTGACCCCATCACGAGGCGAGGCTGACACCAGACTGACCCTATCACTAGGCGAGGCTTACACCAGACTGACACCATCTCGAGGCAAGGCTGACACCAGACTGACACCATCACGAGGCGAGGCTGACACCAGACTGACACCATCCAGAGGCGAGGCTGACACCAGACTGACACCATCACGAGGCGAGGCTGACACCAGACTGACCCCATCACGAGGCGAGGCTGATACCAGACTGACCCCATCACGAGGCGAGGCTGACACCAGACTGACACCATCACGATGTGAGGCTGACACCAGACTGAACCAATCACGAGGCGAGGCTGACACCAGACTGACCCCATCACGAGGCGAAGGCTGACACCAGACTGACACCATCACGAGGCGAGGCTGACACCAGACTGACACCATCACGAGGCGAGGCTGACACCAGACTGACCCCATCACGAGGCGAGACTGACACCAGACTGACACCATCATGATGTGAGGCTGACACCAGACTGACCCCATCACGAGGCGAGGCTGACACCAGACTGACACCATCATGATGTGAGGCTGACACCAGACTGACCCCATCACGAGGCGAGGTTGACACCAGACTGACCCTATCACTAGGCGAGGCTGACACCAGACTGACACCATCACGAGGCGAGGCTGACACCAGACTGACCCATCACGAGGCGAGGCTGACACCAGATTGACCCCATCACGAGGCGAGGCTGACACCAGACTGACCCCATCACGAGGCGAGGCTGACACCAGACTGACACCATCACGAGGCAAAGCTGACACCAGACTGACCCCATCACGAGACGAGACTGACACCAGACTGACCCCATCACGAGGCGAGGCTTACACCAGACTGACCCCATCACGAGGCGAGGCTGACACCAGACTGACACCATCATGATGTGAGGCTAACACAAGACTGACCCCATCACAAGGCGAGGCTGACACCAGACTGACCCCATTACGAGGCGAGGCTGACACCAGACTGCCACCATCACGAGGCGAGGCTGACACCAGACTGACACCATCACGAGGCGAGGCTGACACTAGACTGACCCCATCACGAGGCGAGGCTGACACCAGACTGACACCAACATGATGTGAGACTGACACCAGACTGACCCCATCACGATGCGAGGCTGACACCAGACTGACCCCATCACGAGGCGAGGCTGACACCAGACTTACCCCATCAGGAGGCGAGGCTGACACCTGACTGACACCATCATGATGTGAGGCTGACACCAGACTGACCCCATCACGAGGCGAGGCTGACACCAGACTGACACCGTCATGATGTGAGGCTGACACCAGACTAACCCCATCACGAGGCGAGGCTGACACCAGACTGACCCCATCACGAGGTGAGGCTGACACCAGACTGACCCCATCACGAGGCGAGGCTGACACCGGACTGACCCCATCACGAGGCGATGCTGACACCAGACTGAACCCATCACGAGGCGAGGCTGACACCAGACTGACACCATCATGATGTGAGGCTGACACCAGACTGACCCGATCACAAGGCGAGGCTGACACCAGACTGACACCATCATGATGTGAGGCTGACACCGGACTGACCCCACCACGAGGCGAGGCTGACACCAGACTGACACCATCATGATGTGAGTCTGACACCAGACTGACCCCATCACGAGGCGAGGCTGACACCAGACTGACCCTATCACTAGGCGAGGCTGACACCAGACTGACACCATCACGAGGCGAGGCTGACACCAGACTGACCCCATCACGAGGCGAGGCTGACTCCAGACTGACCCTATCACGAGGCGAGGCTGACACCAGACTGACCCCATCACGAGGCGAGGCTGACACCAGACTGACACCATCATGATGTGAGGCTGACACCAGACTGACCCCATCACGAGGCGATGCTGACACCAGACTGACCCCATCACGAGGCGAGACTGACACCAGACAGACACCATCACGAGGCGAGGCTGACACCAGACTGACCCCATCACGAGGCGAGGCTGACACCAGACTGACCCTATCACTAGGCGAGGCTGACACCAGACTGAAACCATCTCGAGGCGAGGCTGACACCAGACTGACCCCATCACGAGGCGGGGCTGACACCAGACTGACCCCATCACGAGGCGAGGCTGACACCAGACTGACCCCATCACGAGGCGAGGCTGACACCAGACTGACCCCATCACGAGGCGAGGCTGACACCAGACTGACCCCATCACGAGGCGAGGCTGACACCAGACTGACCCCATCACGAGGCGAGGCTGACACCAGACTATCACCATCACGATGTGAGGCTGACACCAGACTGACCCCATCATGAGGCGAGGCTGACACCAGACTGACACCATCATGAGGCGAGGCTGACACCAGACTGACACCATCCAGGGGCGAGGCTGAGACCAGACTGACCCCATCACGAGGCGAGGCTGACACCAGACTGACCCTATCACTAGGCGAGGCTGACACCAGACTGACACCATCACGAGGCGAGGCTGACACCAGACTGACCCCATCACGAGGCGAGGCTGACACCAGACTGACCCCATCACGAGGCGAGGCTGACAACAGAATGACCCCATCACGAGGCGAGGCTGACACCAGACTGACACCATCACGATACGAGGCTGACACCAGACTGATCCAATCACGAGGCGAGGCTGACACCAGACTGACCCCATCACGAGGCGAGGCTGACACCAGACTGACACCATCACGAGGCGAGGCTGACACCAGACTGACACCATCACGAGGCGAGGCTGACACCAGACTGACCCCATCACGAGGCGAGACTGACACCAGACTGACACCATCATGATGTGAGGCTGACACCAGACTGACCCCATCACGAGGCGAGGCTGACACCAGACTGACCCCATCACGAGGCGAGACTGACACCGGACTGACCCCACCACGAGGCGAGGCTGACACCAGACTGACACCATCATGATGTGAGGCTGACACCAGACTGACCCCATCACGAGGCGAGGTTGACACCAGACTGACCCTATCACTAGGCGAGGCTGACACTAGACTGACACCATCACGAGGCGAGGCTGACACCAAACTGACCCCATCACGAGGCGAGGCTGACACCAGACTGACCCCATCACGAGGCGAGGCTAACACCAGACTGACCCCATCACGTGGCTAGGCTGACACCAGACTGACACCATCACGAGGCGAGGCTGACACCAGACTGACCCCATCACGAGGCGAGACTGACACCAGACTGACCCCATCACGAGGCGAGGCTGACACCAGACTGACCCCATCACGAGGCGATGCTGACACCAGACTGACACCATCATGATGTGAGGCTAACACAAGACTGACCCCATCACGAGGCGAGGCTGACACCAGACTGACCCCATTACGAGGCGAGGCTGACGCCAGACTGCCACCATCACGAGGCGAGGCTGACACCATCACGAGGCGAGGCTGACACTAGACTGACCCCATCACGAGGCGAGGCTGACACCAGACTGACCCCATCACGAGGCGAGGCTGACACCAGACTTACCCCATCACGAGGCGAGGCTGACACCTGACTGACACCATCATGATATGAGGCTGACACCAGACTGACCCCCAACACGAGGCGAGGCTGACACCAGACTGACACCATCATGATGTGAGGCTGACACCAGACTGACCCAATCACGAGGCGAGGCTGACACCAGACTGACCCCATCACGAGGCGAGGCTAACACCAGACTGACCCCATCACGAGGCGAGGCTGAAACCGGACTGACCCCATCACGAGGCGATGCTGTCACCAGACTGACCCCATCACGAGGCGAGGCTGACACCAGACTGACACCATCATGATGTGAGGCTGACACCAGACTGACCCCATCACAAGGCGAGGCTGACACCAGACTGACACCATCACGAGGCGAGGCTGACACCAGACTGACACCATCATGATGTGAGGCTGACACCAGACTGACCCCGTCACGAGGTGAGGCTGACACCAGACTGACACCATCACGAGGCGAGGCTAACACCAGACTGACACCATCACGAGGCGAGGCTGACACCAGACTGACCCCATCACGAGGCGAGGCTGACACCAGACTGACACCATCATGATGTGAGGCTGAAACCAGTCTGACCCCATCACGAGGCGAGACTGACACCAGACTGACCCCATCACGAGGCGAGACTGACACCAGACTGGTGTCAGCCTCACATCATGATGGTGTCAGTCTTGTGTCAGCCTTGCCTCGTGATGGGGTCAGTCTGGTGTCAGTCTCGCCTCGTGATGGGGTCAGACTGGTTTCAGCCTCACATCATGATGGTGTCAGTCTGGTGTCAGCCTCGCCTCGTGATGGGGTCAGTCTGGTGTCAGCCTCACATCATGATGGCGTCAGTCTGGTGTCAGCCTCGCCTCATGATGTGGTCAGTCTGATGTCAGCCTCGCCTCGTGATGGGGTCAATCTGGTGTCAGCCTCACATCATGATGGCGTCAGTCTGGTGTCAGCCTCGCCTCATGATGGGGTCAGTCTGGTGTCAGTCTCGCCTCGTGATGGGGTCAGTCTGGTGTCAGCCTCGCCTCGTGATGGTGTCAGTCTGGTGTCAGCCTCGCCTAGTGATAGGGTCAGTCTGGTGTCAGCCTCGCCTCGGGATGGGGTCAGTCTGGTGTCAGCCTCACATCATGATGCTGTCAGACTGACCCCATCCCGAGGCGAGGCTGACACCAGACTGACCCATCACGAGGCGAGGCTGACACCAGACTGACACCATCACGAGGCGAGGCTGACTCCAGACTGACCCCATCACGAGGCGAGACTGACACCAGACTGACCCCATCATGAGGCGAGGCTGACACCAGACTGACGCCATCATGATGTGAGGCTGACACCAGACTGACCCCATCACGAGGCGAGACTGACACCAGACTGACCCCATCACGAGGCGAGGCTGACACCAGACTGACACCATCATGATGTGAGGCTGACACCAGACTGACCCCATCACGAGGCGATGCTGACACCAGACTGACCCCATTACGAGGCGAGGCTGACACCAGACTGACACCATCACGAGGCGAGGCTGACACCAGACTGACACCATCACGAGGCGAGGCTGACACTAGACTGACCCCATCACGAGGCGAGGCTGACACCAGACTGACACCATCATGATGTGAGACTGACACCAGACTGACACCATCATGAGGCGAGGCTGACACCAGACTGACCCCATCACGAGGCGAGGCTGACACCAGACTGACCCCATCACGAGGCGAGGCTGACACCTGACTGACACCATCATGATGTGAGGCTGACACCAGACTGACCCCATCACGAGGCGATGCTGACACCAGACTGACCCCATCACGAGGTGAGGCTGACACCAGACTGACACCATCATGATGTGAGGCTGACACCAGACTGACCCCATCACGAGTCGAGGCTGACACCAGAATGACACCATCATGATGTGAGGCTGACACCAGACTGACCCCGTCACGAGGTGAGGCTGACACCAGACTGACACCATCACGAGGCGAGGCTGACACCAGACTGACACCATCACGAGGCGAGACTGACACCAGACTGACCCCATCACGAGGCAAGGCTGACACCAGACTGACACCATCATGATGTGAGGCTGAAACCAGACTGACCCCATCACGAGGCGAGACTGACACCAGACTGACCCCATCACGAGGCGAGGCTGACACCAGACTGACCCTATCACTAGGCAAGGCTGACACCAGACTGACACCATCTCGAGGCAAGGCTGACACCAGACTGACCCCATCACGAGGCGGGGCTGACACCAGACAGACCCCATCACGAGGCGAGGCTGACACCAGACTGACACCATCATGATGTGAGGCTGACACCAGACTGACACCATCACGAGGCGAGTCTGACACCAGACTGACCCCATCACAAGGCGAGGCTGACACCGGACTGACACCATCATGATGTGAGGCTGACACCAGACTGACCCCGTCACGAGGTGAGGCTGACACCAGACTGACACCATCACGAGGCGAGGCTGACACCAGACTGACACCATCACGAGGCGAGGCTGACACCAGACTGACCCCATCACGAGGCGAGGCTGACACCAGACTGACACCATCATGATGTGAGGCTGAAACCAGTCTGACCCCATCACGAGGCGAGACTGACACCAGACTGACCCCATCACGAGGCTAGGCTGACACCAGACTGACCCCATCACGAGGCGAGGCTGACACCAGACTGACCCTATCACTAGGCGAGGCTGACACCAGACTGACACCATCACGAGGCGAGGCTGACACCAGACTGACACCATCACGAGGCGAGGCTGACACCAGACTGACCCCATCACGAGGCGAGGCTGACACCAGACTGACACCATCATGATGTGAGGCTGACACCAGACTGACCCCATCACGAGGCGAGACTGACACCAGACTGACCCCATCACGAGGCGAGGCTGACACCAGACTGACACCATCATGATGTGAGGCTGACACCAGACTGACCCCATCACGAGGCGATGCTGACACCAGACTGACCCCATTACGAGGCGAGGCTGACACAAGACTGACACCATCACGAGGCGAGGCTAACACCAGACTGACACCATCACGAGGCGAGGCTGACACTAGACTGACCCCATCACGAGGCGAGGCTGACACCAGACTGACACCATCATGATGTGAGACTGACACCAGACTGACCCCATCACGAGGCGAGGTTAACACCAGACTGACCCCATCACGAGGCGAGGCTGACACCAGACTGACCCCATCACGAGGCGAGGCTGACACCTGACTGACACCATCATGATGTGAGGCTGACACCAGACTGACCCCATCACGAGGCGAGGCTGACACCAGACTGACACCATCATGATGTGAGGCTGACACCAGACTGACCCCAACACGAGGCGAGGCTGACACCAGACTGACCCCATCACGAGGCGAGGCTGACACCAGACTGACCCCATCACGAGGCGAGGCTGACACCAGACTGACCCCATCACGAGGCGATGCTGACACCAGACTGACCCCATCACGAGGTGAGGCTGCTACCAGACTGACACCATCATGATGTGAGGCTGACACCAGACTGACCCCATCACGAGTCGAGGCTGACACCAGACTGACACCATCATGATGTGAGGCTGACACAAGACTGACCCCGTCAGGAGGTGAGGCTGACACCAGACTGACACCATCACGAGGCGAGGCTGACACCAGACTGACACCATCACGAGGCGAGGCTGACACCAGACTGACCCCATCACGAGGCGAGACTGACACCAGACTGACACCATCATGATGTGAGGCTGAAACCAGACTGACCCCATCAAGAGGCGAGACTGACACCAGACTGACCCCATCACGAGGCGAGGCTGACACCAGACTGACACCATCATGATGTGAGGCTGACACCAGACTGACCCCATCACGAGGCGAGGCTGACACCAGACTTACCCTATCACTAGGCGAGGCTGACACCAAACTGACACCATCTCGAGGCAAGGCTGACACCAGACTGACCCCATCACGAGGCGGGGCTGACACCAGACTGACCCCATCACGAGGCGAGGCTGACACCAGACTGACACCATCATGATGTGAGGCTGACACCAGACTGACACCATCACGAGGTGAGGCTGACACCAGACTGACACCATCACGAGGCGAGGCTGACACCAGACTGACACCATCATGATGTGAGGCTGACACCAGACTGACCCCATCACGAGGCGAGGCTGAGACCAGACTGACCCTATCACTAGGCAAGGCTGACACCAGACTGACACCATCACGAGGCGAGGCTGACACCAGACTGACCCCACCACGAGGCGAGGCTGACACCAGACTGACCCCATCACGAGGCGAGGCTGACTCCAGACTGACCCCATCACGAGGCGAGGCTGACACCAGACTGACACCATCACGATGTGAGGCTGACACCAGACTGACCCCATCACGAGGCGAGGCTGACACCAGACTGACACCATCACGAGGCGAGGCTGACACCAGACTGACACCATCACGAGGCGAGGCTGTCACCAGACTGACCCCATCACTAGGCGAGACTAACACAAGACTGACACCATCATGATGTGAGGCTGACACCAGACTGACCCCATCACGAGGCGAGGCTGACACCAGACTGACCCCATCACGAGGCGAGACTTACACCGGACTGACCCCACCACGAGTCGAGGCTGACACCAGACTGACACCATCATGATGTGAGGCTGACACCAGACTGACCCCATCACGAGGCGAGACTGACACCAGACTGACCCTATCACTAGGCGAGGCTGACACCAGACTGACACCATCACGAGGCGAGGCTGAAACCAGACTGACCCCATCACGAGGCGAGGCTGACACCAGACTGACACCATCACGAGGCGAGGCTGACACCAGACTGTCCCCATCACGAGGCGAGGCTGACACCAGACTGACCCCATCACGAGGCGAGGCTGACACCAGACTGACCCCATCAAGAGGCGAGGCTGACACCAGACTGACACCAACACGAGGCGAGACTGACACCAGACTGACACCATCACGAGTCGAGGCTGACACCAGACTGACCACATCACGAAGGCGAGGCTGACACCAGACTGACCCCTTCACGACGCGAGGCTGACACCAGACTGACCCCATCACGAGGCGAGGCTGACACCAGCCTAAAACCATCACGAGGTGAGGCTGACACCTGACTGACACCATCATGATGTGAGGTTGACACCAGACTGACCCCATCACGAGGCGAGGCTGACACCAGACTGACCCCATCACGAGACGAGACTGACACCGGACTGACCCCATCACGAGGCGAGGCTGACACCAGACTGACCCCATCACGAGGCGAGGCTGATACCAGACTGACACCATCATGATGTGAGACTGACACCAGACTGACCCCATCACGTGGTGAGGCTGACACCAGACTGACCCCATCACGAGGCGAGGCTGACACCAGACTGACACCATCACGAGGCGAGGCTGACACCAGACTGACACCATCACAAGGCGAGGCTGACACCAGACTGACACCATCACGAGGCGAGGCTGACACCAGACTGACCCAATCACGAGGCAAGGCTGACACCAGACTGACCCCATCACGAGACGAGGCTGACACCAGACTGACACCATCACGAGGCGAGGCTGACACCAGACTGACACCATCACAAGGCGAGGCTGACACCAGACTGACCCCATCACGAGGCGAGGCTGACACCAGACTGACCCAATCACGAGGCGAGGCTGACACCAGACTGACCCCATCACGAGGCGAGGCTGACACCAGCCTGACACCATCACGAGGCGAGGCTGACACCAGACTGACACCATCATGATGTGAGGCTGACACCAGACTGACCCCATCACGAGGCGAGGCTGACACCAGGCTGACCCTATCACTAGGCGAGGCTGACACCAGACTGATCCTATCACGAGGCGAGGCTGACACCAGACTGACCCCATCACGAGACGAGGCTGACACCAGACTGACACCATCATGATGTGAGGCTGACACCAGACTGACCATATCACGAGGCGAGGCTGACACCAGACTGACCCCATCACGAGACGAGACTGACACCGGACTGACCCCATCACGAGGTGAGGCTGACACCAGACTGACACCATCATGATGTGAGGCTGACACCAGACTGACCCCATCACGAGGCGATGCTGACACCAGACTGACCCTATCACTAGGCGAGGCTGACACCAGACTGACACCATCACTAGGCGAGGCTGACACCAGACTGACCCCATCACGAGGCGAGGCTGACACCAGACTGACCCAATCACGAGGCGAGGCTGACACCAGACTGACCCCATCACGAGGCGAGGCTGACACCATCCTGACACCATCACGAGGCGAGGCTGACACCAGACTGACACCATCATGATGTGAGGCTGACACCAGACTGACCCCATCACGAGGCGAGGCTGACACCAGACTGACCCTATCACTAGGCGAGGCTGACACCAGACTGACCCCATCACGAGGCGAGGCTGACACCAGACTGACCCCATCACGAGGCGAGGCTGACACCAGACTGACCCCATCACGAGGCGATGCTGACACCAGACTGACCCCATCACGAGGTGAGGCTGACACGAGACTGACACCATCATGATGTGAGGCTGACACCAGACTGACCCCATCACGAGTCGAGGCTGACACCAGACTGACACCATCATGATGTGAGGCTGACACAAGACTGACCCCGTCAGGAGGTGAGGCTGACACCAGACTGACACCATCACGAGGCGAGGCTGACACCAGACTGACACCATCACGAGGCGAGGCTGACACCAGACTGACCCCATCACGAGGCGAGGCTGACACCAGACTGACACCATCATGATGTGAGGCTGACACCAGACTGACCCCATCACAAGGCGAGACTGACACCAGACTGACCCCATCACGAGGCGAGGCTGACACCAGACTGACACCATCATGATGTGAGGCTGACACCAGACTGACCCCATCACGAGGCGAGGCTGACACCAGACTGACCCTATCACTAGGCGAGGCTTACACCAGACTGACACCATCTCGAGGCAAGGCTGACACCAGACTGACACCATCACGAGGCGAGGCTGACACCAGACTGACACCATCCAGAGGCGAGGCTGACACCAGACTGACACCATCACGAGGCGAGGCTGACACCAGACTGACACCATCACGAGGGGAGGCTGACACCAGACTGACACCATCACGATGTGAGGCTGACACCAGACTGACCCCATCATGAGGCGAGGCTGACACCAGACTGACCCCATCACGAGGTGAGGCTGACACCAGACTGACACCATCATGATGTGAGGCTGACACCAGACTGACCCCATCACGAGGCGAGGCTGACACCAGACTGACACCATCAGGATGTGAGGCTGACACCAGACTGACCCCATCACGAGGCGAGGCTGACACCAGACTGACCCCATCACGAGGCGAGGCTGACACCAGACTGACCCCATCACGAGGCGAGGCTGACACCAGACTGACCCCATCACCTCAGCACAAGAATCTCATGGCTTTCTGAAAAGAGAAGAAGTTGGATCTCTGCGTGGTCTGAAAATGGCGAGCAGAGTACGATAACCTCATTGAGAAAACCCTAACCAAAAAAGATAATGGGGCTTTAAAGGTACCACACCATAGCATTAGAAATACAGTAAACACATATAAGCAGTAGATACAATTGAACACCTTTTATTAGGTTAAAAAAAAACACCCATGGGTGGAAAATTTTTTTGATAGACATATACATGAAAAGCATAAAATTGTAATCAACAAAGAAAAAGAAAGATCACGGTAAGTCGTGGCCAACGTCCTAGATGCTAGGGCGGCACGGGTGTCAGCCGCAACGAACTGCAGCCACTACATAGGGATAGATAAACTATGGAAATAGTATATAGGAATGCATGGTTAACAGTGGAGCCATAAATGGTATTGAAACAACACCTAACTGGACAACATCATAGGTGTTGAAAAACAAATAATTGATTGATATCCACTTGAGACCATGTGAAGTGGTTTCCTTGTAAATTCCAACGTGTTTCGTGGGATACAACCCACTACTTCAGGGTACAAAACAAAACATAAAACCCAGTCGATGATACCAGCACATTCCTGGATAGCTCCTACTAGATATAGATCAGTAGCATCTTGGATGAATAAGGAGAGACCTCCAACAGCCATAAGAACTTGTCATCAATTAATATCTTTGAAGACATGCGAAAGACAAAGTCATCATTCATTCAAACAAACATGTATTGGCCAGGTACTAACAATCATCAGATATAGTCAGACACAGATTGCTCTCCAAAGGTGGGGAAAGAAGTCTTGTCAAACAAGTGGGAGGAAAGAACCTCAAACCCTCTTGCCTCCTGTGGAGTCCCATTATTCTACGATAACCTCAGTCAACAGGTCAAGGGAAATGCTAAGAAGTTCAAGTGTGGATCAGGTCAGCAACCATTATATCCTGAGCTAGGACACATCATCTGTGAGTGGATTGCCAACCATTTGTTCTACAGGAATTGGAGCCGAGAGAAATTCAGGCTAGAATTCAAGGTTTGAATCTGGAGATTTATGACAATATTCCAGCAGAAGATGACATTACTATAGTAGAGTAAATGTAGATTGTTGTACATGAATAAATATAAGACATCCCATGAAAATAAGCCTTAGTGCATCTTTTGGAGCTCAAATTATTATGACCCGCTCTTATTTTTAGGGAAACATGGTATATCCAGTCTCCCACAGTACACACAATATGGAAATGCAATTATTTTACTAAATTTAAACTGCTAAATAACTTTTCTCATCAGCAGTATACAGCAGTCTTGTGACTTCTATCAGTGTCCAGCAAAGCACTGGTTAAAGCTTGTAGGAGGAGTTTTCATTCTGCACTAACTGTCCTATAAGGCTGCATAACCCGTAACTCTCTGTCTGGACACTGCTGATTGGCCCTGTGCTGATCACATGCACCCTTCCAAAGAAAAAACATTCTCTAGCAGTACACACTAAACTGAGCATGTGCAGAGTGACTCCTAGAGCTATGTGCTATCAGCAGATGGATTAGTGACAGTGGAGGAAGGGGAGGATCAGAGAAGACAGGATCAAACTGCCTTTTTACACAATTTGGAGGATTAACCTCTTAGGTTCTACAGTGAGTATAACAAGCATGCTTTACTGCATATACAGAATGATTTTACTGTTGTGGGTTTAGTAACACTTTAATTCATTTTGATACTATGTGTTAGAACTTTGTTACTGAAGCATTTCATCACACTCAGCATATACACCCTGAGATTGTTAGGCCCCATTCACATTAAAGCGGTAGTAAATGGTGGCAGTGAAAAAAATTCCCCTGCAAGGCAATAGCATAATGTGCTAGTATGCATCACATATTAGCACATTATGAAATACTTACCTCAGAAAGAACCCTTCAAGCAGTGCGCTGTCACTGCTGAAAGGGCTTCCATCTTCACCCGGTCTTCCTTCTGGGCTCCAGCAGCTTCAATGGCCTGAGCCACGATGATGTCACACCCATGAATGTCTGCAGGAGCTGTGACCGTGGCAGAGCTCTCTGAAGGAATGGCGCGGGTATGCGCCGGTGACGTCACCTGCTGCCAAAAGAGTGAATACCTCCTAAATGGTACATGTTTAGGAGATATTCATTTTACCTACAGGTAAGCTTCAGGCCTCATGCACATTGGACGTTTTATTAACGCTGGTAACGTTAGCTGTGTAAAGTCACGTTAAAAACTTGTGTTTTCAGCTTTTTTTAGTGTTTTTGCATTAGTGTTTAGCAGTGTTTTGCAGTATTTGCGTTTTTTTTTTTTTTACCCTCAAACAATTTGTTTTTGGTCAAAAAAAGTCCAAAAAGGCCAGTTTGCGGCGTTTTACCACGTTTTGCAGCGTTAGAGCATTTTTACAGCTAAAAAACTCCTCTAGAAGCCCACTAGCCCTGTGTTTTTTTTCCAGTCAAAAAACATCCCTGCCAAAAAACGTTGATTACAGTCTATGTGTGCATGGACACATAGGATAACATGCTGGGGGGTTTACTAGCTGTAGAAAAAATGTCAAAAGCCAAAAACAGCAGCTGTAAAAATGTCCAGTGTGCATGGGGACTTATTATAGGCTTACCTGTAGTAAAAATCACAAAGCGGACTTTACTACCACTTTAAGAAATTTGGAATTGTGCTCAGAATAGCCGCGATTCTGCCCAAGATTCCAATTTGGAGTAAAATGTTCAATGCTAGTTTTGGGTGCCATTATTCTAAATGGAACCCCAAATGCAGTGCGATTATGCCACAATTGTCACACACACAGAATAGCATGACAAAATTGCAGTAAGCTTGTTGCCCAAAAAGAAGCAGAAGCTTTGTTTGGGTGACAAACTCACATAAGGAAGCCCATTGAAATGCATGGGCTACCTTATGCTTGACAGGTTGAAAAACATGTAAATTGCACTTTTAGAATCGCTAGGGGATCCCTGGAGCTTTAGAGCTTCAGGGATCCTTGAGGAGGACAATACGACCTGTCAGGTGGCGATGCCCCTGTTGAGCAGGAATACACTGACGGCTACAGAAAGCTCCTTTTAAACCTCCTCTAACTGCATTACATACAGCAAATGCCTGATCACTCTACAACAAAAAGGGTGAGCTGCTCAGATTGAATTTTTATACTAATAAAAAGATTGCAGTGGCAATAGTAACGGAATCATGGTCAAATGCATTCATACCAGATGAGGTTATTGAGCTAGCAGGCCGCTCCACTCATCATACTGATAGAGATATTAATTAGGGCAAGCCTAATGGAGGGGAGGTTTATGTAATGCACCATTCAGTGAAAGCAAATGGAAATTTAATTTTATGTTTTTATGCAATAAAGTATTATTATTAATATTACATTGCAAAGGAAGTCAATTTATCATACTATACTGTTACCAGAGGGGTCATACTTCTACAATACAGAAAGACACCAGTGTTTCAGGGGCTGAAGTACCAGCAAGGTTGTATTGTGCACCAGACAGGTCATGTTACCTTAGCCAACAAACTGGCACAGGTGGCATATTAAAGAAAGAAAATATTATACAGTAAATGGGCTTTGATAGCACTATTGCCATACACTCACTGGCCTCTTTATTAGGTATGAGCGGCGTCACTACGGGGGTGTGGGGGGTGTGGACCACACTCGGGTGACACCTGACAGAGGGGTGACACCTAGGGCTGTCCATCAGATTGCCTCCACCGCTCGCTGTCACTAACACAGCAGAGCAGAGAGCAGGAGGCAGAACATTTAGCTAAAAAGAGGGTGGGAGCTGCTGGAGTTAACTTTCCAAGTTAACCAACTGGTGATTGGTGCTAGGTGGTCCAAGCAACCAATCACCAGCTTGTTAATATGCAAAAATTAACTCCAGCAGTTCTCGCCTTCTATTCAGAGCTGCTGTGTCCCGCTCTGCATGCCAAGTAGGCAGGGCCCCTGCCAAGGTAGGCAGGGGCACAGCTGCAGAGACTATGTAATGTGAAGGAGGGGGAATAAGTTCAAGGGGGTTGTTTAATGTGCAAAGGGGCTGTGTAATGTAAAGGGGGCTGTGTAATGTGAAGGGGTCCAGAGGTGCAGGGAGCTGTGTAATGTAAGGGGGGGGGGCAATGGTGCAGGGAGCAGTGTAATGTAATGGGGTTCAGAGGTGCAGGGGCTGTGTAATGTAAAAGGGTCCAGAGGTTCAGGGGGCTGTGTAATGTAAAGAGGTCCAGAGTTGCAGGGAGCTGTGTAATGTAAAGGGGTCCAGATATGCAAGGAGCTGTGTAATGTAAGGGGGTCAGAGGTGCAGGGAGCTGTGTAATGTAAGGGGGTCAGAGGTGCAGGGAGCTGTGTAATGTAAGGGGGTCCAGATATGCAAGGAACTGTGTAATGTAAGGGGGTCAGAGGTGCAGGGAGCTGTGTAATGTAAAGGGGTTCAGAGGTGAAGGGAGCTGTGTAATTAAGGGGGTCAGAGGTGCAGGGAGCTGTGTAATGTAAGGGGGTCCAGATATGCAAGGAACTGTGTAATGTAAGGGGGTCAGAGGTGCAGGGAGCTGTGTAATGTAAAGGGGTCCAGATATGCAAGGAGCTGTGTAATGTAAGGGGGTCAGAGGTGCAGGGAGCTGTGTAATGTAAAGGGGTCCAGACGTGCAGGGAGCTGTGTAATGTAAAAGGGTCCAGACGTGCAGGGAGCTGTGTAATGTAAAGGGGTCCAGAGGTGCAAGGAGCTGTGTAATGTAAAGGGGTCCAGACGTGCAGGGAGCTGTGTAATGTAAAGGGGTCCAGAGGTGCAAGGAGCTGTGTAATGTAAAGGGGTCCAGACGTGCAGGGAGCTGTGTAATGTAAAGGGGTCCAGACGTGCAGGGAGCTGTGTAATGTAAAGGGGTCCAGATATGCAAGGAGCTGTGTAATGTAAGGGGGTCAGAGGTGCAGGGAGCTGTGTAATGTAAAGGGGTCCAGACGTGCAGGGAGCTGTGTGATGTAAAGGGGTCCAGACGTGCAGGGAGCTGTGTAATGTAAAGGGGAACAGACGTGCAGGGAGCTGTGTAATGTAAAGGGGTCCAGATATGCAAGGAGCTGTGTAATGTAAGGGGGTCAGAGGTGCAGGGAGCTGTGTAATGTAAAGGGGTCCAGACGTGCAGGGAGCTGTGTGATGTAAAGGGGTCCAGAGGTGCAGGGGCTGTGTAATGTAAAGGGGGTTTTCCTTCATTTTACAAGTCACACGTGCTGCATCTTTGTCGCACTTTCAGAAAACAAGTAATAAATATTATGGGGAGGAACATCATGTTTCACTGCACCAGGTGACATCAACCCTAGTGACACCACTGTTAGGTACACCTGTTCAATTGCTTGGTAACACAAATTACTAATCAGCCAATCACATGGCAGCAACTCAATGCATTTAGACATCTAGATGTGGTGAAGATTGAAAGGTTGTCCATAGCCCCTGGCTATCAGTCTTTATAGTCGGTTTCAGGTACGGACGCGTCGGGGAGATTGACTTCATCTCAGCAAAGACAGACATACACATACACACAGTGATAGGTAAAATCAATCTCTCAAGTTTATTAGCGGGAAGGAAATTAATATAAAAGAAAAAAGAAAGGTGGGGGCACAGAGTATCAAAAAGCTGAGTTGTCAGTAATTGATTGGCTGAATACAAATAAGACAACATTGACGTCAATTCTAAAAAGTGATGAGAAGCGGGGTTTCATTTTCCCAACAATAAAGAAAGTTTCTACATTGTTTTAAAACACTTATCTACTACATACAATAGAATCTCGCTAGATACTTGTCAAGGCTGTGAACATGACTTTCTCAGGCCTTGAAATCAGTTACAAGTATTAAACAGTTATTTTCCCATGGGACAGAAGTATTTGACTTTTAATTATATCATAACAGAAACAGGTGCTGTTAGTATAAAGAAATAATTGGATACTATCTCCTCTACCAAGGCTAAGCTAGAAGAAGAATATTTTCATTAACTCATTCTGGGTATAATACAAAACAATTAATCAACATGTTGGTACAAAATGGAGTGGGATAAATAAAATGACAGACCTAAAGGACATACATTTCCCTTCAATCCCCTCTTAAAATCATTATTTACATATATGATTTTTATTCCCCTTTATACAACATAGTTCTTTTTCTGCTTCTTTCTATATTTGGCAAGATAACTGTGGTACTCTTTAGGTTTTGGGTTCAGTGGGACATTTTGTTCTTGGATTTCTTCTGCATACATAGTCATATCTATACCTTTGTTCATAAGCTTCTTTATACACGGGAAGATGTAGCAAACCACAAAACCTATGGTAATTAATATAATCAGGATAATAACAAGCTGCACTAGTGTCTGTTTCCAGCTAGTGAACCATCCAAAATACTGATCCCAAAGGTTGTCTAAGCCGGAGTTCTTCTTAAACTCTATAGACAAGTCTTCAAGTTTCTTTATGACTAATGTGACTTTGCCATTTGGGCCTGTGTTTTCTAGGATGTAAGTGCAACAAATGTCTACCGTGTCTATGTACTTTGCATGTACCACTCTTCTCAGCTAGAATTATATCTAGAGCCATCCTGTTCTGGAGTGTCATCTGTGAAATGGCTTCTAATTGTTCAGCAGTTCCCTTTAAGACATCCCTAATATAATTAACAAATCTTTGTTGATTGTAATAAATATAATTTATCCAATCAACGTTCTTGTTTACGGTGACAATGAGAAATATAGACTCAAATCCAGTTGCTGCTTGGTTTTTGGCCTTGAATTCATCTGGAACCCCTCTTGGTACCCCTATGGCATCTATATATACATAGCTAACAGCATGTGCAGTATGATACATATTATACAACCAGAGTAAATGGGAGTTATGGAAACATTGTACAATTTGGCGGTAATCAATAATAAAGGTGGCAACCTCAGTATTTGATGAATTATACCACAATATGGTGTGGCCTGAGTCCTGTATTATCACCACTTCACCATGGCTAGGTGCCAACAAAATCAGTATAATCAGAAAAAAAATGGCAGAACCATGGCCTAAAATTGGGGAAACAGTTCATCTTCTTCAGGGTCAGGGTTTTCTACCCCCGTTAATACCCCCTTTCCTTGATTGTCCTGTTCGAGGTCGGGGCTTTCTGCCCCCGTTAGTACCTCCTTTCCTGTTTCCCTTGGGTCTGGTCCTGGGCCTTTCTCGACCAGCTTCGCTCTGGAAGCATGGATCCAGATGGAGCTATGTTCAGTGAGAACTGCTGTTCTAGTTACTGCTACAACTGTAGTTTCTGGTCCATAGGCGAAATCCTGCTGTTTCTTGTTTCTCGTCAGCTGTTTCACCACAATACGATCTCCGGCCTGGAACGGGTGGGTATTTTCCTGTAAAAAAAACAGAAACTTGCGGATAATATCGTTCTCTTTTTGTGGGATACATTTCTTGCCATCGGGAAAACACATTTGTGACCACACAAGCTGGTTGTTGTCCTCCCTTTTGTTTGGGGTATGTGTGTAAAGTCAATTTGAAAATGTGTAAAAAGTGTTGTGGGGTAAGGCAGGTGTTGATGCATGGCTTTATTTGGGTTGTTTGGGTTACTCCTGATACATATGATGCATCTTTTCACATAATCTTATTCTAACTTGGCCATTCCTGTGATATAAAAATCTTTTTGGAGTTGTTTTAGGGTTGCCTTTCCATCCTATATGTCCTATCCTATGGTATTGTGCAATGTATATCGGGGCGCTACACCGTGGGATGCATGGTATCCCCTCTTTGCAGATTAATCCAGTCCTTGGATTCTTCTGTAAAGTAGGGTAGCACCAGTCTTCGAGCTCCTTTGTGAAAACTGACTGCTACAAAGTTGTGATCAATTGGGAATCATCTGGGAGGATGGGGCATAAAGTGGGCATCTGCAGTAAAACAAATTATTACTGAGCTACCTTTTTTTCTTCATAATCTGCTAGAGCGTTACCTTTTGTTATATCATCGTCCCCTTTGGTATGTGCTCTGCAGTGTATGACAACAAATTCCTTGGGAAGTGTGAGAGCCTTGAGCAAATTGGCTATTAGTTGGGAATGGGCAATCTTTTTCCCATCAGCTCCTATGTAGCCTCTGAGAAACCATAATACACCATGGTCATACACTGTTCCATAGGCATATTAGAATCCGTGTAAATAGTGACAGACTGATCTTTGTACAGTTCACATGCTTTAGTGAAAGCAATCAATTCAGCAGCCTGGGCTGATTGAAAAAGGGATTTGTCATTTGGCCTAGTGCAGGAGCCATCTATGAAAAAAACATCAGCATTTGGGATTGGAATCTTTAATAAATCTAGTCTGGGTGAAATATTAGCCTCAATGGATTTGAGGCAGTCATGAGCCTCGGGTCCTAGATTGTTTCACAATTTGAAACCCAACAATGCCTTTAGGATCATTGCTGGACCTGAGTTGTTTGCGCTATACTTGTTATGCAACATGGGGTTGCTCATCAAAATAACCTCATATCCGCTGAATCATTGGGAGAACATGTGCTGAGTGTGTATGTTTCTTAGTAAAATAGCTACATTATGTGTAGTGTGCAATATCATAGGGTGTCCTAAGGTGAATAACATAGACATCTCCACAGCCATAACATAAAATGCCAACACTTTGAGACACGCAGGCATGCCTTGGACCTGAACTGGCACCATTTTTGAGAAAAAAACTACAGGGCAAAGTCTGCCTCCGTGCTCCTGGGCGAGTACACCAGCCATGGTCTTACAATTGTCCCTTGCATACACATGAAACATTTTTACATAATCAGGAAGGCTAAGGCCTGGGGCAGTTACCATTGCATTTTTCAAATACACATATGCATCAACCATGTCATCTGACCACTTAACAATTTCTGACATTTGCTGGGTTGTGACTTGTCATAATAGGAACAGTCAGGTATCCAATGGCGGCAGTAACCAATGGCTCCAAGAAAGGAGAGCATATCTTTCTTGGTTTGTGGGCGGGCAAGTTTCAGGAGAGCCACAGCTTTCTTTGGACTGACTTTCCTTTCCTCCTTTTGTAAACACAAAACCCAGATATTCAACACTTGTTTTACACCATTGTTGTTTTTTCTTTGACACTTTGTGTCCACCTTCAAAAAGACATTTCAACAAACTCTCCCCATCCCTCAGGCCGGCCCCCTTAGTGAGACTGCAGAGGCAGATGATATCCGCGTACTGCAGCAGGACTGACCCATAGTCCGGTGTCCACCCCCTCAGAGTGGCCTGGAGAACAGTTGAGTAGACTACAGAAAAATCTACAAAAACCCCAAGGCATTAAACAGAAAACAAAAATGGGCTGTGTCTCTGCATCAACAAGGATGCTAAAAAATGCATTTGCTAAATCAATTACTAAAAAACATTCAGCATCAGACGGTATGGCTGTAAAAAAAAAAGAATGTCAAACACCAACAGAACAATGTTTTATAACACAGTCAATGTCCTCTATTTCCAAACATGTAATTATTAACGTGTCTCCTACAGTGAGAAATGGATATTCCTTGGTTTGTGTTGCTACCCTGTGTCTGGTTCTACCTGCCCTTCCAGGACTGAAAATTTTACCTATTCCTGCTTTATTTGCCAAGTCTACTAATAGGGACCCTGATATCTCTTTTAATCCTTCAGCAGAAAAAGTTTCCTCATCTTGTGTGGAATCAGGAATTCCTTGGGTGGGGGTTCAGGTTGGTCTTCCACAGCATCCTGGACTGGGACAGGGGATGGAGCTGTGGATTGGATTTGCTGCTGTGCTGCAATAAAAAAAATCACGTCCTCTTTGGAGAAGGAGGGATATATTCTGACAGTACGGAGCTGACAGTACAGAACGGGTCTAGTGACACATGACCACTTATCACTCTCAACAAAAGACAGACAATAAGAACTTAAATATTGACTCTATTTCAATAACTTCGACCCGTTCACTTACCAACCGGGTTCACTTATTTTCATAAACAAATTATCTTATACTATATGCATTTGATAGTAGAAGCAAAGAAAAGAAAGTTGGTTACCCTCAACAGACTAGTTAAGACTCTGTAATTAACCTAGACCCCGTCTAGGTATTTGAAATGTAGACCCCGTCTACATAAATCACCTTTCCTTATCTGAGTCTCCCGGAGACTCAATGGAGTATTCCCAGAATACTCCTGTCACAGTTCAGAGATCGAGAGTTAAGTCAGAGCCCACGGACAGCCGGACAGACAGACAGATTTTGTATATCTTACCGGGTGACCGCAAATGGGTTGACCTCCCGATCTCGGTGGGACCTTCAATTGAAAGGTTGTCCATAGCCCCTGGCTATCAGTCTTTATAGTCGGTTTCAGGTACGGACGCGTCGGGGAGATTGACTTCATCTCAGAAAAGACAGACATACACATACACACAGTGATAGGTAAAATCAATCTCTCAAGTTTATTAGCGGGAAGGAAATTAATATAAAAGAAAAAAGAAAGGTGGGGGCACAGAGTATCAAAAAGCTGAGTTGTCAGTAATTGATTGGCTGAATACAAATAAGACAACATTGACGTCAATTCTAAAAAGTGATGAGAAGCGGGGTTTCATTTTCCCAACAATAAAGAAAGTTTCTACATTGTTTTAAAACACTTATCTACTACATACAATAGAATCTCGCTAGATACTTGTCAAGGCTGTGAACATGACTTTCTCAGGCCTTGAAATCAGTTACAAGTATTAAACAGTTATTTTCCCATGGGACAGAAGTATTTGACTTTTAATTATATCATAACAGAAACAGGTGCTGTTAGTATAAAGAAATAATTGGATACTATCTCCTCTACCAAGGCTAAGCTAGAAGAAGAATATTTTCATTAACTCATTCTGGGTATAATACAAAACAATTAATCAACATGTTGGTACAAAATGGAGTGGGATAAATAAAATGACAGACCTAAAGGACATACATTTCCCTTCAAAGATGACTTGCTGTAGTTCAAACTGAGCATCAGAATGGGGAATAAAGGGGCTTTAAGTGATTTGAATGTGGCATGGTTGTTCGTGCCAGATGGGCTGGTCTGAGTATTTATAAAACTTCTGATCTTCTAGGATTTTCACACACAACCACCTCTAGGGTTTACAGAGAATTGTCTGAAAAAGAGAAAATATCCAGTGAATGGCAGTTGTGTAGATGAAAATGCCTTGTTGATGTCAGAGGTCAGAGGAGAATGGGCAGACTGGTTGCTGAGACATTCAGATGGTAGGGTCAGAATTTGGAGTAAAGAGCATGAAAGCATGGATCCATCCTGCCTTGTATCAACGGTTCAGGCTGGTGGTGGTGGTGTAATGGTGTGGGAGATATTTTCTTGGCACTAGCAAGGTGTACCTAATAAAGTGGCAGGTATACAATTTTATGCTGAGCTTATTTTCTTTTAATAGTTCCATGGTCGGACCTATCCTCAATCTGCTGTTGAGCTGAATTCAAAACCAAAATGGAAGCAGATTCATCTGATGTTGAGATCACTGAAATGCTGATATTAAGGAGTGCAGTAATTGAGGATTTCCTGCATTTCACTTGAATACCTATGCAGCAGTACAGCTGCACAGTGGAATGCAATACATAGGATGCCAAACATCACAAACCCTGCATCTGCCACACCAGAAAATTAATGACATTATTTTCCATCCAGGGATCATTTTCTCTATCTTTCTCAATAACATTATTGGTGTGTAGATATTGATTCATAAAATATCCTTTTACTGCATTCTGCAATGCAATGCAGTCTTAAAGGAAATCTATAGTCACAGCATACACTTTGATTTTATAACATCAGAATTGTAAAAACAATACAAACACAGTTATTTTTGACAATCCAATATAAGTACATCGTAAAAAAACTCCTTTCATATTGTGAGTGCTGTCGGTCTGCTGGTCATCTCTTTCCCAATTTATGGGATTCCCGCATGCTTTCCAGCTTCTCCTCAGCTGTCTACATTCAGTGTCTAAGGAAAGACTACATATCACATGGTACCTTGCTGCCTGCAATCAGTGATTCCTGTACTGACTCCACCTCTAGAAACTCCTCCTCTTAGCACCTCTGTAGTTCCGAAGGCAGGCTCTGTGAAATGTGTGACACAGCAGTGCCTGCTCACAGGGTATAGTGAGTATGTGTCACAAAATTCAAGGGGGTAAAGGGGGGATCTTCACAAAGGAGGTTTACAAACTTCAAGATCATTCAGATTAATAGGAGTAGGATAGAAATAACTGAAATGCAATAAGGGAATTATTGTAATGATTTTAAACTTTTGACCATATATACGTTCTAAATACAAATAATAATTCCATTTCATTGTGTAGACATTAATCTTAGATCAGTAACTTTTATGTTCAAACTAAATCAGAACACAACACTGGCACATTGACAGCACTCAAATGTGAAACTGGTTTGTTTAGTCTCACCCAAAGGAGGAATCCATGAAGTATATATTAAAGTTTCTGGCACAGGATCCGAAATGTATTCAGTAAGTTAAATTGTATTTTTAATTCCATATGCTTTTATTCCTTAGAAATTGTTATATATGCTTTATGTATATTTTTTCTCCACATTTCTTGACACATTGATCTGCTAAATAGTAATTGCACTGTAGCGCATTAAAAACCCAATCAAAATTAATGGTCTGAAAAACACAAAAACACATGGGAAAACCATGCAGGTTGCATTTTATTGCAGTGCAATGCACAAGGCTCCATGCATTGAGACGCTCTGTGGTGCATTGCATTGCACGTGTTGTGGAGGACAGATAAGGTTCATTAAGGTGCCATTCACAATTACCACCAATGTACAGTACTGTATGTAGTGTGTTAGCACAGCACAGTGGTGGGAATGGGTCCTAAGAGAGGCTAAGACAAACTAACACTGATATGGGTGTTTCTGCATTTGCAGGTAATTAAGTTGTTTTTTTTGTGGTGTAAAAAAGATTGAAACCATGGGGTTGATTTTTTTTGTTTGTTTTTGTTTTACCAAAAGGCAAATAGATTGTGCGCTGTGCAAGTGCAGGTGCACTCATTTTGCCTGGAGTTTAGTGAATGTGGTGAAGCTTTACATTGAAAAGTGAGTAACACTGAATAAATAATACACATAAATAAAAACAATATGTGTATAAAAATCTTCACTACTAATAAATAAATGAGTGAAAAATCACATAAACCCTAACATGAGTGAACAAGCCAAATAGAACCATATAACTGCTGTGCAAAGTACTATCCACAGGAGTGAATCCACAATATGTGTATCAAGTGGCAGTACGGATGAAAAGTGAATGCAGAAAACATCTAGTTTTCAGTGGATAAATAGCATAAAGATAACATATAGGAAAACCAAAATCACTGTCAATGGCGATAAAAAAGTGGCATAAGAAAATGGCAACAAAGATGAAACATGGCCAAATAGTGAATGTAAAAAACATGAAGTGTTCAGTGAATAAATAGCATAAGGATAACATATAGGAAAAACAAAGTGCTGTCAATGGTGATATAAAAGTGGCATAAAAGAGTGGCAACAAAGATAAAACATGGCCAAATAGTGAATGTAAAAGAAAACATCAAGTGTTCAGTGAATGAAATACATAAGAATATTTGAAAAAACAAAATACGATAAAAAAAAACTGGAAGCTGCAGTTTTAGCAAATCAACCCCAATGTGTCATTCTCTCAATTGCTTCCTTCAAGAAGAATCTTTGTTGTTGCCTAGATAGACCCTGGGGAAATAATCTGAACATTGTGCGGACCTGGAAAATACGTTGTTGCCAGGTGGACAAAATTGACTTGGACCCACTCCATTATAGGAGCAACGTCTCTCAGCAGCATCCAGCTGTGAGTGTGTAGGCATGTGCCTACATAGAATTGTTCCTAATATTGCCCTGTTAAATGTTAGCTGGTGCTACAGGGGTTAAGAATTTCTTGTTGTAACATCTCTTCCCTGAGTGTGTGTGTCACTTCCTTCTGGAGGTAATATACTGTGATATATATGGAGTAAAGCTTGCCTCGTGGTGCATTCCTGTAGGCAGATAGAGGTTCCCTTTATTGGTTGCTTCTCCTTGTGCTGTGATGGCTCCTCTCTTTATAAGGATGAGGGGCCTGGGTTTTCTTTTTTTTTCTTTTTTCTTTAGAATAAAGAGTCCAAAATATAAAACTGTACACAGTAATGTATATCCCAGCTCCCCTGTACTCCATTATAGTGGTATGACATGTATACAGTAATGTATATCCCAGCTCCCCTGTACTCCATTATAGTGATATGACATGTATACAGTAATGTATATCCCAGCTCCCCTGTACTCCATTATAGTGGGATGACATGTATACAGTAATGTATATCCCAGCTCCCCTGTACTCCATTATAGTGGGATGACATGTATACAGTAATGTATATCCCAGCTCCCCTGTACTCCATTATAGTGGTATGACATGTATACAGTAATGTATATCCCAGCTCCCCTGTACTCCATTATAGTGATATGACATGTATACAGTAATGTGTATCCCAGCTCCCCTGTACTCCATTATAGTGATATGACATGTATACAGTAATGTGTATCCCAGCTCCCCTGTACTCCATTATAGTGATATGACATGCATACAGTAATGTGTATCCCAGCTCCCCTGTACTCCATTATAGTGGTATGACATGCATACAGTAATGTGTATCCCAGCTCCCCTGTACTCCATTATAGTGATATGACATGCATACAGTAATGTGTATCCCAGCTCCCCTGTGCTCCATTATAGTGGTATGACATGCATACAGTAATGTGTATCCCAGCTCCCCTGTGCTCCATTATAGTGGTATGACATGTATACAGTAATGTACTGTATATCCCAGCTCCCCTGTACTCCATTATAGTGATATGACAAGTATACAGTACTGTATATCCCAGCTCCCCTGTACTCCATTATAGTGGTATGGCATGTATACAGTAATGTATATCCCAGCTCCCCTGTACTCCATTATAGTGGTATGACATGTATACAGTAATGTATACCCAGCTCCCCTGTACTCCATTATAGTGATATGACATGTATACAGTAATGTGTATCCCTGCTCCCCTGTACTCCATTATAGTGATATGACATGTATACAGTAATGTGTATCCCAGCTCCCCTGTACTCCATTATAGTGATATGACATGTATACAGTAATGTGTATCCCAGCTCCCCTGTACTCCATTATAATGGTATGACATGCATATAGTAATGTGTATCCCAGCTCCCCTGTGCTCCATTATAGTGATATGACATGCATACAGTAATGTGTATCCCAGCTCCCCTGTGCTCCATTATAGTGGTATGACATGCATACAGTAATGTGTATCCCAGCTCCCCTGTGCTCCATTATAGTGGTATGACATGCATACAGTAATGTGTATCCCAGCTCCCCTGTGCTCCATTATAGTGATATGACATGCATACAGTAATGTGTATCCCAGCTCCCCTGTGCTCCATTATAGTGATATGACATAGATACAGTAATGTATATCCCAGCTCCCCTGTACGCCATTATAGTGATATGACATGCATAAAGTAATGTATATCCCAGCTCCCCTGTACTCCATTATAGTGATATGACATGTATACAGTAATAAATGGATAATAGTGAGCGCTCTTTTAAACAAAGCAGCTAAAGCACCTAAGGCAACCACAATGCCTCTAAATGTAAATATAAATGAAGGTAATATGGTGCAGCGCTAAAAGAGTGAAAATTAAAGACAGTCAAAAGTCAATGTAGCAATATCCGTGATTCCTTAAATAGGATGCAGACTTCCAAAGCTCTTGCGGCCTTAAATAATAGCAATGCGCACTCACCAGAAACGCATGGATTATGCGCATGTAGGAATAATCATTCCAGATGTCAGATCCTCCAACACTCGGATGGTAAGCATCCTTCTCACGGTGGATCCCTGAAGACTCAAAGCCAGATCCTGAGGTCCTCCTTAAGGTATACCAGGCACTTCACAATGGTGGTGGGACTCTCTCCACTAAGTGGTAATGGCACCTTCTCTGTGGGGGTAACAGCTCCAAAAGGAGCCCCAGAAAAACACACAGGTGCCAGAGATAGTGTAGTATGTTAAAGGAGATTTATTTGCCTTAGCATAACATATATAGGGTAGCATGCAAATCCAGACCCATACAGGTTAAATAAGGATAAGGTAGCAGTGACTGACCCTAGTAAAGATGTCCGCCGAGCCTCCTCGTGGCTACGGCGGTGCGAATGACGTCACGCTCTGTACAGCTCCTCCTTAGGCCTTTCGTGCCAAAAGCACATCATCAGCCTCCCCTCTGATGATGTGCTTTTGGCACGAAAGGCCTAAGGAGGAGCTGTACAGAGCGTGACGTCATTCGCACCGCCGTAGCCACGAGGAGGCTCGGCGGACATCTTTACTAGGGTAAAGATGGTCTCCTCTCAGCGGAGCCGAAGAAGCCGGAAACCGGATGTTGTAAAGCGGAACTCGGCTTCACAATGAGGCTTGGAGTGCAGGTGCAGTCACACCATGCTTCATCTGTGCTCGCCGCTCGCCACAGAGGAATTTCTCCTCGCATTTGGCAAGCGGGTGAGCGGCTTTTTCAAGCCCTATTCTAGAAGGTCAGTAGGGTTTTTAGTCCCCCCCATTGGTGCGAGGAGGAGAGGCAACCGTTAAAGTTTCAAGTTCCCCCAGGGTGTACTAATATAATGGGGAAGCTTCCAAAAAGTAGGAGTTTTTAGCCCCCCACTACACCTGGACAGTTATAAGCCCCCCCCATGGTATACTAATATAATGGGGAAGATTCTTGAAAATGGGAGTTTTTAGCCCCCCCACTACACCTGGAAATTACTGGAAGAAAAAGTGACCAATCAGGAGAAGAATTGGAGAGAGGAGAGGGCTATAAAAAGTGGGACCGTTAACGGAAAAAACAGAAACCTGGGAGGCATCTCTGTGGTGCTCCCCACCCACCCCTTTTTTTCGTCACGGTCAATTATTATTGGTGAGTATCATCTTCAATGATGGTAGATTGAGAAAGTATGTTAATTGAAACAAGCTGTATGGCTAATTAAGTATGGTTGATAAGTGTTTTGTTAATAAGTACAGCTTGAGTCGTAGTGACTATGCTGGGGTCTTGAATAATATTAATTTAAGATAAAATGTTTGAAAATTATTAGTAAGTTAATATGTAAAAAGAAAAAGTTATTATAAAAAATTTTATTTACACCAATAATAAAACGGCCGTGGCCAAGTTAGTAGCAACCAATAAGAGCTGTGGTCTTTTATTGTTACAGAATAATGAATTCTGCCTGCAGTCCCATTGTATAATTCAGCATGTAGGAGTTGCTAAACATCTGTTTGTATGGGGCCGTAGGATGCAATTCCAGAAGAGAACTTTGCTAGATCCTGCAAATTGGATTCTGTTACAATATGTCATTAAATAAATAACACAAGGGATACAGTACATTATGTAATAACATTATATGGATGAAAAATGATCAGCACTCACTTTCCCTCTCCCACTTTGCAAACATGCTTGCCCAATCCCGGGAAAATACACAGCTGCATATTTCATTCCAGTCCTTCCTCTTTCTCAGTACAATGGGGTCATACAATTCTGGGTGGTTTTCCACCTCTTGGATAAGAGCAGACACATTTATGTCATGCTGTATTTAGCAGCCAGCTCTCAGGAAGTGACTACTGAACAATCTTTGATCTCCTTTATCATTCTGGGATATTAAATTCCGCCAGCTTTGATTTCTGAGGGTATATAAATGCTTGTCAAACATGCTGTAATCATTATAGGCATGTATACGGCGCACTACAATACACTTGAATGGAGGTGCTGACAAGCGTCACCTTATCCCAGATTTGACATTTAGCATTGGTTTTGCTGCGCGACACTGCATAGCGACTCAAATACCACATGATTTTTAAATGTGAACAGCTCTGACTGCCGTCAATTTAAACAGTGTGGACTGCATTGCTTGGCAGTCAGAAAGCCATACAAAAGTGCTTTAATTGCTTACTCCTAATGCCTGTAAGAAAGGAGCCTGAGAGGCATCGATCCTGTTAAAAAAGAAGTTTATCATTCAGGTAATGAAAGATGCATACTCCTTTCTCCTTTAGAAAGGCTATTAGCAAAATAAAGACTTGTGAAAACTGGGGGAGATGTCAGTAAGTCAAGGGAAGGCAAACAAATGCCAAATGCAACTGGGCCATGGAGAAACACATATTTTTGGAAGTCAAGGTGAATCAGAATTTGGAAATGAGCAATTTATAAGTCTATAGAGAGAAGCCAGTCTCTTGGCTGAAACACCTGTAGGACAGTTTGTAGAGACTCCATCTTGAAGTGCATTTGTTTGACATATGATAACAGGATTTTTTTTTTGTTCTTACATGTGGGAACTTGGCTTGGAATGAACTTTGCATGAGGTTTCCTCTATAATTTCAATGAATGACCTTCTGAAATTGTTTTCACCACCCATTTCTCCCTTGTCTTGTCCTCCCAAACCCACTGGAACCTGGCCAGCCTGGCTTCTTTGTGCTAAAGTATTTCCTGAGCCCCAGGTGCCAGTTTATACTGGGAAAAGACATGCATATTGTTGGGCCCCTTTCAGACAGGGTGGACTCTGTGCCAATCAGCAGGGGATTCGCTCAGAGATTCCCTGCTGATCGGAGCAGAGCAAGTGGATGACACATTTAGGCAGAGCAGACACAACTCTGCTCTATTGGCGGGGGTGGGTGTAACCGATGTCCATTTACATCCAACTGCCCTCTGATCTGATCTGCCTAAATGGAATGATATGGATCCCCTTCCAGTTTTTTTTGGCAGACCGGATCAGAGGTAGACGGGTGTAAATGGACACAAATCTGTTTACACCTGCCTGTCCAAAGGGGTGAATAGACCATTCGGTTAGGTCTGCCTGAAAAACTGGCAGGCAGACTTGAGATCAGACTGGCCATGTGAAAAAGGCCTTAGTGTGCTTACAACAAACCTGACCCTAGGTTCACACTACTGCAGGCCGTGCAACCCGCATTTGCATTTGAAGAAGGAGGACATTTGGCAGTATTAGGTGCATTTGATTGTCTCTCAGAGATATTTTAAAGGGCACTTTGATGCCCTGTTTCAATTTTTTTGCACCTACCTTCAGAATTTATATGATCATTCCATTTGAATGGGCTACTGTGCCAACGTATCCAACAGAAAAAAGGAGCTTAGACCTTTTTAAAAGCGCAACCTCAGGGAAACTGCATGGTCTTTTTGATCATGCGGTTTCCCTGCAGTTCCCCCTCCCAAAAACATGCTGCAGGCTGAGATGGCTGGGGGAGCCATTCAGAATGAATGGCAGGCCATCTTGTCTCGTAAGAGCAGTGCAATTTGGCTGAGGGTGGTTGCAGGAACGGGAATAGGTGCGATTCCTGCACCCGCAACCAGCCCGCAGATTGTGGGCAAATGTGAACCTAACCTAAAGTATTGGAACTGGATAGTGCCCAAGTAAAACTAGAGCCTTTAAACAAAAAGTGAAAAGCAGGGTGTCTTGGGGACCAGAAAAAAAAGCTGGCTAATATAAAAGAAAATGGCAACATGGCATTTAAGTTAAATACCCATTCAATACACCACCCCCTGACTAAGTGTGCATATACCGACCTAGACAGATGTCTTGAACACAATGTGCATTCCAAACACCGATACTGGATGCCTGAAGCAAGTGGAACCACACATATGCCTCATGAGGAAAAATGAGGAGGCCTAAATACATACACAGTGGCGTGTAAGCATGTGTTCCAGGGACATGTGGCACTGCCAGACACCCCTCCATTCTTTCCGCTTTTCTAAGAATAGAGATGTACATGTAAAGACATCTTGGGAGACCAATAGCAGAACTGTCTTACCTGAACTCCAATTAGGAGCTCCTTTGTCCATGCTTACCATCATGGATTTACGCTGGCTGTCTAAGTGATGGCTCAGGGTCAAACAGGAAATAAGAGGAAGAAGAAAAAGAAATGCTGTGGCTGGGGAGGGGTACAAATTTGTAGCTAAATGAAACTATGAGGGTGGGGAGACTACCCATAAGTATGCTAGCACAGCGCTATCAGGAATCCTCTGTTTTTAATGCAAATCAATGAAATGGTTAAAGTGCATATTACCCCAAAAGTTAATATTAATCGCTTCCCAGAACTACTGCTACAGGGTGGCACATACATATATACGTGAGTCTGTATTTCTGGCAGCTACAGCTGTTGATCCCCAGGTCCCGGCCGGAGATTTCCTGCTGGCACTCGGTGTTCGCCAAGGAGCACTGATGGGGAAGAGACCGGTATGTATACAATACAGATCTCTCCCCTGTCAGCTCCAGAATGCTGCTTTGTATTGCTCTGCATAGCAGAGCAATACAAAACAGCATGCCTCTCTAGTAAAACGCAGCACACAGTAAAACACACACAGCACACAGTTAACCCTTTGATCACCCCAGATGTTAACCCCTTCCTGCCCAGTGTCTTTAGTACAGTGTCAGTGCTTTTTATTAGCACTGATCACTGTACTAGTGTAACTGGGTATGTCAGTGACAGTTAGTCAGTTCCCCCCTGTGTCAGAATACCAGCCACAGTCCCGCAGTCCTACTATAAGTCGCCGATCGCCGCCATTACTAGTATAAAAAAATTTAAATTCCAGTATCTATACCGCCATTTGTAGATGCTATAACATTCACATAATCTAATTAATTTATGCGTATTAGGATTTATTTTAGCAAAGACATGTAGCAGAATACACTTTGACCTAAATTTATGCTGAAATTAGATTTTTAAAATTTTTTTTACTGGATATGTTTAATAGCAAAAAGTCAAAAATATTGTTTTTTCAAAATTGTTGGTCTTTTTTTTGTTTATAGCACAACAAATAAAAAAACACAGAGGCAATCAAATACCACCAAAAGAAAGCTCCACTTGTGGGAAAAAAAGACATAAATTTAATTTGCGTACAGCGTTACTTGACCGCGCAATTGTCAGTTAAAGTAATGCAGTGCCATATCCAGTGGTGCATTTAGCGCTTGTGCTGCCCTAAGCAATGCTAAAATTGGGTGCCCCCCCAATCTACCACCACCAACACCAAAGACCCTCCCCCAGCCCTTGCCACTCTCTGCCAACCCCACAACCCCCCAGGACCCCGCCACCACACTCTGACTAAATCTCTCTCTCTCTCTGGGTGGGATATGTTTGGCAAGCACTAACCTTAACCTCTCTGGAAAGCAGCCGGCCATCCCCAGAGTCAAGCCCAGTGTCTTCCTTCCTTGTGCAAGAAGCTTTCACCCTCCAGCAGCGTGCAGCCTCCTCGAATTCTATGGCGGAGGCTCACCAGGTCTCCATCCCTGCCACTTGTGTCTCTTCTTCTGGAGGGTAGCACCCCCCTGAAAATTGCCACCCTAGGCAAATGCCTTTTTTGCCTTGTGGTAAATAAACCACTGGCCGTATCGCTGAAAAATGGCCTGGCCAGGAAGGGGGATAAAACCTCTGCAGGGCAAGTGGTTAAAAAAGGTGCTTGTGTTTTAATATACGTGTTGGTAAATTCAGTCTTTCCTGTTTTTAATGTTTCCTATGAAGGGGAAATACAGTACCTGGTTGTCCTATCAGGCTTTGATAGTAGTGTGTTCACAAATTCTTTAAGACTTTGTTTTTGTACTGATGAGCTGGTTATGTGCTGGATATTTTTTTTAATGCTTTGTAATACTGATATAAGATAATACAAAATAGTAGTTTATCTTCACTAGTCTTCTCCTTCCCCCTTTGTCTCTCTTTTATGCCAATTTAATTGTGAAGAATGTTGTACACGGTTTGGAAAATAATAGCTGCAAAACATGAATTAGGGTGACCTCATGTGGTTGCTTTTCAGAGTGCACCAGGAAAGTGTTTATCAGCCAACTGAACATAGTGGGGTTGATTTACGTAAACTGGAGAGTGTAAAATCTGGTGCAGCTATGCTTAGAAACCAATCAGCTTCCAAGTTTTATAGTCAAAGATTAATTGAACAAGCTGAAGTTAGAAGCTGATTGGCTACCATGCACAGCTGCACCAGATTCTGCTAGTTCCAGTTTTAGTAAATCTCCCCCATAGTGTAAAACAATCCATTAAAGTGAAACTAAACAGAGAAGTGTTAATTGCCATAATTCATTCACATAAATCTATATATATAAATATATATATGTATATCATGCCAAACTATTTGTATTTTTTTTTTTTAAAGTGTTACTAAAGCCATGACCCTGCATTCACTATATCTGTTCTCCCACAGTACACACAACATGGAAATGCAATTATTTTAGTAAATATAAACTGAGAAATGCCTTTTCTCATCAGAGTTAGAGCAGTCTTGTGACTTCTATCAGTATCCAGCTGAGCACTGGTTAAAGCTTGTAGGAGGAGTTTTCATTCTCTTCTGACTGTCCTATGAGGCTGCATAACCCTGACCATCTGTCTGGACAGTGCTGACTGGCTCTGTGCTGATCACATTCACCCTCCTAAAGAAAAAATAACTTTTTAGCCATACACATTAAACTGAGTGTGTACAGAGTTACTCCTAATCTGTACTATCAGCAGATGGATTGGGGACTGTAAAAGAAGGGATGGATCAAAGAAGACAGGATCAAATAGCCTTTTTGCACAATGCAGAGGAATAACCCCTTAGGTTCCATTGTGAGTATAACAAGCATGATTTACTGCTTTAATACAAAGTACAATCATGAAAGTATAAAAAAAAACAGTACATGAATGAGGTAGTCAATATTATCGTCAGAACAACCACAAGATCAATAAAAGGTTCAGTACAAAACAACCCATGGTAGACCATTAGTCGAATAATAAATGTTTCCAACCATCCCATTTCCTGTTGAATAAATGCATCCTATCCAGCAAAGTATATTGAATACGTTCCATAAGCATAACCATATCAACTCTCAGTAAGACAGAAGCCAAAGGGACCACTGGAGACTTCCAATAAAGGGCAATGGCCCATAGGGTGGAATTGCAGTTAGTGTGAATTAGCCTCATTTGGTTTACTGGGATCCCCAAAAGCGATACACCCAATAAGCTGATTTGCAAGGATAAATCCACCGGAGAACCCCTTAGGTTCCATAGTGAGTATAACAAGCATGATTTATTGCATATACAGACTGATTTTACTGTTGTGTGTTTAGTAACACTTTAAATCTGCTAAGTACCTTATTCCTGCAGTGCTTTTGAGCACTCACTTGATTGCTCCCTGTTCTTTGGCATCTGCAGGGAAAGACCCTTGGGATGGGCTTCTACTACTCAGGGGCGGACTGACCATTTGGAAACTCGGACATTGCCTGAGGGCCTGGGGTCAGTAGGGGGCCCCATGAGATGCCCCTGGTACCTTTTTCATAGGCTTTTTTGAGTTTGGGCAAGGACACAGGGGCCCAATGAGTTGTCAGTCCGCCCCTGCTACTACTACAGTATGAGTTTGTGTGCACAGCCCTGATTGGTGCTGTGCCAGTCACATGACTATAAATAGTTTCAGAAAAGCAATTCAGATTAAATTATAAATATCAAAAAACTGTTTTATAGCTCCTTATAAATCTGTATTTTTTGCGCATTAACATGTGTGGACACTTTTATCTGGTCATTTGCCAGAAAGCACTGATTAGTGATAAAAGGAAATAGAGAATGTTTTTAGGGTGATTTTTGGTGATTACGACTTGAATTTAGAAAGCCCAGACATTGCTTTAGGAATGTATATAGTATATTTTCACACAATTTGTTATTTCATGGAATGCTAAAGATACAGATGCGTTTTGCAACTGGGAGCAGTAAATGCTATATGAGTACAGTCTGTTGTACTAATGCATTTTGTAAACTGTAAACAACTTCAAAATAATGCTTAACACCTTACCGCCTGGCCTATAGCAGATCGATGACCGGGCAGGACACGCCTCCTTCTGAGTGGGCGTCATATGACATTCTGTCAGAAGGAGTTGCTCACACGGCCGCGGGGTTCACGCAGCGGCGCGATCTGTCACTGGACTGTTGCCAGTGTGATGTGATTGCTGTGACCAATCACAGCAGATCACATGACAATTGTGTATAATGGATGGTTTCCTGTCATCCATTGTATACAATTGGGTTGTTAGCTGTGATTGGTCTAAGCAGTCACATGGTACAGACAGGGCCAATCACAGCCCATCTGTATCATGTGATGAGCTTTGCCCTATCACAGCTAATCACAACATAAGACTGAATGAATCAGTTTCATTCAGTAACACTGGTTGCAAATAATGATATACATTGGTATTAGCAATCATAATGTGTAAAAAAAAAAAAATCCTGATCACTTGCCCAGAATAGTTCATTGTTACTATGGTATCATTGTATTGCTTTGGTCATAGTGTGCTGAAAAGAAAAATAGAAAAAAAAAGAAAAAATAATGTAATAAAAATAAAGAAATAATAGAAAAATTTGAAGAAAAAAATTGAATTATTATTATTATTTTATACATACTGTCACCAGTCAGTGTCCCTGATCACCACCACAACAGTTATATAATAATGCTGTACTGGACTGGTGACAATATGTAAAAAAAAAAATTGTGATTTTTTTTTTTTTCATTTCTTCATTTTCCAAAAAATTGTAACAAAAAATTATAACTTCAAAAAAATTCACCATACCGCTTACTAAATACATTGGACTGTCTGTTTTCCAAAAATGGGTCATTTGGGGGGTAATTGTACCATCCTGGTGTTTTCGGTCCTCAAGAAATGAGATAGGCCATCAGTACATTGGGATTGATCGATTGTCAGATATATATACAATGGTTTGTGGATATGGTTTGTAGCAGAATACATTTCGACCTAAATTTATGAAGAAAGGTTATTTGTTTGCAAAATTTTATAACAGAAACAAAGAAAAACTAATTTTTTTAAAAAAAGTTTCTGAGTTTTTTCGTTTATTTAGCAAAAAATAAAACACTCAGTGGTGATTAAATACCACCAAAAGAAAGGTCTGTTTGTGTGAAAAAATTATAACATTACAGTGTTGCACGACCGCACAATTGTCATTCGAAGTGCGACAACACTGAAAGCTGAAAATTGGCCTGGGCAGAAAGGGGTGCCCAGTATTGAAGTGGTTGAAATGTATCTAAACCTCCAAAATACAAATTTATAGCTCCTAGATAGGTGCTAGGTTAGGTATTTTTTTTTAGCTCTCCTGTAATCAGTGGAGCATTTTGTGATTCCTCTGGTATGCTCTTAGTTTCAGTGTCTTTGAATTTGACTGCTTCTCCCTACCTTCTGGATAGTTCTGGAAAGTAGTGGGCTGGATGAAGCAAATCAGCAGCTGAATATATATGTTGTCTTTGCCAATTCCTGGGGGAGGGTGCCCAGATGGTGGCTGGGAAAGAGCATAAATAGCCCCAGGAGAAGGGGTTCCTAGGCAGAAGGGTGGCTGCCCTTCCTGGCAGTCCTTCTGAAGATTCTGCTAGTCTCATCGAGGTCCCAGCTAAGCATAGCTGGGGGGCCTATTCTGCTGCAAATAATTTGATAGCTGAAAGAGGGGTTTCATCAAAGATCTGTGAGGAGGAGACTGTGTGCCTAAGTCTGGAGGGAGACATGCAAGTCCCAGGGACACAGTGAGTACAGACCTGAGAGAAGGATCCTAGAGACTGTTGCTGTTGTTAACCCTTGGTGCACTAATATTAAGGCTTGCCTGGCCTGGGACATTGCTGATGGTGTCCTGGTGCTACCCATTTTTTGTCCTGGTACTGAAGGGACTGTTCTGAGAAGTAGCTGCAAAGGGAAGAGTGTCCTCACATTCCTGTTTAGTTTTCTGGAGTATCCCACAGCTTTTCTAAGCCCCATCTAAGTTAATCTCCAATAAACTTTAAACAGGCAACCCCTATACTGTTTACTGAGCCAAAGGAGTGAATGTTGCTGTTTGCTTGGCTGCTGCTACACTAGTGGGAAAAGGATCAGGGACACAAATCAATGGCCCTTTCAGGGGTCAATGCTACAAATATTGCAGCTTACGAGTCCTTCATTGTAGTGGGCACATTTGTTTTGTTTTTTTTCTAGGCTTCTTCTGCTTTATTTCCACCCAGTGATTCTGCCAGTAATACACCTCCTGACCAAGGGTGACAATCTTCGCTCACTCTACTGTATCAGGGCAACAAAAACAGGACAGGACTATAGAAACCTCCCTCTCAACAACTTCCTCATAACACAGAGAGAGGTGGGGTCCTCTAGTGTGCAAAGATAACTGAGAACAACGTAACTGATAAGAATGTATATAACAAGATATCTGGAAAGATCAATCTGTACTTTTTTGCTTTTGTGTGGCATATTTAACAGGCTTAAAAGGAACACATAAGAAACGTTCATTGTAAAGCTGGGTATACACTTGTACCCAGCTTATACCCAGTATACACAAGCTAGGTGGATGGAGGAATCCTCCCTGCTATGCTACTGTATTCGGACAGTGGGATTTTTCCGCTGTCAGAATACACTGATCAGCTCTGCAGCCAATTATTTACAGCTACTGATCGAATGAAAGTTTTCCAACAGACCCTTTCAACAGAAGTTGATCTACCAAATGACTTTTGTTAAACTAGGAGGGCCACACACAGATAGAAATTTGCCTGGCCACTGCTGAACTGGCTGAGTTTTGATCCATGTATCCACCTTAAGATGTTACATATTCATCCTTCATCAGAAGCAGGAAGTTAAACATATTTTAGAGACAGTTTCTACATGCCTTTCAGGAACTGACCCAGGCAGCGCAGTAATTCAGGCATACCCCCCACAGAATGGAGCTTTCAATCATGGACTCAGAACATGACTGTAACTCCTAGCCGGGCTTGTATATTGTAACTGTGTAATGGGATATACCTCCCTGTCTAACAAATGTCCAGTGCAGGGGCGGACTGACCATTTGGAAACTCGGGCACTGCCCGAGGACCCGGGGTCAGTAGGGAGCCCCATGAGATGCCCCTGGTACCTTTTTCATGGGCTTTTTTGAGGCAAGGGCACGGGGCCCCATGATCCCCTATTGCCCGGGCGCCCCATGAGTTGTCAGTCCGCCCCTGGTCCAGTGTCAAGGATGAGACATGCACTGAACACATGGGGAAAAGAAGCAAGAAGTTCCCTCCTGATATGTCTTTGGAGACAACAAGGATGTTCTCTTTGCAAGTGAACGATAGTAAATAAGGTGACATTGCATCTACTTAAAACACCCACTTATATGTGAGGAAAAAAAGAGGATATCTTTATTGTACAGTACAGGACATAGGAATCGATTCATAGGCCATAGTTTATATGCCACTATCCTCAGGTATTTGGCCACTGGCAATGTTTCACCCTATATAACCCCGCCCACTCCATGAGGCTTCAGTTATTTTTTGTTTACAAACGTTTTTTAGGAGATAGTCTACAAAAAAAGTGTTATTAAAGCCATGACCCTGCATTCACTATATCTGTTCTCCCACAGTACACACAACATGGAAATGCAATTATTTTAGTAAATATAAACTGAGAAATGCCTTTTCTCATCAGAGTTAGAGCAGTCTTGTGACTTCTATCAGTATCCAGCTGAGCACTGGTTAAAGCTTGTAGGAGGAGTTTTCATTCTCTCTGACTGTCCTATGAGGCTGCATAACCCTGACCATCTGTCTGGACAGTGCTGACTGGCTCTGTGCTGATCACATTCACCCTCCTAAAGAAAAAATAACTTTTTAGCCATACACATTAAACTGAGTGTGTACAGAGTTACTCCTAATCTGTACTATCAGCAGATGGATTGGGGACTGTAAAAGAAGGGATGGATCAAAGAAGACAGGATCAAATAGCCTTTTTGCACAATGCAGAGGAATAACCCCTTAGGTTCCATTGTGAGTATAACAAGCATGATTTACTGCTTTAATACAAAGTACAATCATGAAAGTATAAAAAAAAACAGTACATGAATGAGGTAGTCAATATTATCGTCAGAACAACCACAAGATCAATAAAAGGTTCAGTACAAAACAACCCATGGTAGACCATTAGTCGAATAATAAATGTCTCCAACCATCCCATTTCCTGTTGAATAAATGCATCCTATCCAGCAAAGTATATTGAATACGTTCCATAAGCATAACCATATCAACTCTCAGTAAGACAGAAGCCAAAGGGACCACTGGAGACTTCCAATAAAGGGCAATGGCCCATAGGGTGGAATTGCAGTTAGTGTGAATTAGCCTCATTTGGTTTACTGGGATCCCCAAAAGCGATACACCCAATAAGCTGATTTGCAAGGATAAATCCACCGGAGAACCCTCTCTCTCCCACCTTCTCTCTATCTCCCCCCCTCTCTCTCTCTCTCACCATCTCACCCTCCCTCTTTCTCTCTCACCCTCTCCCTCTCACCCTCTCGCTCTGCCTCCCCCTCTCTCTTTCCCTCTCTCTAGCTCTCGCCCCTCTCTCTCTTTCTCTCCCCCCTCTCTCTCTCTTTCAACCTCCCTTCCCCTCTCTCCTTCTCTCCCACCCTCTTTCTCTCCCTCCCTCCCTCCCTCCCTCCCTCCCTCCCTCCATCTCTCTCACCCTTCCTCTCACGCTTCCTCCCTCCCTCTCTTGCACCCTCCCTCTCTCTCACCCTCCCTCCCTCTCTCTCACACCCTCTCTCTCTCACACCCTCTATTTCTCACCCTCTCCCTGTCACCAACTCTCTCCCTCTCTGCCCCCCCCCCCTCTTTCCCTCCCCTACCCTCTTTCTCACCCTCTCTTCCTCCCTCCCTCTCTCCCACCCCCTCTCTCTCCCACCCTCCCTCTCTTTATCTCTCTCACACCCTCTCTCTAACCATCTCTTTCTCACACCCTCTCTTTCCCACCCTCTCTCTAACCATCTCTCTCACCTTCTCTCTCTCCCCCCCTCTCTCTCATTCCCCTCTCTCTCACTCTCTCTCATCTCTCATTCCCTCTCTCTCACCCTCTCTCACTGTCTCACCCCCTCTCTCTCTCACCCCCTCTCTCTTCACCTCCATCTCTCTCCTACCCCCACTCTCTCCATCTCTATCTTCCAACCCCCCCTCTCTCTCACCATCCCTCTCACTCCCTCTCTTTCTCTCTCTCCCTCTCTCACCCCCACTCTCTCTTTCACCCTCCCTTTCTCTCTCACCCCCCTCTTTCTCTCTCTGTCTCTCTCTGTCTCCCCCTCCCCCTTCTCCCTCTCTCTGTCATAATCTCCCCCTCTTTCTCCCTCTCTCTTTCATTTCCTCTCTCTCACACCTTCCCTCTTTTTTTCACTCCCTCTCTCTCTCTCTCTCACTCACCCTCTCTTCTCACCCTCTTCTTCTCTCTTACCCTCTCCCTCTCTCTCACCCCCCCTCCCACCCTCTCCCTCTCATCGTCTTTTCTCTCTCATCCTCTCCCTCTTTCTCTCTCTCTCTCGCCCTCTCTTTTACTCTCTCTCACGCCCTCCCTCTCTCCCTCTCTCTCTCACCATCCCTCTCTCTCACCTCCCCCTTCTCACCTTCCTCTCTTCCCACCTACCTTTCCATCTCTCTCCCTCCCCTCTTCTGTCTCTATCTCACTCCCCCCTCTTCTTCTCTTAGTTTCTAACAGGAGTTTCTGTCATAAAGACTGGCAGATTGTCCATGGTCTGTCTGGAAAAAAAAAAGTGTTGTGGGGAGTTTGCACCCCTGTCAGGAAAGAGGCTGAGTGGGAGCTTAACAGACGCACAAGGAAATTAACCTCTCAGTCATCAGGCATCTTTACTGTACAATGTTGTCATGGAAATTTTGTATTGTTGGTCGAACTTTAAATGTGTCATATATTCGTGTTATTCATATGTCTCTCGTGTGGCTTAATTAAAGCTCTGAAGGCTGCAATTGGGCCATGCGCATGTACAATGTATGTATTACAGTACTCAGCTTGGTAATGGATGAGATGGCAGATCTGCGCTTATAGACCGGCGTGTATACCACCACGGCATTCGATGTGAATGCCGCTGGCAGTAGACCGCGGGCCTGTATCCACATATCAGCAGCATAGTACCACATGGACTCCGTGCCGCAAGGCGCCAAGCGGTACGAACTCCGCGTGTAGGCTTATGTATATCTTACAACCCATTACCAATCTGAACTGTATCCGGATGGATGTGTTTTAATAAAGATCGTATCGGGCCCATCTGGGTACAGACTGGTATTTAGCCTGGGGGATGCTTGTACAGAGAATGAACATACTGCTAGGAGCTGGAACAAGAAATATGCTCTCCACAGAGGGCTCATGGGGGGAAGGGGAGGAAGTCTGCTGACCTCAGAAGGCTCATGGGGGAGGACCAGTGATAGATAATAGGAAAGGCTATGCTCCAATCGGAATGTACATCCTGTGTATAGGCACTCCCCATTGTATTGTTCTGTGGGAGGGGTTTGACTTTATTCATGTGGGGGGGCATGTGTGTGCTTGTAATAAAACCAAGGGCTGAGTCTGAAGCCGGCCTTATGTGAATTCAACCATCAACCTGAGAATGTCGTGTGATCATTCTAGGGTAACGGAGCTCCATCACCCACATTTCAACAGAAGCTAACCCATTTGGATGGGCAGGAATCGTGTAGTTTAGCTGCAGTCGTGGTAAGCGAGATTCGCACAGCTTTATGGGGGATTTCTGCGCATCCAACTGCGAGTACTCACGGTAAGGAGAAATTCGTTAAAGCGAATTTCCAAGACAGTTTGGCGAGCCTGGTGGATACTAACGCGTATTCTGGGATAGCTGACCGAGCACGAAGGGGGAATGAGCCATCATGAACTAGCAAAAAGTATGCCGGCACATTTCAGGTCTCTCTGCCATTAAGAGGATCGCTTTTTGCGTGTTCGTGTGGCTGATTTCTCTCTCTGTTAGCTAACAAGAATTACCGCTTAGCAAGGACCTTTTTGTCCTAAAATCTTGATTTGTGGGTGAAAGACAAGGGTTTGTCTCTGCGGAGAGCAGCAGAGGGGTGGGTTTGGTTGGCTGGATTTGGTCAAGTTTAAAAATCTTCCAACCAAAAATTAAACGGGTACATGTTTTAGCGGGTAAAAGTTGTTGCATAGTGTTAGGTAAGTATTTGTGGGTTGTAGGTACTGTGGTGATTGCTTTACCCCCCTCCACGTGAGGTAATTATTACAGTGCTGAAAGGTTTTGGTTAATTGTTAACTGTTGTAAGATCTTTGTGTGTATGTAGTCTGTGCAATGTTTTGTGGTACTACTGCTCCCAGCAAGCATGCAGCAGGGGGTCCTTTCTGTTACATGTGCATGTTAGTGTGATATGTTGGTGTTTTATGTCCGTTCTGTGATCGTGCCAAATTGTGTTGTATGTGTGCTGTATATTGTTGTGTAATTATCCAGTGTATGTTCTGTCCTAAAGTCTGTTTTATGTAAGAGGTTAGAGGCAATTTTGAGGCTAGTGTCTGCTACCATGTGCTTCTCTGTGGGGGGCCATTCTAGTGTCTACCATGTGCTCCTCTGTGGGGGGGCCATTCTAGTGTCTACCATGTGCTCCTCTGTGGGGGGCCATTCTAGTGTCTACCATGTGCTTCTCTGTGGGGGGCCACTTTAGTGTCTGCTGCCATGTGCTTCCCTGTGGGGGGCCATTTTCTTGACTAACCACATGTGCTGCTTTGTTTGGCAACCAGTTGTGACTGCCATGTGGCTTCTCCACCATTCCTTTTTCCAAGTTTCGCTTTGAGTTTCAATGATCTCTATGCAATGTGCATGAAGTTTTCTATATGCATTTGACCCATTTTGTGGTTTTAATCCAAATTTTTTACAGTTTAATTTGTTTGCTTTTAGCTTTAAATTTGCGTATTGCCAGCCAATTTAAAGTGTGTTAAGCGAGTTTTTCCCTCACGTGTTCCACATTTAGTGAGTGCGGTGTCTGGGTTTTTGCACATAGATTTCTTGTATAGTGATTATGTTTTTCTTGTGTTTTTCCTGTTAAAAGTAGTTCCTTATTGTAAAGCGGGTTGTTTTAAGCTGCTGCGTCACGTGTTTCGCGTCCAGCAGACTTTTTGTGTAAACGGTTTTAGGTGGTTGCAGCGAAGATTGCGTGTGTAACGTGGATCGTTTAGCGGTGCTGGTATGAGTGATTTTTGCGTCAGCAACAAGGTTACTTTTGGCACAGTTTTTCGGTTTACCTCTGTAATTGTTTTACTGCGAAATGTCCCGTGTTTTTCATAAGGATCCACTTTGTCCTTTTTAACGGTTTTTCAGGTTGAAAAGGGGTTTTTCTGTGTGTATTAGGAAAGATTTTTCTTTACACAAATTTCCTAAAGGTCAGTTAGCAGCTTTCCGGCCAACCAGTGACCCCTAAGTAACATCCAAGAACCCCTCTTTTTGTTTTGACTTGTGTTAGCTACTGAGTGAAGGGAGAGAAAAGCCACTTTCATCATTGTGCGGTGTGGCCTGCCAAACACAGTGGGTGATGAGAACCACATAAATTACGCTGTGCGAGTGGGCGGTCCAGGGAAGTGTAACGCTTAGCCTGGTTACCACAAACACTTCGGGTGGTCAGGATCACATAAATTGCGCTGTGGGAGTGGGAGGTGTGCTCTCAGTCTGACCGCCACTTGATGCGCTTCGGGTGATCGATAAGATTCACATAAATTACGCTGTGCTGGGAAAGTGGTGGAATCAGGCCTCTCGGTAGGATCCCACCGAGTGCTCCAGGGGGTAAACAGGTACCCGGACGCGGGATATATACCATTGACTAGTCACGATGGGCAGTAGTCAGTCCATGAAGAGAGAGGGGGAACCAGCCCTCTTCAGGGTAAGGACAGCTGCACAACTGATGAAGGTGAGTTTGGGGGGGAAGTCTACAGAACCCCTCAAAAGGTGGAATAAATGGTCGAAGGGTACCAGATGGGAAATTCCCCGGGAAGGTACATTTGACGCATGGAGGTGGGAAAAATTCATCTCTGAATTTGAACCATGGATGCAGGCGTCAGAACTAGAGATCGCACAGCTATGGCTTCACAGGTCAATCCAATTAGGGAAGCAGGGCATACAGAAACTGGTGTCTGTCCGGAAGAACCAGGTGATGTATACCTGGCCTCCAGAGGGAATAAAACAGGAGGATCCAGTGTCAGAGGTGGAGGAAGCTCTTTTAGGGCTGACTCTACTAAGGCAGGCAGGATCAGGGTCTGCTGGGGCCCCCGAACAACCAACAGTGGCTGAGATAAGTATAACTGCACCTGTCTCTTCTGTTAGTGACGTCACTCTTGACGTACCTTTCGTGTCTTCTGTATCTATGCCTCAGCCTCTACCTCTCCCTTCTCCCTGCTTCACCCCAGCTCCTTCTGTTTCCAACTACGAAGTCTTCTCAACAACCGATATGCAGACTATCTGCGAATCAAGGGGAATAGACACCCGGTTATTGCAGGGTGCTCTATAACCACTCATGAGGAGATGACTTCAGGGGGCAAAGAGTTCTGTACACAGCTAAAGGCAAAGCTTCCAGAAATGTATGGTGCTACCTCTACTACGGACATGATGAAGCTCACCCAGGGTCCTAATGAGGAAAGGGCCTGCTTCTGGCGCCGTCTCAAGCAGACGGCACTGGATGCGGATCTGGAAGTTGGACCTGATGCTCCAACTGAAGGGGCAAAGGTGATCGCGACGCACATTCTGTTGCGGGCCAAATTTTTGGAAGGCATCGATACTAAAATTCGGGAAAGGCTGGTTCTGGCCCGACCCGAATATAATGAGATGTCTATCCCTGCTATCCTTTCCACTCTTGCGGCAATAGAGAAGGAAATGGATAGAAGAAAACAGGACAAGGCCAAAGTTCTTATGTCCCAGACCCCACACGAAAAACCAAGGGATCTGGGTCACAGGAAGGATAGGCCCCCACCCAGGTGCTTCCAGTGCCACCAAACGGGGCACATGAGGAGGAGCTGTCCCCAATTACCTAAAGGTCGGTGGCAGTTCATTCCTGATGAGTTCTCCGCCCCTGTGACCACCATGGTAAGTAACTCCTATGAATTCTCATAGGAAGTTGACAAATCGGTGTCAGCCCAGATCCATCTTTTTCTAGAGGAATTAAAATATCCCCTCCCTTGCCTCACCGACACCAGTGCAGCAAGAACGGTCTTGCGAAAACAGGACATCCAAGGCAAGGTACCCCTCTCAGGGGAAAGCCCTCCTAACCCCTACTAACCTCACTATCAAACGATGCACTATTCTTAACCCAGCTTCTCTTCTTCCTGTGTCGGAAGATGAGAAGGGGGGGGAGGACAGCAACGACAGTGCTGAATTTTGCAACACGACTAACAATACTAACACCTCTTCTGCTAACATGTCTTCTTTGTCCACTACTAACCTCTCTTCCAAAGGACACGACTGCATTTCTTTGGTGGAACTGGAGTCAGCGGCGACACACCCCATATCACCCCGAGAGTAGCGGTAAGGTTGAACGTCTTAACGGAATCCTTAAAAACAGGATCTCCAACATCATGGCCGATACCCAAAAACCTTGGCCTGAGTGTCTCCCCATTGCCCCCTATTCCATCCGGAATGCCCCTCGGCAACCACATGGCCTGTCACCCTACGAGGTGTTGTTTGGGGGACCTCCCAAAACAGGGTTGTACTTTCCTCAACAGTTGTCGTCTTTGCATTCACAGCTTACAGGTTACGTGCAATCTCTGCAACGAGAGCTGCAGAAGATACACCATCGGGTTCGCAAATCGCTCCCCGATCCAAATGCAATAACAGCTGTTCTTTCTATTGAGCCAGGTGATTGGGTCGTCCTAAAGAAACATCAAAGAACCGGACTCGAGCCACGGTTCACCGGACCATACAAGTCCAGCTGATGACACCTACCTCACTCAAGCTCGAGGGACGAGACAACTGGGTGCACGCAAGCCACTGCAAGAAGCTTTTCAGCTACACCAGAGAATGAGGGGTGTCATTTTCCTTTTTCTTTTTGTTTGTATGTCTTACATGTGTGTGAACGGAGGAAAAGACGGCAGATACCCCAACCTTTTATTTAAAATGCATCTGCGTTTAGCCAGAACCGCCAACAAAACCAACTGTTGGGTATGCTCTAAGCAACCACCCAGTCATCACATGTCTGCAATGGCCGCTGTTCATGCCCTATATGACATCCGCGTCGGCATGAAAAAGCAAGGGACCCCTGGTCAGCCCCCACGTAGACATTTGTCTGTAGAACTTAATGACACATTTTTAGCAGGTAACATCAGTTTCAGCACCAATATTAGCTCTAGCTCCTGTAGGGCCCTCGTCAGTCCATTATGGGTAACTGGACAGCTAGGCAGCACTCAGGTGTGCTTTAACATCAGCTTTGGCACAGGTAACAAGTTTGTTGGGACTACCACCTGTGAGGGAGGTATAACTGTCAATCTGACTAACCAGACTTCCCTTCTGAGTAACCACACTGATCGACCAGACCACGTGTGTTGGAAGGACGGATGTGATGTGCAGACTGAGGGAGCAATCCCCCAGTCTGTGCAACTGTTGCTCAGTGCCAGAGGCCGAATGAGGAACTCCTCCTGCTCTGCTCTGACAGGTCCATACTATTTTCTGTGTGGTTCGGCAGCCTATAGAACATTTCCCCAGAACGCGAAAGGTTCGTGTGCCCTCATAAAGCTAGTCCCCGCATCCTATGTAGTGATGGATCATGAAGAGTTGATGGTCCACAAGAAGGTAAGGATGGCAGGGAGAGTTCGCAGGGAGCTGTTCTCTGAGGGCGACCAGGCATGGGCTTGGTTCCCCTCATGGACAGGTTGGGGAATAGAACTTATGAAGCGCCTGAACAATTTTTCTGTCATCGTGGATAGTATGTTTAACGAAACCGTAGAGGCTGTCAGAGATATTGCCCAAGAACAACGGCAGATGGGAATTTTAGTGCTTCAGGAGAAGATGGCCCTTGATTACCTTTTAGCCGCCAAAGGAGGGTTCTGTGAGTTCATCGGAGAGGATTGTTGTACTTGGATAGAAGACACCGATGACAAGGTCCAGGCCCATATGGACAAAGTTAGTGAACTACAGGGAAAAGCTAGAGCTATAGCTAGTGAGGGTTGGAATCCGTTCAAGGGTTTGGGAGGATTGGGAGATTTCCTGTTCTCCATCGGATCTTGGTTGAAGGAAGTGGGAGTGTATGTCCTGATGCTTCTCTTTTTCCTCTGCCTCTTATATGCCGCGGTGAGATGTTCCTGTTGCCTCATCGACCGTGTAAGCCAAGCTCGGGCAGACGACCACATCTCCATGCCCGCTCCTGGGATCCCGCTCCAACCACTGATCGGAGGAAGACCTCACCAACCAACGACCTTCTCTACAGATTACGTCCTAGCTTCCCTCTAATTTATCTCCCTGAAGACCACATTCTCCAAGACCTCCAAGCAAGCTTCAAGCCTCATCATGGTTTGTGTCTGCGATTTGGAAAACTGTCTGGGTCGAGACCAGCCTTGTGTGGCCCCGTCTGCAGGGGCAATTTGAGAATCTGTTGCTGGATCTCCCCAGACCACCGTGGGATCACAAGCCTTATTCATACCACAAATCTGTTTTTGGTTTTTACAAGAGCCTTCCTGTAGTGAAGGTTCCAACGCTCTTGAGGATCATTGCTTCAATCAAGCCTGTTTGCGTTGAGTCTGCGTCGGGTCTTGTTGTTTCAGGTACCCCGTGGAGCTTTATTCTCAGGGACAACTACAGGAACTCTTTCAGGTTTTGAGACTACACCCATCAAGCTGAAGAAGATCAAGAAGGGACACGAGGAGAATATGATAAAACAGGAGGGAATGTCATGGAAATTTTGTATTGTTGGTCGAACTTTAAATGTGTCATATATTCGTGTTATTCATATGTCTCTCGTGTGGCTTAATTAAAGCTCTGAAGGCTGCAATTGGGCCATGCGCATGTACAATGTATGTATTACAGTACTCAGCTCGGTAATGGATGAGATGGCAGATCTGCGCTTATAGACCGGCGTGTATACCACCACGGCATTCGATGCGAATGCCGCTGGCAGTAGACCGCGGGCCTGTATCCACATATCAGCAGCATAGTACCACATGGACTCCGTGCCGCAAGGCGCCAAGCGGTACGAACTCCGCGTGTAGGCTTATGTATATCTTACAACCCATTACCAATCTGAACTGTATCCGGATGGATGTGTTTTAATAAAGATCGTATCGGGCCCATCCGGGTACAGACTGGTATTTAGCCTGGGGGATGCTTGTACAGAGAATGAACATACTGCTAGGAGCTGGAACAAGAAATATGCTCTCCACAGAGGGCTCATGGGGGGAAGGGGAGGAAGTCTGCTGACCTCAGAAGGCTCATGGGGGAGGACCAGTGATAGATAATAGGAAAGGCTATGCTCCAATCGGAATGTACATCCTGTGTATAGGCACTCCCCATTGTATTGTTCTGTGGGAGGGGTTTGACCTTATTCATGTGGGGGGGTATGTGTGTGCTTGTAATAAAACCAAGGGCTGAGTCTGAAGCCGGCCTTATGTGAATTCAACCATCAACCTGAGAATGTCGTGTGATCATTCTAGGGTAACGGAGCTCCATCACCCACATTTCAACAGAAGCTAACCCATTTGGATGGGCAGGAATTGTGTAGTTTAGCTGCAGTCGTGGTAAGCGAGATTCGCACAGCTTTATGGGGGATTTCTGCGCATCCAACTGCGAGTACTCACGGTAAGGAGAAATTCGTTAAAGCGAATTTCCAAGACAATGTAACCAGCAGGTATTGCCTACATCCCCCCAAAACCACATCCATGTTTGTGCATGCCGCACTTCTTTCTGGGCTGTTAGGGCCCAAATTATGATCTTGCACACAGGCCCACTGCTTTCATAAATTGCCCCTGGTTGCATCATAAAAATGACTGCCATACCACAGCCATCTTTAAACCTGGAAGTGCCCAGGGGCTTCTACAAAAAGAAGCCAGGAACTTTCTTGCAGGCTTTGCTGTGGTAGATATTTAAATACCCCCTATGCAGCTGAGCTGCAATATGTAGGTGGGGTATTGTGTGGGTGTGGCTTGAGTGTGGTCAGGGACAAATGGGACCCCATTATCTCCTTTTGCCTGGGGACCCCATGAGTTCTCATTCTGCCCATGGATATAACCTATGGTCTATGACTCGATTCCTGTGTTGTTCAAATTGCAGAAATTACAGGTATATCAAATTTCCTCTTTTTACTAGCACATGATTTGCAGGGATAAAATATGGATTTGCAGCTACCATGTTTTTGAAGCAAACCATGTGATTTTGAAGTTAATGGTCCCTGTGCATTTTTGTCAGAATTCACCAGGTAAATTCTTTTTAAATCATGTCAGCCCCTAAATATAAAAGGGGGCACCGAGCAGTCATAGGGTGATTGTATTGAATTTGCGCTAGGGAGGGATGACAAACTGTTTGGGAGAAATTAGGGAAAATTACTTTATTCTGGTTACTAGGTATTTGGGTTTTACTGCTTATTTTTACTTTTTTACCCTTTACTGCTTTTTTTGTTCTTATTATTTTTGTCATTAATTTTATGTCATGTTTGATTTGAGGTCAGCATTTGCATTTAGCCCAGGGCTTAACATTTCGAGTCTAGACCTACTAGCCAGGCACAAACTTTACTCTCCCCCCCACCCAACCTTGCCTAGGTCCGCCCCCAACCCCGCCCTCAACCACGCCCCCTTAAAGCTTATGAAATTACATTTTTCTTTAGAATAAAGAGTCCAAAATATAAAAAACTGCAATTATAACATAGCTTTATTATGTCAATTTAAACATAACAGCAATAGCTTAATAGCAATAGGGTGCAATCAAAATATCATGTTTTACAGTTTTACACCTGTAGTGAACATTTTGTATTTTTTTTGTTTATCTTCTGCATCTTTAGTACCTATCTCCAGCAGAGACCTGAGAGAAGTGTGGCATTAAGAAAAAAGTGCCTCTTTTGATGGCCAAAAAACATTGCACAAAATAAATAACAATAGTAAATATTTTGCATTTTTTATCTCCAGCATCTTATTAAAAGAGAGCTTAGAGAAGTAGTGCATTAAGAAAAAACAAAAAAGTGCTTATTTAGATGCCAAAAAACATGGCATAACAATAGGAAACATTTTACCAAAGATGTACTAATAGAGCAGCCATGGTTTGTGTTGTACAGCAGGACAAAGACTTGTGTAATACCCTTTTTCTGATGCAAAATACCACTTCAATGGCTGTGTGTGGATTGCATTCTATTCAATTAAGAAAAAAATCACCAAAAAATAATTTTTTGGATGACAAAAAGCAGTAGGAAACCAGTTTCACATCAAGATTTGCAATGGTTTTCGTTGTTCAGCAGGACCAAGACTTGTGTAATACCCTTTTTCTGATGCAAAATACCTCTTCAATGGCCTCGCCGCGGCGGACCCCTGCTGCACCTGTCCCCTGAGCGACACTGCCAGTGTAATGGCGGTGCCGAGAAGCCGGAAACAGGAAGTTGGAAACCGGTTCACAATGAGGCTTGGAGCGCAGGTGCAGCTGCTCCATCATCTGTGCTCTCCACACAAGAATTTCTCCTCGCATTTGGCGAGCTGCTTTTTCAAGCCCTGGTTTAGCCAATATCTCATCTATGGAAAACTCTTTTTTTGGATGAAAAGCTTTTTATTTTAGGGGGTATTATTTTGAACCTTTCATTTATTTTGGCGGTATATTGATTTTTGGAAGTTTCCTTTTTCATACAGATGGGGTCCTTTTAAGTTTGGGGTCCATTTACTTCTTAATAATCCTCTGTTCTTGGAGATGCCTTTTGTGCACCATATCTTATTATATCACTCACGGTCATTGCAACCCCCCCCCATCTTCATTGGTAAATGATAGTTATGCATACCCTGGGTAGGCCTATTATATTATCCTTGATTAAAACTGTTCTGCTGCAGGACAATTTACTCTGTAGTGTATGCAGTATCTTAATGTAGTAAAACCTGTGCTAGTACTCTTTGTCTCTAGTAAATCTAGGCATAGTCTAGCTTATTAATATTGTCCTGCTGTTGGCCAATTTACACTGCTGTATCTGAATTTTTGTACTCTGGTGCTCTGATGCTGATGCAAACTGGATTCCTAAGTATTTCCTGTCCTGTCAGTGTGATGGATTGGTAGCTGCTTTCAGGTCTTTTGCTGGGCTGGCTCCTTCCCTGCTGCACAGGATGTCTTCCCTAAAAGACTTGGCATAGTGGAAGTCCTCTTTTCCAGTATCCTGCTTGTAGGTAAGCTCCCCTCCCTGGGGCCTCCTCCCACGCTTCTCATTCCAACCTTCTCTCAATCCATCTTCCACTGACTACCCATCAGCTTAGGCTCTTCCACATTTAAGGGTTGTCCTTGGTCACCATGCCCAGCCTTCTACCTGGGGATTGGCCAAGTTCCCTCAAACGTGCCTTCTCCCCTCTTCCACCTCCCTTACAGAGAATTACTCCAGTTTCTAGAAGGGTGGGAGGGCTTCAGAATCCCTGACCTGTAGAGCCTCCCAGTCTGCCTGAGGTGAACCCACTGCCTCACTCCCAGGGTGACTCATCCCAGGCTACTACACAACCTCTAGCTACAAAACAACAAACCTAACTACCTAGAGCATGCTACAAATGCAATGGGGCTGAATTACTAAGTGGAGAGAGCAGAATCTGGTGCAGCTCTGCATAGAAACCAATTAGCTTCCAGGTTTTTTGTCAAAGCTTAATTGAACAAGCTGAAGTTAGAAGCTGATTGGCTACCATGAACAGCTGCACCAGATTTCGCACTCTCCAGTTTTAGTAAATCAACCCCGCTATATATATATGGTGAGATTTCTTCATTAGTTACCCCCTAATTCCTGATCCATAAACTAAGCTAGCATACCTTGCAATACGTTGTACTAAAGCAAGTCATTGTTCTGTATACTCACTTCATTCTTTCAAGGGAGTGATGTGGTAAATTCTCACAGCACGGCATCAATATCTCCGGATCCAAAACAAACTGGCATAAGTGACTAATGCAGAATTATAATTAAATTGCATGCTGATTTATGCAGAAGGGTGTTTAGCAACACTAATCAAAAATATAAAAACAAACAGTTGGCTTCTGCCAGTAAATGAACTGATGAGATCTCTGCTATTAAGGTAGAGGTGCAGGGGGATTGTGAGACACAAATGAAGGAGGATTTGGCTCGGTCAGGGAAGGTAAGGAAGGTTTTGTTCACCTTATGGGTCTGGTGCATATGATAGTATCATCTAGTACTAGTCATCTGGTACATCTAGTAATTGGATATGAAATTCGTTTAGACTGTCATACAGGAGTCTTTAGTTATACTTTAAGTTTCCAGGTCTAGACATAAGAACACGTATTTTTGACAGGAGTGGGAGTGCAATAATTGGATTTGAAATGTGTTTAGACTGTCATACTGGAGTCTTTAGTTATACTTTAAGTTTCCAGGTCTAGGCGTAGGAACACCTATTTTTGACAGGAGTGGGAGTGCAATATAAGTGGGAGCTACACTTTTGAGGTCTTCAGGTAAAGTCATCAGGAGATATAAAATGCTTGTAGGTAATACAGCCTGCTAGGGTAAAACTATGCCAGTGATTTCAGTTTTATATGATATTTAACTACAGCAAAGCTCCCACACTGCATTTGGTAATTAGTTTATTCATTCATTCATTCATTCCAATGAAACAATATTTATCAGCATTTTTTACAAGTTTTAGAGCATAGGAAACTAAGGCAAAAAGTTATTACAAAGTAATCCACCAGGTGGTGCTTGTGCACTGCAACTTATTTCCAAGGAAACCTTTAGCAAGTAGTATATGTAGAATTTTCTAGACTTTATGCAGAAGCATATTTATGGGATTAAATCAGTTTAACCCTCCCCCTTCCATTTGCAGAAATTGTTAATACAGAACCGCACCATTTGTAGGTCACCAAGTCAGTACCCCTTCTGGTGGCTGCATTTGTTCAAACGTTATGCTGGTGTCAGTTCTATGAATTTACATGAAATCTGTACTGTAGACAAACATAAAATACACAAATAAATGCAGCACTGAAATTGATAATGCATCATTACATGTATATTTTAAAAAAAAGTAGTGTAAGTGCCTGAATTTGAGCAGGTATCGGTATTTTCTTGGAAAGAAACATTCTGATGGGAGAAAAGGCAGAGTGGCAGAGAGCTCATCACTGTGTGGCTTCTTCTTGTCCAGTCACAGGATGGGGTCCAGGATGGCCTGGGCTCAGAGGATGCGGGTTGAATTGTGCTGGTCATCATACTGAGGACACCTAGTGGCAGAATCTCCGTTTTGGTTTCAAGGTGAACATTGCAGAAAAAGATTATTTTATCTATCTGTCAATGAGCTATGCATATGTATCCTGTTTTTTTGTTATTTTTTTTGGCTGTAAATCTATTTTAAAATTGTGCCCAGGATACTGCACCTTAACCACTGCAGCTCCGGAAAATTTACCCCCTTTATGACTAGGCCACTTTTTGCTATATGGTGCTGCTTTACTTTAAGTGACAATTGTGCGATCATGATAGATAATGATCACCTGCACTTAGGACACACCAATCAATAGTGCACACTCAATATTAAACAAAAAACTGGGCTGCTGCTCCTATAAAAATACAACCGTATCAACATAATACACAAAATAGCAGAAGCGCTGCTTCAATGTATGCTATATTACATGAAAAACATGCTATAATAATGAACACAAAACAAAAAATTGTGAAATAAAGTCCTAAATGTGAAATCAACAAGTGAACAAAAATCCCTTTCACATCCAGAAGCTGATAAGTGCTCTGTGCTCCCCACCTGTGTGCCCCCTCACTCACCAACTTTAATGGACTCTTCTGGTGAAATAAGAGACTTTCACACTTTTGGTGGGGCATAGGAAGCCATGCTGGAGTTTGTAGTCCTCCTGATTAAATGTTGCTTGTCATTCCCAGTGATTCAAATGTAGAGCCGATAGATATGCTGGAGCTTGTAGTCCTCCTGATTAAATGTTGCTTGTCATTCACAGTGATTCAAATGTAGAGCCGATAGATATGCTGGAGCTTGTAATCCTCCTGATTAAATGTTGCTTGTCATTCCCAGTGATTCAAATGTAAAGCCGATAGATATATACATGTAAAGAATGGAGAGAGGCATCCAAAATAGTGTAATTCTGTTTGTTAGTAAAAGCAGACACACTGGTATTGCACTCACATGTTTCCAGATACAACAGGCATGAATCTCCAAGTGTACAATAGTAGGTCGCTAGTATTCCACAAAGCTCCTAAGCTAGTATCACCTGTAGTAGTGCCTAACTATGCTGTCGTGCAAAGCTGTACATAAATTAAATTGATATAATTTTTTCCACACAAATAGAGCTTTCATTTGGTTATTGATCATCACTGGGTTTTTTATTTTTTGCACTAAAAAAACCTACTTTTTAAAAAAATAATATTTTTTTCCTTTCTCCTATAAAGCTTATCCAAGAAAAAAAATTGTTAAAAATCAAATTTCTTCAGAAATTTAGGCCAAGATGTATTCTGATACATATTTTTGGTAAACAAAATCCCAAACTATGGTATATATACTGGAATTTGTTGTTATATACTAGTAATGGTGGCAATTACCGACAGCAATATTCAGTCTGAAACTGACACTTGGGAACCAGTGACACTAATACAGTGATCGGTGCTAAAAAATATACACTGTCACTGTATTAATGACATTGGCTGGAAAGAGGTTAACATCTAGGGCGATCAAAAGGTTAACTCTTGGTCTAGCTTTGTGTTTTGTGTGCTGTTTTTACTAGGCAATCTGCTAGATATTATTCCCTGCTTTGCAGGGGAAAAAAATCTTGCAGATTGCTGTTGACAGGACACAACTCTGTCTTGTTTACATAGGCAGAGCATTGTCCTGTCACTCTCCTCGATGGTAAATGGGTGCCAGTGCTCATCCATTATCCAATCACAGCAGAAGCGGTGCTCCGAAGGCATGCGCATGCCCCCTACAGCGGAAGTGCAAAATCACGTTTTTATACATCATTTTGCACAGAACGTCTGCCCTGTAACATTAAATCTGCTGAAGCGCGGACGGAAAGTGTTTTATATGTAAATGTTACGGCAACTGGGTGGTTTCTGATTATATTCACAAAACAAACATTTTTGGTCAAACATTATTTTAAAACTGCTTAATTGAGATACTTGCCTGGCAAAGTCCCAATATCTATGTCTCAGTGACTGAACTTAGTCCCTGAAATTCATAAAGACTGGCGCAGACAGATTTTGTGAAAGTGTCCCTCATAAGTTCTAACAGTGGTGCACATTGAGCCAAATTCACCTAAATGCCTAGAACTTGTACTTGAAATTGGCTCATGCTGTGCCACTTTTAGAAGGCATACACGTTTGCAAAATCTGTTTGAACCTGTTTCCTCTGTATGCTAAAAGAGAGTTGGTCTTAATTAGCTCTGCTATTGTAAGATGTGAGCTGTCGATATGGTATTTTGAAGTTGGTGAATTCATTGTGCCACATTGGCACATTGTAAAATTACCTGAACTTGGTGCACGAGTCTCCGTCAGAACCAAAAATGTCACATATGCTTGATGAATTTGTCGCAATACATTAACAAGAGGGATTAACACCAGAAAAGTGGCACAGTGACTTTATTGAATTCCTTCCAGTCTCTCTGAACTCTCTCCCCACATGCAGCAGATAGAGGATACATCTCTATGATTCTTCCACAAAGCTGACCTTTCATCACCAATGCTTGGTGTGGATTTGCTCTGTTGCATCTGGGTTTGAAGTATTTGCTTGCGCTTAGTGTATTTCTTTCAAATGCACAAAAGATGCTATTTTTTATGTCTATAGGTATTCTGCTTTCAGAAAAACTGAATTTCTGTACTTACCTGTAAAATCCATTTCTTGGAGTACACCACGGGACACAGAACAGGCTTAACCACTTGAACTCAGGAATGTTTTACCCCCTTCATGACCAGGTTATTTTTTTTTTGTTCAGCACTGAACTACTTTAATTGGTAGTTGCACGGTCATGCAATGCTGTACACGCACAGAATTTATATTATTTTTTTTCACACAAATAGAGCCTTCTTATGATAAAATAACATTGAAAACAGACAGCGCTACAACCAAAACCAAAAATGTAAATTAAAAGTTAAGTGACACTAATTTTTTAGCAGCTACCCTAAACATATTACTATATGCAAAAATTGGAAAGTACTATATAAACAAAGTAGTGCTAAAAACACTAATAATACCAGTGACAATATGAATAAATCATATAAGCTAATTCAGAATAGTGACATAAAGAACTTATAGGTTAAAGACAACCGCAGGTAGTGTCCATTTCACCATTCACAAAAAAAAATTTCAAACAATATGTTTATAACAGAAATTCCAATAGTCCACACAGTACTGTACTCCAAATGAAAAGTTCAATGGTGCTCCAGAAAGAAAAGTGATAAGGATCCTCAGTACGCCCTTTGGACAGCATAAACTCACCAGAACACAGACGTATTGCTCTTTAATCATGCAGATGGTGTTCCTCCACTCTTCTGGATCCACTAAGCTCCATGCACCATAGACAAAATGTGATCAGCCACAGGTTATATGGGTAACATTCCTCCACTCCTCTTGACCCACAAAGCTGTTACAGCAAAAAAACCAAAGTATCACAGACAGTTCTCAGTTGTTTTGGCGCAAGAGCACTGACACGGCTACAATCCCTTAGGTATGTAAAGTACAAAAATCCTATCATAGTCTAAAGATGGTGATATTGTGGACCATGATGGGATTTATGTACTTTATGTACTCAGATTACCACTTTGTGAACCATGAGGGAATCTCTGTACTTTACACCCCACAGGGTAGGACATCCCCTATTCTGATATATTGCAACACATCTTTCTTGGATAGGTCAGAGGGAGACTGCAAGCATATTGCATCTGGAATTTAAAAAATTAAATTTTTAAAAGTGCGAAGACTTTTTTGTCCTGCTGCATTTTTCTCAGGGATTGAGCAGGCATATTGCATCTTCAAATAAAAAAAGTGTATATTTGTTTTTAAATTAATACAAAAAAAATGTACAGATTTGTATCACACCTTTTAGTCCTGAGAGAGCAAGCACATTGCATCTGGAAGTAAAAAAGTGCCTTGTTTCAGAGACAGTTTATAATTAGAATTTCTTATTGATTGAGTGGGCATATTGCATCTGGAACAAAAAAAATAGGTTCTTTTTTGTTATAAATTGAAAAAATAAAAATAAAAAGAGAATTGCACCACACTTTTTAAACCTTCATTGGATAGGCCACAATGCATGAGAAAGAAAGTATACAGATTGTATCCTCATCTAAAAAAATGGCTTTCTTTTTCACAATTGTAAAGTATAACTAAAGACAAAACGTTTTTTTGCTTTGGACAGACTGAAGTGGGATTAGAATGCTTGTAATGTTTTATTGCTGTCTGTGTCCCAGTAAGGAGATTCACCCTCTCTATTTGTCCTGCTTACCATGATCATTGAAAGTGAAAAATCCCAAATTTTGGGTTGTCCCCAGAAAAGTAATAGATGGCAAATCTTCCAAATGTGACACTAGTTCTGGTCACCTGGGGGTACAGCAGGGAGTTCCCTTAATTTGCAAGTAATTCCTCTTACTTCCTGTTTGACTACGGGACATAAAGTAAAGAGAAACCTCTGTAATGGGATACAGATGGTGAAATCTGACAGCAGTTATAACCCTCCCTTACTGTTGACCAAATCTATATTATGAAATATAATATTTCTCTGATATGATTTGGTAAATTAAGAGTTCTTACCCAGAAGTGGAAGCTTAAACACAAGAACAGAAATTTATTGGCAAATAGTATGAAGGTCTAAAACCAACAAAAACAATCTATCTAGTTACATAAAAGAAACAATAATAAGGCTCAGTTCACACTAGCATTTAAAGCAGGCTTTGAGGAGCGTTTTTAACGCTCCTCAAACGCCTATGAAAATGATACACATGGTAGCATATAGTGCTAAAGTGTCAGTGTCGCGTCAAAATCGACACCTCATGTCAAGTCCAGAGGAATTGAAGCCTTTCAATGCCTCCCATTCAAGTATATGGTGACGCTCCTCAAACACGTGGGATGAGTTTGCGGGGCATTTGCGAGGTGTTTGTGGGGCGTTAAGGCCATTAAGTTCATTATAGGAGTTTGTGGTGCGGTTTTAACGCTTGTAAAACACCTATAAAATGCCTCAAAACCACGCATAGGGCGTTTGGGGAGCATTTGGGGAGCTTGTAAAATGCCTGTCTAACGCTATAGGGGAAGAAGTCAAGTGTGAACAAGCCCTAAGAAAGCTCTAACATTTAAAAAATACAAACAGTGAGACAGAAAAGACATAAGATAAACATTTAGATATAAGTGCAAGGGATATATTCCATAATTACCATGGAACTGTACGTAAGGGCCCCATTCTAGCAACTGGTGTTCTAAAGACCTCTCCCTGTTCTCCATTTAGTGTGTATTGTTATAGGCCTCTCCTCCATTTATTTTCATGGAATAGCTGTGACTGGTGGGCAAATCTATTCCTTTTTCAACAGTGGCCAATTCCCAATGTCCTATATTTAGCATAAACCAATTCCATTTAATGCAAATCTTAGCACACCCTTTTTGGAAAGGACATTAAGTTTGCAAGTTCATGACCTTTTTCTGAGAAATTAAGTATTCATGAAAGGCTAGCCAACTTCTTTGCATATCTAAATAAGGGATACTTTGAAGTATATAATTGTGAAACAAACAGGTGTGGGTTCCATTGTTAGATAAATGAACCCTGACACCGAACCATCTGAAAGAGGATTCTCAGCAGAGGACTGTCAAACCTTTTAGCCCACGGTAGCAATTAATATAATATTCCGTCTGGCAACTTAAGCCATCCCCACCTATCTGTAGAACATGGACGTATGACAAGACATTACACCCCTACTTTATACAACTGTAACTGAAATATATTCATAATTACAAAATTCTTCACAGTTCTTAATGGAGATTTCACATAAAATCATTATCTAACACTTTCTAACACTCTATCTAAAATTTAAAAAAAAAAAGATTTGCCTATAGTTCTACTTTAATAATCACAAATTTTACAGGTTTTATGCTAAGATTGTAATCCTTTTTAGCAGAGAAATAATTATTTCCAGGTGCCTAGTACTCTATCTTCTGGTAGAAATTTTAAATCAGTAATATTTAAGATACAAAAAACACACAGGGATGGATCAGCAAATCTTTTCAAAATATGTCAATAAAATTAAAAACCATCACATTCAGAAGATTAGAGATACCATACAAAAGCATTGGCATTTACTGACTGATGACCCCACCCTAAATAAATACATCAAGGATTGCCCTCAAATTACTTTTAAAAGATCTAAATCACTTAAGGATTGTTTGGTTAGCAGCTATTTCCATGATATGCCATCCCATATAGAGGAGAGAAAGGGCACTTTTAAATGTGGCTCATGTGACTATTGTGCTTAGATCCTAGAGGGGACATCTATACCCCTACCCAATGGGGTGATACACAGGACAAGGTAATTTGTGGATTGTCAAATCAAAGGTGTGATCTATATCATGCTGTGTAAATGTGGTGCCTTCTATGTGGGTAAAACCATTAGAAATTTTTGGAGAAGTATATATGAGCACATTTGTTATATTAGAAGAAATCTGTTGTATACACCCATTGGAAGGCATGTGTCTCTGAAACATGGTCATAACACAGATATGATATGGTTTGCAGCCCTGGAAAGGGTATTTGAGGACCCTCAAGAAGGAAACTATGACCAGAAAGTATTGCAAAAAGAGTCAAGGTGAATTTACACTCTGAATGCCACTTCCCCTCCAGGTCTTAATGAGGCATTAAGCTATACACCCTTTTTGTAAGAAGTTGATATAGTCATGTTATCTATGTTGACGATATAGGTCCAATATATGAGAAGTTTCTGTATGGGGCTTTATCCACATGTAATTATATGTATTTTTATTATTCTATGTTTTCGTTATACTTAACGGTTCTCTGCATTGGTGTGAAATATGTCGTGATGATGTTGCGTGGGCTGCGGCGTCTACTGGTGGTTTGGCTTGGGTGGGGGCTCATGCCCTCTGCTCATTTACTGTCTCCATTGTGGATATAGGACATCTGGAAATAAGGGGAATATAATTAATTAAAATTTTGTTTATTTTTGTTTATGGTACTGATTGTCTATATGCTTAATGGAGTCCTTCAGCTATGGATTACATCTGGGAGGCTGGACTGTTTAAGCCCAGGGTCTCCCAAGCTGGTGGTGGCTGCCGGGTATTGGCTTCCTTTGGCCACTGTGTGTGTCGCTTTATTACCATTGAATGATGAGGCTGTCTAATACATTGGGGAGGGCGCGCATGCGCTATAGGCGCTTTCAATGTGTAAGGGTTGCACTTCTGCCCATTGGCTTGTCAGGGCGGAAGTGCTGTGTGGGCGCATGCATGATATGCGATTACTGCTTGGATGTACGGTTCACTCCGCCCAGTGGATCACCTGGGCGGAGGTGTTGTCCTTTATTGCTGACATCATTTAAGCGCCCCGCCACATGCCGCTTCTGGCGCTATTGGGGAGACACACACAGTGGCCGGTGGACATGACAAAATGAACTAGAGGCATGTGATATGATGTTTGAGCTAGTTTCATGGATGGTGGAGTTATATGAAGGGATTAATGAGCATGGCTATAGGTTATGTGATTAATACTCTGAAGATCCTATATACTGACACATAGGAGACACTGGATATTGAAAGGAGTATATCTGTAGGATGCAATTGGTGTCCGGATTTGTATTGTCCTTACACCTCTCTTTTAGATGGGATAACCAGGTAGGGGTTTGGTAATGTTGTAGCAGATATTGTTGTTTTTTTTTTTAGAATATGGATATTTCTATTGACCCTCATATATATTGTTATATCTAGATTATTTTGTGGAACGTACTTATGTAATGCATTGCATATGGATAATACCTGCATACGAATATATCCATTGCCTGTCTCTTGTGTCAGTGAGTGACCTATTGCGAGTTACACTTGGGATGTATTATCCCCCCTTCTTTTTCCTTCTCCCTCTTTCCTCTGCACCTTTCTTTTCTTTCTGTAGTGGAACCAGGTCTGTTTTTCTCCCTGCAGGGTTCCATCTGATTGGGGACGAGGGAAGGGTGCTTTGGATGTGGACGCTCACCCAAGACCATATTCTGACCTTTGTGTGGGTACTGTTGCCCCGCATCACTGATCATGTTGACATCTGAGTTTGCGGAGAATAGTTTCTGCAAAGTATATTATGTTTATGTAACATTGTATTTGTATCACTAATGATCTATATGTATACACATCTTCCAGTTATGGCATCTATTACTTTGCCTCCAGTTTTGGGGTCCTGAAGAAGCTAATAAGCGAAACGCGACAACCTCTGGATGGTATTGATGCCACAGAACATTAAGCTGTGATCTTTTGGGCTCATTAGCCAAATACTGTTTTTATACAATGTGTTTGGAAGATGTATTTCAATAAACATGTTTTATGTACAACATGAGGTTGTCCACTTTATGTACCAGTAAGGTCCCATCAGGTTTTCTTTCTTTTTGTACTAACACTTTCTAACACTCTATGTGCTGGTAGAAAATTTAAATCAGTAATATTTCAGATAAAAAATACACACAGAGATGGATCAGCAAATCTATCCAAAATATGTAAATAAAATTAAAAACAATCACATTCATCAGATCATCAAACAATGAGATTTGAAAGTGATCAATCTAAAAAAAACCACACCCATTCCCATACAATGTGATGCTAGCTCTAGTATTGACATTAACTGAGAAATCAGATGCAGCCAGCTGGAAGCACAGCAGGGATGCTCTTGTGAATTATCTGATAGAAAATAGAAAAACAGCAGCGCAGGAGGGCTTTCACAGTGTAAGTGAAAACAATTTATTAAATAAAAGCACAACAAACACACAACAGGTTTTGCTCTCACAAAAGCAGATGTACATATCTATAATACTGTATATAATAAAAGATGATGAGAATAAGGCAAAACTGTCACCTTGACCAGGATTATGATGATAAAGTAAAAACATTGATTAATAGATGTGTAGAAAAAGGTTATAATAAACAAGAACTGGAATATACTAGCAAAACGGTTAAATCCATAGACAGGGAATCCCTATTAAATTATAAAATATGGGGCAAACGGGATGTTAATGTGGCTTTTATTACAGAGTTTAATAGAGACTATAGAAGAAAAATAACAAGTATTGGCCTGTCCTCCTAAAGGATACCACATGAGGAAGAATTTTACCAGAAAGGCCCAAATTTGTTTTCTTAGAACTTAACTGATTCAGCATATTCCCAATTCACCAAAAATGATTTCCATGTTTTTGGATCAAGTGGGCTTCTATAGATGTATGAAGTGCCTTTTATGTAGGACAGTAGGCTATAAAGAGAGGAAGAGAACAACATTTAATCCAAGCACACAAAGAGGGAATATCGAATAGATAAATTAATTTCATGCAATAGTACGCATGTTACCTGTGTGATGGAATGCCCTCGTGGACTCCAGTACATGGGTAGACCTATGAGAAAATTATCAAAGCATATTAGTGAGCATGGGTTTCTAACCATTTTAGAATGAATCAAAATAAGAGTCTGTCAGGATTAATATTTTACAGTATTGGAGAGGATAAAACCTTAAGAGAGCGATTTTGAGAATGGAACTGTGGTGTATTTATGAGTTAGAAACACTTACCCCCAAGGGTTAAACATAGAAATTGATTTAAATTATTTTATAGACAATTTTTAGCCTCCTCATTTTAGTGTATTGCATAGGTGAATAGCTGTACACTTTAATATATACTGTATGCATATACTGTAGGTCTATATCTACTTATGTAAAGTAAGGTGCATACATCCCCCATCATCTAAATGATAAAGTTCCCCCCAAGCGTATAATTTTAAATACTTTTTATTACAATTTTAAGGTAGGAATATATAGGGGGTAACACAGAATAATATATAAAAATGTAGTGCTAAATGTATAGAATAATGACTAGTGTAACAAATCGTGTCATTTAGGAATACTAGTAGATGGAAATACAGTCCAATGACATAACAGAAATAAGTGCATAAAGTGATCAATAATCAATGTTGATGCATCCCACGTTATGATAGTGGACATCCAAATACAGGTGAAGTATCAGTGGTTCCCGTGCTCAAAGGTGCGTATATAATATGCACTAAGCTCGGCAGGTGATCAGCATCTCATTTTTACCAACTGCGGTACCTCTTCCATCCAGCAGGGGGCCCTCACCCATGTATAATGGGCTCTCAGATACCAGTCAGGGAATCACCCCAAGATCATACACATCGGGCTAAGAGGATCCACCTTGCTATATGTAGTCAGTGTGAATGATATTCTTTGCAGACAAGACGATCGGTAATTAGAAGTTAGGTCTCAATAAATGTCCTTTTAAGTAGCATTTTCAAATACAAATTCTGATAAGGCCGCTCTGAAGCGACGATCTCTGCTGATCACCAGCCCGGGGCCTGCTTCCTCCGTCCTGCCTGTTTTGATGCGTCCTACACCCGCTTCCTGCGGAAGCGGGACTTCCAGTTTGACATCATATCCGCACTTTGGAGTGCATGCTGGCTCCTGGTAATTAACAGAGCAGCAGCATTCAGATTTAAAATTTAGCTGGTTGGTTTACCTGATTTTGGTCTAAGGCATATTTTAATGTATGTGGAACTGATTTCTTTTTTATGAGAATTTCTATGTCCCCTATATTCCTTGAGCATCTAAGGTGTACTGCAAGGGCAATTGGTGCCATTCAGCATAGCTCCTATTGTGTGTAGAAGGGATTTGAGGAGACTTGTCTGGTTATGCGCAGCTTGACCTACTTATTTAATGTATGGGATCTAGTTATTCTGGTGAGTGGTCATTTTCTTGGGTGAGTGTGGAGAGTGTGGTTGCAGTGCTGCAGATTTACAAGTGTGACACGAAGTGTGACACTGTGTATGAACACTATAAACCACTTTAATAAGCACAAAATTAATTATTAGATACTTGCACTTTTTGGATATCTGAATTGGAGCATTTTGTATTTATATTTATATGAATCACTATTTGAAGCACTTTAGGATAAAAATTGAAACTGTATTGTTTCAAACACATGTTTTAAAAAACTGCCCATATGCAGAACAGAATATCATCCTTTTGAATAGGAGGCGTATTTGGAGGCAGAGATACAGCTTAGGTCAGGCTAAAATATTAATAACAAATGTATTTTCTAGAAAGGCACTATAAGAAATTTGTATAGATTAGCTAAAAGAATCTTAGCCATTTTGATGGTAGCTATCCATGCAGACAGAGATTATTCTTATTTCAGCAAAACCTAAATGGAAGAATAGAATAGGCACCATTTGAGAGGCTAGGAGTTGGCATATTTCAGCTGTAAGTATTAAATTAAACTGTGTTGCATTTATTAAAATACATTGAAGAATTTGCTGTACTGAATCACATTCTTTATGGTGTTAGACAGTTTTAGGCGGTTTTGGAGGGTAGGATGGCATATTTCAGCCAAAAATGTTAAACTTTTTTTCTAGAAACACTGTATAATAATTTTACAAATTTTCAAATTTGGCAATTTGAAAAGCAGGGACTTAACATTTATTAGGAAGAAATTTGAAAGTAAACAAAAATTTCCACCCTCAAATATGATATGAAAATTGAAGAGATTTTATGCACAGAATCATATATTTTATCCAAGGAATTTTCAGAAGCAGAGAAAAATTATATTTCCGCGTGGAAGAATAAATGTGTTATTTTCTTACAACAACTTTATTAAAATGGTACTGATTTGCTGCATTCTGCTGCTTCTGTTGTTGACTACATTCCTGAACTGAGTTATTTTTGCTGTTTCATTAAAAGTGTGATTTTTTAACTGCTCTTTCTCTCTCCATGTGGCTTACGGTTCCTGACACACAGAATCTAACAATTTTCCATAGGAGGCAATTCATGAGGGAGTGAGCAGGCAGACTCCATCTTTATTTAAAAAAATAAAACTGTATTCCTCCTTTGCCAAAAAATAAAAATGGCTTACAAACTAGCTGGCAAAATATAAACTATCTATATAGTTCAGAGCTAGGGAATGAGAATAGGTTTATTTTATTTTACCACTTGCTGTAAAATAAAATAAACTTTCCACACACATTAAAATCAGCTTTTTTTTGGTCAGATAATTAGTTAGAACCTCAAACTTTTAAATATATTTTATAAAACAGAGGACCTTGAGAATAAAATGGTGGCCGTTCCAATTTTTTTATTCCATATAAGATTTGTGTAGCCATTTATCAGAGTTTACAAGTTACCATAGGAGGAACTAAAGATGATAGTGTCTTCAGCTATCTCCCCTCAGGCACGTAGGACTCCAGCGGGTTTGTGAGGATGAAACCTGCCATTGGAAACCAGCCTCATGTCCTCCTTCCTCTTAAAACTACCACAGCAACCATATTGTCACGTACCTGGTCAGAGGCTAGAGTGCTGAGAGGTCTCCCCTTGCGGCTCAGTGCAGAACACTCCTGAGGGTAGGGACAGGAGGTGCTCGGCCCAAAGAAGCATGGATTGTCAGCTGTAAGAGCCTGACAAGCTTGTGATGACAGCCACCTGAATATATAGGACTGGTAGGAGCGACTGCAGAGCTGATGTTCCCCAGAAGTGGCAGGTGGAACATGGCAGCAGGCAGATGTTCCCCAGATGTGACAGATGGAACTTGGCAGCAGGTAGATGTTCCCCAGACATGGCAGGTGGAACTTGGCAGCAGGTAGATGTTCCCCAGACATGGCAGGCATAAATTGGCAGCAGGCAGATGACAGGGTCAGGATTCAGGCCGAAAGTCATGAACAGAGAATTGCACAGAAGCATGAGCAGGAAGCAAAATCAGGAACAGGCTGAGGTCAATCATGGGTGGTCAGGCAGAGGCAGGGTCAGAAGGCAAGCCAAGGTAATACACTGGTAATCAGGCAGCAGCGAAGTCAGTGAAGCAAGCCAAGGGTCAGAGCCGGGAGATGAGACAAGACAGGTCAAAGGCAATCCGGAGTTGGCAACAGGATATCCACTAGTAATAGAACAGGTCACAGGAACACAGGAGGGCTGATGATCATCCAGCAACTAGCGGTCAGAGCTGCTGTCCATTTAAAGGTGAATAGGCACCAGAATCTATTGTGCTCTGCTCTTGCCACCGCACATGCACACCTGTCAATTTACGCACTTGCACACTCATGTGTGCCATCATGCCCTGCGTACGCCCTGCGAGTGCCAATGTGGACAGGAGTGTGCAACCTGCAGCCATATTGAGAATTGGTGATAGTGACTTTCTTACTTTGGCTTGTCCCCTGAAACATACTGTTGAAAATAAATAAATATTTAAGATCCAGTAATCCTGTGCAATACCGCCTCCACTGCTATACAATTACCTCAAGCTCATGTTCAAACTAGCATTGTGATGTCATCCAAGGTTCCATCCCTAAGCAATTTGTCACCACACGCATGAATTCTTCAGGGGGATTGAATACAGTTTTGTTTGCTAAAATATATGAGAGTCGCAATAGGTGCATATCTGCTGACACAGAGAGGATTTCACATTTTTAGGTGTAACTTAGCACAGTAGGACAAATTGTCCACATTGTCACATGCTAGTGTGGAGTGGTTCTTATTTTTATTTTATTTTGTTTTATTTGTTATTATTTATTCTTATATTTTCCTAGCAGCTTGCAAGGTTTTTTATTACTTGGAGGCAGAGAAGGATGATAATTAGGCTTGGTTAGCAACTACACCAACTTCTTCACATGCTTTGGGTGTATAGAATGCCCACTGCCAGAAATGAAGGACACATGCCCTGCCTCTAGATGCCAAGGCTCATCCAATACTGGATGTGGATATAAATGCTGCTGGCTGATGGCTACACAGGAACAATTCTGCCTCTTCCTTTGGGTCTCCGAGATAGGAAAGTACGTTGGAGGAGTGCCAAAGGGCAATCTCCCTCTTTTTATGGACTCGCTGTGGGTTAAATGTAAGTTGAATTATATCCTGAGTGAATATGTTGAAACTTTGGAGTAAACTTTGTTGTTCACTGAAAAGAATGTATATGTACTGATTAAATTGGATGGTTTGCCAAACAAATCACCTGAGAAACTTTCCACAAACTTGTCGTATATATTTGAGTACCAACTGCTAAACAACTGGGTTTGCCTCACCACCTCCATGGGTATGGACACCTTATATGACCCCTAACATGGCTGTTCTTGTTAAGGGTCTCTGTGTTTGCCCCTCCAGGGGTTCTTTGTGCTGGATATCCACCTTCTTCCCCCCACTTTTTTTGATGGGCGTCCTGGTCAAGTGGAATCAGCTACTCTAAGAATTGACCTTGGAGTCCTCTGAAGAAACTGGCCTTGTCCCCGCAAAACACATAGTCAGTCACAAAGTTAATGCCAAGCCCCCTTTATAACATCTACAGCGTGTCTAAGCCATTGAGGAGTTTTCTCTCAGGAAATAGCTAGTATTTTTAATGCAATACAGTTATGTATTTTAAACTAAGATTTGTTAATAAAATTTGGTAACAAAATATTTTATTCTGTTGTCTGTGCGCCCCACTGAAGTCCAGAGTGTCAGCCCCCCCAACACACACACCATTTTCAGGGGTGAGATATCTGTATACTTCCAGATAGGATGTTAATGTGGAGCTTATTATCAACTTTTTTTAGAAGCTATAGAAAGAGTTGTATATGGAGAATATGGTGCAATGCAAACCGGTGGCGCTTTTGTGGAATAAAGTGCACCACAATATTATGCCGTGCTCCACAAAAGGGCAACTAAACAGAGCTTCCCACTGCTATTGGTGCTGCTGACACCATCAAATAAATAAAAAATAAAGACCCTGACAAAATGAATCACAAATAAACAGAGCTGAAGGACAAAAAGGTAAATAAAACCCAAACACCAGCATCAAAAAAAAAAACTAACTTCAATTAAAGAAAAAAAAAGTCCTTTAAAAAGAGGGGAACAAAGCAACACAGCAACAGAGCTTGCTGCGCACACACACGCACACACAATGAGTGTTTAAAGTGAAACTTTACCCATTACAACTTGATAAAAATAATGTTCTTTAGCAAGCAACATACATTACACAATATTAATTATGCTACCAAAATTAGTGTGTGCTGTAAATTGCCTGCAGCATTACTCCTGTTTCTTTATGCTAGAGGCTGCCATTTTGCTGAAGCCCAGAGGCCCTGAACAGTAGTAGATCTTTGGGCTGTCAGAAGATCAGCCTCTGAAAATTTGGCAAAGTGCCTAAAAATAGAGAGCAACTGAGCATGTGCAGAGCAGGGTGAGACAGTGTATTACTGGGTTTTATACAGTATAGACCAGGGGTCTCCAAACTTTCTAAACAAAGGGTCAGTTTATTGTCCTTCAGACTTTAGGGAGGGTGGACATTGGTGTGAGAGGGAAAAATATTGCCCCATCATTGGTAATGGGAGGAATTGCACCCAATCTTTGGTTTCAGTGGTAGGAATAATGCCCAATCATTGGTGTCATTGGAAGGAATAATGCCCCATTGTTGGTGTCAATAGGAAGAATAGTGCCCCATTGTTTGTGTCAGAGGGAGAAATAGAGTCTCATATCAGTGAAATGAACAGTGCCCCAAGGGCAGGGAAAAGGCAAGCAAAGGGCCACATCTGACCCCAGGACACAGTTTGAAGACCACTAGTATAGACACTTATTTTAATGTTTTACAGCCTGAAGTCTATCAGGACTAAAGTTCCACTTTAAACGCCTCCCGCCAACCATATAGTAATATGACGGATGCAAAGGTGGTTCTCTCATTCTGGGAGGACGTCATATGACGTCCTCCATTCTAACCGCGCATGCGTGGCTCCGGGAGCGATTGGTGGTGCGCTGTGTCCCTCAGACACAGCGGATCACCGATCCACGGAAAGAGCTGAAGATATTGGCTCGGTCATGTGATCAGCTGTGTCCAATCTCGGCTGATCACATGTAAACCAGTAATTGGGAGGGGACATGTACACAGATCATCAGAGCACTGATGATCAGTGTGCCCTGATGATCTGTGTAGCCCCAGCAGCGCCACCTGTCAGTGTCCATCAGTGCCAGCTCTCGGTGCTCATCCATGCCACCTGCCAGTGCCCATCAGTGCCACATTTCAGTGCCCATCAGTGCCACATCAATGCCACATGTCAGTGCCCATATGAGCTGCCTTTCAGTGTCACCCATCAGTGCCAGTCAGTGCCACCTATCAATGCCAGTCAGTGCCACCTATCAGTGCTGCCAATCAGTGCCAGTCAGTGCTGCCTATCAGTGCCAGTCAGTGCCGCCTATCAGTGCCTGTCAGTGCTGCCTATCAGTGCCGCCTAACAGTGCCAGCCAGTGCCGCCTATCAGTGCCACCTATCAGTGCCACCTATCAGTGCCATATATGAGTGCTGCATTTCAGTGCCCATCAGTGATGCCTGTCAATGCCCATCAGTGCCACCTACCAGTGCCACCTATCAGTGTCTATCAATCCAGCCTATCAGTGCCCATCAGTGCAGCCTCATTAGCGCACATCAGTGATGAAGAAAAATCACTTATTTACAAAATTTTATAACAAAAACATTTTTTTTTTCAAAATTTTCAGTGGTTTTTGGTTTGTTTAAGAAAAAATAAAAAACCCAGAGGTGATTAAATACCACCAAAATAAAGCTCTATTTGTCACAAAAAAATGATAAAAATTTCATATAGGTATTTTCATTGCATGACCGTGCAATTGTCATTCAAATTGCAACAGCACTGAAAGCTGGAAATTGGCCTAGGCAGGAAGGGGGTATATGTGCCTTGTAGGCTAGTGGTTAAAGGACTTTTGGGTCAATCAAATCCCAGTGAAGTTTACACTCCGCTCTTCCTAACCACACAACATGCAATTCACTGCAGAGTATCAATGGCAACATATAGCATTGAATAGAGTACTTTATATATAGCACTATATAGCTGTAGCAACACTCCAAACTGTCACTAACTCTCGCTGCAATACTGTCAGCTGACGCTCACTCTAAACTCACACACATTGAGACAGCAGCCTTTTATAGTATGTGGGCTAGGAATTATGAAAAAACACCCTCGGCAAAACTCTAGCACATGAGCAGAGGTCAGGTGCATGGCTTTGATAAATGACAGCTGATTGCTATGCATTATGAGATGTTTGACAGTGCAATTCAGGCCAAATGCCCCTAAAGTTTGTATTTATTCAGAACATCTGAACAGCCAAGGTTCAGCGTGAACTTAGGCTTGAGCCAAACAGATAGCTGATCCCTAGTCCACAGCAACAAGTGTTAATTTCACGCTAATACATAAAAAGTGGTAGTTTATTTAACAATTTACTGTTAATTTTCAGGTCTGTTATTCAACAATATTTTTTTACATAGTTTAAATCTTATTACTGAATGTAATTAAATACACCTATATGTGCAAATACAAGAAGAAAAATATGCATATGTAACCTACCTGGTTACACCTATCATTTTGCATCATTTTGAAAGTACATAATGGATATAAATAATTTTAGGTATTTTTATCCATTAGATTATGTGATTAGAGCAGGCATAGGTATTATTTCCTCATATAAACCTTCTGAAGTCACTGCCAACACAAGTATTAAGCCTATTTCAGGTCCAAGTTCCACCCATTTATGAGCATTTACTTCTTTAAAGATTGAAGTGATGATCTCTGCACGCTTACTTCCAGTGTGTTTGCAGCCAGAGGAAAACCTGTGTTAGGGGGTAAATAAAAATGTGCTGTCACAGGTCAAAGTGAAGTCAGAATTTCTTATTAGCCTGCTTGTTCTAGATCAGTGACATTGAAAGTATTAAAGCCTTTGGATCAGTAAGCCTCTGGGTAACTAGGCAGCTAACATTTCCAGAAGGTCATCAATGGCAATCCACACATTTCTCTCTACACAGGATTGCTATTTATCTCTTAGTAAATAATGATATTGTTTGATAAAATGAATATTTCATGATACCTATATCTATAGCAATGGTTGGGCTGAGAGATAAAAGTATAAATTTTATTATACAAGTGCAGAGCTCATGATCCAGAAAAAACTGACAGAGCATACCCAATCGGACTAACCTAGGGTTCATCCAGGGCAGAATGTGACATTGTATAGCAACATCATTATCCTTAATATAGTAAAACACATTGATAACAGAATGTAAGAAGAAAAGGAGGTAAGAAAAGCTTACAGTATGATGGTGAACAACAATACAAAAGTCATTTGTTATCATGTCCAGGGGTGGACAGACAACTCATGGGGCCCCCGGGCAATAGGGGATCATGGGGCCCCTGTGTCCTTGCCCAAACTCAAAAAAGCGTATGAAAAAGGTACCAGGGGCATCTCCTGGGGCCCCCTACTGACCCCGGACCCTCAGGCAGTGCCCGAGTTTCCAAATGGTCAGTCCGCCCCTGATCATGTACAACCAACTACATATAATCCAAAATATCTGAAAATAGTATGTATTCCGTAACTTGAAAAATACCTACCATACAATGTCTATTAAAGTACAGCTAAAGGCAAAACATTTTTTAGACAGAATGGAGATGGATTAGAACACCTAATGTAATTGTATTGCTGTCTGTACCTCCATTAGGGATATTTGCCCTCTCTATTTGTCCTGTTTATCATTATCATTGAAAGTGAAAGTAAAGAAAACCCCAAATTTTGGGTTGTCCCTATAAAAGTAACTAAGGGGAAATCTTCCAATGAGGACACTAGTTCCAGTGACCTGGGGGACCCAAAGAATTCCCTTAATTTCTGGGGATTATCTCTCACTTCCTGTTTTGGCTATGGGACAGGAAGTTAAGGTAAATATCCCCAATGGGACACAGATGACACAAAATAAACTGACAGGGGCAAAAAAAAGTTTTGCCTATTGTTCTACTTCAATCCCATTGCAGATTTAAAACATATGTAACAACTAACAATTAACTTCTCTTATGCTCCCTTTAATCTGTTCCCTTTTGGTCTGTTAAATAGCATAACACATGAATACCATACTTTCAATAACTCAGAAATCTGTTTTCACCAAAATTGTCTCTGTGTTATTGGAATTTTTGGTGAAAACTAAATTTGGATTTATTTAAGTTATGGTATTCACATGTTTATGAGCATTTTATATAAAGTAAAATGTTTTAAGGATAATTGTATTTATTGTACGCACTCATATAGCACTGCTCAAGTTTTTCTCACATGACAAAACATGTTGAAGAAGTGTTGTCAGAAACAGGCAAGAATCGAAAGTTAGGGGTCCACCATCGGTTTTTTTTTTTAACATTGTATGCTGTGTTATTTGCTGGGCTGGATATCTGAGTGCATCTATTTAATAAATAAACAGTGGATTTAATCCTACTACACTATGAGCTGTGTTTTCCCATATTATTATCTTGAATAATCTGAGGGACCATGGGAGCGTTTGGCATGAGTTTGAAGTACAAGAAGTGAGCAAGCGGTGGATGTGTCTATTCAGCCTTTTAAGCCCCTATGAGAACCATGGGTTTCAGATTCTGGTGAGAATCCATCTGCTTGGGGTTCCAGCATGGTGGTGTTTGCGGAGTGGATTTGCACAAGCACATGTGGGACTATTTTGGGAGCACTGTGTTTATATGTAATGCAAGCAAAATGTTTTTGTATTACACTGGTTATTATAATATGCTATACTATGGAAGTGGTATTTTTGGTTTTTGAATTGAGATGCTGTGAGTACCATAAGGACAGCGGAATATCTGAGGATTATTGGCAAGAAGGAGGAGACATCTGGAGGTGAGAAAGATATTTACATTGAGCCTGACCCATTGATACATAAGGGTCAGAATATCTGGTGAGAGTTTATTCACACTGGGGGCACAGAAACAAGAGGAAGATATGAGCTTTGACAAAAAATTCACATGCTGTAGGCACTATAATGTGTTTTTAATCTTCATGTTTAAATGGACTATAAGAATATTTGATTATACTGTGGAGAAAGTGATTAAAGTACATTTTAGCTTTAGGAATAGAGCACTGGTTTCTGATTCACTTTGTAAAAACATACAAGCAATAGGTAAACTGTAACATGTGAAGAGTCAAGATGGAATCAATAAATAAGTTTAAAATGGGCTTCTGAAACCAAGGACTTCATAAAGGTGCAGATCCTTACCAGGATTTACTGAAGGTGTCAGTACCAAATTGTTGCTGCTCTGACAGCAGCTGATGAGTATATACAGAAACTGAAGAAAATTACCTAGTCGACAAACACGATTTTTGGCTGCACGCAAGCCGAGGTCAAAACTGGTAGCATTCTTACAAGGTAAAAGCTAAAGTAAATGGCAGAATAGGTTTGATTCAAGTGGTATTGCTGCACAGGCCGAAATCAGAGTAGGTAGCAGGTAAATAGAAGAATTCAAGTGGTTTAGGTGATTGACTAGCTAAGAATCAGACCATCATCAGGAACCAATGAAAATCACCAAAGCTTGGCAAGTGACCAAGAAGAACCTCTCTCCTAAAGTATTGTCCTGATTTACTGAGCACAAAAACTTAAAAAATACTTGATCCTTCTAGGTCACAAGTTTATTTGTTATATATCTCATTAAGTAGGGGAGGGAGCATACCATATAGGCAATGATTTCAAAAAACAAAAAAGGGAAACTGCATTTAGCTCAATACCTCTACCCAAATAACTTTTTCAACCATTGTAAAAAAACAGAAAATCATCGACAGATATCATTAACATACAAAATACTTCATTTATTAATTAAAATTACAAAGAAACACACCCAGAACAAAACAAACCCCACTTTGGTTTCTTACAAGATGGGGGATTGGGGTGCACAGTGGAAGAATGTATAAAGTAACTGTAATGACTAGGATATGCAGTCCCTAAAGAGGTAAAATTTCAGATGGTGCTAGAAACATCCAAATTCATTTTAAAAGAACAGTGGATCAGGAGAGAAATTTGCAGCATAAAAGTGTTGTACCTAAAAGTGGAAGCTAGTCACATGATTTGTAGCATTATTGAGAGTCTTTATCCATCTTCTTTGTAAATGCACCATCTCTCTCTACTATTAACGTTATGTTACTGATTACTGTTACCTACTCTGGTTCTCTTTAGGCTTATGTGACTTCATTTATTCCCCACACTGGATGAAAGGAAGGAAAAGTGTCACACTGGAGGGTTTTAGTAAAATGGACACTGATGGATTGACCTTTAGCTCCAGGTAAAGCCATATGGGAAATCAAAAGGTAGAACTTCATTTTGCTGTTATAATCATTTTATAGAAAGTCTACTAGTCTAAAGTTTATATATATATCCTTCTTCTTGTTAAACTTATTTCCTTGTCTATACCTGAAAATCTGACCTTCCTATAACATTACCTCACGCATACAGTATATGACATAGTAATTTGAGCCTTCATGGGTAGTGCAAACTCTGATGACCCTGCTTTATTTCAGAGAAATATAGACAAGATTTTGAATACAGATTTTCATATTGATCCCACAGTGTATTACATGTGGAGCAAGAAATCATTTTGACATTGACAGCTTCACAGATGATGCATTAGATAATATAACCAGCCAGGATATGTTTTTTTTTTGTCTGTCAAATTCATCTTTATTAAAACAACCAATGCTAAAACCATCAGTATTCCTGGACACTTGTAACCTAAAAAACATTAATATTCTATGTTTCTGCTATAAGTTTGAAAATAGCTATATATATATATATATATATATATATATATATATATATATATATACTTTTTTTTAAATTAATGTCTGGATGTAAAGCATATCCAAAAACCATGTAGCTTGTGTTTTTCCAAGCTTAGTTTATATTATTGTACAGAAAGAAAGATGTAGCTACTTTGAGCTAGATCAAATTTATCAGCTGTGTGTGATAGAAGGGAATTTTCATCCTAGTAAGAATCATTTCCCTAATGTATTGTCATTCTCCATATGTTGTATTAAGAAAGGGAATATTGAGAAGATTCCTAGGTAAATTAGTCATTCTGACATTTCTTGAATAGAGTAGGTAATGAAAACACATTTCTGTACCCTACAATTGCAAAACAGTGCAATAAATATGCTTTAAGATGGTGCTTTAGAATTTTGATATTCAATGCACAAAAATAAACAACTAAGCCACTATTGGTGAACCTGTCTCTGTGATTAATTAAGAGATGTCATGGAAGTAAATTATGTGATAAAAGCTCTGGAATGTCTTGTATCCTTCAAATCTTTTAAGTTGAAAATGCTCAAGGGCAGCAGCCTCACCAGATTTAAATTACAATTATTCTAATAATTACTCAAATCACTTGTGTTAATACTTTCAAGTTTTTGAACTGTTTATTGTGATTTATTAATGTTGGCACTCTTTTACTTTTCTCTTTGTTAGCTTTATCAAAGTGAAATTATGCTAACTTAGAGGGAATTTTGCATCATTTTGAAATATTTCCATTATTTCAAACGTTATGCTATTTCACTTTTATATTATTTTAATTAAGTAATAATAATATATTCTTTAACAAATGCAGATCTCATCTCAGTTTATATAGTTGTTACAGCTGCAGAATGATGGAAAAAAGGAGAAGGGAGCTGGACTAGAAGGCATGAATGAATGTGTTGCCACAGTGGTGAATATGAAAGAAAGGTCCAACCTTCTTTGTACATGAAGATGCTGCAGTCTATATCCATATATAATGGAGATATGCAAAACAATTGTGAAATATGTGTTTAACAATATTCAGTTTCAAACTTTGTATACTAGTGTGTCAAGAACCATGAACCAGGCAGAGACAGAAAGTGCAGTTAAAATCACACCTTTAATGAAATATCAAATATAACATAGATCAGGAACGTAGTCAAAACAGAAGCCAGGGTTTGGATGCCAGAATGGGTAATCAGACGAACCAGAGTCAGAAAACTAGAAATCAGCATAGTAAGGAGCCAAAAATAAGGAACTAGAATCAGAAGAGAAGTCAGCCAGACTGAGTTGTACAAAGGAACACAGGCAAGAACACACTGGAGATGATACACCACGCAAGGGCAAGGAGGAAATGAGCTAAGCTGCTAAAATAGCAAAACGGGTGATCTGTGGGCTGACCAGCCCTGAGGAAGTCACATGATTCTGTGACGCAACGCGTCGGCCGAACGTAGTGACACATTTCCGGCGTGGCGGCCATTTTGGTACACCTGTGTATACCCTTGTACACCCATGCAGATTAGATCCAAAAGCGTGAGATTGGAGCCCTGAACTGTTACTACTATTTTTAATGTAAGTGCGCTTTCTATTGTTTGTGACCTATTTTTAATGTAAGTGCGCTTTCTATTGTTTGTGACACTTGGTAATAAACATATTACACAATGGAAGCTTGTGTTTTATGTTCCATATGAGTGATTGGCGCAGCATTTAATCTTATTTGGAGAAAGGAGCCAGTGTTGAAGTGCGGATCCCTGGGGGGAGATTCATATACAATGTGAGCAGTTGTTTGGAGTGATACTTACCTGGAGGATCTGTGAGAGGGATCCTAACAAATGCTTTGACTCGCAAGGGTCGAATCCTTAAGGTGAGAGGCTGATTCAGCTGGTGTTCGGATGATTTAAACTATCAACTCACTTCTATACACAGATATCAGCACGAGTGTTTTGTGTTCACCTGAGTGTGATCATCTTTAATTTTGGACTTTATATACACGGAAATATATATTTTTTTTGTGTTTAGGTGCATGTATTGAGTTCACATATATGCACGTTTGGATTTTTTTCACTTTATGGGGTTTATATATATGTGTTAATACACATTGTTGTTGTGTGTGTGTATATATGTATATATATATATATATATATATATATATATATATATATTCATTTGTAATAAGCACGTAATATTCTTTAATGGATATGATTATGTTCACTTTAGTGATTTAGGTTTACCACATATATGCTTTATGCGCATGATTTCACATTAGTGGATATTGATTTCTTATTTATTCACTAGGTATTTTGGTTCACATGTTTATTTTAATTTAAGTGAGTAGCACTACATTGGTTCCACATGTTTATGCTGAAGATCATTGGTATATGATTTAGTGTGAGCAGCTTCTCGTGATTACTTAACTAATTAATTTTTGAAGGTATTCTGAGCGCAGGAGGTTCACACCATTACTATGGGCTGAACTAATTAAATTTTTTAGTAATTGATTAGTATTAATCATTTTTATTTTTAATTTTAATATTCTTGCGATTCATTTTTCTGAGTTTACTTTATCCGCAGTTTTAGGCATGGATTCTTGAGGTTGTCCACACACTTGGGGATTCACAAATCCCCAATTTGAACGTTTATGGCTGTGATTTTTACATAATCCTTCATACAATGTTATAGAACTCAGGTTACATTTTGATCACATGTTTGGTTTTTTAGTCATTATTTTTACTAACGAGGTTTTGATCAACTTTGATTAAGATTCATAGTTAATTTTGCCTTCTTCTTAAATTGTTTTATTATACACAGGTGGGACGAGCCATCCGCTCTGTCCATTTCACTCAATTCCTCACCCCTTAGGGCCGGCCCTCAACTGGTTGGTCTCCCATAAAATGGCTGCTTACCTCTCCTTCTCCAGGACTTGAGAAAGCGTATGTGCACGAAACATGTCATCCTGGTAACTGGTCACTCCTTCCCTATTTGCGGCAGCACGCTGGACTTCCCCTCCGTCTCCTGGCTATCGCGGTGACATCATCCCAGGATGCCATGATTACGTGGTCCCTGCATCTGACAGGCACAGCTCCATCCACTACCACTGCTCATCTCCTCTGTGTGGATGGGCTGTCCACCTGACCCAGGCACTCCTTTCAAGCCACAGGCTTAAGTGTTTTTACATGTCCCATTGCGTATCCTAATAAAGGTACTCCCCCTAGTGGGGTTTTTACATTACTACCACCACAGCGCTGTGTTCTTCTGTGGAGATTTTTGATAGAGTGGACTGGGGATTTATGTTAGACACGCTGGAAGTTCTGGGGGTAGGCCTTGAAATGAGGGAGTGGATAAGGAAGCTATATAGTCAACCCTCTGTCCCAGTAAAGGTCAATGGTATGGAATTCTTCAAGATGTATAATGGGACAAGGCAGGGGTGCCCGCTTTTGCCTTTGTTGTTTGTTTTATCTTTAGAACCTCTTTTGGCAACAGTAAGAAATAGCACAGATATAAAAGGTATTTGGATAGGAGAGACAGAACATAAGGTAACAGCGTATGCTGATGACATGCTATTTTATGTGGTCAATCCTAGGCTGACGTTACCCAATTTAATGAAAACAATTAAATATTATGGAGAGTTGTCAAATTTAAAAATTAACTTGGCAAAATCTGAGATTCTAAATGTTAATGTCCCAAGAACTGAGAAGAAAGCTTTACAAAGAGAATTTCCCTTTTCGTGGAAGGAAAGAGAATTAGCATATTTGGGAATAAAATTAACCTCACCCTTAAAGAATTTATATAAAATAAACTCCATCCCATTAATAAATGAGATTAAGGAGGAATTAAGGAAATTAGTGGTAGGTCCTCTATCCTGGATAGGACGAATACATTTGATAAAAATTATAATTGTCCCAAAAATCCTATATAAATTGTATATGCTACCTATACAGCTGCCGGCAATGTACTTTAAAATAATAAAAAAAAATGATGGTGAGGTATATTTGGGGAAAAAAAAACTGAGGATAAGTTAAGAAGTGCTATGTAGAGACAAGGAGAATGGGGGTTTAGGCGTGCCAGATTTTAAGAGATATTATCACTCAGTATTATTATTACATATTTTTGATTGGACACATAATGCACTTGGGAAAAGTTGGGCGAATATAGAAAACACTAAGTGAGACACCATTGAATAGGAGGGTGTGGTTGCCACATCAGTATAGCAGGTTGGCAGAAAGCACGAGCACTTATACACAAAATGTAATAAGAATTTGGGGGGGCATGTCCAAGCCACGCGGGAAGATGGCTGCCTGAGACAGGAGCTCATCTCCCACTCTGCTAAAGCAGCAACCCACAGTGACACTCGGCATTAGTGACAGTCGTGTCACATACTGCAACTGATCCTTGCTGCATACCGCTCCTCACCCGAGATGAGGAAGGGGAAAAAAATCTGCAAGGGACCCGAGGAAACTCACAGAGTTTTCCTCTCAGCCTCACACATCAGCCAGCCAAGATGGCACCGACTTCGGAACACAGGAGCTGTTGGAGCTGCAGCAGGAGGACATTTCACTGTCCCCATCAACCTCACAGACAAAGCTGACCCTATATCCCCAGTGAAAGAAATGGGTAAAAGACTGGCCTCATCACCTCTACTCTCACCATGTACAAAGGCTCCACTAAGTAAAAAAAAAGCAACACACATTTCTGCTGAAACAACAGAATTAACTGAAACAATACATTTAATGGCAGAGCTGCCAGCTTCAGACACCCCTATCACAGCTTTTACAATGAAGCAAATGCCATTGTCCCTTCATAAAGATATACAAACTAATCTTCAAAAATCAGTACATTCTATTCAAACACAAGTTACCCATCTTGAAGAGCGTACTGATGCAACAGAGAGGAAAATTCAAGAATGTATAGTAGCACACAATTCCTTGATAGATTCATATGAGACACAATTACAAGAGATCATAAAAATTAAAGAAACAATGGCTGGCATGGAGGACTGTACAAGGAGAAATAACGTAAAATTCAGGGGGATCCCTGAATCAGTCACTCCACCTGAGCTATCCATCTACTTAGGGAGACTGCTAAAAACACTTCTACCAACTATGTTACCATCTGAGCTCATTATAGATAGAGCTTATAGGTTGATGAAACCTAAACATCTTCCAGACACCGTTCCTAGAGACGTTATTGCCAGAATACATTTTTTCCATGCCAAGGAAGTGTTCATGATAGCTATGAGAAAACCTAAAACTTATCCAGCTCCATACGAAAAATTTTCAATATTTTCAGATGTATCAGCCTACACTGCAGAAAAACACAAAGAATTTAAGCGCATCACAACGGCACTACTAAGCCATAAATAAGATACCAATGGGGATACCCCACAAAAATCTTAGCCAACTATCAAGGAAAATGAATTCCAATCCTAACTCCCAATGATGGGCTAAAAGTCCTGGCATCTTGGAGCATCTCTGTACCAGCAGAACCGCAACACATACGCAAAGAAAAGCATACCAAAATCTCATCAGAATGGGATAAAATCCCAACCACTTGAACAATGGTTCCTTTGTTCTTTTTTTATTGCCTACCTCCTTCTTTAGCAGGAAAGAGATGACTCCTATACATCTCAGGTATAATATACACTCCACTGAATAATGAGTCTGCTATGCATGCTCATAAAAGTTTTTGTTTTGTTGTTGTCTTCTACCAAAATTAAACTACTAAGGCAAGGAGCTTTAGTCATTTGAGGAGATTTTAATGAAGTAATTGACACAAACCTAGACTCTACTAACAAATCCCAAACAATCCCAAACTCTATCTTCATTTATAGAATCAGAAGATCTATACGATGCATGGAGATGTCTCCATGGAGAAGAAAAAGATTACACCTACTTCTCTCATTCCCAAAAATCATATTCACGGATTGATTTACTATTAACAGACAAAAGATCTTTACAACAAGTATCTAGAACCGCAATTGGTTCCATCACATGGTCAGACCATGCACTGCTTACCTCGGAAATCTCTACGACACCATACTCCAACAACATTTCTGTACGGAGACTAAATTTAGCCCTACTTACAAATCAAAATTATAAATCCCAAACAGATAAGAAATTACTTTCCTACTTCCAAATCAATGATAATGAAGATATAGATGATTTTGTTTTATGGAATGCACATAAAGCGTACATGAGAGGAATACTCATCAAACTAGGTGCTTTCGAAAAAAAAAAGGAAAACTAAAAAAATTACAGATATATTATCACAAATTAAACTCCTTGAATCAAAACACAAACAAAACCCAGAACAGACAACACTATCTCCACTACGCTCCTTACAAGAGAAATTGAGGCTCCAACTCATCGAGCAATATGATTTTATGGTAAAAAACCTGAAATTTATTTCATATACGCAGGCAAACAGAGCAGGCCCATATTTAGCAAAACAATTCAAGCGATATCAATACAAATCTAAAATTGCATACCTAAACGACCCATCTAAGGGAAAACGTATGAATCCGCTAGACATAGCCAATGCATTTAGTAGATATTACGCAACACTATATAATATAAAAAACTCCCAAGAATTTACCCCTCCTACTAACGTTCAGATCAATAAGTTTCTGGAATCATTACAACTCCCGAGGATCTTCACGGAACAACTAGACTCACTATCACAACCCTTCACCACCTCTGAAATTAATAAAGTCTCCCTTCCCATAAATCACGAGGACCAGATGGTTACACCAACGATTATTATAAAACATTCACTCCAACCCTCATCCAATATCTATATCAATTTATTAATAAAATTACAACATCTGAAGCCATTCCAAAAGAAACATTAGAAGCTCTTATTATCACATTGCCAAAACCTGGTAAACCCCCCACATCACCAGCCAACTTCAGACCTATATCGCTCCTGAATACTGACACAAAGATCTACGCTAAATTACTAGCCAACTGACTTCAATCACTATTGCCAAAATTAATGAATTTAGACCAGGTTGGTTTTATCAGTGGGCGTCAAGCACCAGATGGCACACGCAGATTCATAAATCTAGCTCAATGGGCAAATTACACACACACATCTTATCTGCTTATCTCCTAGATTGTAAGCTCGAAAGAGCAGGGCCCTCGATCCCCTCATGTTTTGCATTGTATTGGTATTGTTCTGTCACATGTTCTGTCCCCCTTTGTAACATACAGCGCTGAGCGAACTATTGGCGCTTTATAAATTCTGTATAATAATAATAATCTCATTAGATGCAGAAAAAACATTTGACAGGATCTATTGGCCATACTTGCAATTGGTTCTGGAAAAATTTGGAATATCAGGAACTACTGGGAGAGAGATTATGGCTCTATATACATGCCCCAGTGCCAGAGTATGGTCATCCGGTATACTTTCTGATCCATTTCAGATATGGAATGGCACAAGACAGGGATGTCCTCTATCACCCATGATCTTTTCTCCCTTCTCATGGGCAACATCCTCATAAATTTAAATTACCTACCTAGGAACGAAATTAATCTCTCCTCATTTGAACACCTTTAAGATCAATTTTTCATATCTGCTCTTTAAAATAACAGAGCTATGCAAAGAGTTTTCCTACACCACTATCTCCTGGGCGGGACAAAATTGCTATTGTAAAGATGTTTATCTTACCACACATTTTATACTTCTTTCGGGATATCCCAATACCATTGCTAGCCTCATCCATACATAAACTGCAATCATTACTGAATTATTATATTTGGGAACACAAAAAAAGCACGTATCAATAAACTAGCTCTTCTCAATCTGATCTGGGTATGGGAGCCCCAAACCTAAAATTATGCTATAAAGCAATAGTTTTAGATCAGGCGCAGCACTGGTGGTCACCTCAGACAGATAAGAGATGGGTACAAATAGAACAATCTCTTTTCCCTGGTGATACTCAAGCCACATTGGGAGCTCTTACCCTCACCCATAGAGTTCCAAGATACTGCTTAGACACAATTAATACAACTCTTCGCACCTGGGTATCTATCCTGCGAACCTCACCGAAAAATCACCCTACAGTTAATGGCTTTATACCTTTACTCTCCATCTCAGTGATTACACCTGATCTTGAGCTTGAAACCTGGACAAAAACAGGGATCCAAAACCTCACTCAACTATAAAAAATGGTACTTTACTAACATTTCGTCAACTTACAGAAACATATAATATTATACCTAAGGATTTCTTCAAATACCTAAGACTTCGTCATACATTACAAAACCTGGAATACCAGGAAGATCCTATTCTTCGATCTCTGATTAATTTTTATGAAAGAACAGACCCTCATAAAGGAGGTATATCATGCAAAAATGGGAACAAGACATAGGGAAGCAATTCCCGATTCAACAAAGGCAAAAAGCAGGGAATTGGACCAGGAAAGCCACCAGATGCACTAACCACTGGGAATCAGCCCAAATGCTACTACACAGATGGTACATAACACCACAACATTTAGCAACACGATCATTCAATCACTACTCTTCACTATGTTGGAGGAATTGCAATCAACTGGGATTCCTGTACCATATATGGTGGGAATGTCCACAGATCATCTCATTCTGGACAGATACCTTCACATTTATAACAACAATTACAGATTCATCTCAAACTTCTGACCCAGCCTTGGCACTTTTGGGTATAGGAATAGACTCCTGGTCGCCTCAATCCAAAACTATAGTAATACATATTCTGATCGCCGCACGATTACGTATTGCCGGGTTTTGGAAACAGCATACATTCATACAGTGATTGAAAACCTGAACACGAACATAGGCTTTGAAAAAACTTTGCTCAAATACACAATTCGCTCGATAAATTCTAGAAAAATTGGAACTTATGGCTCACAGATCATCGATGTACTGTTGTGTAAAACGCCTCAAGATGTACCATTTAAGTGCCACCAGTGACACAGTTATCTCATGTCTCTATTATAATCTCATTGTCTTAAAGGAAATATGTAATAATATCGACTTAACTCTCACTCTCTGTTTTACTTTTTCTAGTCTTCAAACCTCTTTACTCACTGTTACCTTCATTTCCTCTCTAAAATTACTGATCTACTGAAAACAAACAATGCATACACATTAACCTCTTCCATACAGGGCACTTTTACCCCCTTCCTGACCAGGCCAAGTTTCAGGTTTCAGCGCTGTCACTCTTTGAATGACAATTGCGCGGTCATACATCAATGTACCCAAACTAAAATTGTATAATTTTCTCCACACAACTAGAGCTTTCTTTTGGTGGTATTTAATCACCACTGGGGTTTTTATTTTTTGCTAAATTAACAAAAGAAGACCGAAAATTTTGAAAAAAAACCCACGTTTTTCTTTGTTTCTGTTATAAAAGTTTGCAAATAAATAATTGTTCTTCATAAACTTAGGCCAAGATGTATTCTACTACATGTCTTCGGTGAAAATAGCCTAAATTAGTATTTATGACACAGACAGAAATAAATGTAGCTATATATTAATATATTATAATATACTTAAAGCCAGCATTTTGGGTCACATATGAGCAAGAACATTTACTTTACCCCCTTTCACTAGGATAAATGACCATAAACTATTCTAGTACACTAGTTTCTGTATCAGAAACATTTGTCATGATATAAAAGGTTAGAACCTCCCTTGTATTTTTTGTTGTTAGTGTATTTAATTGGAGTTTTCTCTTGCACCTCCTACCCAATACTACTGAAGGTTATGACAGAAAGTGTGAGGGCAAAGAGGAGCATGTGTGCCAGAGTTGCCGGCAACACTTGATTTTTTTTGAACCAAGTGCAGGAACGCCAGGGTACCAGGTTAGATTACAGGAACTGGATTGAGGTTATTACCAAGGCTGGAGGTGTTCACGCATTGAGGTACCAGGAATGGCCAAACAGTGTGGTACCAGAATAAAAAGCAAACACAGTCTAGGAAATAAACTGAAGTCAATAACAACCAGGCAAACAAAGTATGCATCAGGAGGCATTAAGCAGAGGCCAGAGGGCAGGCCAAGGTCACAAAGAAGAGGCAGGTTGAGAGGCAAGCTATTTCTCGGGAAATGGAAAGACAATATCAGTAAATGATCAGAAACAAGCTGAAGTCCACACAGCAACTTCTTTCTGCAAAGCTCCAGTTTATTCAAGCAGCTTGGTGCCAATGCCAAGTATGCATGCTAACCTTTGTGCTTACTGGCTAATGCACATCCCGCAGTTCCCCTATGTTCAGCGCTAGCGGTAGCAGCCAACACTGGTTTCTTTATACTGGAGTGTCTGTCATTCCTTACTAATCAGTAGGACACAGACAGAAATAAATGTGGCTATATATTAATATAATATAATATACTTAAAGCCAGTATTTTGGGTCACATATGAGCAAGAACATTTACTTAACCCCCTTTCACTAGGATAAATGACCTGAATCTATTCTCTTTTTAACAGCTCTGAATAAAATGTTTGGTCATGGTAATAACCCTAGCAAACCTAATGCTATAGTGCAGGTCCACTTTAAACTACTACACAGCTTAAACACTGCCTGGTCATCATAAACGATGGTCATATTTGCCACAAGGCAAAGACCTTCCCTCTTCATTTATAAGAAATGTCCAATTACACAAGAACACAGAAAACATGATATTTTAGAATGGTAGTTAATGGTTGAAAATGATCGAAAATTAAGTTTTTCAGCAGCCTGGAAACTGTCACAAAAGTTTTATGCCCAGTCCTATGGTTTCACTTGCTTTATTGGTAATTTAGTATGGCCATATACTGTAGTTTTTCATCATGATAAAATTTGGCCCTCGGAAACTTCTTTATTTACACATTTTCAGCTGTAGAGGCAACATTCTGAAACAAACGTGAAATGAAAATGGAGAAATCTTTCAACCTGAAAATTACTCTCCAGAAAAAGACAGAAACAAACGGTGTTAGGTTGGAAATCACCAGAATCTAACTGTTACATCTAACATTCTTTACTTAAGACAATTTGAACGAAAAACTAACAAAAATACCCATGCACAAACAATGTATGAAGTAATATACCTAATATAATAATTTAATTTGACACACTGTAAATTGTCAGCACAGATGGTGACTCTTGTACTATATTTTCATATGGAAAAATAGGACAATGCAAATTAATGATACTTGCATGATAAGAATAATATACGGTATAACTTATATATCAAAGTCTAAAGAATGAACTGTTTTTGTTGACAACAGGAACCAGTTAGTTTCTTCCTTCTATTCTTCCTCTTTTCTGAAGAGAAGAAGCTAGTTATTTTCTGTGGATAACACACAATTGGATAAATTAACAAATAAAGCCTTTTATTATATACAATTGACCATGATTACAAAACTATGCTATATCCAGCTCCAGGAGCATCTAGCTGTCATGAACTAATAGATAGACTTATTTATGTTGAGTGAAGGAAGATTGTTACATTTGGGGAAAACCACCTGAATTTATTTGTCTTGCTCCCCAGATTTTCATTAATGTGAATCATTTACTATGATTGACAAATGCTGCAATTTAAAGAGGCCCTGTTATCACCTTAGAAAACTTCAGGTAAAAGCACAGAAAAATCAAGTGTTTCAAATGCAGGTTTGCAACATTTTTCCTTTTCTTGTTCAAACATTTTTATTAACAAAAGAGAAAACTATAACAACACAATCGAGGAGACAATGTAGATATACAGTTGACATTGAAGAGGCAGTAGGACATTGAAGAAAAATGAATAATGAATAAGGATCACATTACAGATGTCTATATAATTCAAGCAAAAGGAAGAACATAAGAGTCGGCAATAGATGACATTATCGTCCCAGCCAATCCAAGTAACGTCTCCTAAGTGCATTTAAGAAGTAGGGGGAAGTTTGGAGGGGGGATCAGACGGGGGAGGAAGGGAGGGTATGGGAAAAAAAACAAGAACAATGACTTCCATGAACAATCAACTAGTTTACAGCAGACTCCACGAGTTGCCCATGAAGGACAATTGACAGTATTCCGGGCGCACAGTATAAAAAAATCAAGGGAGAAGGAGTGATTCATCAAAATTAGGCGGGAGGAAGCGCTCTACCCAGGGGTTCCATATGTGCAAAAATTTAGGGATCATGTCAAGAATTGTGGCCTCCACCTTTGCATGTATCATGGCTTGTGTTATTCTGGTTTTGACGGTAGCAACACTAAGGGTGGGGGATTTCCAGGATTTCGCTATAACCTGCTTAGCCGCCATTGTAACTTGCATAAGGAGCTTGAATTGTGAGTTGGAGACGCCAGGGGGGCACTGATTGAGTAGGGCTGTTGTTGGATCAGGTCTTAAAGTGATAGCGCTAAGTGTAGATAGCATGGTGAAAATTTCATCCCAAAAGACCCGGGCCACTGGGCAATCCCACCACACATGGTAATGCGTCCCTAAGTCTGTACAGCCTCTAAAACAGTTGGGCGAGTAATTAGGGGTAAATTTTGCGATTCTCGCTGGGACCAGGTACCAGCGGGTTAAAACTTTGTAATTCGTTTCCAATGCTACAATGTTCTGCGAAGATGATTTTGTGTTATCCCAAATGTGATCCCAGACAGATGGGTCGAGTTTCCTGCCCAAATCCACTTCCCACTTATGGGTATACAGAGGGGGGGACGTGGTAATCGAAGTAGTGAGGAGTGAATATAAGCAAGAAATAAGCCCACGTCTATGAGGATCTTTGTAGCACGCTCGTTCGAAGAAAGACATATCATCTGGCCGATTTGTTGTTGTAGCGTAGGGAGCATAAAAGTGTTGTAGCTGTAAGTATCAGAATATCTTGGAAGCTGGGAGGCCATGCGTTTCCCGCAGCGAGGCAAAGGATTTAAACTTATTCATCTGCAGGAAATGATGCGTGCGGAGCAAATTAGACGAGGACCAGGTTTTGAATAAAAGGGGCGTCTGCCAGGCCGGGGGAAAAGCTGGGTTTCGTAAAAACGAGAGCAGAGGATTATGTAGCGATTGGAGGGGATATCGGGTTTTCAGTTTATCCCATAGGGATAAAAAGTGAGAAGTGATGGGATTGGTTATAGAGCGGCGGTCTATAGGCCTCAACCAGAGTAAGTTAGCTGTAGATAAGGGGTCACATTCTATCGATTCAAGTGCAACCCATTGAGGGATTTCAAAGGTTGCATGGTACTTAGGTAATTGGGCTAAATGCGCTGCTTGATAGTATTTGCTGATGTCAGGCAGGCCTAGACCACCATTGAGCTTAGGACGGTATAGGGTGGAGCGAGGTATACGAGGACGAGTATTACCCCATACATAGGAAAAAATGCGACGCTGTAGTGTGCGGAGGTAGTGAGGGGGGACTGGGACTGGAAGGACTCTTAATAGATATAGAATTTTTGGGAGGATTGACATCTTGATAACTGCTATTCTGCCTAGCCATGCGAGGGGTAAGGAAGACCATTTGGTCAAAAGGGCAGAAAGATGGTTTAGCATCGGAAGATAGTTAGCTGCGTAAAGGTCTGATAACTTAGGGGTCAGTTTAATACCCAAGAATGGGATATGGCAGCGCGACCAAGGGAATGGTAGAATCTGTTTTAGGTGCGTCAACTCTAAAGGGGGGAGAGAGATGTTGAGTGCTGTTGATTTATTAGGGTTTATTAGTAAGCCGGAGAGCGAGCCAAACGCCTCGAGAAGCCGGAGTAGAGAAGGAGTGGAAGTCAATGGGGATGAGAGAAAGAGCAAGACGTCATCCGCGAAGAGACATAACTTATGATGCGTGCCTCCTATCTCAAGTCCCCTGATATCCAGGTTAGCTCTAATTAAGAGAGCCAGAGGCTCTATAGCCAGGGCAAAGAGCAAAGGGGACAGAGGGCAGCCTTGTCTTGTGCCTCTGGAGATCGGGAACTGAGCTGACCTGTGTCCCAGATACCAAATTCTGGCCGAGGGCTCTCGATATAACGAGAAGATCCAGGTTAAGAAATGTGGGCCAAAACCCCAACGACGCAATATATAGCTGAGATATGGCCATGAGACTGTATCAAATGCTTTCCGGATATCTAGGGACAGGAAACAGGCGGGAATATTGCGAGACCTAGCTAAGTTAGCCAAAAGAGATGCACGTCTGATGTTATCTCCCGCTTGCCTAGTTGGAATAAAGCCCACTTGGTCGTTAAGAATTAGAGAGCCAATACATAGGTTAAGACGTGAAGAGAGGATTTTAGCTAACAGTTTAACGTCAATGTTGAGGAGAGAGATTGGCCTATAATTGGACCACTGCGTATCATCAGAATTCGGCTTTGGGATCATTGAAATGTTCACTTGTACTGTATCATGATTAAAAATGTGGCCAGACAGTAAAGCATTAAAGGCATTAGTGAGGATAGGTGTAAGGAGGTGAGCAAATTTCTTGTAATACGTGGCTGAGAAGCCATCTGGTCCTGGGCGCTTACGTAGTTTTAAATTTTTAATAGCATCTAGGGTTTCGGCTAGGGAAATGGGTCGCTCAAGTGTCTCCAACTGGCACTCTGAAAGTTTCGGGAAGGAAACGGGGGTCAGAAGGGCATCTGCTTGCGTGGGGTCAAAACGTGTGGAAGAGGAATAAAGCTGTGACAGGTGTTTATGGAAAATCTGTAGAATGTGTTCTGGGTTACTAGTGAGGTTGACAGAAGAGGTGCGTATCCAGATAGGTCTAGTGAGTTGGTCAAGCCTACGAAGTGAGAGGGCCAGGAATGTATTGGGTTTATTCGCCTTGGTGTAGTATTTGTGTCTAGATCGACGGAGCGAGAGTTCAGCTTGATCTGTGATCTATGCGCTTCCCATAACAGGAGAGGAGAAATATCAGGCGATTGGTTAAGAGAAAAGTAGTCTTTAAGGGCTGCTTCGATTTCTAGACAGTGAGCTGGGTTTGCAAGCAGGTTATCATTAATAATCCAAGAGGGTTCAGCGGGGGATGGGGCCAAGGAGGTCATAGCCGTGAATACAGCACAATGATCAGACCAAGGTATTGGAATTATTTCAGAAGTCAGGAGCCGGGGGGTAGAGGCGGTGGTAAGGAAAATATGATCTATCCTGGAGAATGACTGGTGGGGATGAGAATAGAAGGTGTATTGGCGTTTTGCCGGATTGAGTTCTCGCCATGTATCTATCAAGGAGTAATGATGAAGAATGGCTTGGAAAGTTTGTTTAGAGACAGGGGCAGAAGATGGTTGAGGGGATTTATCGAGGAAGGGATATACTACACTATTAGA